>NC_092334.1:602067500-603287500 GCF_046630445.1 Rutidosis leptorrhynchoides
CCCACGCTACGACATCAAGTTTTTGGCGCCGCTGCCGGGGACTCGGCGAAACGCTATATTTTTAATTTATTTTTCTATAAATATATTTATATGTCATTTTAGAAAAACAATATAAAATTTAAAAAAAAAAAAAAAAAACCTCTTTCAAACTCCACGACTCGCGGAGTTTGCAGGCTTAAAACTCCATGACTCGCGGAGCCACCCTGACAGGCGCACCCAGGAACCCTACTTCGCATTAATTACGGATTATATTAATAATTATTATTTTTTAAAACCCTAAATTAGTTTAATTAATTTATTATCTAGTTTTAGTTTTAATTAATTAGTTTTAATTAATTATATTTAGTTTTATTTATATATATAAATTAATACTTTTATAAAATAAATATATAAAAATAATATTTTTATAAAAATAAATAATTTTATCAAAATTTTAGCTTATTTTTATTTTTGAATCTTTTTAATCGGTTAATCGTAATATTTGTATTTTTATCGTTCATATCTAGTTTTAAGCTTAGTATTTTGCCGTAGCTTATTTTTATTTCTAGATTTTTAGGCTTTGCCGTAAAATCCCTTAAGTGCTTATTCCTTAGACTAAGATTTAGGTGCTTTAGATTTTTGCGACGCCATTTTTTTGCGCTATCTTTCTTATTTTTATTTTTCGACGTTTTTCGACGCGCACTCTTTTTCTTTCTTATTTCTCGACACGCTAGTTTTTAGGACTTAGAAATTTTCTCTATTTCTTCTCTAAAATTTCAAAACGAAAAATTATTTTAAGCGGTTAAATTGATAGACATCCAAATTTTCTGCTTCGTAGTAATAGTTGGATTTGTTAGTGGCTGAGTTGTGAGCTTCCGATTTAAAGGGTTCTGGCTCCCTGCTGCATCTATTGGCTATTCGAAACGTGGGCAAAAGCAGAAAAGTCTATTAATTGGACAACTTATATAAGTTTTTCTATTTTTATAACTAATAGGATAATTAAAATTTGGTAATAAGCGCATTATGAAAAGTCTCGAAGATATTTTGGAAACTCTTTATGAAATACAAAATCAATACTCTCAACCGAGTGTTGATGACAATTCGTTCGGTCAATCTTGGATCACGAATGACGAAACAATAACTGGTTGTGAAATCTGTGGAGATTATCACTCAACATGGGAATGTTATTATTACGTTCCTATGGAAAATTACGCACCCACGGAACCTGAATGGAATGATTATGAAGAATACAATTCAAATTGGGATTATTCCCAAGAATATTTCCAAACTCAACAACCAGTAGACGAGAAAAATTACGTGTCTGAAAATTTATTAGACAATATGAAAATCAAACTCGAAGAACTCAATGCTCAAAATGAACAAATGAGAGAGTTTGTAAACCGGCAAGCTGAAACTCTATCAGACTACACACCTGTTGATCTGAGGAGTATTGTACAAGAAAATCTCATATCATCGAATTTTGATGAATTCGAGAGCTTCGAAATCACCAACTATCCCGATGATACTTTTTATTCAGTCTTACCAATTTCACAACATAATGACACATTAGCCTCAACCGACGAAATCATCAATCCATCAATGGATGATGAAGAAGAAGTAAGGGTGACAAATTGGTACTCTTGGGAAAACGATAGCGTTGAAAATTTTACCCCCGAGGCCAAACCGAACTTCACCATTACACAACCTTCCAACCCAATATTCTCAATAGACGAGTCATCTACCGAAAATGAACTACGAGCTGTAATAGATAATAACACCTCGGATTTCACCCAATTGGGTAATAGAGGTGAAAACTTTGATCCCGAGAATAAACGAAAGGAAATGTTAGGAATTGTCCACCCTATAGAAATATGTATGTCGGTGTATATCGATCCATTTGACCAAGAACCAGAAAAGAGACATATCCATTTACTAAAAGCTACACTTAAAAAAGAATTAAGTAGTGACGATCGGGTGGGTCTAAACTTTAAACCCATTGATATAATATATACCACCCGAGATGTAAATAACTGGCTCACTATTTTAATTCTTGGAACTTATTCTCCCGACTTCAGATGTCGTCAACTAAGTGTGGGGAAGTTTAACCCCACTTAACGTTAAATTAGGGGTTCAGGTTAGTGCATAACTCGTTAATAAAAATGCATGATTAGGGTAAAAGACGCTTTTTCAAATATTAGTAAACAGTTCAGAAAAGCAGCCGTTTTTGAAAGAAAAAAAAAAAGCATGTGTGATAAAACAAGAAGGAATGAACGATGAGGCGCGCCATCTATCATTCGACGAGCTTTGTAATTACAAACTGGGTATTTTCAATCATTTTTCTACACTAATCACCCTCATGAATTTATAATTAGAGTCTGATTTCATGCAAATGAGGGCATTGCATGATCTCAAGTGTGGGGAAGGGTTATAAATTCTCTCGGGTTTATACTTGGTTTATTTGCCAAATTTTATGAAAATTTGAAAAATTTTCAACTAAATGAATTTAAAATCATGTTTATATATATTTATGAACGGTGAAAACTAGGTGTTAATACCGAAATTATCGTTACCTCGGAAAGGACATAAATTGAGAAACACCCTAAAACGCTTGAATTCATTTAAAATGGAATAAAGGAGAATAAAAAGGCAAAGAAAGAAACTAAGTGTGGGGAGAATGTACCTAGTTATTCAATTAAAAACTATCTAGCACATGTTTCAGTAAAGTTATTGCAGGTGCTTTTGTTTTGGACTAAATTAACTATTTTACCCGATGAAAGAAAAGAAAAGATGGATCTACACGATGAATCAATTCCATCATTAAAAGGAAGTAAAGTCTTCCGAAAAAGACACGCGCTTCTTGATTTAGGTCAAGAAGTTGTTGTCCAGACCAGCTGTAGGTTGACGAAAAATCTAGAAAAGTCATCACTAAAATCAGCAAGAAATCCACGGACCTCAGCATCAAACAGGGTCGCCAAGTGGTCAGATTTATCCTAACCATGAGAAGGATTTATCTCATACAATGGGGGGGACACCGTGCAAATTAGCTTGATAAGACTAATGAATCAGATCTCCAGAAAGGATAATCTCCTTAAAGATTAAAAATCAGCTTTTAAGACTGATATTACTCAATCCTTGAGATTGACCTTAAAGATTGAGAATTCAAACTCATGGAATTCAATGATATCTAAACTCGATCTTGAATGAGAAAATATTTTGATCAAAATTATAAACCGATTTGTTTTCTGAAAACCCATTTTCAATGCGTTCATTACCATTGAACGTAAAATCCTAAGAATTCACCTAGAATTCATTAGGTCACCTGAACCAAATCGGGTGTCAACCGTAAGAACGGTGGTTGCATAGCATGGTCGAAGACAGGACCTTGTGCCAGATCGAAAAATCATAGGATGATCTTTACTATTGCTCCTACAAAGGATAGTACTAGCATCCGACACGTTTATAGACCATAATCAAAAGAAAGTCACGGGACATTGCCTTAACAGTTGCTTGTTCATCGCTTTCCTTTACAACCGGACGGTAGTTTATCGAAAGGTAATATACGGGACAAGTGAACTGGACGTGTTGCTTTCCTAATACAAGATTAGCAAGTGGGTAACACAAAACCACAAGTGTTGAGCTAAAATTTTCAAATCTGAAACTCACACAACCCACAAAAATATTTTGCAAACACCGGTGAAGGGTTATTCCGGAAAACTTATCTAGGGTAAAAGCTAGATTGAATTTTCAAAAGATCAAATGTTTTCATAAAGATCCAATTTCCTAACGGATCTAAATTTTCATAGTCATGTGGGACTGTAAACCGCCTTTCAAATGTGCACTTTGCTTTGGAAACCGAAAGTAAATCGGCTATTTGATTGCAAGTGTCGTTGACCTAAACCCGAGGCAATTGTGGATGACACACCCACCTTTAACCATGGTTCAATCGTTACTATCATTGTTTATACCGCCATCTCAAAATCACTGATGTATAAAGTGTGAAGAATAAAGAAGTGATTCGAGTAATGTATTATATTATTTCAAGTTATGTATTGCTTGAGGACAAGCAACGTTTAAGTGTGGGGATATTTGATAGTGCTCCAAATGAACATATATTTAGTAGCAATATCCTCCCAATATGTAAATTATTTAGTTGTAATTGTCCTATTTTAAGTTGTAATCGTTTATATTAAATAAGTGCGAAGATAAAAGGCGAAAACGATGATTTGAAGACGCAAATGACCAAAAAGCTCAAATGTACAAGATAAATCCAAGTGGTTCAATTTATTGATGAGAAACGTCTAAAAATGACAAGAGTACAAGTTGCGGAACGCAAAGTACACGATATAAAATAATACGCAAGGACGTTCGAAAATCCGGAACCAGGACATGAGTCAACTCTCAACGCTCGACGCAACGGACTAAAAATTACAAGTCAACTATGCACATAAATATAATATAATATTTAAATAATTCTTAAAATTATTTATATATTATATTTATTTATATTTTATGTCGGCAAAGCTAAGATCCAAATTGATGTGAGCTGGAAAATCAAACTCCACGACTCGCGGAGTTTGAAGGCCAAAAACTCCACGACTCGCGGAGTTTGAAAAAGCAGAAATCCCTATAAAAGGCCATGCATTCTGCCGAGTTTAAAAATATAAATAATAATAATAATACTCTGTAATAAATAATAAATAAATATAATATATATATATATATATATATATATATATATATATATATATATATATATATAGTATATGGTAGTTTTATATTAGATTAGTTCGGGTTATGTAAAGGTTATTTTACGGGTTTTTGAAGTCGAAATTCTGTCCGTGTAACACTACGCGATAAATACTCAATGTAAGTTATGTTCTCCTTTTTAAATTAATGTCTCGTAGCTAAGTTATTATTATGCTTATTTAAACCGAAGTAATCATGATGTTGGGCTAATTACTAAAATTGGGTAATTGGGTTTTGTACCATAATTGGGGTTTGGATAAAAGAACGACACTTGTGGAAATTAGACTATGGGCTATTAATGGGTTTTATATTAACTAAACAATACCTTGTTAATTTAATATAAAAATTTATAATTTGACGTATTTATATATAACCACTTACGCTTGACTGGGTACGGTGGGCGGGATATCTATAAATACCAATAATTATTCATTTTACCGGACACGGAACTGGATTAATAGTTAATAGACTTGTTGAAACAGGGGTGAATTACATTCAAGAGTAATTGGTGTAATTGTTAACAAAGTAGTAAAACCTTGGTTTACACGCAGTCGATAACCTGGTGTATTCATTAAACAAAGTATTAAAACCTTGTTACAATTCGAATCCCCAATTAGTTGGAATATTTGACTTCGGGAATAAGAATAATTTGACGAAGGCTTTCGCTCTTTATATTTATGACCGATGGACTATTATGGTCAAATCTGTATGGACATATTAAATAATCCAGGACAAAGGACAATTAACCCAGGGTAATAAATAATCAAAACGTCAAACATCATGGTTACGGAAGCTTAAATAAGCATAATATATTTTATTTCATTTTTCCTCGTACTTTTATTTATTGTCATTTTAATTATTGTTATTTATTTTGTATTGTTATTTAAATATCGTCATTTACTATACGCTTCGTTTAAAATATAAATCAACAAACCGGTCATTAAACGGTAAACCCCCTTTTATATATTATTATATATAATTATATATATTTTGTACAAATATAGTTGTTTAAAAATATAGTGTGCAATAAGCCCGCTCCCTGTGGAACGAACCGGACTTACTAAAAACTATACTACTCTACGATTAGGTACACTGCCTATAGTGTTGTAGCAAGGTTTAGGTATATCTCATTTGTAAATAAATAATTAAAACTTGTGTAATTTGTATCGCTTTTCGTATCAAAAATATATAGTATTTCACGTATTTAATAGTATTTCCTAGTAAAAATATAAACTATTTCATACCCCCACGCTACGACATCAAATACACAAGTGTATTAGTGATTTAACAACACAATTAACACTTACAACACCAAATCTCATGACCAAACCCTATATTGCAAGCCTTAGGGTTTCATTACACCCATTTAACCCAAATTCATCCAATTAACCCCCAAATGGGTCTTACAAGTCACACATGAACAAACCCTAGCTATAAACCAAATTGAACCCAAAAACACGGAGTTAAGACTTACCAATACTATCACAACGTAGCTAGAGGCGTAAGGAACAACTTTAAAACTCAGGCTCGAGCGAGATTCAGTCTTCTTCTTCCCCAAAGTGAGCTCTCTCACTCTAAAACTCAATCTCTCTCTCTAGGATTTATATTGGTGAAGGTGAAGGAGTGTGAAATGAGTTAGGATAAGCTTTCATCAGCTTTTAAGTCCCCAAAACCGGCCACAAGTGAAAAGACTAAAACACCCTCAAAAGATTCCATTAAAATGGGTTAAAAATGTCATTACAGCGACATTTGTTGCGTTTCGCGACACTTCGTCACGTTTCGTGACACCAGGACGCGATAAACAGCACTCAAACGCGACAAAGTGGTCAGAAATCACCATCAGAAGTTGTCGCGTTTCAAGCATGTTTGCCACGGATCACGACGTACCAGAACGCGACAAACCACCTCCGAACTCGACAGTTTACCTGATGAACTCCAATTTTACTTTTAAAACATTCCAAAGTCAAACGTGGTCAATGCATTACATCCAAACTATTAAATAATCATTCTTGGACTTCAAATGACGCCCCGAGCGTCATGTTTAGAAAAACGGGGTGTTACAACTCTCCCCCACTTAAATTCTATCAAGTCCTCGTGATCCTAGTCACTTATACAATCCGAACCTACACGTTATGGTTTTTAAACAATCGTTCTAATCCGACTTCCAACACATTTCTCATTAACACGAAGATTAATCCATTCACTAAATACACACTTGCACGCATTCCGAGCCGTACAACACACACAACATCCGAAGTCTGTAACGATCACATAGAATACACAGAATAACCTTGTATTCTTCTAACTCCTCTAGGAAATTCTTCTCAAAGAGTCACCTTCAACAACTAAATCGTCACCGGCAATTTATCAAAATCCACAAATCCGAGCACTAACACTTGCTCAATTCCACACATCGGGAAAACTTAACCAATCTCGCACCAAGATATCAACTCCTTAGCGTACCCATACCAAGTACAATGCTAAGAACAACCATAAACCAAAATAAGATCAACCATCTAACCGATGAAGACCGAATAAAAGCGAATCCTTACGGCTCAACGCCCACAACTCCCTAGCAATCAACTGCTAGTCGCGATCTATTTAGGTAGCAAAGCGAGCCTAGCAATCTTTCACTTATGATGGAGATGCTTGGGGTCACCAAGACTTACACCCTAACTCGCACCGTCTCAACCGTTAGCACGGTTACCTACCCACATAATAGATAGTCATCAACCATGACGTTATTCACACACATACGTGGTTAACGTAAATGTATCTCGAATGGCATACCATTCCTACGCTAACAATTATTGGAGAGCAACACAAGTAACCACCTAATCGCATCTCGGTTACACCCGACTTGGTTAAGCCTCCAACACAAAAAACGATTAACCCGACAAGTTTAGTCAAACACGCCCGGTCAACCTACCTCGGCCAACCCTTAACAAGAATTGATTAACCCGACCCGGTTAGTCAAGCACTCCCGGTTAACCTACCTCGGTCAACTCCTAACAACAATTGATTAACCCGACCCGGTTAGTCAAACACGCTCGGTTAACCCGCCTCGGTCAACACCTAACATCTAATTAATTAACCCGACTCGGTTAGTCAAACACGCTTGGTCAACCCGCCTCGGTCAACACCTAACATCTAATTGATAAACCCGACTCGGTTAGTCAAACACGCTTGGTCAACCCGCCTCGGTCAACACCTAACATCTAATTGATTAACCCGACTCGGTTAGTCAAACACGCTCGGTCAACCCAACTTGGTCAAACCCCTAACAACAATTGATTAACCCAACTCGGTTAAGTCAAATACACTTGGTCAACCCGACTCGGTCAAACCCTAACAACGATTGATTAACCCGACTTGGTTAAGTCAAATACACTAGGTAAAACCGACTCGGTCAAACCCTAACAACGATTGATTAACCCGACTTGGTTAAGTAAAATACACTCGGTTAACCCGACTCGGTCAAACCCTAACAACGATTGATTAACCCGACTTGGTTAAGTCAAATACACTTGGTCAATCCGACTCGATCAAACCCTAACAACGATTGATTAACCCGACTTGGTTAAGTCAAATACACTTGGTCAACCCGCCCGGGCAACACCGAACATCTAATTGATTAACCCGACCCGGTTAGTCAAATTCACTCGGTTAACCCACCTCGGTCAACACCTAACATCTAATTGATTAACCCGACATGGCTAATCAAACCTCAATGGACTAACTCGACCTAGCTAGCCACTACATCACATGGATAAACCCACTTATTACCCAAAAGTCACCCACAAAAAATCGATTAGTACCTGAATCAAGCGTCGTTAGACCTTCGCGCTCCGTCACTAATAAACTCGGGACACTCCGACTTCCGGTGTCCCTCTTTCCGACACTTAAAACACGTAACCTTGCCCAACGGACATTCACGACACTTATGTCCCGTTTCATCACAATTATAACACGCGAATTTGAAACTACCCTCGCCACTCACCTTCATGCTCCCGACACCTTCGGTAGCACTCTTACTTTTCTTGTTCGAAAGCATCGTAGTTTTGGACTTCCGGTTACTAACATCGGAACCACTCTTTTTAAGAACAAGCGTCACGAAACCCTTCGCCATGTCAAATAACTCGTCAAAAGTTTTCACCGAGTTCCTACTAATCTTTTCTTGGTAATGATCATCCTAGGTTTTGGTAAAAGTCTTCCTTCAACATGTGGTCATTCCCGACATACTCCGGGAAAAATTGGGTCTTCGATAAGAAAACGGATTTAAGAGTGTTCAAATCCATCGACCTTTGCCTCAAAGCCCGCAACTCGTCTTTAATCTTAGAAAGATCGGCCGGAGTTCGGTATTCCTTGAAAAATTCCGCCTTGAATTCATCCCACGTGAATTCCATGCATTGTTCCTCACTATAAAGACGAATCTTTTCGTCCCACCACATTTTAGCATCACCCCTTAACATGCTACTTCCGTACCTCGTCTTCTTATCGGGAGGACATTCACAAGTACGAAAAGCCCCCTCGATATCGGAGATCCAACGGGCACTCTTAAGTGGATCTCGTTCACCATCAAAAGTGGGAGGTTGAGCATCCTTGAAGTTTTTATAGTAGACGTCTCGCCTTCCTATATTATCCTCGTGAAGAACTATCTTAACTTGTTCCTTGACTAGATCGACTACTTCCTCGTTAATCGAATCTAGGAACATCTTCCTAACGTCCTCCAAAAATTCCGCTTTTTGACATTTAAAGATGGCCTCAACCTTAGCCGTGAACTCGGAGTCGTCGCCTTGATCATCATTATCATGTCCATTCCTCGTCTTCATTCTAAGAAATGAACTTGGTTAGGAACGTAACACGAATAAATTACATATACCGCCACGATCAATATTCACAATCATATAAATATATTTATCGTTCGTGCACCCCATCTAGTTCAATACTTGTTGTACATCACTTACTTGACTTGATTTGCAACCGTAATAATGGTCGCGAAACATTATTACGCTCACATGCCATGCCGAGCTCATAATTACAACAACCATCTCGCTAGATGTTCAACACAAAACAACATGATTAGTAACAATAGAACCAATTCATAGCTAGTTCACCTATTCTCTAAGGCACTAACTAAGGCCCCGAACCAACCCGTTCACCTACAAGCCCCGCAATAAATAAGCACACTCAAAAGTCTAAGTCTAGGCACCTATCTCAAGTCGCCTAAATCCCTTAGACCATGCTCTGATACCACTTGAAACAACCCAACCCGTAATTAATCCGGCCCATATTTTTTTTTCCTTTTTAACGTAATAATATTAACGACCTTTAGGTCCCAATTATGTTTCCAAAAACATCTTTAATACAATAATAAGTTCAATAACTTTAAAATATTCAACATACGAATTAAGTTACAAAATACAAGCTTCGAACCATATGAGTTTAAGTTCCAAACAACTACGAGCATGATGTTTGGGGATAAACTACCTAATCCTAGGTAGAATCCAAAAGTAATCCAAGCAAGCATCATAAGGGAAATCATCTAAATTCCGAGCATACCCTTGCCAATCCGCTTCCGAACCTAAAAATGTAAACAACGAGAGGGTAAGCTAATGCTCAGTGAATGCAATACTTATACATATACATATATAGTTTACCTACGCGCATCCACCTACCAATACCATGCAAACAAATGCATAAACGAGCTAGTATCACCAAAATACAACTAGTAACGACGTTAGTATATAAATTACCACAATTATAAACTAAACATAACAAGGCATAAACATGCTAACCGTTCTCCCGCTTTAGTACTACCGACTTGTAGTCAACCAATGACATCGAGTCTCACTCGCATGATGTCACCGACTTGTGACTCATCATATGGTTCCACCGACTTGTGAATCACCAAAGGGTGTCACCGACTTGTAACCACCCACTAATACGTATGGGTCACTGACTTGTGAATGCCATGTGGCATCATCGACTTGTGAAGCACCACTAAGTGTCACCGACTTGTGAACACTATGAAGTGTTACCGACTTGTGAATCACTTCCCCGACTTATGGTGTCACTGACTTGTGAATCACCATTAGGTGTCACCGACTTGTGAATCACCTACCAAGACACTACCGACCCGTAGTTTCCTCCCCGCATACTAACTAAATAAGTCACCGACTTGTGACACAACACCAATACTAACAATAAGTCACCGGCCCGTGACAAAACACCAATACTCACGATGTGGCACCGAAGACCCACATCGCGTACGAGTAAATAAACTACATACATACATGTATAAATATTCCACTCACCTTGATTGATTGAAGAACTAACCCTCGAGCTTGAACTTTCCAATCAACCACCCGTAAATCACCTAAGCAATTTACATATACAAATAAGCTACGACTCTAGCTTATACATCAAACACCACAAGTGCAATTTCAACCCATTTACACTTGCTTCTACTTGACTAAGTCAAATTTCACCCAAACCACCCATAATCACAACTAATTAGTGATTATGTTCCAATAACTCAATAAACACCATGTTTGATCTTTCAAAACATTTACTAGCACAATTCATACAAAACCCATTTTAGCACTTAGACTTATAATTTGGTCAAACTTTAACCCATTAACAATCTTTCATCAATACACAAGTGTATTAGTGATTTAACAACACAATTAACACTTACAACACCAAATCTCATGACCAAACCCTATATTGCAAGCCTTAGGGTTTCATTACACCCATTTAACCCAAATTCATCCATTTAACCCCCAAATGGGTCTTACAAGTCACACATGAACAAACCCTAGCTATAAACCAAATTGAACTCAAAAACACAAAGTTAAGACTTACCAACACTATCACAACGTAGCTAGAGGCGTAAGGAACAACTTTAAAACTCGGGCTCGGGCGAGATTAAGTCTTCTTCTTCCCCAAAGTGAGCTCTCTCACTCTAAAACTCAATCTCTCTCTCTCTCTAGGATTTAATTGGTGAAGGTGAAGGAGTGTGAAATGAGTTAGGATAAGCTTTCATCAACTTTTAAGTCCCCAAAACCGGCCACATGTGAAAAGACTAAAACACCCTCAACAGATTCCATTAAAATGGGTTAAAAATGTCATTACAGCGACATTTGTCGCATTTCACGACACTTCGTCGCGTTTCGCAACACCAGGACGCGATAAACAGCACTCAAACGCGACAAAGTGGTCAGAAATCACCATCAGAAGTTGTCGCGTTTCAAGCATGTTTGTCACGGATCACGACGCACCAGAACGCGACAAACCACCTCCGAACTTGACAGTTTACCTGATTGTCATAACCCGTCCTTAACCATAAGAACGTGTTAGATAACGTATGATTTCATTGCGAGGTATTGACCTCTATATGCGACATTTTTAAAAGAGAAACTGCATATATTATACATTACAAACCATAACCATTATTTTTGTTACAAGCTTTAGATAATAAAAAGATGATTATCGTTTAGCGATAATCTTCGACTTACAAACTTTACATATAATGATAACAACACGATTTCGAGCATATTTTACAACACAAATCCTTGGGTATGCAGTTTTATTTTTGACACAAATATGCGTACGCAAGATCCTGCTCAAATTCAACATAATGCAGCGGAAGCTTTAGTAATCACCTGAGAATAGACATGTTTTAAAAGGTCAACATAAAGTTGGTGAGATATAGGTTTAATGCCGACAGCAATATATATATAGACCACAAGATTTCGTATATAGACAGTTTAATAAAAATATTCTAAGTGGTTGAGCACTTGATAACCATACTTAACATTTAATCACGTCGCATATTCCCTTTATTATGAAATCTTACTACACCGTACCAAGTGTAGTCACGAAACGAAGTACTGTGCAACCGTTGAATACTGGTCGTCCAGTCCGGTTGGGGTTGTCAGGCCCGATAGATCTATCAACAGGATTCGCGTTTACAATACCGCTGTAAATAGTAGTTACCAAGCTACAGGGAAGTATGCCAGTGGTACAACTCAACGTAGAATATATTTTTCAGTTACTTGTGTCCATATCGTAAAACATAAAATACATGTATTCTCATCCCGAAATGTTTAAAGTTTAAAAGTGGGACTATATACTCACTTTCGTCTTGAAGATATATATAATTTGACTTGGTCTCCGGTTGATATCACGAACCTATCCATATATAATATATCAATACCTTTTCTTTTTAAACAAACGTCACATATATATACTTGTTATACTTTTAATACTTTTAATAATTCCTTAGTCCGTAGTTAGCATTTCGTTGTTAGTAATTCAATTTTTAATGGTTCATTTTTAGATGTTTAATAAACCCCCAACGAAATAAATAAAACCCCATCGTATATGTATTGGTCGAGATTAATCTTGACCCACGGTACCGGTGTTGTCAAATGACGTGTTGCCTACATAAAGTACCGGTGTTGTCAAATGACGTGTTGCGTACAAACATGGGATCTTATGATTAATCTTCTCGTGTTGTTTACGGGTGATCCTGAACCATATAAAATTGAATTATAAGTACATATATATAAAATATCATGTTAACTTAAAAAGATGTGATTTATTTAATTTTTCCCAATTATTTTCGTGGCTAAACTAGTCTTGGATATCCGATTTTGTTTCGGTCATAGTTTCTTCGTTACAACTCCGTTTTCGTTGATTCAACTTGCCATCTCCTTGGATCGAGTCCCTATTTAAGACTATGAACTGTAAATACCTTAGTTTGTATTCAAAATCACACGGCATAGGTCAAACTTTAGTGAAACTTATGAAGTTAATCATTTTCCATCATGTAAACAACCTTAAATGATTATTTTTCTAAAAATACTTATACTTTGAGTTAAATCATGAAATTTTTATGTGTTATCATATTCATAGTAAAAATCATTTTTCCAGAAAATAAACCTCCAATTCAAAGTTTAAGATGGTTTTTAATTATCCAACCCAAAACAGCCCCCGGTTACACTCCGACGTCGTAAAAACAGTTTTTAAGGTGTTCTTTGAAAAACCAAGTTAAACCTTGTTAAATTAGCATATATTTAAGATATATTACAGGTCTTGAAGTATTTTAAAAGTTAAGTTAGAAGGATCTATTTAGTTTGCAAACAAGTTTGAAAACTTTCAAACTATGTTCTTGTTGTTAAATTTTTATACCACAAAATAAGATAGCTATATATATATGAATCGAATAAGGTTATGAACATAGTTACTACCTCAAATTCCTTGGACAAGGTTGCTGTAAAAGAGGAGTAAAAAGCTAGAACTAAAAGGGTGATGGAAGTGGATGAAAGATTGGAAGTAAGTTTGTGTTCTTGGAAGGATTTCTTGAAGTGTTGTTGTAAGAGTTTTCTTATGGTGATTAAGTAATGTTTTTGAAGCTAGATCTTCATGGAACTTTGCTGAATGGTTATGGAGTTTGAGGGTAAAGAAAGAGTGTGTGTTTTTAGCTAGAGAGTTGAAGTTAAAATGAATCAAAAATTGGAAATGAGTGCATGTATATATGGTGGTGATGGTGGCGTTTTTTTATGATGAACAAGGACAAGATTTTTGTTGTTCTTTTGTGTAATAATTCATGCATGCATCCAAATTTCAATTACCTCTCATCAAGGGCAGTAATAAGGGCTGGTTAGGTGGTGATTTGATGTGTATATACCAATAGTAAATACGTATAGAAGCTAGGTATGATACGAGTACAAATACTCTAGATATACGTATAGAAATTTTGTGAAAAATGGAATGAGGATTCAAATATAGCTATCTTTTGTGAATACACTTATATGGTTTTATGTATTTAAGTTCTTAAAAGTGATTAAATACATTACTTATACGATATATGTATAAACATTATAAGTTGTAAGTATTTATGTCAAATAACGTTACGTATGGTTATCGTTTTGAAAACTTAAGTTAGTAGTTTCAAAATATACTTATAACTTATTGTTATTAATACAAAATGAGATATTAAAACATTCATTAATCATGTTAAATATGTATATATACATATATATACACAAACGTATAATTATCATATATTGTATAGTTCGTGATATCATCGGTCAAACTAGACGGTCAAACGTTGTGTAAAACTCTTTTCGAAAACATAAGTCTCAACAATTTGGATTGCTTATCATGTTGGTAAGGTTTAATTTATGTAAATATTAATCTTATAAGTATAGAACGATCGAAAAAGTGCGGGTCATTACAGTACCTACCCGTTAAATAAATTTCGTCCCGAAATTTTAAAATTGTACCTATTTTGCGTCATCGAGAAACAAGTGTGGATACTTTTGTTTCATCTGATCCTCTCGTTCCCAAGTAAACTCGGGACCCCTTCGAGCATTCCAACGAACCTTAACGATCGGTATGATGCTCTGCTTGAGCTGTTTAACTTCACGGTCCATGATTTCGATTGGTTCTTCGATGAATTGTAGTTTTTCGTCGACATGGATTTCTTCAAGAGGAATGGTGAGGTCTTCCTTTGCAAGACACTTCTTAAGGTTCGAGACGTGAAAGGTATTATGTACTCCGGCGAGTTGTTGCGGTAACTCGAGTCGATAAGCTACCGGTCCAATGCGTTCGATGATCTTGAACGGGCCTACATATCTTGGGTTCAGTTTACCCCTTTTTCCAAAACGTATCACACCTTTCCAAGGTGACACCTTTAGCATAACCATGTCACCGATCTGAAACTCTAATGGTTTCCTTCGGACATCGGCGTAGCTCTTTTGGCGACTACGGGCTGTTTTCAATCTCTCCTTGATTTGTACTATCTTCTCAGTCGTTTCGTGTATGATCTCGGGACCAGTTAAATGTCGATCTCCTACTTCATTCCAATAGATAGGAGATCTACACTTTCTTCCATACAATGCTTCGAATGGTGCAGCTTTAATGCTCGCATGATAACTATTATTATACGAGAATTCTGCTAACGGTAAATACTTATCCCATCCGTTTCCAAAATCGATCACACATGCCCTGAGCATGTCTTCAAGAGTCTGAATTGTTCTTTCACTCTGCCCGTCGGTTTGCGGATGATATGCGGTACTCATATCCAGACGAGTTCCTAGTGCCTCCTGTAGTGATTGCCAGAACTTTGAGGTAAATCTACTATCACGATCGGATATAATGGAAATAGGTATTCCATGCCTTGAAACAACATCCTTTATATACAATCGTAATAGTTTCTCCATTCTATCCGTTTCCTTTATAGGCAAGAAATGTGCAGACTTGGTGAGACGATCAACAATCACCCAAATAGTGTCGTATCCCCAGGCAGTCTTTGGTAACTTCGTGATGAAATCCATGGTAATACCGTCCCATTTCCATTCTGGAATTTCTGGTTGTTGAAGTAACCCTGACGGCTTCTGGTGTTCTGCTTTGACTTTGGAACAAGTTAAACACTCCCCAACATATGTTGCAACGTCTGTCTTTAAATTAGGCCACCAATAACGTGTCTTAAGATCTTGATACATCTTTCCGACTCCAGGATGTATCGAGTATCTTGTCTTATGTGCCTCGTTCAATATCAACTTCCTTAATCCACCCAACTTCGGTACCCAAATACGATTTGCAAAATATCGAATTCCGTCTTCCCGTATAACGAGTTGCTTCTCATACTTCTTCATTATTTCCTTTCTTATGTTTTCTTTAGTAAGTGCTTCTTGTTGAACTTCTTTGATTTGTGAGTTGAGATTCATGCGAATTTTTATGTTCATCGCTCGAACTCGGATTGGTTCTCGTTCCTTTCTGCTTAAAGCATCGGCCACCACGTTCGCTTTCCCGGGATGATAACGAATTTCACAATCATAGTCGTTTATTAACTCGACCCACCTACGTTGCCTCATGTTCAGCTGTTTCTGATCAAAAATATGTTGAAGGCTTTTATGATCAGTAAACACAGTGCATTTAACTCCATACAAGTAGTGTCTCCACATCTTCAATGCAAACACGACTTCTCCCAATTCTAGATCATGCGTCGTATAATTTCGCTCGTGAATCTTCAATTGTCGGGATGCGTATGCAATAACTTTCTTCCGTTGCATAAGAACGCAACCAAAACCTTGTCGCGAAGCGTCACAATATATTTCAAAATCATCGTTCCCTTCTGGTAACGATAAAATAGGCGCCGTAGTTAACTTCTTCTTCAGTAATTGAAATGCACTCTCCTGCTCAGAGGTCCATTCATATTTCTTCCCTTTTTGCGTTAACGCTGTCAACGGCTTAGCTATTCGGGAAAAATCTTGAATAAACCTTCTATAATAACCGGCTAAACCCAAAAATTGGCGTATCTGCGTTGGTGTCTTAGGAGTCTCCCATTTTTCAATGGCTTCAATTTTTGCTGGATCAACCTGAATTCCTTTGCTACTAACAACGTGGCCAAGAAATTGCACTTCTTTCAACCAGAAAGCACATTTAGAAAATTTAGCATATAGCTGTTCTTTTCTCAACAACTCTAATATCAACCTTAAATGCTGTTCATGCTCTTTCTCACTCTTGGAATAGATAAGAATATCATCAATGAAAACGATAACAAACTTATCTAAATATGGACTACAAACTCGATTCATGAGGTCCATGAATACAGCTGGCGCATTCGTCAATCCAAACGGCATGACCAAAAATTCGTAATGACCATAACGTGTCCGAAAAGCAGTTTTCGGAATGTCCTCTTCTTTGACACGTAGTTGATGATAGCCCGATCTTAGGTCGATTTTCGAATAAACACGTGATCCTTGTAATTGATCAAATAAGTCATTAATTCTCGGTAGTGGATACCAATTCTTGATAGTTAACTTATTTAATTCACGATAATCTATACACATCCTAAAAGATCCATCTTTCTTCTTAACAAACAAAATTGGAGCTCCCCACGGTGAAGTGCTTGGTCGTATAAATCCACGGTCTAGTAATTCTTTTAACTGACTTTGAAGTTCTTTTAATTCGGACGGTGCAAGTCTATATGGAGCACGAGCCACTGGTGCAGCTCCTGGTACTAAATCTATTTGAAATTCTACAGATCTAAATGGAGTTAATCCCGGCAACTCTTCCGAAAAAACTTCAGGAAAATCTCTTGCCACAGGCACATCGTTGATGCACTTCTCTTTTTCTTTCTTTTCAACTTTATTAACATGTGCTAGAATAGCATAACATCCCTTTTCTAAAAACTTCTTGGCTTTCAAACAGCTAATGAGTTTTAGCTTTGAATTACCCTTCTCTCCATAAATCATCACCGGCATTTTATCCTTACCAGGAATGCGAATTGCCTTCTTGGCACACACAACTTCAGCTCCTACTTTGAACATCCAGTCCATGCCGACTATTACATCAAAACTTCCTAATTCTACGGGTATCAAGTCAATTTTAAACGTTTCTCTGGCTAAATTTATTTTACAATCACGGCAAATTTTATCGGCTTTAATTAGTTTACCATTAGCTAACTCAATCATGTACTTAGCATCTAGAGGTAATGATGAACAATTCAATTTAGTGTGAAAGTCTCTACACACGTAACTTCTATCAGCACCAGTATCAAATATAATAGATGCGGATAAGTTATTAATGGTAAACGTACCCGTAACAAGCTCCGGGTCTTCACATGCCTCTCTAGCATTAATAACAAATGCTCTCCCACGTGCAGGTCCGATATTCTTCTCTGGATTCGGGCACTGGCTCTTATAGTGACCTTGTTTTCCACACCCAAAACAAGTAATGGTAGCCAAAGCAGTTCTATTTGCATTGGTGGCAGGAGTCTTGGTACCATTTGTATTTGTAACGAGAGCCCTACAATCTTCAGCAAGATGACCCTTTCGATTACATTTGTTGCATACCACATTACAGTAACCAGAGTGATGTTTGTGGCATCGGTTGCATAAAGGATTTTGTCCTTTATAACCAAAGCTTAAACCACTACCCGCACCTTGCGTGTTTTCTTGTTTCTTAAAAGATTGTTGTTGGTTACCTCGATCATAATTTCCATTCCACTTTCTTTTGTTACCTGATACCTTCACATCAGTATTGGATAATTTCTTATCCATGATGACCTGATCCATTAGCTCGTTTGCCATGGTTATAGCTTCATGAATTGTCTTAGGTTTCGATGCTGTAACATTTGCCTTGACCTTTTTGGGCAAACCATCTTTGTACATTTCAATCTTCCGTTCTTCGGTTGGAACCAATTCAGGACATAGCAAAACTAATTCCATGAATCGCTGATTGTAGTTGGTGATTTCAGTACCAACAACCTTCAGACTTCGTAATTCATCTTCCAACTTCCTAACCTCGTTCCTTGGACAATATTCGTTGATTAACATTGTTTTGAATTCTTCCCATGGAGTATCATAAGCTACATCTCCTCCTACAGCCTTCACATAATTTTTCCACCACGTGAGTGCACTATCTTGTAAAGTGCACGATGCATACTTGGTCATGTCCTTTTCAACACAACCACTGATTTTAAACACAGTCTCCATCTTTTCTATCCACCGGGTTAAACCGATTGGTCCTTCTGTTCCACTGAATGATGAGGGCTTGCAAGCTTGAAAAGTTTTGTAAGTGCACCCCACACGAGGATTTGGGTTAACTGCAGCACCTCTTGCAGCCTCGACCCATAACATTCTGTCGTTCACTCGCTGATTGATGAGTTCCTGGATTTCTTGTTCCGTCATTCGGTTCAATCGCGCCATATTCTTCTATAAGAATGAAAAGAAAATAATTATTCACATGGAATATTATAGATGTAGTGTATATTTACAGTACATTATAGCTTATTAATAATATGAACCAGGTATTATTATAAAAGCCTTTTCTTCTTATTAGCGTTTTATAATTATATCTAGGGTAGTACCTACCCGTTAATGTCCATACTTAATAGCTTAGTACAGAATCAATTACTACCATCTAAATAATACTTAACCATGGAAAATTATTGCATTTCACACTTCACTATTTTACATATGCTTATCTTACATCGAACATTAAGCAAACCACACTAATAATATTATACAAAACATTATATGATCCCATGGTTTAATACGGCAGCGCATCGTTTGGTCTATTTTCTAGGACGTTTAGGTTCAAAGAATCGCTTAACGCTTATCCTGGCTGTCTGCCTATATTTTGGCTGTGGGGCTGAAGAACTGGATGCCGGGATAGAACGAATAGGAATAGCGGGAATAGGGGTGGTAGTGTCTAGTGGAGTTGGTGCCACATCATCCTTACTAAACTCGGGATTTGAATTTTCTAATTCATTTGCCTTTCGTTTCTTTCCTAGTTCGAACTTGTCTTTCGTAATTTCTTGTATTTCTTCCTCGGGTTCACTTTCCTCCTCGGGTTCACTTTCCGGGTTCTTTATTGTTGGTTCATCCGGAATTTGTGAGTCTTCCCCAAAGATATTATTTTCATCATCGGATAGGTTAATGACTGAAATACCATCTGAAGATTCTGATTCGGAGTCGCTGAATGTGATAATAAGTTTTGAGCCCGACATCTATCACACAACAACTAACCCATTAGTACTACATAATATTTACATATAAATTTTAACCAACAATGATAAGCAATGGTTGTTAAATCAGATCCGGTCAAAGTCCAGACTTACTAATGTATCCTAACGACTTATCAGTTAGACACACTAATGCAAACCTGGTTCGCTAAGACCACCGCTCTGATACCACATGTCATAACCCGTCCTTAACCATAAGAACGTGTTAGATAACGTATGATTTCATTGCGAGGTATTGACCTCTATATGCGACATTTTTAAAAGAGAAACTGCATATATTATACATTACAAACCATAACCATTATTTTTGTTACAAGCTTTAGATAATAAAAAGATGATTATCGTTTAGCGATAATCTTCGACTTACAAACTTTACATATAATGATAACAACACGATTTCGAGCATATTTTACAACACAAATCCTTGGGTATGCAGTTTTATTTTTGACACAAATATGCGTACGCAAGATCCTGCTCAAATTCAACATAATGCAGCGGAAGCTTTAGTAATCACCTGAGAATAGACATGTTTTAAAAGGTCAACATAAAGTTGGTGAGATATAGGTTTAATGCCGGCAGCAATATATATATATAGACCACAAGATTTCATATATAGACAGTTTAATAAAAATATTCTAAGTGGTTGAGCACTTGATAACCATACTTAACATTTAATCACGTCGCATATTCCCTTTATTATGAAATCTTACTACACCGTACCAAGTGTAGTCACGAAACGAAGTACTGTGCAACCGTTGAATACTGGTCGTCCAGTCCGGTTGGGGTTGTCAGGCCCGATAGATCTATCAACAGGATTCGCGTTTACAATACCGCTGTAAATAGTAGTTACCAAGCTACAGGGAAGTATGCCAGTGGTACAACTCAACGTAGAATATATTTTTCAGTTACTTGTGTCCATATCGTAAAACATAAAATACATGTATTCTCATCCCGAAATGTTTAAAGTTTAAAAGTGGGACTATATACTCACTTTCGTCTTGAAGATATATATAATTTGACTTGGTCTCCGGTTGATATCACGAACCTATCCATATATAATATATCAATACCTTTTCTTTTTAAACAAACGTCACATATATATACTTGTTATACTTTTAATACTTTTAATAATTCCTTAGTCCGTAGTTAGCATTTCGTTGTTAGTAATTCAATTGTTAATGGTTCATTTTTAGATGTTTAATAAACCCCCAACGAAATAAATAAAACCCCATCGTATATGTATTGGTCGAGATTAATCTTGACCCACGGTACCGGTGTTGTCAAATGACGTGTTGCGTACATAAAGTACCGGTGTTGTCAAATGACGTGTTGCGTACAAACATGGGATCTTATGATTAATCTTCTCGTGTTGTTTACGGGTGATCCTGAACCATATAAAATTGAATTATAAGTACATATATATAAAATATCATGTTAACTTAAAAAGATGTGATTTATTTAATTTTTCCCAATTATTTTCGTGGCTAAACTAGTCTTGGATATCCGATTTTGTTTCGGTCATAGTTTCTTCGTTACAACTCCGTTTTCGTTGATTCAACTTGCCATCTCCTTGGATCGAGTCCCTCTTTAAGACTATGAACTGTAAATACCTTAGTTTGTATTCAAAATCACACGGCATAGGTCAAACTTTAGTGAAACTTATGAAGTTAATCATTTTCCATCATGTAAACAACCTTAAATGATTATTTTTCTAAAAATACTTATACTTTGAGTTAAATCATGAAATTTTTATGTGTTATCATATTCATAGTAAAAATCATTTTTCCAGAAAATAAACCTCCAATTCAAAGTTTAAGATGGTTTTTAATTATCCAACCCAAAACAGCTCCCGGTTACACTCCGACGTCGTAAAAACAGTTTTTAAGGTGTTCTTTGAAAAACCAAGTTAAACCTTGTTAAATTAGCATATATTTAAGATATATTACAGGTCTTGAAGTATTTTAAAAGTTAAGTTAGAAGGATCTATTTAGTTTGCAAACAAGTTTGAAAACTTTGAAACTATGTTCTTGTTGTTAAATTTTTATACCACAAAATAAGATAGCTATATATATATATGAATCGAATATGGTTATGAACATAGTTACTACCTCAAGTTCCTTGGACAAGGTTGCTGTAAAAGAGGAGTAAAAAGCTAGAACCAAAAGGGTGATGGAAGTGGATGAAAGATTGGAAGTAAGTTTGTGTTCTTGGAAGGATTTCTTGAAGTGTTGTTGTAAGAGTTTTCTTATGGTGATTAAGTAGTGTTTTTGAAGCTAGATCTTCATGGAACTTTGCTGAATGGTTATGGAGTTTGAGGGTAAAGAAAGAGTGTGTGTTTTTAGCTAGAGAGTTGAAGTTAAAATGAATCAAAAATTGGAAATGAGTGCATGTATATATGGTGGTGATGGTGGCGTTTTTTTATGATGAACAAGGACAAGATTTTTGTTGTTCTTTTGTGTAATAATTCATGCATGCATCCAAATTTCAATTACCTCTCATCAAGGGCAGTAATAAGGGCTGGTTAGGTGGTGATTTGATGTGTATATACCAATAGTAAATACGTATAGAAGCTAGGTATGATACGAGTACAAATACTCTAGATATACGTATAGAAATTTTGTGAAAAATGGAATGAGGATTCAAATATAGCTATCTTTTGTGAATACACTTATATGGTTTTATGTATTTAAGTTCTTAAAAGTGATTAAATACATTACTTATACGATATATGTATAAACATTATAAGTTGTAAGTATTTATGTTAAATAACGTTACGTATGGTTATCGTTTTGAAAACTTAAGTTAGTAGTTTCAAAATATACTTATAACTTATTGTTATTAATACAAAATGAGATATTAAAACATTCATTAATCATGTTAAATATGTATATATACATATATATACACAAACGTATAATTATCATATATTGTATAGTTCGTGATATCATCGGTCAAACTAGACGGTCAAACGTTGTGTAAAACTCTTTTCGAAAACATAAGTCTCAACAATTTGGATTGCTTATCATGTTGGTAAGGTTTAATTTATGTAAATATTAATCTTATAAGTATAGAACGATCGAAAAAGTGCGGGTCATTACACTGATGCACTCCAATTTCACTTTTAAAACATTCCAAAATCAAACGTGATCAATGCATTACATCCAAACTATTAAATAATCATTCTTGGACTTCAAATGATGCCCCGAGCATCATGTTTAAAAAACGGGGTGTTACAACTCTCCCCCACTTAAATTCGATCACATCCTCGTGATCCTAGTCACTTAAACAATCCGAACCTACACGCTATTGTTCTTAAACAATCGTTCCAATCCGACTTCCAACACATTTCTCATTAACCCGAAGATTAATCCATTCACTAAATACACACTTGCACGCATTTCGAGCCGTACAACACACACAACATCAGAAGTCTATAACGATCACCTAGAATACACAGAATAACCTTGCATTCTTCTAACTCCTCTAGGAAATTCTTCTCAAAGAGTCACCCTCAACAACTAAATCGTCACCCGCAATTTATCAAAATCCATAAATTCGAGCACTAACACTTGCTCAATTCCACACATCGGGAAAACTCAACCAATCTCGCACCAAGATATCAACTCCTTAGCGTACCCATACCAAGTACAATGCTAAGAACAACCATAAACCAAAATAAGGTCAACCATCTAACCGATGAAGACCGAATAAAAGCGAATCCTTACGGCTCAACGCCCACAACTCCCTAGCAATCAACTGCTAGTCGCGATCTATTTAGGCCGCAAAGCGAGCCTAACAACCTTTCACTTATGATGGATATGCTTGGGGTCACCAAGACTTACACCCTAACTCGCACCGTCTCAACCGTTAGCACGGTTACCTACCCACATCAAAGATAGTCATCAACCATGACGCTATTCACACACATACGTGGTTAACGTAAATGTCTCTCGAATGGCATACCATTCCTACGCTAACAATTACTGGAGAGCAACACAAGTAACCACCTAATCGCATCTCGGTTACACCCGACTTGGTTAAGCCTCCAACACCAAAACGATTAACCCGACCTGGTTAGTCAAACAGGCCCGGTCAACCTACCTCGGCCAACCCTTAACAAGAATTGATTAACCCGACCCGGTTAGTCAAGCACGCCCGGTTAACCTACCTCGGTCAACTCCTAACAATAATTGATTAAACACGCTCTGTCAACCCGCCTCGGCCAACACCTAACATCTAATTAATTAACCTGACTCGGTTAGTCAAACACGCTTGGTCAACCCGCCTCGATCAACACCTAACATCTAATTGATTAACCCGACTCGGTTAGTCAAACACGCTTGGTCAACCCGCCTCGGTCAACACCTAACATCTAATTGATTAACCCGACTCGGTTAGTCAAACACGCTCGGTCAACCCAACTTGGTCAAACCCCTAACAACAATTGATTAACCCAACTCAGTTAAGTCAAATACACTTGGTCAACCCGACTCGGTCAAACCCTAACAACGATTGATTAACCAGACTTGGTTAAGTCAAATACACTAGGTAAACCCGACTCGGTCAAAACCTAACAATGACTGATTAACCCGACTTGGTTAAGTCAAATACACTCGGTTAACCAGACTCGGTCAAACCCTAACAACGATTGATTAACCCGACTTGCTTAAGTCAAATACACTTGGTCAACCCGACTCGGTCAAACCCTAACAACGATTGATTAACCCGACTTGGTTAAGTCAAATACACGTGGTCAACTCGCCCGGTCAACACCTAACATCTAATTGATTAACCCGACCCGGTTAGTCAAATTCACTCGGTTAACCCGCCTCGGTCAACACCTGACATCTAATTGATTAACCCGACATGGCTAATCAAACCTCAATGGACTAACTAGGCCTAGCTAGCCACTACATCACATGGATAAACCCACTTATTACCCAAAAGTCACCCACATAAAATAATAGGTACCAAAAATCAATTACTACCTGAATCAAGCGTCGTTAGACCTTCGCGCTTCGTCACTAATCAACTCGGGACACTCCGACTTCCGGTGTCCCTCTTTCTAGCACTTAAAACACGTGACCTTGCCCAATGGACATTCACGAGACTTTGTCCCATTTCACCACAATTATAACACGCGAATTTGAAACTACCCGCGCCGCTCACCTTCATGCTCCCGACACCTTCGGTAGCACTCTTACTTTTCTTGTTCGAAAGCATCGTAGTTTCGGACTTCCGCTTACTAACATCGGAACCACTCTTTTTCAGAACAAGCGTCTCCAAACCCTTCGCCATGTCAAACAACTCGTCAAAAGTTTTCACCGAGTTCCTACTAATCTTTTCTTGGTAATGATCGTCCAAGGTTCGGTAAAAGTCTTCCTTCAACATGTGGTCATTCCCGACATACTCCGGGCAAAATTGGGTCTTCGATAAGAAAACGGATTTGAGAGTGTTCAAATCCATCGACCCTTGCCTCAAAGCCCGCAACTCGTCTTTAATCTTAGAAAGATCAGCCGGAGTTCGGTATTCCTTGAAAAATTCCGCCTTGAATTCATCCCACGTGAATTCCATGCATTGTTCCTCACCATAAAGACGAATCTTTTCGTCCCACCACATTTTAGCATCACCCCTTAACATGCTACTTCCGTACCTCGTCTTCTTATCGGGAGGACATTCACAAGTACGAAAATCCCCCTCTATATCGGAGATCCAACGGGCACTCTTAAGTGGATCTCGCTCACCATCAAAAGTGGGAGGTTGAGCATCCTTGAAGTTTTTGTAGTAGAAGTCTCGCCTTCCTATATTATCCTCGTGAAGAACAATCTTAACTTGTTCCTTGACTAGATCGACTACTTCCCCGTTAATCAAATCTAGGAACATCTTCCTAACGTCCTCCAAAAATTCCGCTTTTTGACGTTTAAAGATGGCCTCAACCTTAGCCGTAAACTCGGAGTCGTCGCCTTGATCATCATTATCATGTCCATTCCTCGTCTTCATTCTAAGAAATGAACTTGGTTAGGAACGCAACACGAATAAATTACATATACCGCCACGATCAATATTCACAATCATATAAATATATTTATCGTTCGTGCACCCCATCTAGTTCAATACTTGTTGTACATCACTTACTTGACTTGATTTGCAACCGTAATAATGGTCGCGAAACATTATTACGCTCACATGCCATGCCGAGCTCATAAATACAACAACCATCTCGCTAGATGTTCAACACAAAACAACATGATTAGTAACAATAGAACCAATCCATAGCTAGTTCACCTATTCTCTAAGGCACTAACTAAGGCCCCGAACCGACCCGTTCACCTACAAGCCCCGCAACAAATAAGCACACACAAAAGTCTAAGTCTAGGCACCTATCTCAAGTCGCCTAAATCCCTTAGACCATGCTCTGATACCACTTGAAACAACCCAACCCGTAATTAATCCGGCCCATATTTTTTTTTTCTTTTTAACGTTATAATATTAACGACCTTTAGGTCCCAATTATGTTTCCAAAAACATCTTTAATACAATAATAAGTTCAATAACTTTAAAATATTCAACATACGAATTAAATTACAAAATACAAGCTTCGACCCATATGAGTTTAAGTTCCAAACAACTACGAGCATGATGTTTGGGGATAAACTACCCAATCCTAGGTCGAATCCAAAAGTAATCCAAGCAAGCATCAAAAGGGAAATCATCTAAATCCCGAACATACCCTTGCCAATCCGCTTCCGAACCTAAAAATGTAAACAACGAGAGGGTAAGCTAATGCTTAGCGAATGCAATACTTATACATATACATATATAGTTTACCTACGCGCATCCACCTACCAATACCATGCAAACAAATGCATAAACGAGCTAGTATCACCAAAATACAACTAGCAACGACGTTAGTATATAAATCACCACAATTATAAACTAAACATAACAAGGCATAAACATGCTAACCGTTCTCCCGCTTTAGTACTACCGACTTGTAGTCAACCAATGACGTCGAGTCTCATTCGCATGATGTCACCGACTTGTGACTCATCATATGGTGCCACCGACTTGTGAATTCCCAAAGGATGTCACCGACTTGCGAACCACCCACTAATACTTATGGGTCACCGACTTGTGAACGCCATGTGGCATCATCGACTTGTGAAGCACCACTAAGTGTCACCGACTTGTGAACACTATGAAGTGTTACCGACTTGTGAATCACTTCCCCGACTTATGGTGTCACCGACTTGTGAATCACCATTAGGTGTCACCGACTTGTGAATCACCTACCGAGACACTACCGACCCGTAGTTCCTTCCCCGCATACTAACTAAATAAGTGACCGACTTGTGACACAACACCAATACTAACAATAAGTCACCGGCCCGTGACATAACACCAATACTCACGATGTGGCACCGAAGACCCACATCGCATACGAGAAAATAAACTACATACATACATGTATAAATATTTCACTCACCTTGATTGATTGAAGAACGTAACCCTCGAGCTTGAACTTTCCAATCAAGCACCCGTAAATCACCTAAGCAATTTACACATACAAATAAGCTACGACTCTAGCTTATACATCAAACACCACAAGTGCAATTTCGACCCATTTACACTTGCTTCTACTTGACTAAGTCAAATTTCACCCAAACCACCCATTATCACAACTAATTAGTGATTATGTTCCAATAACTCAATAAACACCATGTTTGATCTTTCAAAACATTTACTAGCACAATTCATACAAAACCCATTTTAGCACTTAGACTTATAATTTGGTCAAACTTTAACCCATTAACAATCTTTCATCAATACACAAGTGTATTAGTGATATAACAACACAATTAACACTTACAACACCAAATCTCATGACCAAACCCTATATTGCAAGCCTTAGGGTTTCATTACACCCATTTAACCCAAATTCATCCAATTAACCCCCAAATGGGTCTTACAAGTCACACATGAACAAACCCTAGCTATAAACCAAATTGAACTAAAAAACACGGAGTTAAGACTTACCAATACTATCACAACGTAGCTAGAGGCGTAAGGAACAACTTTAAAACTCAGGCTCGAGCGAGATTCAGTCTTCTTCTTCCCCAAAGTGAGCTCTCTCACTCTAAAACTCAATCTATCTCTCTAGGATTTATATTGGTGAAGGTGAAGGAGTGTGAAATGAGTTAGGATAAGCTTTCATCAGCTTTTAAGTCCCCAAAACCGGCCACAAGTGAAAAGACTAAAACACCCTCAAAAGATTCCATTAAAATGGGTTAAAAATGTCATTACAGCGACATTTGTCGCGTTTCGCGACACCAGGACGCGATAAACAGCACTCAAACGCGACAAAGTGGTCAGAAATCACCATCAGAAGTTGTCGCGTTTCAAGCATGTTTGTCACGGATCACGACGCACCAGAACGCGACAAACCACCTCCGAACTCGACAGTTTACCTGATGTACTCCAATTTCACTTTTAAAACATTCCAAAGTCAAACGTGGTCAATGCATTACATCCAAACTATTAAATAATCATTCTTGGACTTCAAATGACGCCCCGAGCGTCATGTTTAGAAAAACGGGGTGTTACAATAATGGAATAAAGTTTTTTAAAAGAAAAACGGTTACCAATTACCTTCAAAATTGATGGTATTCTACATGTTGACCGTTGTGATTAGTTTTGGTATAGTGAGAAAACATGTGTTTAATAGTGTAAACTCATACTTATCTTGTTGAAAAACCATCAGGTTGTTAGCAAAAAAACATCAAGTTGTTAGAAAGGGCTTATATGGTGCTTAACATAGGTTGCAAATTAGACTTTAATTAGTGTTCGAGCTCTCGCTTCGCGGCGGGGGTTCGGTTTTCAATGTATTTTATTGCATTTAGTTTGTAAAATCATTTTGTGGTTAACGATGATGTCGTTGAAGCGCAACTCGAGTCGAAATAAAAGGTATAACCCGTGAAAGATTTAAATGTTATTTTAAATTAACAATATATGTGCATCTCCGCGTTTCGCAATGGAATTGTCGACTTTTAAAAAGTTAACGAAAAATTAACGTGTATGAAAAGTACCCCAAATATTTAGCGTTTTTTAAAAAGCGTCCGTTTTGCGTATAGCTAGTGACATATTGTTCCTAAAATTATTTCGAGTTTAACGATGGTGGCGGAAAAATTTAACTCGTTGCGAGCGCGAAGATATGGCCCGTTGAATATTTGGGTGGAGTTTGTTTAAGATTTTTTATGAGAATGAGTATTTGACACTGTATCCCCCTGTTTGGGGGGTGCGTTTGATTTTTTGGATAAAGTGTGGGGGTTTTGTTGTTCAATTTGGAAAAAAAAATTGTGAAAAGTCGAAAGTACCTCTGGGGAAAAAATGTGAAAAGTCGAAAGTACCTCTGAGTACTATTCATTTACCCTATGTCTTTTAGATATAAGTATAGTATAATATAATATAATATAATATAATAATATAATATAATATAATGTGCCAAGTTGTTTATTTAGTGTTATTTGTTGAGGCCCGTTTATGATATTCAGTCTTAAAAAGGGTATTTACTCTTCAAGGTTGGTGAGTTTATAATCATCATCATTCATCATAAAACTTAAATTAAAAGGGGAAAAAATGTGATAGATGACTAAAATATCTCTGTGAATAGTAACTTTCTCATCTCAATTAGTGTAGTTTTATATATATTTATTATAATTTATAATTTTAATATAATATAATTTATAATTTTAATTTTACAATTACATGATTTTTTGAAGAAAAAAAAATTAGCGCCAACTATAAAGGATGTTAACATGCACGAATGGGTAGTAAAAGTACATGAAGGCTTTTATTAACTTTTGTTTAACAATTTCTCTCTGTACAAGCATTTTATAACTACCTTATCGATACTATTGATTGAAAAAGATATTTAAATTATGTGTGTTTGATTAATTTAAACAAGTATTCGGGTCGGTCCGCTTTGCTGGGCTCAAAATCGCTAGCCGAAAAAAAAAACGCCCCCTACAAAAATCGAACCTGCACCCATCTGGAAACAATAAAAGCAACCAAGCCACCCAACCACTTGTGTGTATGTGATATTATGTTAGATTTAATGAAATTTATATATTAAAAAACGTCTCTATCAAAAAAATACTATACGTAAAGATGGAGGGTTGTAGTTGACAAAATTGCATTTAAGTTTCAAATGAATAGTTCTTTTTTTTTGTCTTGTTGTGTTTTCCAAATGAATATATATATAATAAAGAAAATTAAATTATGTACATTTCATAGGATGAACTGAGTTTTTTATTTATTTGTTAAGTTCACTAGGTATAAAATATTTGATGAATAGTCTGCTTCTCAAGTGTGGAGTTTTGTTGCTTCATGGACCGGTATTTCCCTGCCTAGGTGGTCAAATGGGTTGGAGCTTCGGAATTGGCTAGCTTCGGCCTCCCCAGACCCAAAAGTTACGCTTGTTTTACACTGCATCTGCATCGCATCTCTCTGGTCTATTTGGAGGCTCAGGAACGATATTGTCTTCAGCTCCGGTTTGTTCAAGAAGAGCCATCTTTTAGACTACATTGTTGTTAATGCTTTTGATTGGTTATCCTCTAGATCTAAGTTATTTAAGATCGATTGGAATGTTTGGCTTCAATTTCCTTTGAACATTTTGTAATTTTTTCCTAGCTTCTTGCTAGCTTAATTTAATTCTGCCGTTCTAAAAAAAAAATAAAATATTTGATGAGAAATATATAGCTTTTTACGATCTCAACAGTTCCACACACAACAATGTGCGGGCAAACTCCAACAATCATTATTATTATTAATGGCTTTGTATAAGAGTATTTGTAGTGATGTCGGTGATGTAATTAGTTGGGGGATGATGTTTTTTTCGGGACGACTGTGACATAGTAAAAGTGGTTGGATGAAGAGAAGTAATGAGGAAAGTATTGAATGACGTGTCTAATTATGATTTTAAGTTGTTTAAAAAGTGATTGAAAAAAACAGAAAAAGTTACTCGTATAAAATATTTACTTCGATATAGACAATTACACGAATAGTCTATGTGGTTTGTCAAAAATTTTGTGGATAGTCCAACTTTTTTCGTGCTCGGATAGTTAATTAGTTTGCATTTATTTCGTAGATAGTCCAATCCTTAAGTCCCCATTAGTAAGATGCCGTTATATCACCCCATATTCCAGTCATGTGAGGATATTTTGTCTTTTCATCTTTTATTCTATCTTGTCTCCAACTTTCCATTCATCTTCATCTCCATCAAACACCTTCAGAATCAAAAACCTTACCCTATTCAAATTCAATTCACAATCAAATAGCAAACACTTGCGATCGATTTACATCAAAATAAAATAACAAACACCTCCATTTTCGCATGCTTCATAATATCAGTGTACAAACCTTTACAAAAAAACCCTGACCGAATAATCTCGTTTACGAACATCAGTGTACAAAACCTTTACAGTTCAAGAAAATCAGTATAAGAACCTTAACGAAAATCAGATTCGTGCGAGAAGTTTAAACCCCAAGAATTACAAAATTACAGTGCAAGAAGTAGATCTCGTTTAAAAACCCGAACATTTACGGTTACTCGGTTCGATTCCACCACCGGATTTATAAACCCACGGAAGGAGACAGGAGGATGCACGTGGATACTTTGCCGCCCCAAGTCTTTATATATGCCTATTATAATATATTAAATATTGTAAATTAATGGTCAACATCCCCTAATTATAAGTTCTAACTTTCCCTAAATTTTATATTTATTTATTTATTGGGAAATGTCACTCTTCTCTGTAGATACTAGCTTCGTCTGTGGTTACTCAATTTGATTGCTCTGGAACGACTATTGATGACACCTTGTTCGAGTACAATCATTGGACTATCCTCGTTCTCCCTTTTGAGATTTTATTAATGGCCTCCTGAACAGGATACTCAGATGACGACTTATATCAACAATATAGTGCAAGTTATATCCAAGTATGGAGGAATTTTTTACTTTGATTGAGCCTCTGATGATAAAGATGTGAAAGTGCATGCATTTGAAAATGGACTATCCGTAAAAGAAATGCAAATTAATAGACTACCTAAGCAAGAAAAAATAGTTCAAATATCCGCATGGTATTTCAAACAACAAGGACTATCAGTGTCACCGTTACTATTATTAATCATTTTATTATTTACGAAGTATTATTTATTATTTATTATTTATTATTTATTATTTATTATTTATTATTTAATTGTATTTTACTCCTACATACTAAAAGCCACCGGCTTTTTGGTCGTTTCAGTTTTAACGCATCGTCGTTTTGAATTTGCGTTCACACTACAAACGGTCTCTCAACTTCCGCTCAATTTACACAACAACTGCTCAAATTTACACCTTTTCAGGGGTAGAAAGTGTAAATATATAATTTTATTAAAATAAAAAAATAATTCCACCCGAATTTATAACGGGTCCCATCTTCTCGCTCGGTTCGAGTTAAATTTCTCGAAGCCCACCGTTCAACTCGAAAAAATCGCGCGAACACAACGTGACTAACTATACGCGAAACGGACATCGTTAAAAATACACTAAATAACGGGCCCTATATTCTCGCTCGGTGCGAGTTAAATTTTTCCGAGACCGCCGTTCAACTAGAAATAATTTTTCGAACACAACGCGACTAACTATACGCGAAACAGACATCGTTAATAAAACACTAAATATTTTGGGCTATATTTCATACATATACATACACGTCCAACAAGCAACCCAACCTACTAGATATATTAGGTACCAAACAACGTATATACAAATTCGACCGCACGTTGAATACAACCCCAACAACGCGCGGTCGAATTTTTTTCTAGTTATTACTACTAAAAGAAAGTTATAATTAACTAATTTCAATTTTGAAAAATTTGTAGTTGATCGTTGGATCAATGTACTTTAATAAATCCGACCTCCAGTATTTTTCTTAGCTAATATCGTAAGCGATTAGCTAATCAGAGTTATGACATTACTATAACACCATTCTTAATCATAAAACATAACGAGCCTTTACTTTTAACTATTAAAAGAAAGTCACAATTAACTAATACAAATATTAATTAAAATTTTGACTTTTTACGAAAAAACCGATAATATTCTAGAAAAAAAAAAATTATTAAAAGATGAAAGAAGCTAAAATGAATACAATCGTGGCAAATAGGTTCAACTCGAAACCAGAAAACTAAGCTCTGAACAACGAGCACCCGTTATCTACCGATGAGCGGAACCGAAATAGGGGTGTTCATCGGAAACACAAAAAGCAACCAAACTACCAAAACACTAAAAAAAACAACACTAACAAGCAAGAAACACAATATCTAATAAAAAGATCCTAAACATCAAAAGACATCCAAAGGATTGCATCTATAATTTTTTTGATATTGATCTCCAGATTAACCTACTTTAATAAAATCCGACCTACCATATATTTTCCTTAACTAATATCAGAAGAGATTAGTAAATCGAGTTAAGACATGACCATAATACCTTTCTTAATCATAAAACATAACGGACCTTATCTTTTTCGAATAGTTGCCTTTCAAATTACTACAAATCGAAATCCACTAATTACGTCACTTATGGTTTTCATTGAATCTTGGATTCATTGATCGAAAAAAACTAGGTTTTGACATTTAATCATTGGGCTAATCTTTTTACGAATCGATTTCTATATTCCAACATATTATAGTTTCTTTCAATATTTTAATTCGATTTCTATTCAAGTTCACATCCAGATACTTGATAAGAGTGATATTTTTTTGTAGTTTTCACTTCTTCATTTTCACGACTAGACTAATGTGTTATTACGATGGCTTCATTTTTACGTGTAAACTTAACGTGTAAGCACGACCATAACTCTTTTGTTCTTCAATAAAAATTATTTCCACCGTTTTTTTTTTTAAAGCGAGACAGCCGTGTTTTCACGCCAACACCAGAATCTCTGCAATTTGATCTCTTTTTCCATCTTTTTGCGTGTACCGCATCCAGTATCCTGAAATATGCAAAAGAAACTAAAAGAAACTTATTTCAACATAAACCATGCAATTTCATATCGTAATGTCATCATTTATGACTTAATAAATCAACCGGTCATTGTTCTAGTTTAGAAGAGAATGCCTTCATCTAAAATTCATGGAATATGCACCATTTATTCTGGCTAATTTCAGCAGTGCACCTATTACGGTTAGTTGGGTGCTAATTTGTGATGTATTTAGGTAGTTTGAGGTTGTTATTGGGTCAATATGACATATTAGAGGGTCCAGAGTGTTTTATATTTTTATCCGTATATGAGTTAGGTTTAAAATAGCTTTATATTATTAATCGTATATGAGTTTATACCTCACGTATGCGGGATTGAGTATTGTTGTTGTTGTACATGTATATAAGTTATGTTTCAAGTGTATTTTTCATTCATCTCTGAAACCCTAAATTCCTTTTGATATTCTCTGTAATCGATCTAGTTTATCATTCGTACTTTTTGAGTTCTTGTACTATGTGTTAGGAATTCGTGGACTCCAACCAAGAACAAGTGATTGTGGTATCATCAATCACTAATCAGTAATCATAACACAATAATGACAAACGAATGATAGCGTAAACGACAAATATAAAGAAAAAAGAAATTGGTATGTAACGTGGTTATACCTCCAACTCCAAACACGGATAAGGGTTTACTTCACGGGTGCAAACCAGAGAAATTCTTCTATTACTTTCGTGCACATAGTTACAGGTTACATATGGTTGTATTTATTGGACAAAACGATAAAAGGAAACAACTTCCTGGACAAGCCAGACTTTTCGTTTCGCGAGGTTCTTCCAGACGGAGATATCTAGACCGACTTGTTGCCCAATCCACCAGCCGCGTTTCGCGAGCCACATCCAAACTCGAGATCACACTTCTAAACGCGAGATTTTCAGCTTCCAAAAAGTTCGATCTCTGCCATCTTTCTCGCGTTCTGGACATGCATCTCGCGTTCTGCGAGATTTGCTGTGGTTTCTCTTTTTGTTTGTTTAACATCTTTCAAACCCAACAAGTCTTCCACTTTGTAGATTTTGAACAAACCGAATTACCTGTCTCGACTTCATTGAATCTACCGATCTATATAGATAATAATAATAATACTCTGTAAGTTTTAAGAGCAAATAAAAATAAGTAAATACAAAATATTACTCTATGACTTTATACTCGTTTACGAAAACTAAATTGTCACACCCCCAAATGCGATCGGGGTAAATGTGACTAACTAATACCATAACACAAGTGTAATAAACGAAAATGACTTTAAATGAGACGTTTTATATAAATTGTATTGCAACGGAAATAAATAATTATTTACATCGTTATTCAAAATGTACATGTTTAATGCAAGGTAAAATGAGGACTCCAAGTAGGCAGCAATCAATTCACCAAGTATCACAAAAGATAGCAGTCACCTGAGAGGCTGAGACAAAACATGCTTAAAAATGTCAACCAAAAAGGTTGGTGAAGTTCATAGGTTTATCAATAGTAACCAAGTTTTTAGACCACAAGATTTAGTTTAAAAGTAGTTTGATATAGACATATCGATTCGAAAGTAATGTTGTGGTGTATGATATCGAGACTAAACAAAGTTTATTCCATAACACTTTATCCGTTCGTGTCGTTAAATCATTATTATGTATCTATTGACCAGCGATCACATGCATTGAGACGTTACTCTCAATAGACCTACTCACAATAGTTAAGCTTGCATTTATACATTGCAACTAACGATATCATGGCAGAGATTTAGCATGAAACATAGCATGGCAACATAGTTAACTTTGAGTACTTGTGTCTAAAGTATAAAGCAGTTTAAAACAAGCATGTGTCTCACCCCAAAAGTTGTAAAACGGTTATGAAATAGTAAAAAGTGGGGCAATGAAGTTCACCTTTAATAGCAGATGAAGTTATTCCACGAAAGTAATGAACGTAAGTAAATGATCGAGATCTCAACTTAGAGATCTAAATTAGGTCATTTGTTCAATCCGAAAAGTAAGAGTTCATAAGTAAAATTATGAATTGTTGAGTTTGTTTAACATGTTTGTGTGTCCACCATAATCATGTTTAGATGTTATACAACTTTGCCCAAACCTCGGTGCTATCAAGTAAGTCAAGAGATGACCAGATGCTGGGGTCAGGAACTTTCGGTTAGACTATAAGTCTACAACCTTTCATTTAATCCAAAACCTTATTCTCATAAGCAGCTGAGACATCATCCACATGACCGTAAGTAGCGGTGAAGTTTGTATAAGTCATACGTTTATCGTTATGATTATAGTTTTCACTTATTGCGTGTATATAGGAATACAACACATTAATAAGTTACTTTGTATAATTATATATATTTAATATACTTATAGTATTAATTATATAAATGTTATAATAGTTTAATTAATATTCCTTTATAATATATATTAATAATGTATATGTATAAGTTTTAAGTTTATTAATATTAAGTTAGTATATCATATTAAGTTTGATTATAATTATAATTCTATAACATTATCTTATTAATTAGTTAAATAATATTAATGGATAATAATTATTATACAATTATAATATATGTTTAATTCTTATTTATTATAAGATAGGTATATGTATATTAATTTAATAGCTAAATAATATACATAATTATATAAAAAAAATTAATTACATGTTTAAATAAATATATAAATATATATTACATATTTATTTAATGATATTTAATTAAAAATAATATAATTTGATTAATATATATATATATATATATATATATATATATATATATATATATATATATATATATATATATATAATATATATTATATATGCCGAAAATATATATCACACATAATTAGTTTTCAATTCCAATAAATACCAAATAATTATAAGTAAAATTTTAGAAAACTTATTTCAGTATGTGAAACTGTAGAAAATTTTATATTTTATCAGGTTTTTATATTTATTTAGTAAATATCTTTATTTGTTTCTCGGTTTAATTATAAAACAAGTTTAATTACAAATAAATACAAATTCGACCCCAATAAATATATTTTCAATTTTTATACATCTAACCTACTGTTATAACTTCAAAAAAATTTATAAATTAATTTTATAATGTATATATTATTTATTTATGATTAATACCCGAATATGTATATAATTCGTATAAAACAATAATTAAATACAATAAACCTTCCGAAAAATTATGTAATGACTTAAATATGTTCTATAATAGTTATAGATACTTTATGTGAATCTTACTATTTTTGCTTTTTTATAAAATTTTAATTTGATTTATACACTATTAAACAGCTTCGGTATATATTTAAATAAGGATTAAATATCCCAAACCATATATAAATTTTATTTTTGACTTTAATAATTGATATAAGTTATTTATAATCTTTAAAAATATTGTTACTGTTTTTAATGATTTATAAATTTAATACTCAATTTATATATCAATTATATAAACCGAATATCAAATAAATTGAAAATAATTATTCTAACAGTTTTAAAAATAAATAAATTATGTTTAATGTTAAAATAACAATAATATGAATTTTAATCAGATCCCAAAAATTTATATAATTTTTAATCAATTAGTTTAGTATTTTAGCTTTTTCGATTTACAATAATATCAAATAATCATTATAAATTCGTATTTAATTTTTATAAAATATATTCTGGTCAAAATAATTATTATAAGTGTTTTACTTTACTGATAAAATAATTAAGTAATTTAATTTGCATTATTTGTATTTTCTGTACTTATATATGTATACCGTATATATATATATATATATATATATATATATATATATATATATATATATATATATATATATATATATATATATATATATACACACACACATTTAAATGCGTTTTTAATTATAATTTTGACTAAAAAAATTGTAATAATAATTTTACATGATCTAATAATACATAATGTTGACAATATTTATTGTAAAATTTAATGTCGTGTGGTTTATGTCTTGTATTAATCTAGTGGCGTGTGCGTTTTAGTCTTATCATTGGTATAGTCTAGGTAAGGCTATTTACCATGGTAACTTAGTATTTACCATCCCATGTAATATTTGGGAGGTTGCACTATATAAGCAACCTCACACACTTTCATTCGTTGGTTGAACTAGTTACAAGTAATATTATAAATATCAATTATCTCTCTAACTTCTATCTAGTTCATCCTCTAACATCCAAAACCCACTAACACTATCAAGAAACAGATTGAACACCTCTAATTAGGACTAAAAATTGGTATCAGAGCAAGGCTACACATTCGTGTGGTAGATCCTCGTCGCAAGGTGTTCATCGCGTTTTTAGTGTTTGTGTTTCACCCGGTTTTGTTTGTATCTTGATATTTTATCATTGTTCTTAAAATTGGTAAACTGTTTGATTTTGTTTAGCCTAAGAGTTTCGATCTAACATCAGATTTCGTTGTTAAAACCATAAAATCAAACTCAAAACATCTCTGATCCGATTTCATTATTATTATTTTTATTATCATATAATCATTTAAACAGAACTGGGAAACAAAAAAAAATGACTTTATATTGTTTTTGGGTTTGGAGATTTTGAATAAATCTGGAAATGGTGTTTAAATAGAAAGCTTGGTAATCCTTTCGTGAAGGTGTGATCCAAGTATCAGGTTCTAATTCGAAGTCATTATCTAGATCTGAGATTTTTACTATTTCGAAAAATACTCACTGAAATAGAATTAATCCGTGATTTTAATAGTGTTTTTGGAGAATCTGAGAAAGAAAAGTTGTTTATCGGGTTTTAATGAAGCTTCCTGCAAAATTTGGTGAGTTTTCATGATGATTTGAGGTGTTTTCCATTAACACCACCACCAACCGCCGTCCACCACCAACTCCGGCAAACTGTTCTTCATCTGCTGGTGTTCGAAAATCATAGAGCTCAATAACTCCTTCTGCTCGAAAAATCCTGCTGCTCGAAAAATAGTGATGCTCGAAAAATAGTGATGCTCGAAAACTCCATCTGCTCATGTTACTCGTATTTGTTTTTAGAAGAAGAAGAAATGAAACAGCAAACCAAGAGTGGCAGGACTGTAAATAGGGGGAACTTTTGCTGGTGGACCCACCTCTACCACCTTTTGTCGGCTGAAAGATTTAAATTCACCAAGGGCCACGTGAATTTTGCTTTCCCTTGTCTCTCTTATCCAACAAGCCAAGTTCAATGTATCTGGACACTCCTTGTCATGAAACCATTTAAACCCCATTTACCCATGATCCAATTCAGCAACCTAACCCAGTTCATATCCAGATCCCTCACCCAGCACACCAGATTCAGATCCGACCCAGATTCAGACCCGAATTTTGACCCAATAGCATACTCAACAATATTTTAACGTTGTTAGTCCTCTAGTTAAATTATTTAACGGCTGTTAATTCCAAGGGACTTCTATTGCAAAATATTGAAATCTTTTTCAGAATTTTCCTTTTTGGTCCCTCAACTTTCAAATAATTCACATTTCTGGTCCCTGAATTCTGTAAATTTTCGTATATGGTCCTTATTGACGCTCTAAAACCTTGGTGCTCTAAAACTTTGGCGCTCTAAAACCTGACACTCTAAAACTTGGCGCTCCAAAAAGTTGATGCCCAAAACTTTGTTTGTTTGAAAACCCTGACTGACCGAAAACTTTGATGCTCAAAATCTTTTAGTGATCAAAGTGTTAACTGACCAAAAACCTATTTTGTCCAATAAGTCTTTCTGTCAAAAATGGCTGTGAATTTATTCAGGATGGCCAACCGGATACATGAGCTTGCACGGAGTGAATTTCAGTTAAAAGAAAAAATCGCAAAGAACGAAGCGAATCTGAAGGAACAACATAATCTATTTAAAGACGAAAGGATCAAACTTCAGAATCTGCATATTCAACTCAAACATGAGCTTACGGTTACATCTAAATTCATTCACTCTTTACAAACTGATAATCACAAGTTGATTGCTGAAAAACTAGCCTTGATTGCTCAATCAAACGATTTTGAAACTAAATGTGTGAATTTCAAATTCGAGAAAGTTACTTTAATTTACAAAATCAATAAACTTGAAAGTGATTTAAATTCTCAAAAAGAATAAATGAGCATAAAAAGCAATGTTTAATTCAGAAAATCAAAGTCTTTGAATTGCAAGAGAACATATCACACCGTTTAAAACCCAAAATAGTATTGATGGGTGTTCAAACATCATCTTGTGAAATGCCTTCAACCACACCTGAAAATGTTCCCGAAGGAGTTCGGATTGAGAGTACAATGTTGAAAACACTAGTTGATACTCTAGAACAGGAATCTAGTGAACTTCATGCTAGGTGTTTATCTTATATAAAATGAAGACCTACATTAGCCCTAGACAATGAACTACTTTTCGATCTTAAGTTAGAGATTAAAGATTTGAGAAAATATAATGATCAACTTGAGAGATACAATGTAGGGTTACAAGATCAATGTCGGTTCTTAAAGAAAACTCAATCCATGAAACCTGAACACCATTTAACACCCAAAATGGTGTTCACTAGAACAAATGTGTCCATCCCCGAGGTGCCTAAATACTCTGAATTGCTAAAACAGAGCCTTCTTAAACAAATTATTTGACATCGTTGCAGTATATTCTACTTTTAAGACTTTTAAACAACAATTATTGTACAATGCTCAACATGTTAAATCAGAGAATTTAGGCCTTCGAAGAAAGATACTGTTAGGAATGATGGTATGTTCCATTTGTTCCCCACAATTTGCTAGGAATTGTAAGACACCCTTGATCAAAACAATTCCCAAAGCAGCATCTATACCAACTTCTCATACGATTGAGAAATGCCCAATTGATCCAAATACCCCCAAGATTTCTAGGTCCAAGAAAGTGATGAACCCGACTAGATTGCCTGTTGACATTGTCTTTCCTAAAAATACATCTATGGTTTATATATCACCGATCTCACCAAAAGATCAAGATCCCTCAAAGTCTGAAAAGAACCCAACCAACCACTCCAAACATGTTTAAAACAGGAGTGGAAGACCGATAACACAAGGGTCTGAAATAACCAGAAACCTGCAACAACAGAAAATTCAACATCAGTTGGATTTTGCCACTGATAAGGCTGTGTGCACGGTATTTGGTGGTTTGTCAAAGAATCAAAAGCGAAATAGTCTCAAGCAAGCTCGTCGGGCCAGACAGTCCTACTTTAACATGATCTATGTTGAGACCAAGTCACCTAATGCTTCAACGTCTACACCCAAGACGGTTGAAAAGGGGGTTACTTTTTCAAAGAACTCCAACTAACCAATCAAGGATCTCCAAAGTCAACGATGACTTTGAGAAAAACATCCTTGAAACCTAAAGACTCTCAGGCTTCACAACCCGGAATTTACATTCACCATAGGAAAAGGAATTACTCCAGTTACAAGACCACAATAAACCGTCCATTTCTGGAAACTACTTATAGGGAGAGTGTGGATCTTAAGGGGTTTTGCGATCAATATGGATGGCTTCCACACAAACCTAAGAAGTCATTCATCGGTCCGAGACAAATCCCTCGTACCAAAATCGATCTTGTTTCTAAAAACCCAAGGAATAATTTTGCTAAACAAGTATCAAATAAGAAGAGGACAATCAAACCAGTTTCAACACCAAGATCCACTTCTTCTTCAAGACTTGTTAAGTACTCTTCGTCAGAGTTACTTAAAATGAAGCCGAGATCCATTTCTCTGGCTAGGTTAAATGATTTTCCATTTTCATTGATTCCACCCGAACTACTTTCAAAGGATACACCTTGTGTCAAACCCAAGTGGAACTCAAGGTCAATAATTCAAATTGATAATGCCTATAAATGGTAATCAAATATGACTTTCGAAATGAATTGATCTTAAACATGGTTCTTGGACATAATGGTTCAAGACCCAGACTTAACTCGCTGACACCTGAATGTCCTCTCAGGCATGTCTCACTCGCAACCTCAGATGACCTGATATGTTGTTTGAACCTATCTTTCCTCCAACCTCGGCCAATCCCACGGTTACTCCAAAGCCAATTTCGCCCAAATCCATAACCATTGGTACATCTACTTCTGTAGTTGTAGGCGAATCACCATCCGTTGAAAAAGACTCATCTGAGGTTCTTCTCCTGGATGAACTTGACAACTGCATGTGTCTAGGGGGAGCAATGCATGTGTCTAGGAGGAGCAATGCATGTGCCTAGGGGAGCAATGAATAAAGGCGAGAAATTACGGTTATCAAAATCTGATACGTCAAAATTTTTGTAGGGAGAAGGAGGGAATGTTGGTTCCCATATAGATCTGTATGGTTCCCATATAGATCTGTATGGGACCCGCACTTCAATGAAGGTTTTCACCAAAACCTTATACGGTGTATGCACACGTTTTAGTGTGTGCCCCGCGTCTCAAATGCCTTCCATTCTTTCTCTTAAAAACATTACAGTGGAAACGTCAAAATTTTTTTAGGGGGAGAAAGAGGGAATGACTGTTCCCATATAGATTTGTATGGGACCTGCACCGCAAAGAAGGTTTTCTCCAAAACCTTAAATGGCAGGCGTCTCAACTGCCTTCCTATCTTGCTCATCAAAACCTATATTTTCTGGGCAGCAAATTGTCAAAATATGTTTTAATTCAAGATAAATCATATTTTGAGGGGGAGAAAAACACCAAGTAAATAAAGGTTTTATCAAACTTTGACACGTTATATTTTGAGGGGGAGGATAAAAGGGTTAAACTAAAATGAGTTCCATACACTAGTTATGGGATTCGATCTTCAAAATGACTTTTGTATATTTCAGTACAGAACTCGCTTATAAAATGGCTCTCACATAAATTAAAGTGTGAGACCCTCTCTTCAAATAAGGTTTTCTAAAACCTAAATTTGCAAAAATTGTTTTTCAAAATAGGTTTTCACAAAGTAAAATATATTTTGAGGAAGAGAAAGAACGAATTTTTGCAAAATTTGATGGCTTCTACATACTTCTGTGTAGAACCCGCATCTCAAAGTGGTGTCAAACACACTTCAAAGTGGTGTTAAACATCAAAACGTCTTTTACACACATAACACTATAAAACCCGGCCTTTCACATCAAACTCACCCAAAATGTGCAACTATCAAGGGGGAGTTTAAAGATTCAAATGTCAGTAATGACGGAGGATGTGTCCTAGTGACTGCCTCAGGAGGATGTGTCTAGATGACTGCCTCGAACAAAATAGTCATCAAATAACGGAGGATGTGTCCTAGTGACTGCCTCAAGAGGATGTGTCTAGATGACTGCCTCAAATGTGGAATGACCCAACATCTTGATGCAAATAAAGTGTTTGGAGTCTCGAACTGCCGAAGGGGTAGGAACCCAGCTAGGCTGGAAATCCTCTATCAACGCCTTATTGTATTTATAAGGTGGGACCTCAACGTCAAACAACGTCAAAAAGGGTCCATAGGTTGGACTTATCTTGATGAGTGAGATCTTTATAGTTCAACGGAGTGGCAACATGACAATGCTTAGGCTTACTGATAGTGCTCCAAATGAACATATATTTAGGCACAATATCCTTCCAATATGTAAAGCTTTTAGTTGTAATTGTTCTATTTTTATGTAATATTCGTTTAAATAAATAAGTGCGAAGACAAAAGAAGAAAACGACGATTTGAAGACGCAAATGACCAAAAAGCTCAAATGTACAAGATATAATTCAAGTGGTTCAATTTAATGATGAGAAACGTCTAAAAATTACAAGAGTGCAAGCCGCGAAACGCAAAGTACAAGATATCTCCGCGTACGAAAGGACGTACGAAAATCCGGAACCGGGACCTGAGCCAACTATCAACGCGCGAGGCAACGGATCTAAAATTACAAGTCAACTATGCACAAAAATATAATATAATATATATATATATATATATAATAAATATATATTATATATATTATATATATTTAAATAAAACGTCGGCAAACTAGAAAACAAAGTGATTGAGCTGGATCCAGCTGGCCATGCGATCGCATGGCCTGGCTGCCTTATTCCCATGCGATCGCATGGCAGGGAAATGGTGGCCAGGTCCTATAAAAGCCAGCGAATTCGACAAGTTTTTATCATCTTTTTCTTTTCCTTCTCTGTAACGAAAACATATATATATATATATATATATATATATATATATATATATATATATATATATATATATATATATATATATATATATATATATATATATATATATATATATATATATATATATATATATATATATATTTATAATATTAAGTTTAAATTAAGTTTAATAATGATTGGGTTAATGTAAGAAATGTTTTAAGGTTTTGTAAGTCGAAATTCTGTCCGTGCAACGCTACGCAATTAATCACCACTGTAAGCTATGTTCTTCCTTTTTAATTAAATGTCTCATAACTAAGTTATTATTATGCTTATTTGAGCCAAAGTAATCGTGATGTTAGACTAAATATTAGGTCGGGGTTATTAGATTTTGTACCATAATTAAGGTTTGGACAAAAGACCGACACTTGTGGACATTGGACTATTGACTATTAATAGATAGGGGGTATTGTCTAATCGAATGACAACTCATTAGAATCTGTCGAACCTATCTTCAAATTAGTTAATCTAATAATTATTAAAATGATTATATATGTTCTATTTAGTGACGTTTGTACGATATCTTTTACGATCATTTAATTAATTATTCGGGTTGGATAATTGATTATTCATTTTGATCAAGTGGGTAAATTAATATTCATGTCTCATTAAAACAGGGGTGGATTACATACAAGGATAATTGGTGTAATTGTTAACAAATTATTAAAACCTTGGATTACACGAAGTCGATAACCTGGTGTAATTATTAACAAAGTATTAAAACCTTGTTACGGTTCGAATCCCTAATTAGTTGGAATATTTGTCTTCAGGAATAAGGTTAATTTGACGAGCATTTTATAATTATGACCGATGGACTATTATGGACAAAAACCAGATAGGTATCAAATAAACCAGGACAAAGGACAATTAACCCAGGTAATAATTAATTAAAATCAAAACATCAAACATCATGATTACGGAAGTTTAAATAAGTATAATACTTTTATTTCATATTTCATCGTACCTTTATTTACTGTCATTTTAATTACTGCAATTTACTTTATCGCGATTTAAATTCTGTCATTTAATTATCGTCATTTATCTTTACGCTTAAAATATAAAATCGACAAACCGGTCATTAAACAGTAAAACCCCCCTTTTATATAATATTATTACTACTTATATATATATATATACATATATATATATATATATATATATATATATATATATATATATTATAAATATAGTTATTAAAAATATAGTACGTATCACTAGCTCCCTGTGGAACGAACCGGACTTACTAAAAACTACACTACTCTACGATTAGGTACACTGCATATAAGTGTTGTAGCAAGGTTTAGGTATATTCCATAAATAAATAAATAAAACTTGTGTAATTTGTATCGTATTTTGTAATAAAAATAATAGTATTTCGTACTACACCTCGCACACATCAAGTTTTTGGCGCCGCTGCCGGGGACCCGGCGAAAACACTATATTTTTCCGCTATATTTCTTATTCTCTAATTTTGTAAAAAAAAAAAAAAAAAAAAAAACTGGGCCGAACTTGATTTAAAGCCCAATCCTTTCTGGACTTACAGGCCATGCGACCGCATGACAATATAACGTTATACTCATGCGATCGCATGAGTGGATCTGACACGCCAGAATCCTGCATTTAATATGGAACTAGGGTTAATTATAATTATTATTTATTATATTATATAGGGTTTTAATTGTTTAATATTTTGTTTTTAGTTTTTAGTTTTAATATTCTTAAGTTTATTATATTAAATACTTTTATAAATAATAATATAAAAATAATATTTTTTATAAAAAAATTGTATTTTTATAACTTTGGTTCCTTTTTATATTTATATCGTTTATATCGTTTAATTCTTAAATTGTATATTTTTCGTTCGTATTTAGTTTAAACTTAGTTTTTGCCATAGTAATTTTATATTTCTAGATTTTTAGGCTTTGCCGTAAAATCCCTTAAGTGCTTTTTCTTTAGATTAAGATTTAGGCGCTTTAGAATTTTACGACGTCGCTTATCGCTTTAGTTTTAAATAGATTTTAGTGCCTAATTAAGTTATTGCCGTTTTAGATATAGAATTCCTTTTAAGCTTTAATTCCTTTAGGCGCAACTTTTTAGATTTAGTTTTTAATATTCTAAGTTTCGACGTTTTTATTTCTTATTTTTATTTTTCGATTTTTATTTTTCGACGTTTTTCGACGCACTCTTTTTCTTTCTCATATCTATGCTCTAGTTTTTAGGACATAGAATTTTCTCCATCTTTTTAAAACTTCGACGAGAAAATTTATTTTAAGCGGTTAAATTGATAGACATCCAAAATTTTTTGGTTCATAGTAATAGTTGGATTTGTTAGTGACGAGTTGTGGGCTTCCGATTTAAAGGGTCCTGGCTACCTGCTGCATCTATTGGCTATTCGAAACGTGGGCAAAATCAGAAAAGTCTATTAATTTGATAGCTTATATAATTTTTATCTTTTATAACTAATAGGATATTCAGTGAATGCACCGAGCAAAACATTCACCACCTTTCATACGTTCACCACCTGTAACTCGATCAAGACATCTAGCCAATATTATCGCCGTTGATTTTTCTTTAGAATCATCATCTAGTCAAACAAGTACTCCAACTCAAATTTCCGATAATTCATTTTTTGAACCCTACTTCACAATTAAGAACCCGAAGGATATTCAAGGACAATTCCAAGACCCTGAAACACTAATCATTCCTCCTGAACCACAAACCGTTAAATCAGAATCTTCTAGTGATTCGGATTCAACAAATTCAATTATGAAAGTAACTGAACCTCTAAGTATGGAAGACCGAATGAGAGCCACACGCACGGGCCAATGTCACGCCATTATTAAGCCAGACATTAATGCGCCAGATTATGAAATCAAGGAACAAATCCTACATATGGTAACTAATCAATGCCAATATAGTAGTACGCCAAAAGAAGATCCAAACGAACATCTTCGAACCTTTAATGGGATTTGTACTCTATTCAAAATTAGAGAAGTTGAGGATGAATAGATCTATCTCATATTATTTCCCTGGACTTTAAAGGGAGAAGCCAAAGATTGGTTAGAATTGTTACCTGAAGGGGCGAATGATACATGGGATGTTTTAGTTGAAAATTTTCTTAAACAATTCTTTCCGGCATCTAAAACTGTGAGACTTCAAGGAGAAATTGTTACGTTCATGCAAAATCCAAATGAAACTCTATATGAGGCGTGGACATGATTCGGAAAATTGTTGAGAGGATGTCCTCAACACGGTTTAGATACTTATCAAATAGTACAAATATTCTACCAAGGATGCGATGTTGCTACATGAAAAGGCATCGACATAACAGCTGGTGGTTCCATTATAAAGAAAACCGCAACTGAAGCTTACAAAATTATTGATAACACAGCATCCCACTCACATGAGTGGCATCAAGAAAAAGATATTTTTCGATCATCTAAAGCGGATAGAGCCGATTCTAGCCATGACTTTGATTCCGTTTCCGCAAAAATAGATGTTTTTGAAAGACGAATGGAAAAGATGAATAAAGATATTCACGCAATACGAATTAGTTGTGAGCAATGCGGTGGACCATACTTAACGAAAGATTGTCACATTGAGCAAACGATGGAACAACGTGAGAATGTTTCCTACATGAACCAAAGGCCGGGAAATAATTATCAAAATAATTATCAACCTCCAAGGCCAAACTTCAATCGAAATCAAAACATTCTTTACAATCCAAATGGACCTAACAATAACTCGTATAACCAACAAGGTCCGAATAACCAACCAACTCAAAACAACACTTTCAATCAACAAAAACCTAGCTTGTATAAACCACCACAACAAACAGAAGAGAAAAAGTCAAATCTGGAAGAAATGATGGCAAAGCTAATGGAATCTCAAACCCAATTTATTACATCTCAAACCCACACAAATGAGAGGTTTGATCAGTCATTAAGAACTCAACAAGCTTCCATTTTGAATCTAGAAAAACACGTAGGTACTCTTGCTAGCATGATGAGTGAGAGGGAACAAGGAAAGCTACCGAGTAATACTGAAGTAAATCCTCGGAATGAGAATGTTAATATGGTTTCAACGAATTCTGAAAAACCAGCATCAGAAGATGGGAAGGTTTTTGATGTGAGTAACAATGAAGAAGTTACAACACCACCACCACCCGAGTATGTAAAGCCAGTGGTGGCACCATACAGACCACCCATCCCGTTTTCAAGAAAATGAGTTGAGTATGAGCAAGTAATAGGTAATAAAGTTTGTGATACCGTAAAGATAAACCCGGTGAAGACAGTTCCACCAAAACCTCCAACCAGGTTGGGTGATCCGGGTGAATTTATTGTTCCTTGTCTACTTAGTGATTGTGTCATGTATGATGCACTAGCAGATTTAGGTGCGAGTGTGAGTGTTATGCCTCTTTCATTATATAAGAGATTAGGAGTAGGTGAGTTAAGTCCAACAGAGATGAGTGTCCGACTCTTTGATCAAACCATTAGGCACCCAGTTGGAATTGCTGACAACCTACCCATTAAAGTGGGTAATTTAACCTTTCTAGTCGAATTCATTGTCATTGACATAGAAGAGGACTCAAACATTTCTCTAATTTTAGGTCGACCATTCTTAGCATCCACCGGGGCGTTATTTGATGTAAGAAAAGGTAGACTGACACTTAGTAATGATGAAAAATCAATCACCTTTGTGAGTCGAAAGTCTAAATCTCCACCAACCAAAACCGTTGAACCAACAAAAACAATTGGTAAGAACCATATTGTTTTACCAACTCCAACGGTAGTGCTTAACAATAATAAAAAGCCTAAGTGTGGGGAAGATGAAGTAAAACCTAATGATGACCTGATAAAAAACCCCGTTGTTGATACGAAATTAAATGACCCCGTTATTAATAGTTCAATGAAGAAACTTATTAAACGGATTAGCGATGCTAGAACCAAGGGGAACTTTAAGTTATGTAACCGGTTAGTATCCAATCTATCGCCTAAAGAAAAGGGGAAACTAGTTGAATTTGTGGATATTACACAGGAATCCGACCAATGGCTTAAAGCAAAAGTCACAGATATGCAAGTTGATTATGGTCCAAGAGAAATTGACGATGAGGTTAATCACAATTTCGACACCACAGCTACCAAAGTGTGGGGAGATTCAAATGTTCTAAAAAGAAAATACTGTCTAGAGTTAGTTGTTCTGTTCTCGTGTAGCTCCGAGAATGGAATCCAATTGGTCTTTTCCACTAGAAGACACTAAAGAACTAGTTTTCTCCCCCCATTCTAAATTTTTTTATAGGAAATTTATATGCATTTTTAAATTTAAGTTTTGTGTGAATTTAAAAACAAAATTTACTTTATTTCATTACGTTTAAAAAATGATTTCTAAAATTCGTCGTAAGTTAAAGACTAGGTCATGGAACCGAAATTGCTTTACCCGAGGGCGGGGCGACAAATTTTGTTATCATTATTTTTAATATTATTGATCTAAAGTATACCAAAAAAATTAAAAAAAACCCAAAAATCTTTGCTTTTAAAACAAACGCTTTAAAAACGACAAATTTTAAATTTTGTCGAGGAACGGACTAGGTAAACATACCGAAACTACCTAAAGTAAAAGGAAACAAAAATTTAAAAAAATTATTCATTTAAATTGTTTTAATAAATAAAGGTTTTATAAAATATATATATATATATATATATATATATATATATATATATATATATATATATATATATATATATATATATATATATATATATAGTGTATATATGTTTGTAGTTTATCTTATGTACAAAACAGGGTAAAACAGCGCACTTTCAAAGATTAAGTTCAGCAAAAGCTACTAATTTTGACGATAAGACGCAAAACATATGTGAAATTACAACAAAAGAAATGAACGATGAGGTTCGCCATCTATCATTCGACGACCTTAGTAATTACAAACTGGGTATTTTAATCACTTTTCTACACTAATCACCCTCATGAATTTATAATTCTAGTCTGATTTCATGCAAATGAAGGCATTGCATGATCTCAAGTGTGAGGAAGGGTTATAAATTCTCTCGGGTTTACACTTAGTTTAATTGTCAAATTTTGTGAAAATTTGAAAAAATTTCAACTAAATGAATTCAAAATCATGTTTATACATATTTATGAACGATAAAACTAGGTGTTAATGCCGAAATTATTGTTACCTCGGAGAGAACATAAATGGAGAAACAACCCAAAACGTTAGAATTCATTTAAAATGGAATAGAGGAGAATAAAAAGGCAAAGAAAAAATAAATAAAAGGTAAGTGTGGGAAGAATTTACCAAGTTATTTAAAACACATATCACATATGTTTGTACAAGATTATTACAGGTACTTTTGTTTTGGACGATTTTAATCAGTTTTACCTAATTTACTGTAATATATTTGAAAGAAAGATGGATCTGCAAGATGAATCAATTCCATCATTAAAAGGAAGTAAAGTCTTCCGGAAAAGACACGCGCTTCTTGATTTATGTCAGGAAGTTGTCGTCCAGACCAGCTGTAGGTTGACGAAAAATCTAGAAAAGTCATCTCTAAAATCAGCAGGAAATCCACGGACCTCAGCATCAAACAGGGACACCAAGTGGTCAGACTTATCCTAACCATGAGAGGATCTGTCTCGTAAAAAAGGGAGGGCGCCGTGCAAATTAGCTTGATAAGACTAATGAATCAGACCCCAGAAAGGATAATCTCCTTAAAGATTAAAAATCAGCTTTTAAGCCTGATATTACTCAATCCTTGGGATTGACCTTAAAGATTGAGAATCACAAACTCATGGAATTTAATGATATCTAAACTCGAGCTTGAACGAGAAAATATTTTGATCAAATTACAAACCGATTTATTTTCTGAAAACCCTATTTTCAGTGCGTTCATTACCATTGAACGTAAAATTCTAGGAATTCACCTGGAATTCATTAGGTCACCTGAACCAAATCGAGTGTCAACCGTAAGAATGGTGGTTGCATAGCATGGCCGAAGACAGGACCTTGTACCAGACCGAAAAATTATAGGGTGATCTTTACTATTGCTCCTACAAAGGATAGTAACTGCATCCGACACGTTGTGGACCATGAACATCTGCATGTCATTAGACATTGCCTTAACAGTTGCTTGTTCAACGCTTTCCTTTACAATCGGACGGTAGTTTACCGAAAGGTAATATACGGAGCAAGTATACTGGACGTGTTGCTTTCCTAATACAAGGTTAGCAAATGGGTGACACAAAACCGCAAGTTTTGAGCTAACATTTTAAAAATCTGAAACCCACAAAAACCCACAAAAACATTTTGCAACACCGGTGAAGGGTTATTCCGGAAAACTTATCTAGGGTAAAAGCTAGAATGAATTTTCAAAAGATCAAATGTTTTCATAAAGATCCAATTTCCTTAAAGGATCTAAATTTTTAATAGTCATGTGGGACTGTAAACCACAACGTTACTATCATTGTTTATACCGCCGTATCAAAATCACTAATGTATAAAGTGTGAAGAATAAAGAAGTGATTCGTGTGATTTAATTTCAAGTTCTGTATTGCATGAGGATAAGCAACGCTCAAGTGTGGGGATATTTGATAGTGCTCCAAATGAACATATATTTAGGCACAATATCCTTCCAATATGTAAAGCTTTTAGTTGTAATTGTTCTATTTTTATGTAATATTCGTTTAAATAAATAAGTGCGAAGACAAAAGAAGAAAATGACGATTTGAAGACGCAAATGACCAAAAAGCTCAAATGTACAAGATATAATTCAAGTGGTTCAATTTAATGATGAGAAACGTCTAAAAATTACAAGAGTGAAAGCCGCGAAACGCAAAGTACAAGATATCTCCGCGTACGAAAGGACATTCGAAAATCGGGAACCGGGACCTGAGCCAACTATCAATGCGCGAAGCAACGAACCTAAAATTACAAGTCAACTATGCACAAGAATATAATATAATATATATATATATAATTAATATAAATTATATATATTTAAATAAAACGTCGGCAAACTAGAAAATAAAGTGATTGAGCTGGATCCAGCTGGCCATGCGATCGCATGGCCTGGCTGCCTTATTTCCATGTGATCGCATGGCAGGGAAATGGTGGCCAGGTCCTATAAAAGCCAGCGAATTCGACGAGTTTTTATCATCTTTTTCTTTTCCTTCTCTGTAACGAAAACATATATACATATACATATACATATACATATATATATATATATATATATATATATATATATATATATATATATATATATATATATATATATATATATATATATATATATATATATATATATATATATATATTTTTAATATTAAGTTTAAATTAAGTTTAATAATAATTGGGTTAATGTAAGAAATGTTTTAAGGTTTTGTAAGTCGAAATTCTGTCCGTGCAACGCTACGCAATTAATCACCATTGTAAGGTATGTTCTTCCTTTTTAATTTAATGTCTCGTAACTAAGTTATTATTATGCTTATTTGAGCCAAAGTAATCGTGATGTTAGACTAAATATTAAGACGGGGTTATTAGATTTTGTACCATAATTAAGGTTTGGACAAAAGACTGACACTTGTGGACATTGGACTATTAACTATTAATAGATAGGGGTATTGTCTAATCGAATGACAACTCATTAGAATATGTCGAACCTATCTTCAAATTAGTTAATCTAATAATTATTAAAATGATTATGTATGTTCTATTTAGTGACGTTTATACGACATCTTTTACGATCATTAAATTAATTATTCGGGTTGGGTAATTGATTACTCATTCTGATCAAGTGGGTAAATTAATATTCATATCTCATTAAAACAGGAGTGGATTACATACAAAGATAATTGGTGTAATTGTTAACAAAGTATTAAAACCTTGGATTACACGCAGTCGATAACCTGGTGTAATTATTAACAAAGTATTAAAACCTTGTTACGGTTCGAATCCCTAATTAGTTGGAATATTTAACTTCGGGAATAAGGTTAATTTGATGAGCATTTTATAATTATGACCGATGGACTATTATGGACAAAAACCAGATAGGTATCAAATAAATCAGGACAAAGGACAATTAACCCGGGTAACAATTAATTAAAATTAAAACGTCAAACATCATGATTACGGAAGTTTAAATAAGCATAATACTTTTATTTCATATTTCATCGTACCTTTATTTACTGTCATTTTAATTACTGCAATTTACTTTATCGCGATTTAAATTCTGTGATTTAATTATCGTCATTTATCTTTACGCTTAAAATATAAAATCGACAAACTGGTCATTAAACGGTAAAACCCCCTTTTATATAATATTATTACTACTTATATTTATATAATATATATATATATATATATATATATATATATATATATATATGTATATTTTATATAAATATAGTTGTTAAAAATATAGTACGTATCACTAGCTCCATGTGGAACGAACCGGACTTACTAAAAACTACACTACGCTACGATTATGTACACTGCCTATAAGTGTTGTAGCAAGGTTTAAGTATATTCCATAAATAAATAAATAAAACTTGTGTAATTTGCATCGTATTTTGTAATAAAAATAATAGTATTTCGTACTACACCTCGCACACATCACTTACCTTGGTAGATTTATCAGACCTCCGGAAGTATGATCACCTTAACGATCAGTCAGCATTTAAGCCTGACCACACACACTCCTTAGAGAGTACAACAACTGAAAGAGATTTGTCACCTCATGACATAACAATGACTTCAGGAAGCGGTGTAACATCTTCCTACATTACATCGATTTCTTCTGACACCAATGCGGTGTTAGGTACAGTTGGACGGCTTGATATAACCAAGAGCGACATAGTCGCACAAAAGTCCCATGATACTTTAATCATGGAGGTGGATCGCTTGTTAAGGCCGACTGGAACTTATGGCATCCTCTACATCCATCGAGGTTAAACTTGGACCTACCAAAACCGGCGAGGTCCCCAAATCCGAAAACAATTTTGGTTTCAGAAAACTTGTCTAGTGTAACAACTAGCATACCTGATTTAAAGCTGTCTAATGTAACAACTAGCTTGATTTTTACAAAACCAAAAACGGTTTCTGAAGATCCTGTTTTCTCTAAGGATCAAATTTTACCTTAACCTCTTTGTCTCTTCTTAGCAGGTACACGTTTCCTCTCCGGCGATAAACATATACTTTCTCTTTGCTATTTTGCGATGAACACGGGATGCCATATTCGTGCTACACATGCTGAACACGGTACACCATATTTATCATGCGGGGAGAATGCCACATGAGTCAAAACAAATCAGTCAATATCATGAAAAATTTGACTCAACATTTGAGGGGGAGCTAAAGAGGTCTTCACAACTAAGAAAGATCATATCAAGCCACTTTCAAGACCTCTTTGTCTGAACCCACGAAGAAGATAAATCAATTCAAACATAACACTCCCAAATCAGCTATTCATATGTGCAAATGTTCGTGTTCAAAGTTGATAGCATTAAAAGCTTCATAGCTTCAAACCAAAACCAAAGCCCAGAAGAAGGCTGCACAAGAAACTGCAAGAAAATGATCATAGGAGGTGTTAACGTTTGTAAACATAACACTCTCGGATGAAGACTCCAAAACAATCTACAAGAGTCACGGGAGGTGTTATATCTTGAAGAACCCATGCCACTGCAAAAAGACAAAAAGACGAAGACGTGATCGCACCTTTCAAATAAGAAAGATCAATGAACCCTATCAAGAGGGAAGATTGTTGAAAATCTCACGGATCACACAACCATAACACTCCTAGGTGAAGAGTGCAAGTACACGCACTCAGGAGGCGTTTCAACAAAGTTCGTAATCCAAAATCCCACGACAAGGAGGAGATTGTTGACAACATTTATTGTAATATTTAATGTCGTGTGGTTTATGTCTTGTATTAATCTAGTGGCGTGTGCGTTTTAGTCTTATTATTGTAATAGTCTAGTTTAGGCTATTTACCATGGTAACTTAGTATTTACCATACCATGTAATATTTGGGAGGTTGCACTATATAAGCAACCTCCTACACTCTCATTCGTTGGTTGAACTAGTTGCAAGTAATATTATCAATATCAATTATCTCTCTAACTTCTATCTAGTTCACCCTCTAACATCCAAAACCCACTAACATTATCAAGAAACAGATTGAACACCTCTAATTGGGACTAACACATAATACTAATTATAGCATATTACTTTTATTTAATTAAGTTGTTTTATAATTTATAAAAAAAGTTGTTCGGCTATATATATAAAAAAAACCGAAAAGAAAGAAAAAAATAAAAGAAAGGAAATGAGTACCTCAATTTAATTTTAGGGTTTTGAGAGAGGCTTCAAGGATTTGTAAAAAAAATGAAAGCCATGGTCTGTAATTATACTAATAAGAAGTCTTGGAAAACAAGTTGGATTTCTTGATTAAATAATAATAAAAAAATCAATTTCTCTTTTTTATTAAAAAAATGGCCCAAAATAATAGGAAAAAGATTTGAATTTTTTTTTTATTATAAAATCTTATCTTTTTTAAAAGAAGATTCTAGAATTTTTTGCAATTTTAATCATTTTCTTTTCTTTTATTTGTTTAACCGAAAATAATATAAATATAATATTTTCGGATTTTATAACAATTAATTAAATAATTATGTTTATTTTATCATTTAATTAATTTAGTAATCTTAAAGTTTTATAATCTATAAAAATGTCACGATACATTTTTATGAATTATTAACCAAAGGTCATTATCATAATAATATATACTTTAATTAATTTATATTGTACAATGTTATATAAGTATTTTAATTCATATAATATTATTAACTAAAGTCACATATAATAATATAACTTTGATTAACATGCGTGTTGTTGACTAAAAATAAATATTCGGTCAACGTTGATTTATTTCGTATTAATTACGCTCGTATAACAACCCTAGATATTTAATACACATAACCATGCAGAAAACTATATGGGCAAGTTTGTCATTTCAGAAGTGGAAAAGTGAGGGTTGTGATATAAATGCATGCTATTTTGCCGAAGTATACTTTAAACATCAACCTAGTTTTACCTCTCAAAAATTTTCTCCTGAGCCTCCATCCCCATTTAACTGAGTGGTTACTGTCATTTTAAGTGTTCGTGAGGTCTCGAATTCGAGTCTCACATACCAATTTAATAATGCAATTTGCTTTGCAATTGATTATGGAGTCCTTGGAGGCATTGTTGTATGAGTCTGTCCTATGGCAGTTGTTTATGGATGCTTCCCAATGGTGATTAAACGCAGAGCATGTCACATGGCCATTATTCGGTGGAATATCCTTGTCACATGAAACGTATATGATCGGGTGGTGAAAATTCCTATGATATTCTCCGTTAGTGATTCTAAACTCGCTCTTAAAAAAAACCCGGTTATAGATAGGTCATAGGAATACGGTCAAATGGACAACCACGGACCACCTTATGGAACTAGGGGGCACGCGTTAAAAGACCAACAGGCACACGTTTGAAGAACAACATAATTTATGTATGAAATTAGATAAGTTCTATAGGTTGGGCAAGTGATGTTGGCATGTTGCTTTCATGCAATGCAAACGATATTTTTGTACAGGCACAATACAAAAGCAATAAAACAATGAGGGCACCACGTTGAAAGTGAAGTTTTGTAATCGTTAAACCGTAGGTCCGTAAGACTAATTAATCTTTGATTTTGCACGTGTTGTTTAATAAAGTTGTTTAAGTTTAATTTATATATAACTATAATATAATAATTAATATTTATTAATCGAGTCAAAAGCAAGCGTCGATTTATTGGTGACTTGACTGTCATTTAGAGTCTAAATCGAACTTCATGCATGTTTAAAACCCATGTAAATTTGTAACTAACATTTCATGGCGTCTCACACATTTTTTTAACCTACTTATTGACCGGATGTCCATTCGGAAGCAATCTCTCTATCCATAAAACGTTGAAAGATAAGACTTTCTCAACTCTTTGTGTATTTCACTCTGGGTGAAAAAATGACTTCTCTTTATTCTATGATAGGGGAAAGATTGTCTACATCTTACCTCTCTCATAACCCACTTATGGAAGCTTGGATTTTATTGTTGTTGTTGTTGTTGTACAACTATTAACTATTTAAATTATATTATATTAATTTAATTAAACAGTTAACAATTTAATCTGTAAATACTGAGATGTTATACGTAGTATTTGACAAAATACCAGCAATTCCGTCATATATTAGAGATAATGTAGGAACGACTAAACGGTATTAATCGATCTAATCTTCAATATCGAGTGCGGAATTACTCGATATTGGGTTTTATATCAAAAAGACTCAAACTCGAATGACCTAAACAATATAATCGACTTTAGATGTTGTAGATCGGTTACTAGAAGTGCTAAACCTGTTTAGAATAGAAATCACGGCTAGGGATTGTTTGTGGCTCGTAACCCTAACAATGAACCCGAAATCAACATTAAATAAGGTCTGCATGAGCAACCGTGCGGTTGCAGGATGCACCCGTTCATTTGCACTTTGTACCCGTACGGATGAAACCTGCATCCGTGCGGCTACATAGATAGTAAGTAATTTAACTTTAAACGCATACAATCGCATATCCAAGTACTTGCTATGTCTTCATACACACAAATAGCTATAATGGACTCGGGACTTACGTTCATGCACCAACAAATTCCCCCTAGGACCTAGTTCATTATATAACAATCAAATTCAACATTCAACAATTTGTAAGCCGTATAAACATCCAAACAGTTCAAATATCCAAGTAGTTCAAACATTCAAAACAATTTATTACAACCAAATCGAAATTAAAAGAAACATTCAAGTCCACAGTTCACAAAAGTTAACAGTTTTAAAGATAAAACATTAAGTGCACAAATCATAAGCATAACATGTCCGAACAGCACGGTTGAACTAGATAGCCTGCTCCATGTTTTGCAGCTCATGGAAAATCGGATGTCTCCTTTACACCTTTATATCCACCTTGCACAAATTCCTGATCCATCTCGAATCAAATATCCTAATCTGATTCAAATCACCTCCTGGTTCCAGAATAATCACAGCCTCCTCAGTTTGACCGTCATATTACCACCATTTGACCTCTTTACCAAAGTTTTGCGGCATCTTGGGAACTGGAGCGTATTTTATCGTCTTTACACACTTATATCTCACAGCCTTTATCCTCTTCCCAATTTCTTGATCTGTTCTACACGTTATCTTAGTAAACTGAGGAGTTAACACTGACCATCCATACTTAAACTCCTTCTTAATCTTGTACTGCATCCATTCACCCCAACCATCAGTATCAAAGTACAGCAGAGGTAAACGGGCCATCTCCATCATTTCAAAGTACGGTAGTGTCTTAAAATCAACAGCATGTTTGAATTAATCGACACTGTTTTCCCTTCTCATGGCATAACAATCCAGATCCTTGAAGAACGTCCAGCTCAGTATCTTTCCACCTGTCACTTTACCTGTTCTATCATAAAACAATTTGTACTTGGGTTCCAACGGCACTTTAGGAAACCAGGACTTTGTATTCTTTTGATATTCTCTCCACTCTTGATTCTTTTGCTTGTTAACATCATCAATACGTTCGCCTTCTTTGTTCACACCTGATGATTCACCTTCCTCAGCAGTTTGCTTTTCATCAACCTTCATGTTCAAAACCTCATCACTTTGTTGCTTAGTCAGATCAGCAAACTCCGGTAAATCATCTGCAGTGTTGTCATTTACATAACTCTCATCATCGGAAGCATCCTCAATGATGACCTCCTCAGCACTATCATCTCCTGTATGTCTATGTACACGGGTTCCCGTAGTGTTTGGCATTCTCTCACACGCTATTAACTGCTCAACTTCTATACCAAGCATCTTCGAAATCTCTTCATTACTCATAGTATGTACAGTTTCTCCCTCTTCGACATCGTCATTCAATGTGTTGATCATTGTACCTTGATTGTTAAGAAAATATATTTACCTATGAATATCAACAGAAACAGGTTTAGGGAAATGTACCTCCTGAATTTCACTTACGTTCTCAGGACCATCAGAAGATGAATCAGAAGATGCTTCACTCTCTGTTGAGATCAGATCATCCCACATTTATCAATCTAACAGTACCATCTTCTTCATCAGCACACAACTTCTTCTTAAACCTCCTCTCACGACGATCCATACGTCAGATTCTCTTCGCTTGTTTCTCCGTTAATGTCTTAAGTTCCCCGGTCTCCTTCCTTGATTTACCAAGCTCAGTTGTCATGTGATTAACTTTTGCTTGCAAGTCATCAATCACCTTATTCTTCTCTTTATTTTTAGACTTGATCTTATCGCACTTGTTGACTAGAGATAGAACCGTATACTGGAGACTTATCACCTTTTCCAACATATCTCTATTACTCAGTTGAGGAATAGATATGACAGTTGAACTACCAGCCTGAGTTGTTGTTGGAGCCAGTGGCGGTGGAACTTGTTGTGTTTGTTGTTGTTGAGTTTGTGGGACTTGCGGTGCTTACGGTGGTTGAGTTGGTGGAACTTGAGTATTTGAAGCAGCAACTTATGATGACACATCACTTATCTTCTTCACATTATACCTAGTCCTTTTCATACGACCTCTAACAGATTCATCTTCAGCAACCTCTCTCCTCTTCAAAGATAACAATATATCACCGCTCTCATCAACCTCCAGCTCATCATTCAATAAGTAATACCGACTTGTGAATCACTTCCCCGACTTATGGTGTCACCGACTTGTGAATCACCATTAGGTGTCACCGACTTGTGAATCACCTACCGAGACACTACCAACCCGTAGTTCCCTCCCCGCATACTAACTAAATAAGTCACCGACTTGTGACACAACACCAATACTAATAATAAGTCACCGGCCCGTGACATAACACCAATACTCATGATGTGGCACCGAAGACCCACATCGCGTACGAGTAAATAAACTACATACATACATGTATAAATAATCCACTCACTTTGATTGATTGAAGAACGTAACCCTCGAGCTTGAACTTTCCAAACAACCACTCGTAAATCACCTAAGCATATTACAGATACAAATAAGCTACGACTCTAGCTTATACATCAAACACCACAAGTGCAATTTCGACCCATTTACACTTGCTTCTACTTGACTAAGTTAAATTTCACCCAAACCACCCATAATCACAACTAATTAGTGATTATGTTCCAATAACTCAATAAACACCATGTTTGATCTTTCAAAACATTTACTAGCACAATTCGTACAAAACCCATTTTAGCACTTAGACTTATAATTTGGTCAAACTTTAACCCATTAACAATCTTTCATCAATACTGATAGTGCTCCAAATGAACATATATTTAGTAGCAATATCCTCCCAATATGTAAATTATTTAGTTGTAATTGTCCTATTTTAAGTTGTAATCGTTTATATTAAATAAATGCGAAGACAAAAGGCGAAAATGACGATTTGAAGACGCAAATGACCAAAAAGCTCAAATGTACAAGATACAATCCAAGTGGTTCAATTTATTGATGAGAAACGTCTAAAAATAACAAGAGTACAAGTTGCGGAATGCAAAGTACACGATATAAAATAATACGCAAGGACGTTCGAAAATCTGGAACCGGGACATGAGTCAACTCTCAACGCTCGACGCAACGGACTAAAAATTACAAGTCAACTATGCACATAAATATAATATAATATTTAAATAATTCTTAAAATTATTTATATATTATATTTATTTATATATTATGTCGGCAAAGCTAAGATCCAAATTGATGTGAGCTGGAAAATCAAACTCCACGACTCGCAGAGTTTGAAGGCCAAAAACTCCACGACTCGCGGAGTTTGAAAAATCAGAAATCCCTATAAAAGGCCATGCATTCTGCCGAGTTTAAAAATATAAATAATAATAATAATACTCTGTAATAAATAATAAATAAATATATATAATATATATATACTATATATATATATATATATATATATATATATATATATATATATATATATATAGTATATGGTAGTTTTATATTAGATTAGTTCGGGTTATGTAAAGGTTATTTTACGGGTTTTTGAAGTCGAAATTCTGTCCGTGTAACACTACGCGATAAATACTCAATGTAAGTTATGTTCTCCTTTTTAAATTAATGTCTCGTAGCTAAGTTATTATTATGCTTATTTAAACCGAAGTAATCATGATGTTGGGCTAATTACTAAAATTGGGTAATTGGGTTTTGTACCATAATTGGGGTTTGGATAAAAGAACGACACTTGTGGAAATTAGACTATGGGCTATTAATGGGTTTTATATTAACTAAACAATACCTTGTTAATTTAATATACAAATTTATAATTTGACGTATTTATATATAACCACTTACGCTTGACTGGGTACGGTGGGCGGGATATCTATAAATACCAATAATTATTCATTTTACCGGACACGGAACTGGATTAATAGTTAATAGACTTGTTGAAATAGGGGTGAATTACATTCAAGGGTAATTGGTGTAATTGTTAACAAAGTAGTAAAACCTTGGTTTACACGCAGTCGATAACCTGGTGTATTCATTAAACAAAGTATTAAAACCTTGTTACAATTCGAATCCCCAATTAGTTGGAATATTTGACTTCGGGAATAAGAATAATTTGACGAAGGCTTTCGCTCTTTATATTTATGACCGATGGACTATTATGGTCAAATCCGTATGGACATATTAAATAATCCAGGACAAAGGACAATTAACCCAGGGTAATAAATAATCAAAACGTCAAACATCATGGTTACGGAAGCTTAAATAAGCATAATATATTTTATTTCATTTTTCCTCGTACTTTTATTTATTGTCATTTTAATTATTGTTATTTATTTTATATTGTTATTTAAATATCGTCATTTACTATACGCTTCGTTTAAAATATAAATCGACAAACCGGTCATTAAAAGGTAAACCCCCTTTTATATATTATTATATATAATTATATATATTTTTGATAATGCTAAAAACGAACATATATTTCATAGCATTATTCCTCAAGAAAGACAAGCTTTTAGTTGCAATTGTTCTATTTACAAGAGATATTCGTTTAAATAATAAAAGGTGAAGACAAAAGACAGATTCGACGAATTGAAGACGCAAACGACCAAAAAGCTCAAAAGTACAAAAGACAATCAAAAAGGTTCCAATTATTGATAAGAAACGTCTCGAAATCACAAGAGTACAAGATTCAAAACGCAAAGTACAAGATATTAAATTGTACGCGAGGACGTTCGAAAATCCGGAACCGGGACTAGAGTCAACTCTTAACGCTCGACGCAACGGACTAAAAATTACAAGTTAACTATGTATATAAATATAATATAATATATAATTAATTATATTAATTATATATATATTATATATATATAATAAAAACCGTCGGCAGCAAGAAACTCCAAGGGTGTGAGCTGTAAATACCTCTCCGCGACTCGCGGAGTTTTAAGGGCATTTTGCCGCGAGTCGCGGAGCCCCAAAAATCAAGTCTGGCTATAAAGCCAACCGAATTCTGATCAAATTTAAATCATCTTTTTTCTCTTCCTCTTCATACGTAAATATATTTATATTTATAATTTATATTTTAATTTTAATTATAATTCTAATAATAAGGGTATGTTAGCGAATGTTGTAAGGGTGTAAGTTGAAATTCTGTCCGTGTAACGCTACGCTATTTTTAATCATTGTAAGTTATGTTCAACCTTTTTACATTAATGTCTCGTAGCTAAGTTATTATTATGCTTATTTAAAACGAAGTAATCATGATGTTGGGCTAATTACTAAAATTGGGTAATTGGGCTTTGTACCATAATTGGGGTTTGGACAAAAGAACGACACTTGTGGAAATTAGACTATGGGCTAATAATGGGCTTTATATTTGTTTAACTAAATGAAAGTTTGTTAATGTTAATATAAAGATTTACAATTGGGCGTCCCTATAAATTACCATATAAACTCGATCGGACACGATGGGCGGGGTATTTATATGTACGAATAATCGTTCATTTAACCGGACACGGGAATGGATTAATAGCCACTAGAATAATTAAAACAGGGGTGAAATTACATTCAAGGGTAATTGGTGTAATTGTTAACAAAGTAGTAAAACCTTGGTTTACACGCAGTCGATAACCTGGTGTATTCATTAAACAAAGTATTAAAACCTTGTTACAATTCGAATCCCCAATTAGTTGGAATATTTATCTTCGGGTATAATAATAATTTGACAAGGACACTTGCAATTTATATTTATGACTGATGGACTGTTATGGACAAAAACCAGACGGACATATTGAATAATCCAGGACAAAGGACAATTAACCCATGGGCATAAAACTAAAATCAACACGTCAAACATCATGATTACGGAAGTTTAAATAAGCATAATTCTTTTATTTCATATTTAATTCCCTTTATTTTATATTTAATTGCACTTCTAATTATCGCACTTTTATTTATTGTTATTTAATCGCACTTTTAATTATCGTACTTTTTAATTATCGCAATTTTATTATTCGCAATTTCATTATCGTTATTTACTTTACGCTTTAATTTAAGTCTTGTATTTATTTTATATTTTACATTAGGTTTTAACTGCGACTAAAGTTTTAAAATCGACAAACCGGTCATTAAACGGTAAAAACCCCCCTTTATAATAATAATATTACTTATATATATATTTGTATTTTTATAAAAGTAAACTAATATAGCGTTGAGCTTTGTTCAAAGATCTCCCTGTGGAACGAACCGGACTTACTAAAAACTACACTACTGTACGATTAGGTACACTGCCTATAAGTGTTGTAGCAAGGTTTAAGTATATCCATTCTATAAATAAATAAATATCTTGTGTAAAATTGTATCGTATTTAATAGTTTTTCTAGTAAAATAATAACTATTTTATATACACCTCGTTGCACATCAAGTATTTTTGGCGCCGCTGCCGGGGAACTATCTTAAAAGCCGGAAGCGCAACGCTAATATAAAAAAAAATAAAAAAAATTTTTAGTTACTTTTATTAAAAGTCGTTTTTGTAAAAATACGTTTTTAAAAATTCGAAAAATATAAAAAGAAAAACAAAAATATTAGTATTTTTAAGATTTTGTAAATATTTAAGTTTTATAAGTTTCTTTATTTCTATTTTAAGTTTATAAAAATATAAGTTTTATTTTAAAAAATCTTTTATTTATTTAGAAAAACAAAAAAAAAAAAAATAATAAGTAATCGGGCCAAGGTACTGTAGCAGCCCAACTTTTGGCCTGGATCCGAACACCATGCGAGTCGCATGATAATTCAACTAAACCCCATGCGAGTCGCATGAGGGGTCTGACAGGGCCACAAACAAACCCTAATAACGCATTTATTACGGAGTATAATATATTATTATTATTAAACCCTAATTTGATTTTATTATTATTAATTAAGTTTTTAGTTTAATTAATTACTTTTAATTAGTTTTATTATATTTAACACTTAATACTTTAATATAATTAATATAAAAATAATATTTTAATAAAAATTGTATTTTTTTTTATCACTTTTTATTTCTTTTAATATTTTGTCCCTTTTTAATCGTTGTAGCGTAATATTTGTATTTTTAGCTCATAATTAATTTTAAAATTAGTTTTTGCTATAGTTATTTTTACTCCTAGATTTTTAGGCTTTGCCGTAGAATTCCTTAAGTGCTTTTTCTTTAGACTAAGATTTAGGTGCTTTAGAATTTTGCGACGCCTTTTTAAGTTTTAGTTTCTTTTTAAGTTATTTTCATTTAAGATTTAGTTTTTCCTTGTAAGCTTTAATATTTTTAGAGACCTTTTACTATGTATCAATTATCATTTCAATTAGTAATTTCAATTTGCGATTATAATTTTAAGTTAGTTGTAGTAATAAGGTTAAATTAGTTAAGTATTTTTAAGTTTTGATAAGTTTCTTTTATTTTTCCGTCACCTTTTATTTTTCAACCATTTTTCTTTTTCGACCTTTTGCGACGAACTCTTTTTCTCTCTTATTTCTCGCTATTCTAGTTTTAGGACTTAGAATTTTTTCTACTTCTTATCTAAATTTCTAAAAATTACGAAAATTTATTTTAAGTGGTTAAATTGATAGACATCAAAATTTTCTGGTTCGTAGTAATAGTTGGATTTGTACGTGGACCGGGTTATTGGAGCCAAACAGTCCTCAATTATATTGAGACCAAACGAATCCTGCCCCTCTGCTGCATCTTTTGGCTATTCGAAACGTGGGCAAAATCAGAAAAGTCTATTGATTGGATAACTTATTATAATTTTTCTTTCCTTTTTAAAACTAATAGGATATTCAGTGAATGCATCGAGCAAGACGTTCATCACCTTTTGTACGTTCACCACCTGTAACTAGATCAAGATATCGTTTAACAAATCTAACCGCCGTTGATTTTTCTTTAGAATCGTCATCCAGTCGACCAAGTACTTCAGTTCAAATTTCCGATAATCCAGTTTTTGAAACAAACCTCACAATTGAGAATCCGGAAAATATTCAGGAACGGTTCATAGATCCTGAACCACTAAACTTTCCTCCGGAACCACCAATCATTCAAACAGAGATTGTTGAGGAACGAACCATTAAATCAGAATCATCTAGTGATACCGATTCAACAAATTCAATTATGGAGAATCTGGAACCTTTAAGTATGGAAGACCGAATGAGAGCTAAACGCACTGGCCAAGGTCACGCAATTACCCATCCAGACATTAATGCGCCAGATTATGAAATCAAAGGTCAAATTCTACACATGGTGACTAATCAATGCCAATTTAGTGGTGCGCCGAAGGAAGATCCAAATGAACATCTACGTACCTTTAATAGGATCTGCACACTATTTAAAATCCGAGAAGTGGAGGATGAACAGATATATCTCATGTTATTTCCCTGGACTTTAAAGGGAGAAGCCAAAGATTGGTTGGAATCGTTACCTGAAGGGGCGATTGATACATGGGACGTTTTAATTGACAAATTTCTTAAACAATTCTTTCCTGCATCTAAAGCCGTAAGACTTCAAGCAGAAATTGTTACGTTCACACAAAAACCAAATGAAACTCTATATGAGGCGTGGACAAGATATGGAAAGTTATTAAGAGGATGTCCGCAACATGGTTTAGACACCTGTCAAATAGTACAAATATTCTACCGAGGATGCGACATCACTACAAGGAAAGACATAGATATAGCAGCTGGTGGCTCTATTATGAAGAAAACCGAAACTGATGCTTACAAAATTATTGATAACACTGCTTCCCACTCGCATGAGTGGCACCAAGAAAAAGATATCATTAGATCATCTAAAGCAGCTAGAGCCGATTCTAGCCATGACTTAGATTCCATTTCCGCAAAGATAGATGCTTTCGAGAGACGAATGGAAAAGATGACTAAGGATATACACTCAATACGAATTAGTTGTGAGCAGTGTGGAGGACCACATTTGACAAAAGATTGTCTCAGTATTGAATTAACAATGGAACAAAGAGAGAATATTTCATACATAAACCAAAGGCCTGGAAATAATTATCAGAATAATTATCAACCGCCAAGACCGATTTACAATCAAAACCAGAATTATAACCGAAATATTCCATACAACAACCAACAAGGTCCTAGCAATCAACAAGTATCCAATAATACTTACAATCAGCAAAGACCAAATTTTCAAAACAAACCACCACAACAAACCGATGATAAAAAGCCGAATTTAGAAGATATGATGACGAAGCTAGTTGAAACTCAAACGCAGTTTTTCACATCTCAAAAACAAACCAATGAACAAAATGCTCAAGCATTTAGAAATCAACAAGCTTCTATTCAAAATCTGGAACAAGAAGTAAGTAACCTAGCAAGGTTAATAGGTGAAAGAAAACCGGGAAGTTTACCTAGTGATACAAATGCTAACCCCCGGAATGAAACAGCTAAAGCTATTACCACAAGAAGTGGTACAACACTTAAACCACCTGAAATACCTGTAACTTCTGATGAAACTATTCCTACTCCACAAGAACCACAACCTGATCAAGATAAGGAACAAGAACCGGTAGTTGAAAAGGTTAATGAAGATAACACAGTTAAGGATAAACCTTATGTTAAACCATACCAACCACCACTTCCTTATCCGAGTAAAATGAAGAAAGAAAAACTTGAAGCCGAGCAATCCAAATTCTTGGATATGTTTAAACAGATAAATGTAAATCTTCCTTTCATTGATGTGATTTCAGGAATGCCAAGATATGCTAAATTCTTGAAAGATCTAATCACGAATAGAAAGAAAATGGAAGAACTCTCGGCTGTTACTATGAATGCTAATTGTTCAGCAGTGCTGTTGAATAAGATACCAGAAAAATTATCTGATCCAGGAAGTTTCACAATTCCATGTTTTCTGGGTAGTCTTAGTTCAATAGAAGCATTGGCAGACTTAGGTGCTAGTATAAATCTAATGCCGTATTCACTATACGCTAAACTAGACCTTGGAGAATTAAAACCAACCAGAATAAGCATACAACTAGCCGATAGATCAATAAAATATCCTAGAGGGATAATGGAGAACATGCTAGTTAAAGTTGGTACTTTAGTATTTCCAGTAGATTTTGTTGTTTTGGACATGGAAGAAGATTCTCAAGTTCCTCTCATATTAGGAAGACCATTCTTAAACACGGCTAAAGCAATGATAGACGTGTTCGGTAAGAAACTGACCCTAAGTATAGAGGATGAGAGTGTTACCTTTTCAGTTGATAGAGCAATGCAACAACCACAATCTGCAGATGATACATGTTATTATATTCAAACTATAGATGCACATGCAGAATTATTAGAAGAATTTCCAGAATTACAAGGAACGGGAGAATGTTCTTTAGGAGAAGGAAATGAACCAATTGATGAAGCTGAAATGTTAGCTACACTTATAGCTAATGGATATGAACCAACAACAGAAGAAATTCAAATGCTAAAAGAAGAAGACAGATATCGATATAAATCATCGATAGAAGAACCTCCGAAATTAGAGTTAAAGCCACTTCCAAACCATTTGGAATACGCTTATTTACATGGTGAATCTGAATTACCTGTAATAATATCGTCTTCTCTTACTGAAAATGAGAAATCACAACTCATTTCTGTGTTGAAAGCTCATAAACCAGCCATTGCATGGAAGATTCATGATATTAAAGGAATAAGTCCTTCGTATTGCACACATAAAATCCTTATGGAAGAAGGTCATAAAACGTATGTGCAACGCCAACGAAGACTAAATCCTAATATGCAAGATGTAGTTAAAAAAGAGATTATTAAGCTGCTAGATGCAGGTTTGATATATCCAATTTCTGATAGTCCATGGGTAAGCCCAGTTCAATGCGTGCCTAAGAAGGGTGGCATGACTGTCATCACAAATGAGAAAAATGAGCTTATTCCTACTAGGACTGTAACAGGATGGCGTGTATGTATTGATTATAGAAAATTAAATGACGCCACCAGAAAAGATCACTTTCCCTTACCTTTCATAGATCAAATGTTGGAAAGATTAGCCGGAAATAGTTACTATTGTTTTCTAGATGGATTTTCCGGATATTTTCAAATTCCAATAGCACCCGAGGACCAAGAGAAAACCACATTCACGTGCCCTTATGGTACTTTTGCTTACAAACGCATGCCATTTGGACTTTGTAACGCCCCTGCAACCTTTCAAAGGTGTATGATGGCGATTTTTCACGACATGATAGAAGAATGCATGGAAGTATTCATGGATGACTTTTCAGTCTTCGGTGATACATTTAAATCATGTCTAGTTAATCTGGAACGAATGCTAATTAGATGCGAAAAATCAAATCTAGTACTTAATTGGGAGAAATGCCATTTCATGGTTAAAGAAGGCATCGTTCTTGGACATAAAATTTCAAAAGAAGGAATTGAAGTGGATAGAGCAAAAGTAGATGTAATTGCTAAACTTCCACATCCCACAAATGTTAGAGGAGTTAGGAGTTTTCTAGGGCATGCCGGTTTTTACCGACGTTTCATAAAAGATTTTTCTAAAATTGCCACTCCTATGAATAAACTCCTAGAAAAGGATGCGCCATTCATCTTTTCAGATGAATGTATCAAATCTTTTAATATTCTTAAAGAAAAACTCACTAATGCGCCGATCATGATAACACCAAATTGGAATCTACCATTTGAACTAATGTGCGATGCAAGTGATTTTGCAATGGGAGCCGTTTTAGGACAAAGGATTGAAAAACGATTTCAACCTATATATTATGCTAGTAAGACATTACAAGGAGCACAAACGAACTATACAACTACTGAAAAAGAACTCCTTGCTATTGTCTTTGCTTTTGACAAATTTCGATCATATCTAGTTCTAGCAAAAACGGTGGTCTATACCGACCATTCTGCTCTTAGATACCTATTTTCAAAACAAGATGCTAAACCAAGATTAATCCGTTGGATCTTACTCTTACAAGAGTTTGATATTGAAATCCGAGATAAAAAGGGAGCAGAAAATCTCGCCGCTGATCATCTTTCTCGTCTTGAAAATCCCGAATTAGAAGTTCTGAATGAATCGGCCATACAAGACAACTTTCCTGATGAATATCTATTGAAGATAGATTATAAAGAAATCCCATGGTTTGCAGACTATGCAAACTACTTAGTTTGTGGATTCCTTGAAAAAGGATTATCGTACCAAAGACGAAAGAAATTCTTCAGTGATATAAAACACTATTTCTGGGAAGATCCACATCTGTTTAAAAGTTGTCCCGATGGAATAATACGCCGATGTGTATTTGGAGATGAAGCTAGTAAAATTTTAAACCATTGTCACACAGGACCAACAGGAGGGCATTATGGGCCTCAACTAACAGCAAGAAAAGTTTATGAAGCTGGATTCTATTGGCCTACAATTTACAAAGACGCACACCTTCTTTGCAAATCCTGTGATGCATGTCAAAGGACCGGAAAAATAAGTCAACGTGATGAAATGCCACAAAATGTCATCCAAGTATGTGAAGTATTTGACATTTGGGGTATTGACTTTATGGGTCCATTTCCAAAATCTCATAATAATCTATATATACTCGTAGCCATTGATTATGTATCTAAATGGGCGGAAGCACAAGCTCTCCCAACTAACGATGCACGAGTTGTAGTCAACTTTTTAAAACGTCTTTTTGCAAGGTTTGGAACACCGAAAGCCTTAATAAGTGATCGGGGTACTCATTTCTGTAATAATCAACTTGAGAAAGTTCTTAAAAGATATGGAGTAACTCATAAAATCTCCACCGCATATCATCCACAAACAAGTGGACAAGTTGAAAATACCAACCGAGCTTTAAAACGTATTCTAGAGAAAACCGTAGGATCAAATCCGAAGGAATGGTCCATTAAATTGGAGGATGCACTCTGGGCTTTTAGAACAGCCTACAAAACTCCAATTGGAACCACACCTTTTAGACTTGTTTATGGAAAAGCATGTCATCTTCCAGTAGAAATTGAACACAAAGCATTTTGGGCTTTGAAAACATGTAATCTTGATTTACATGAAGCCAGACGTCTACGATTAAGTCAACTAAACGAATTAGAAGAATTAAGACATGAAGCATACGAAAATTCGTTAATCTATAAAGAAAGAACGAAGAAATGGCATGATAAAAGAATCAGAAGTTCAAGGGAATTTAAAGAAGGAGACAGAGTTCTTCTTTTCAATTCACGATTCAAGCTATTTCCTGGAAAATTGAAATCAAGATGGTCTGGACCATTCATAGTCAAAAGAGTTTTCCCATACGGAACGATAGAATTGATGAATTCAAATGGGATTGAATTTAAAGTTAATGGTCACAGAGTTAAACATTACATACATGGTCCGATGGAAGTCGACAACGAAGTTAATCACAATTTCGACACCACAGCTAACTAAGTGTGGGGAGAATCAAGTCTGTAAAGGATAATATGTATTTCTGTTAGAGTTAGATTGTCTGTTTTCGTGTAGTTCTCGAAAATGGAACACGTATGGTCTTTCCCTAGCAGACCCTAAAGAACTAGTCTTCTCCCCCCATTCTGAATTTTTATTTTTTTTAGGTTTTTTACGAAATGAAGACTGCCTGTGAATTAAACCATGGTCTAATGCTACACGCTTTGATCACTAAAAGAAATAATGACATACTACCGAGTGAATTAGTATCAGTAATCAGAGAAAGAATGGACGGAGTTAGAAAAGGATCCAGATGCGAAGATAATAAGTTACAATTTGGTAAAGGAAAATCAAAATCCGCAGCGAAAAGAAGAGCACGACACCTAGAACGATGTCACAAATGCGGAAAATGGTCACATGGAGGTAAATGTTCAAATAATCAAACCTATTCAAATACCGAATTTGTTACTTTATGCAGAGACGGACCGTTCATATGTTTAGAAGAAAAGACAATGAATGTTCGAGGTTACGCCTATGCAGCCATGGAAAACCAATTAAATCGACTATCTTATGAATATAATAGATCATATAACTAAGAAATCTATTCCACAGGTATGTCTGTATAGTTTTTATTTTTATTTTTAACCTTTTGATAATAAACGCTAATTTGTTCGCTAAAAAGTATTAAATTGGTATTAAATAAAATTAGGTTTGGCGACCGAAATTATTGATATTGTTCAAAAATTTATTACATCACTGCGAAATTTAACGTTTATTCTTAAGGTATAAATATCTTTAATCAATCAACCCAAAATATTTCAAAAATTCGTCATGAGTTAAATTAGGTCTTGAAACCGAAATTACTTTACCGAAAAGAGGGGCGCATATTTTTGATAATATTTGATTGATTAAAGTGGGATAAAAAGACAAAAAGATTTTTAATTTTATATTTTACCATGTTTTTAAAATTAATATTTAAACCTTAAATTAATATTGTAAACTTTATATAAACAATATTTTTAAAATTGTAAATATTTGAAAAAATTAATATAAGTTTGATATGATTTATAAATTTTTAAATTAAGTTTGGTGTGAATTTTTAATTTTTAAAAAAATATGAATTTTTAATTTTATGGATTTCAAATTTTAAGTTTGGTGTGAATTTTTAATATTAATTTTGAATTTTATATTTAAGTTGTGTGAATTTAAAAACAAAAATTTACTTTATCTCATTAAGTTAAGAATATGATTTTTAAAATTCATCGTAAGTTGAAGACTAGGTCTTTGAACCGAAATTGCTTTACCCGAGGGAGGGACGAGAACTTTTATTATCATTATTTTTAATCTTATTGATTTAAAGTATGCCAAAAATATTGAAAAAATCCAAAAATCTAAGCTTTTAAAACAATCGCTTGAAAATGACAAAATTTTAAAATTTTGTCGAGGGACGGACTAGGGCATCGTCCCGAAACGACCTCGTCTTAAAAAGAAACAAAATTTTTAAAATTTTATTAATTCTATGTTTTAAAAGTATAAGGTTTTATAAAAAAAAAAAAAAAAAAAAAAAAAATTAAATCCTGGATTTTCACCCCATGCGACTCGCATGGGGGTATGCACAAATCCATGCGAGTCGCATGGCCATAAAAAACTGGACAGGATCAAAATTTCCAGCCGAGCTGCTCTTTTTCACAACACACACACATATACACGAACCATCTCCAAAACCCTCTCAAAAATTCATCATTTTTCATCAAAATTCTTGCAAAACTTCACAATAATCATGCCTAGATTCAGTAGTCTCAACCCCTTCAGGAGAAAGGTAAAGATTTCACCCCTAATTTCTTTAAATTCGAATTTTTGTGTTCTTGAGCTAGAAAATTTATATTTTGATTTTGTTAAATTTAGGTGTAATTAGAGCTAAATTGTTGTTATATTATGCATGTATATCCTAGATAGAAGCTATTTAACATGAATTGAAGCTAAAAACTTCAAATTTTTAAGAATCTAGGGTTTGTGTTCTTGAGCAATTTGGGGCTTTTTGATATAAACAGGTTATGGCCGATTTTTGTCATGAATTGTTGCTAAATTGAGTAGTGTAACATGTCTAGGTAGTTAAATGATCCAAACTTTGAGCCTAAACATGATTTTGAGAATTAAAGTGGACTTTTTCAAGTCCAAAATTCATGAACTTGATTTTTGAAAGATAATGCCATTTGAGACTTGTTTATTTGCTAGTAATGATTATTTTGACATGTTATTTAAGTTGAACGCTTATGAACTTGGCGAAAATTTTCGTATATGCTTATTTGAAAAAGTGTAGATTTGATAAAAATGAGAAAATAAGCTTAAGTTTGATATAAATTGATAATGTCATTGTAATTATTTTGATTGATGATTTTGCTGACACTAATGCATATTTGGATGCACAAAATTTGTGTTTGATGTGTTTTGCAGAATGAAAGGGGTGAATCTTCATCCCAAGCCCGCCATGCTCCTGCTGAGAACTTGGAACAACAGGAGGTAGATAACTACTACAAGCAGGATGTACCTCATCCAGTCATGACCTTTTCAGATATGCACTTGAAACAGTTGCACCCGAACCTGAGATTTGACAGACTTTGGATAGATTATCCAAAATATCAACGGGGTTTGCATACTCTTCACTCTAAGGTTGTTGAGGTACCGAGGGTCATAGAATGGGGACCCTTGGAAGCTGTAGAATTGGCCGGGCCAATTAGGGAATTACTTGTACAGAGGTATGGTAATTCTTCTTTTAATGACTGGATATGTTTATTCACCATACGCAGACCTGTATATAAAGTATGGTGTGAAGAGCTGTTATGTAGTATAGAGTTGAATGATCGGGTAGCTAGTTTAACCGATCGTTCTTTTATTAGATTTTTGGTTAGGCGGTTCGATGCGCCACATGTCTTTACTGGACATGGCTCAGGCTTTACGTATATATACGCCTGAGGAATTAGCGTCTGCCGATTGTAGAGGATTGATACTAAACGGTAGAAAAATAGATGAGAATTTTGATACACACGGTGTGTGGAGTCAAATGACAAGCCATCACCGTTTCAAAGGGGGAAACTACTCTTATTTGGATATAGATAGAGCCGAATTAAGAGTAATACATAGGTTTTTAGCTAATTCGATTACACAAAGGGGTAAAAACAAAGAAAAGGTAAATGAACAAGATTTGTTTTACCATATGTGTATTCGAGACCCACACAGCGCTGTAAGTATACCATATTGTGTGGGTTATTATTTATCAGCTATGGTTCGGGGGATGCGTCCACATAGCATAATAGGAGGTGGTATTTTTATTACTTTGATTGGTGAATATCTCGGTGTGGATATAAGTCGGGGGGGATTATTAGTAGAAGAGCCGGAACCCCGCGACACTATAGGTTTAAATGTATACCATGGTGCGAAAGTTTTGAAGCGGCGAAATAACGCCGCAGTACAATACAATGGTAGACATCCACAGGTAGAGAGAAACCAGGAACAAGGTAATGTAGGAGGGGGGAATGAGATGCAAGAAATGCATAGGTTTATAGCTTCTCAGGAATACGAAAATGCTAGACAGAGAGCATTTGAAGATTGGCAAGTTCATCAGAACCAGATCATAGCGCATTGCCAACATATAGGTAGAAACTATATTCCTACACCGAAACCCGTCTTCCCTCCTTGGTCGATAGAGATGCAGCCACCATATCCTACGTATGACCCTGCCGAAGCATTCTATAGCACTTATGGTTATGCGTGGAACCCCTATTGGTACCAATATCATCCTTAGTTTACTTATTTTTTATTTTATTTTGTAATTTGTAATTATTGATATGTTTAATACTTTTGTTAATATTGTAATCATTTTTATAATCATCTAACTTTTATTCTTAGATTTTAATAATTTTTGAATGTGGGGTAATAAACCAAACTTCAAAAATATGTATATATGTTTGCAGTTTATCTTATGTACACAACAGGGTAAAACAACGCATTTTCAAAGACTGGCATTAAGTTCAGCAAAAGCAACTAATTTTGACGACAAGATGCAAAATACATGTGAAATAACAACAAGACGGAATGAACAAATGATGTGCACCATTTATCATTCAGCAAACAAACGCCAATATATTTGGAAACTTTGGTAAAAATTTAATCATTTTCACACAAATCACCCTCAATAATTTAAATTGTTACTGATTTCTTGCAAATGAGGGCATTGCAAGATCTTAAGTGTGGGAAGGGATTAAATTCTTTCGGATTTTAAAATTTTTATATTAAACACTTGGTTACCATTAAAAATACTAGTAAAGCAGTAGTTGTATTAGAATCTAGTGCTCTCTGATAATAAAGAACAGCCCTGGTCTTATATACTGACTACCCAATTCTAGTAAAATTTTTCAAAATTTTCAATTAAATGAATTCAAAATCATGTTTATACATATTTATGAACGATAAAACTAGGTTTTAACACCGAAATTATTGTTACCTCGGAAAGGACATAAATTGAGAAACAAACTAAAATGTTAAAATTCATTTAAAATGGAATAGAGGACGATAAAAAGAAAAAAAAATAAAAAGCCAAGTGTGGGAAAATTTACCAAGTTATTTTAAACATATGCCACATATATTTGTAACAAATAACTGAAAATACTTTTGCTTTGAACTAAACTAAACTGTTTTACCCGATGAAAGAAAAGAAGAGATGGATCTACACGATGAATCAATTCCATCATTAAAAGGAAGTAAAGTCTTCCGAAAAAGACACGCGCTTCTTGATTTAGGTCATGAAGTTGTCGTCCAGACCAGCTGTAGGTTGACGAAAAATCTAGAAAAATCATCACTAAAATCAGCTGGAAATCCACGGACCTCAGCATCAAACAGGGTCTCCAAGTGGTCAGATTTATCCTAACCATGAGAAGGATTTATCTCGTACAATGGGGGGGCACCATGCAAATTAGCTGGATAAGACTAATGAATCAGATCCCCAGAAAGGATAATCTCCTTAAAGATTAAAAATCAGCTTTTAAGCCTGATATTACTCAATCCTAGAGATTGACCTTAAAGATTGAGAATTACAAACTCATGGAATTCGATGATATCTAAACTCGAGCTTAAACGAGAAAATATTTTGATCAAAATTATAAACCGATTTGTTTTCTGAAAACCCTATTTTCAATGCGTTCATTACCATTGAACGTAAAATCCTAGGAATTCACCTGGAATTCGTTAGGTCACCTGAACCAAATCGGGTGTCAACCGTAAGAACGGTGGTTGCATAGCATGGTCAAAGACAGGACCTTGTGCCAGACCGACAAATTATAAGGGTGAGCTTTACTATTGCTCCTACCAAGGATAGTAATTGCGTCCGACGCGTTATAGACCATAATCAAAAGCATGTCACAGGACATTGCCTTAAACAGTTGCTTGTTCAACGCTTTCCTTTACAACCGGACGGTAGTTTGCCGAAAGGTAATATACGGAACAAGTAAACTGGACGTGTTGCTTTCCAAATACAAGGTTAGCAAGTGGGTGACACAAAACCGCAAGTTTTGAGCTAAAATTTTCAAATCTGAAACCCACCAAACCCACAAAAATATTTTGCAAACACCGGTAAAGGGTTATTCCGGAAAACTTATCTAGGGTAAAAACTAGATTTAATTTTTAAAAGATCAAATGTTTTCATAAAGATCCAATTTCCTTAATGGATCTAAATTTTTATAGTCATGTGGGACTGTAAACCATATCGTTACTACCATTGTTTATACCGCCGTATAGAAATCACTGATGTACAAAGTGTGAAGAATAAAGAAGTGATTCTAGTATTTCAAGACGATATTGCTTGAGGACAAGCAACGCTCAAGTGTGGGAATATTTGATAATGCTAAAAACGAACATATATTTCATAGCATTATTCCTCAAGAAAGACAAGCTTTTAGTTGCAATTGTTCTATTTACAAGAGATATTCGTTTAAATAATAAAAGGTGAAGACAAAAGACAGATTCGACGAATTGAAGACGCAAACGACCAAAAAGCTCAAAAGTACAAAAGACAATCAAAAAGGTTCCAATTATTGATAAGAAACGTCTCGAAATCACAAGAGTACAAGATTCAAAACGCAAAGTACAAGATATTAAATTGTACGCGAGGACGTTCGAAAATCCGGAACCGGGACTAGAGTCAACTCTTAACGCTCGACGCAACGGACTAAAAATTACAAGTTAACTATGTATATAAATATAATATAATATATAATTAATTATATTAATTATATATATATTATATATATATAATAAAAACCGTCGGCAGCAAGAAACTCCAAGGGTGTGAGCTGTAAATACCTCTCCGCGACTCGCTGAGTTTTAAGGGCATTTTGCCGCGAGTCGCGGAGCCCCAAAAATCAAGTCTGGCTATAAAGCCAACCGAATTCTGATCAAATTTAAATCATCTTTTTTCTCTTCCTCTTCATACGTAAATATATTTATATTTATAATTTATATTTTAATTTTAATTATAATTCTAATAATAAGGGTATGTTAGCGAATGTTGTAAGGGTGTAAGTTGAAATTCTGTCCGTGTAACGCTACGCTATTTTTAATCATTGTAAGTTATGTTCAACCTTTTTACATTAATGTCTCGTAGCTAAGTTATTATTATGCTTATTTAAAACGAAGTAATCATGATGTTGGGCTAATTACTAAAATTGGGTAATTGGGCTTTGTACCATAATTGGGGTTTGGACAAAAGAACGACACTTGTGGAAATTAGACTATGGGCTAATAATGGGCTTTATATTTGTTTAACTAAATGAAAGTTTGTTAATGTTAATATAAAGATTTACAATTGGGCGTCCCTATAAATTACCATATAAACTCGATCGGACACGATGGGCGGGGTATTTATATGTACGAATAATCGTTCATTTAACCGGACACGGGAATGGATTAATAGCCACTAGAATAATTAAAACAGGGGTGAAATTACATTCAAGGGTAATTGGTGTAATTGTTAACAAAGTAGTAAAACCTTGGTTTACACGCAGTCGATAACCTGGTGTATTCATTAAACAAAGTATTAAAACCTTGTTACAATTCGAATCCCCAATTAGTTGGAATATTTATCTTCGGGTATAATAATAATTTGACAAGGACACTTGCAATTTATATTTATGACTGATGGACTGTTATGGACAAAAACCAGACGGACATATTGAATAATCCAGGACAAAGGACAATTAACCCATGGGCATAAAACTAAAATCAACACGTCAAACATCATGATTACGGAAGTTTAAATAAGCATAATTCTTTTATTTCATATTTAATTCCCTTTATTTTATATTTAATTGCACTTCTAATTATCGCACTTTTATTTATTGTTATTTAATCGCACTTTTAATTATCGTACTTTTTAATTATCGCAATTTTATTATTCGCAATTTCATTATCGTTATTTACTTTACGCTTTAATTTAAGTCTTGTATTTATTTTATATTTTACATTAGGTTTTAACTGCGACTAAAGTTTTAAAATCGACAAACCGGTCATTAAACGGTAAAAACCCCCCTTTATAATAATAATATTACTTATATATATATTTGTATTTTTATAAAAGTAAACTAATATAGCGTTGAGCTTTGTTCAAAGATCTCCCTGTGGAACGAACCGGACTTACTAAAAACTACACTACTGTACGATTAGGTACACTGCCTATAAGTGTTGTAGCAAGGTTTAAGTATATCCATTCTATAAATAAATAAATATCTTGTGTAAAATTGTATCGTATTTAATAGTTTTTCTAGTAAAATAATAACTATTTTATATACACCTCGTTGCACATCAATTTTGTACAAATATAGTTGTTTAAAAATATAGTGTGCAATAAGCCCGCTCCCTGTGGAACGAACCGGACTTACTAAAAACTATACTACTCTACGATTAGATACACTGCCTATAGTATTGTAGCAAAGTTTAGGTATATCTCATTTGTAAATAAATAATTAAAACTTGTGTAATTTGTATCGCTTTTCGTATAAAAATTATATAGTATTTCACGTATTTAATAGTATTTCCTAGTAAAAATATAAACTATTTCATACCTCCACGCTACGACATCAAGTTTTTGGCGCCGCTGCCGGGGACTCGGCGAAACGCTATATTTTTAATTTATTTTTCTATAAATATATTTATATGTCATTTTAGAAAAACAATATAAAATTTAAAAAAAAAAAAAAAACCTCTTTCAAACTCCACGACTCGCGGAGTTTGCAGGCTTAAAACTCCATGACTCGCGGAGCCACCCTGACAGGCGCACCCAGGAACCCTACTTCGCATTAATTACGGATTATATTAATAATTATTATTTTTTAAAACCATAAATTAGTTTAATTAATTTATTATCTAGTTTTAGTTTTAATTAATTAGTTTTAATTAATTATATTTAGTTTTATTTATATATATAAATTAATACTTTTATAAAATAAATATATAAAAATAATATTTTTATAAAAATAAATAATTTTATCAAAATTTTAGCTTATTTTTATTTTTGAATCTTTTTAATCGGTTAATCGTAATATTTGTATTTTTATCGTTCATATCTAGTTTTAAGCTTAGTATTTTGCCGTAGCTTATTTTTATTTCTAGATTTTTAGGCTTTGCCGTAAAATCCCTTAAGTGCTTATTCCTTAGACTAAGATTTAGATGCTTTAGATTTTTGCGACGCCATTTGTTCGCGCTATCTTTCTTATTTTTATTTTTCGACGTTTTTCGACGCGCACTCTTTTTCTTTCTTATTTCTCGACACGCTAGTTTTTAGGACTTAGAAATTTTCTCTATTTCTTCTCTAAAATTTCAAAACGAAAAATTATTTTAAGCGGTTAAATTGATAGACATCCAAATTTTCTGCTTCGTAGTAATAGTTGGATTTGTTAGTGGCTGAGTTGTGAGCTTCCGATTTAAAGGGTTCTGGCTCCCTGCTGCATCTATTGGCTATTCGAAACGTGGGCAAAAGCAGAAAAGTCTATTAATTGGACAACTTATATAAGTTTTTCTATTTTTATAACTAATAGGATAATTAAAATTTGGTAATAAGCGCATTATGAAAAGTCTCGAAGATATTTTGGAAACTCTTTATGAAATACAAAATCAATACTCTCAACCGAGTGTTGATGACAATTCGTTCGGTCAATCTTGAATCACGAATGACGAAACAATAACTGGTTGTGAAATCTGTGGAGATTATCACTCAACATGGGAATGTTATTATTACGTTCCTATGGAAAATTACGCACCCACGGAACCTGAATGGAATGATTATGAAGAATACAATTCAAATTGGGATTATTCCCAAGAATATTTCCAAACTCAACAACCAGTAGACGAGGAAAATTACGTGTCTGAAAATTTATTAGACAATATGAAAATCAAACTCGAAGAACTCAATGCTCAAAATGAACAAATGAGAGAGTTTGTAAACCGGCAAGCTGAAACTCTATCAGACTACACACCTGTTGATCTGAGGAGTATTGTACAAGAAAATCTCATATCATCGAATTTTGATGAATTCGAGAGCTCCGAAATCACCAACTATCCCGATGATACTTTTTATTCAGTCTTACCAATTTCACAACATAATGACACATTAGCCTCAACCGACGAAATCATCAATCCATCAATGGATGATGAAGAAGAAGTAAGGGTGACAAATTGGTACTCTTGGGAAAATGATAACGTTGAAAATTTTACCCCCGAGGCCAAACCGAACTTCACCATTACACAACCTTCCAACCCAATATTCTCAATAGACGAGTCATCTACCGAAAATGAACTACGAGCTGTAATAGATAATAACACCTCGGATTTCACCCAATTGGGTAATAGAGGTGAAAACTTTGATCCCGAGAATAAACGGAAGGAAATGTTAGGAATTGTCCACCCTATAGAAATATGTATGTCGGTGTATATCGATCCATTTGACCAAGAACCAGAAAAGAGACATATCCATTTACTAAAAGCTACACTTAAAAAAGAATTAAGTACTGACGATCGGGTGGGTCTAAACTTTAAACCCATTGATATAATATATACCACCCGAGATGTAAATAACTGGCTCACTATTTTAATTCTTGGAACTTATTCTCCCGACTTCACATGTCGTCAACTAAGTGTGGGGAAGTTTAACCCCACTTAACGTTAAATTAGGGGTTCAGGTTAGTGCATAACTCGTTAATAAAAATGCATGATTAGGGTAAAAGACGCTTTTTCAAATATTAGTAAACAGTTCAGAAAAGCAGCCGTTTTTGAAAGAAAAAAAAAGCATGTGTGATAAAACAAGAAGGAATGAACGATGAGGCGCGCCATCTATCATTCGACGAGCTTTGTAATTACAAACTGGGTATTTTCAATCATTTTTCTACACTAATCACCCTCATGAATTTATAATTAGAGTCTGATTTCATGCAAATGAGGGCATTGCATGATCTCAAGTGTGGGGAAGGGTTATAAATTCTCTCGGGTTTATACTTGGTTTATTTGCCAAATTTTATGAAAATTTGAAAAATTTTCAACTAAATGAATTTAAAATCATGTTTATATATATATTTATGAACGGTGAAAACTAGGTGTTAATACCGAAATTATCGTTACCTCGGAAAGGACATAAATTGAGAAACACCCTAAAACGCTTGAATTCATTTAAAATGGAATAAAGGAGAATAAAAAGGCAAAGAAAGAAACTAAGTGTGGGGAGAATGTACCTAGTTATTCAATTAAAAACTATCTAGCACATGTTTCCGTAAAGTTATTGCAGGTACTTTTGTTTTGGACTAAATTAACTATTTTACCCGATGAAAGAAAAGAAAAGATGGATCTACACGATGAATCAATTCCATCATTAAAAGGAAGTAAAGTCTTCCGAAAAAGACACGCGCTTCTTGATTTAGGTCAAGAAGTTGTTGTCCAGACCAGCTGTAGGTTGACGAAAAATCTAGAAAAGTCATCACTAAAATCAGCAAGAAATCCACGGACCTCAGCATCAAACAGGGTCGCCAAGTGGTCAGATTTATCCTAACCATGAGAAGGATTTATCTCATACAATGGGGGGGACACCGTGCAAATTAGCTTGATAAGACTAATGAATCAGATCTCCAGAAAGGATAATCTCCTTAAAGATTAAAAATCAGCTTTTAAGACTGATATTACTCAATCCTTGAGATTGACCTTAAAGATTGAGAATTCAAACTCATGGAATTCAAGGATATCTAAACTCGATCTTGAATGAGAAAATATTTTGATCAAAATTATAAACCGATTTGTTTTCTGAAAACCCATTTTCAATGCGTTCATTACCATTGAACGTAAAATCCTAGGAATTCACCTGGAATTCATTAGGTCACCTGAACCAAATCGGGTGTCAACCGTAAGAACGGTGGTTGCATAGCATGGTCGAAGACAGGACCATGTGCCAGACCGAAAAATCATAGGATGATCTTTACTATTGCTCCTACAAAGGATAGTACTAGCATCCGACACGTTTATAGACCATAATCAAAAGAAAGTCACGGGACATTGCTTTAACAGTTGCTTGTTCATCGCTTTCCTTTACAACCGGACGGTAGTTTATCGAAAGGTAATATACGGGACAAGTGAACTGGACGTGTTGCTTTCCTAATACAAGATTAGCAAGTGGGTAACACAAAACCACAAGTGTTGAGCTAAAATTTTCAAATCTGAAACCCACACAACCCACAAAAATATTTTGCAAACACCGGTGAAGGGTTATTCCGGAAAACTTATCTAGGGTAAAAGCTAGATTGAATTTTCAAAAGATCAAATGTTTTCATAAAGATCCAATTTCCTAACGGATCTAAATTTTCATAGTCATGTGGGACTGTAAACCGCCTTTCAAATGTGCACTTTGCTTTGGAAACCGAAAGTAAATCGGCTATTTGATTGCAAGTGTCGTTGACCTAAACCCGAGGCAACTGTGGATGACACACCCACCTTTAACCATGGTTCTATCTTTACTATCATTGTTTATACCGCCATCTCAAAATCACTGATGTATAAAGTGTGAAGAATAAAGAAGTGATTCGAGTAATGTATTATATTATTTCAAGTTATGTATTGCTTGAGGACAAGCAACGTTCAAGTGTGGGGATATTTGATAGTGCTCCAAATGAACATATATTTAGTAGCAATATCCTCCCAATATGTAAATTATTTAGTTGTAATTGTCCTATTTTAAGTTGTAATCGTTTATATTAAATAAGTGCGAAGATAAAAGGCGAAAACGATGATTTGAAGACGCAAATGACCAAAAAGCTCAAATGTACAAGATAAATCCAAGTGGTTCAATTTATTGATGAGAAACGTCTAAAAATGACAAGAGTACAAGTTGCGGAATGCAAAGTACACGATATAAAATAATACGCAAGGACGTTCGAAAATCCGGAACCAGGACATGAGTCAACTCTCAACGCTCGACGCAACGGACTAAAAATTACAAGTCAACTATGCACATAAATATAATATAATATTTAAATAATTCTTAAAATTATTTATATATTATATTTATTTATATTTTATGTCGGCAAAGCTAAGATCCAAATTGATGTGAGCTGGAAAATCAAACTCCACGACTCGCGGAGTTTGAAGGCCAAAAACTCCACGACTCGCGGAGTTTGAAAAATCAGAAATCCCTATAAAAGGCCATGCATTCTGCCGAGTTTAAATATATAAATAATAATAATAATACTCTGTAATAAATAATAAATAAATATATAATATATAATATATATATATATATATATATATATATATATATATATATATATATATAGTATAGGGTAGTTTTATATTAGATTAGTTCAGGTTATGTAAAGGTTATTTTACGGGTTTTTGAAGTCGAAATTCTGTTCGTGTAACACTACGCGATAAATACTCAATGTAAGTTATGTTCTCCTTTTTTAATTAATGTCTCGTAGCTAAGTTATTATTATGCTTATTTAAACCGAAGTAATCATGATGTTGGGCTAATTACTAAAATTGGGTAATTGGGTTTTGTACCATAATTGGGGTTTGGATAAAAGAACGACACTTGTGGAAATTAGACTATGGGCTATTAATGGGTTTTATATTAACTAAACAATACCTTGTTAATTTAATATACAAACTTATAATTTGACGTATTTATATATAACCACATATGCTTGACTGGGTACGGTGGGCAGGATATCTATAAATACCAATAATTATTCATTTTACCGGACACGGAACTGGATTAATAGTTAATAGACTTGTTGAAACAGGGGTGAATTACATTCAAGGGTAATTGGTGTAATTGTTAACAAAGTAGTAAAACCTTGGTTTACACGCAGTCGATAACCTGGTGTATTCATTAAACAAAGTATTAAAACCTTGTTACAATTCGAATCCCCAATTAGTTGGAATATTTGACTTCCGGAATAAGAATAATTTGACGAAGGCTTTCGCTCTTTATATTTATGACTGATGGACTATTATGGACAAATCCGTATGGACATATTAAATAATCCAGGACAAAGGACAATTAACCCAGGGTAATAAATAATCAAAACGTCAAACATCATGGTTACGGAAGCTTAAATAAGCATAATATATTTTATTTCATTTTTCCTCGTACTTTTATTTATTGTCATTTTAATTATTGTTATTTATTTTGTATTGTTATTTAAATATCGTCATTTACTATACGCTTCGTTTAAAATATAAATCAACAAACCGGTCATTAAACGGTAAACCCCCTTTTATATATTATTATATATAATTATATATATTTTGAACAAATATAGTTGTTTAAAAATATAGTGTGCAATAAGCCCGCTCCCTGTGGAACGAACCGGACTTACTAAAAACTATACTACTCTACGATTAGGTACACTGCCTATAGTGTTGTAGCAAGGTTTAGGTATATCTCATTTGTAAATAAATAATTAAAACTTGTGTAATTTGTATCGCTTTTCGTATCAAAAATATATAGTATTTCACGTATTTAATAGTATTTCCTAGTAAAAATATAAACTATTTCATACCCCCATGCTACGACATCAAATACACAAGTGTATTAGTGATTTAACAACACAATTAACACTTACAACACCAAATCTCATGACCAAACCCTATATTGCAAGCCTTAGGGTTTCATTACACCCATTTAACCCAAATTCATCCAATTAACCCCCAAATGGGTCTTACAAGTCACACATGAACAAACCCTAGCTATAAACCAAATTGAACCCAAAAACACGGAGTTAAGACTTACCAATACTATCACAACGTAGCTAGAGGCGTAAGGAACAACTTTAAAACTCAGGCTCGAGCGAGATTCAGTCTTCTTCTTCCCCTAAGTGAGCTCTCTCACTCTAAAACTCAATCTCTCTCTCTAGGATTTATATTGGTGAAGGTGAAGGAGTGTGAAATGAGTTAGGATAAGCTTTCATCAGCTTTTAAGTCCCCAAAACCGGCCACAAGTGAAAAGACTAAAACACCCTCAAAAGATTCCATTAAAATGGGTTAAAAATGTCATTACAGCGACATTTGTTGCGTTTCGCGACACTTCGTCACGTTTCGCGACACCAGGACGCGATAAACAGCACTCAAACGCGACAAAGTGGTCAGAAATCACCATCAGAAGTTGTCGCGTTTCAAGCATGTTTGCCACGGATCACGACGTACCAGAACGCGACAAACCACCTCCGAACTCGACAGTTTACCTGATGTACTCCAATTTTACTTTTAAAACATTCCAAAGTCAAACGTGGTCAATGCATTACATCCAAACTATTAAATAATCATTCTTGGACTTCAAATGACTCCCCGAGCGTCATGTTTAGAAAAACGGGGTGTTACAACTCTCCCCCACTTAAATTCTATCAAGCCCTCGTGATCCTAGTCACTTATACAATCCGAACCTACACGTTATGGTTTTTAAACAATCGTTCTAATCCGACTTCCAACACATTTCTCATTAACCCGAAGATTAATCCATTCACTAAATACACACTTGCACGCATTCCGAGCCGTACAACACACACAACATCCGAAGTCTATAACGATCACATAGAATACACAGAATAACCTTGTATTCTTCTAACTCCTCTAGGAAATTCTTCTCAAAGAGTCACCATCAACAACTAAATCGTCACCGGCAATTTATCAAAATCCACAAATCCGAGCACTAACACTTGCTCAATTCCACACATCGGGAAAACTTAACCAATCTCGCACCAAGATATCAACTCCTTAGCGTACCCATACCAAGTACAATGCTAAGAACAACCATAAACCAAAATAAGATCAACCATCTAACCGATGAAGACCGAATAAAAGCGAATCCTTACGGCTCAACGCCCACAACTCCCTAGCAATCAACTGCTAGTCGCGATCTATTTAAGTAGCAAAGCGAGCCTAGCAATCTTTCACTTATGATGGAGATGCTTGGGGTCACCAAGACTTACACCCTAACTCGCACCGTCTCAACCATTAGCACGGTTACCTACCCACATAAAAGATAGTCATCAACCATGACGTTATTCACACACATACGTGGTTAACGTAAATGTCTCTCGAATGGCATACCATTCCTACGCTAACAATTATTGGAGAGCAACACAAGTAACCACCTAATCGCATCTCGGTTACACCCGACTTGGTTAAGCCTCCAACACAAAAAACGATTAACCCGACAAGTTTAGTCAAACACGCCCGGTCAACCTACCTCGGCCAACCCTTAACAAGAATTGATTAACCCGACCCGGTTAGTCAAGCACTCCCGGTTAACCTACCTCGGTCAACTCCTAACAACAATTGATTAACCCGACCCGGTTAGTCAAACACGCTCGGTCAACCCGCCTCGGTCAACACCTAACATCTAATTAATTAACCCGACTCGGTTAGTCAAACACGCTTGGTCAACCCGCCTCGGTCAACACCTAACATCTAATTGATAAACCCGACTCGGTTAGTCAAACACGCTTGGTCAACCCGCCTCGGTCAACACCTAACATCTAATTGATTAACCCGACTCGGTTAGTCAAACACGCTCGGTCAACCCAACTTGGTCAAACCCCTAACAACAATTGATTAACCCAACTCGGTTAAGTCAAATACACTTGGTCAACCCGACTCGGTCAAACCCTAACAACGATTGATTAACCCGACTTGGTTAAGTCAAATACACTAGGTAAACCCGACTCGGACAAACCCTAACAACGATTGATTAACCCGACTTGGTTAAGTAAAATACACTCGGTTAACCCGACTCGGTCAAACCCTAACAACGATTGATTAACCCGACTTGGTTAAGTCAAATACACTTGGTCAATCCGACTCGATCAAACCCTAACAACGATTGATTAACCCGACTTGGTTAAGTCAAATACACTTGGTCAACCCGCCCGGGCAACACCGAACATCTAATTGATTAACCCGACCCGGTTAGTCAAATTCACTCGGTTAACCCACCTCGGTCAACACCTAACATCTAATTGATTAACCCGATATGGCTAATCAAACCTCAATGGACTAACTCGACCTAGCTAGCCACTACATCACATGGATAAACCCACTTATTACCCAAAAGTCACCCACAAAAAATCGATTAGTACCTGAATCAAGCGTCGTTAGACCTTCGCGCTCCGTCACTAATCAACTCGGGACACTCCGACTTCCGGTGTCCCTCTTTCCGACACTTAAAACACGTGATCTTGCCCAACGGACATTCACGACACTTATGTCCCGTTTCATCACAATTATAACACGCGAATTTGAAACTACCCTCGCCACTCACCTTCATGCTCCCGACACCTTCGGTAGCACTCTTACTTTTCTTGTTCGAAAGCATCGTAGTTTTGGACTTCCGGTTACTAACATCGGAACCACTCTTTTTCAGAACAAGCGTCACGAAACCCTTCGCCATGTCAAATAACTCGTCAAAAGTTTTCACCGAGTTCCTACTAATCTTCTCTTGGTAATGATCGTCCTAGGTTTTGGTAAAAGTCTTCCTTCAACATGTGGTCATTCCCGACATACTCTGGGAAAAATTGGGTCTTCGATAAGAAAACGGATTTAAGAGTGTTCAAATCCATCGACCTTTGCCTCAAAGCCCGCAACTCGTCTTTAATCTTAGAAAGATCGGCCGGAGTTCGGTATTCCTTGAAAAATTCCGCCTTGAATTCATCCCACGTGAATTCCATGCATTGTTCCTCACTATAAAGACGAATCTTTTCGTCCCACCACATTTTAGCATCACCCCTTAACATGCTACTTCCGTACCTCGTCTTCTTATCGGGAGGACATTCACAAGTACGAAAAGCCCCCTCGATATCGGAGATCCAACGGGCACTCTTAAGTGGATCTCGCTCACCATCAAAAGTGGGAGGTTGAGCATCCTTGAAGTTTTTATAGTAGAAGTCTCGCCTTCCTATATTATCCTCGTGAAGAACTATCTTAACTTGTTCCTTGACTAGATCGACTACTTCCTCGTTAATCGAATCTAGGAACATCTTCCTAACGTCCTCCAAAAATTCCGCTTTTTGACGTTTAAAGATGGCCTCAACCTTAGCCGTGAACTCGGAGTCGTCGCCTTGATCATCATTATCATGTCCATTCCTCGTCTTCATTCTAAGAAATGAACTTGGTTAGGAACGCAACACGAATAAATTACATATACCGCCACGATCAATATTCACAATCATATAAATATATTTATCGTTCGTGCACCCCATCTAGTTCAATACTTGTTGTACATCACTTACTTGACTTGATTTGCAACCGTAATAATGGTCGCGAAGCATTATTACGCTCACATGCCATGCCGAGCTCATAATTACAACAACCATCTCGCTAGATGTTCAACACACAACAACATGATTAGTAACAATAGAACCAATTCATAGCTAGTTCACCTATTCTCTAAGGCACTAACTAAGGCCCCGAACCAACCCGTTCACCTACAAGCCCCGCAATAAATAAGCACACTCAAAAGTCTAAGTCTAGGCACCTATCTCAAGTCGCCTAAATCCCTTAGACCATGCTCTGATACCACTTGAAACAACCCAACCCGTAATTAATCCGGCCCATATTTTTTTTCCTTTTTAACGTAATAATATTAACGACCTTTAGGTCCCAATTATGTTTCCAAAAACATCTTTAATACAATAATAAGTTCAATAACTTTAAAATATTCAACATACGAATTAAGTTACAAAATACAAGCTTCGACCCATATGAGTTTAAGTTCCAAACAACTACGAGCATGATGTTTGGGGATAAACTACCTAATCCTAGGTCGAATCCAAAAGTAATCCAAGCAAGCATCATAAGGGAAATCATCTAAATTCCGAGCATACCCTTGCCAATCCGCTTCCGAACCTAAAAATGTAAACAACGAGAGGGTAAGCTAATGCTTAGTGAATGCAATACTTATACATATACATATATAGTTTACCTACGCGCATCCACCTACCAATACCATGCAAACAAATGCATAAACGAGCTAGTATCACCAAAATACAACTAGCAACGACGTTAGTATATAAATTACCACAATTATAAACTAAACATAACAAGGCATAAACATGCTAACCATTCTCCCGCTTTAGTACTACCGACTTGTAGTCAACCAATGACGTCGAGTCTCACTCACATGATGTCACCGACTTGTGACTCATCATATGGTTCCACCGACTTGTGAATCACCAAAGGGTGTCACCGACTTGTAACCACCCACTAATACGTATGGGTCACTGACTTGTGAATGCCATGTGGCATCATCGACTTGTGAAGCACCACTAAGTGTCACCGACTTGTGAACACTATGAAGTGTTACCGACTTGTGAATCACTTCCCCGACTTATGGTGTCACTGACTTGTGAATCACCATTAGGTGTCACCGACTTATGAATCACCTACCAAGACACTACCGACCCGTAGTTCCCTCCCCGCATACTAACTAAATAAGTCACCGACTTGTGACACAACACCAATACTAACAATAAGTCACCGGCCCGTGACAAAACACCAATACTCACGATGTGGCACCGAAGACCCACATCGCGTACGAGTAAATAAACTACATACATACATGTATAAATATTCCACTCACCTTGATTGATTGAAGAACTAACCCTCGAGCTTGAACTTTCCAATCAACCACCCGTAAATCACCTAAGCAATTTACATATACAAATAAGCTACGACTCTAGCTTATACATCAAACACCACAAGTGCAATTTCAACCCATTTACACTTGCTTCTACTTGACTAAGTCAAATTTCACCCAAACCACCCATAATCACAACTAATTAGTGATTATGTTCCAATAACTCAATAAACACCATGTTTGATCTTTCAAAACATTTACTAGCACAATTCATACAAAACCCATTTTAGCACTTAGACTTATAATTTGGTCAAACTTTAACCCATTAACAATCTTTCATCAATACACAAGTGTATTAGTGATTTAACAACACAATTAACACTTACAACACCAAATCTCATGACCAAACCCTATATTGCAAGCCTTAGGGTTTCATTACACCCATTTAACCCAAATTCATCCATTTAACCCCCAAATGGGTCTTACAAGTCACACATGAACAAACCCTAGCTATAAACCAAATTGAACTCAAAAACACAAAGTTAAGACTTACCAACACTATCACAACGTAGCTAGAGGCGTAAGGAACAACTTTAAAACTCGGGCTCGGGCGAGATTAAGTCTTCTTCTTCCCCAAAGTGAGCTCTCTCACTCTAAAACTCAATCTCTCTCTCTCTCTAGGATTTAATTGGTGAAGGTGAAGGAATGTGAAATGAGTTAGGATAAGCTTTCATCAGCTTTTAAGTCCCCAAAACCGGCCACATGTGAAAAGACTAAAACACCCTCAACAGATTCCATTAAAATGGGTTAAAAATGTCATTACAGCAACATTTGTCGCATTTCACGACACTTCGTCGCGTTTCGCGACACCAGGACGCGATAAACAGCACTCAAACGCGACAAAGTGGTCAGAAATCACCATCAGAAGTTGTCGCGTTTCAAGCATGTTTGTCACGGATCATGACGCACCAGAACGCGACAAACCACCTCCGAACTTGACAGTTTACCTGATGCACTCCAATTTCACTTTTAAAACATTCCAAAATCAAACGTGATCAATGCATTACATCCAAACTATTAAATAATCATTCTTGGACTTCAAATGATGCCCCGAGCATCATGTTTAAAAAACGGGGTGTTACAACTCTCCCCCACTTAAATTCGATCACATCCTCGTGATCCTAGTCACTTAAACAATCCGAACCTACACGCTATTGTTCTTAAACAATCGTTCCAATCCGACTTCCAACACATTTCTCATTAACCCGAAGATTAATCCATTCACTAAATACACACTTGCACGCATTTCGAGCCGTACAACACACACAACATCAGAAGTCTATAACGATCACCTAGAATACACAGAATAACCTTGCATTCTTCTAACTCCTCTAGGAAATTCTTCTCAAAGAGTCACCATCAACAACTAAATCGTCACCCGCAATTTATCAAAATCCATAAATTCGAGCACTAACACTTGCTCAATTCCACACATCGGGAAAACTCAACCAATCTCGCACCAAGATATCAACTCCTTAGCGTACCCATACCAAGTACAATGCTAAGAACAACCATAAACCAAAATAAGGTCAACCATCTAACCGATGAAGACCGAATAAAAGCGAATCCTTACGGCTCAACGCCCACAACTCCCTAGCAATCAACTGCTAGTCGCGATCTATTTAGGCCGCAAAGCGAGCCTAACAACCTTTCACTTATGATGGAGATGCTTGGGGTCACCAAGACTTACACCCTAACTCGCACCGTCTCAACTGTTAGCACGGTTACCTACCCACATCAAAGATAGTCATCAACCATGACGCTATTCACACACATACGTGGTTAACGTAAATGTCTCTCGAATGGCATACCATTCCTACGCTAACAATTACTGGAGAGCAACACAAGTTACCACCTAATCGCATCTCGGTTACACCCGACTTGGTTAAGCCTCCAACACCAAAACGATTAACCCGACCTGGTTAGTCAAACAGGCCCGGTCAACCTACCTCGGCCAACCCTTAACAAGAATTGATTAACCCGACCCGGTTAGTCAAGCACGCCCGGTTAACCTACCTCGGTCAACTCCTAACAATAATTGATTAAACACGCTCTGTCAACCCGCCTCGGTCAACACCTAACATCTAATTAATTAACCCGACTCGGTTAGTCAAACACGCTTGGTCAACCCGCCTCGATCAACACCTAACATCTAATTGATTAACCCGACTCGGTTAGTCAAACACGCTTGGTCAACCCGCCTCGGTCAACACCTAACATCTAATTGATTAACCCGACTCGGTTAGTCAAACACGCTCGGTCAACCCAACTTGGTCAAACCCCTAACAACAATTGATTAACCCAACTCGGTTAAGTCAAATACACTTGGTCAACCCGACTCGGTCAAACCCTAATAACGATTGATTAACCAGACTTGGTTAAGTCAAATACACTAGGTAAACCCGACTAAGTCAAAACCTAACAATGATTGATTAACCCGACTTGGTTAAGTCAAATACACTCGGTTAACCAGACTCGGTCAAACCCTAACAACGATTGATTAACCCGACTTGCTTAAGTCAAATACACTTGGTCAACCCGACTCGGTCAAACCCTAACAACGATTGATTAACCCGACTTGGTTAAGTTAAATACACTTGGTCAACCCGCCCGGTCAACACCTAACATCTAATTGATTAACCCGACCCGGTTAGTCAAATTCACTCGGTTAACCCGCCTCGGTCAACACCTGACATCTAATTGATTAACCCGATATGGCTAATCAAACCTCAATGGACTAACTCGGCCTAGCTAGCCACTACATCACATGGATAAACCCACTTATTACCTAAAAGTCACCCACATAAAATAATAGGTACCAAAAATCAATTACTACCTGAATCAAGCGTCGTTAGACCTTCGCGCTTCGTCACTAATCAACTCGGGACACTCCGACTTCCGGTGTCCCTCTTTCTAGCACTTAAAACACGTGACCTTGCCCGATGGACATTCACGAGACTTTGTCCCATTTCACCACAATTATAACACGCGAATTTGAAACTACCCGCGCCACTCACCTTCATGCTCCCGACACCTTCGGTAGCACTCTTACTTTTCTTGTTCGAAAGCATCGTAGTTTCGGACTTCCGCTTACTAACATCGGAACCACTCTTTTTCAGAACAAGCGTCTCCAAACCCTTCGCCATGTCAAACAACTCGTCAAAAGTTTTCACCGAGTTCCTACTAATCTTTTCTTGGTAATGATCGTCCAAGGTTCGGTAAAAGTCTTCCTTCAACATGTGGTCATTCCCGACATACTCCGGGCAAAATTGGGTCTTCGATAAGAAAACGGATTTGAGAGTGTTCAAATCCATCGACCCTTGCCTCAAAGCCCGCAACTCGTCTTTAATCTTAGAAAGATCAGCCGGAGTTTGGTATTCCTTGAAAAATTCCGCCTTGAATTCATCCCACGTGAATTCCATGCATTGTTCCTCACCATAAAGACGAATCTTTTCGTCCCACCACATTTTAGCATCACCCCTTAACATGCTACTTCCGTACCTCGTCTTCTTATCGGGAGGACATTCACAAGTACGAAAATCCCCCTCTATATCGGAGATCCAACGGGCACTCTTAAGTGGATCTCGCTCACCATCAAAAGTGGGAGGTTGAGCATCCTTGAAGTTTTTGTAGTAGAAGTCTCGCCTTCCTATATTATCCTCGTGAAGAACAATCTTAACTTGTTCCTTGACTAGATCGACTACTTCCCCGTTAATCAAATCTAGGAACATCTTCCTAACGTCCTCCAAAAATTCCGCTTTTTGACGTTTAAAGATGGCCTCAACCTTAGCCGTAAACTCGGAGTCGTCGCCTTGATCATCATTATCATGTCCATTCCTCGTCTTCATTCTAAGAAATGAACTTGGTTAGGAACGCAACACGAATAAATTACATATACCGCCACGATCAATATTCACAATCATATAAATATATTTATCGTTCGTGCACCCCATCTAGTTCAATACTTGTTGTACATCACTTACTTGACTTGATTTGCAACCGTAATAATGGTCGCGAAACATTATTACGCTCACATGCCATGCCGAGCTCATAAATACAACAACCATCTCGCTAGATGTTCAACACAAAACAACATGATTAGTAACAATAGAACCAATCCATAGCTAGTTCACCTATTCTCTAAGGCACTAACTAAGGCCCCGAACCGACCCGTTCACCTACAAGCCCCGCAACAAATAAGCACACACAAAAGTCTAAGTCTAGGCACCTATCTCAAGTCGCCTAAATCCCTTAGACCATGCTCTGATACCACTTGAAACAACCCAACCCGTAATTAATCCGGCCCATATTTTTTTTTCTTTTTAACGTTATAATATTAACGACCTTTAGGTCCCAATTATGTTTCCAAAAACATCTTTAATACAATAATAAGTTCAATAAATTTAAAATATTCAACATACGAATTAAATTACAAAATACAAGCTTCGACCCATATGAGTTTAAGTTCCAAACAACTACGAGCATGATGTTTGGGGATAAACTACCCAATCCTAGGTCGAATCCAAAAGTAATCCAAGCAAGCATCAAAAGGGAAATCATCTAAATCCCGAACATACCCTTGCCAATCCGCTTCCGAACCTAAAAATGTAAACAACGAGAGGGTAAGCTAATGCTTAGCGAATGCAATACTTATACATATACATATATAGTTTACCTACGCGCATCCACCTACCAATACCATGCAAACAAATGCATAAACGAGCTAGTATCACCAAAATACAACTAGCAACGACGTTAGTATATAAATCACCACAATTATAAACTAAACATAACAAGGCATAAACATGCTAACCGTTCTCCCGCTTTAGTACTACCGACTTGTAGTCAACCAATGACGTCGAGTCTCATTCGCATGATGTCACCGACTTGTGACTCATCATATGGTGCCACCGACTTGTGAATTCCCAAAGGATGTCACCGACTTGCGAACCACCCACTAATACTTATGGGTCACCGACTTGTGAACGCCATGTGGCATCATCGACTTGTGAAGCACCACTAAGTGTCACCGACTTGTGAACACTATGAAGTGTTACCGACTTGTGAATCACTTCCCCGACTTATGGTGTCACCGACTTGTGAATCACCATTAGGTGTCACCGACTTGTGAATCACCTACCGAGACACTACCGACCCGTAGTTCCTTCCCCGCATACTAACTAAATAAGTGACCGACTTGTGACACAACACCAATACTAACAATAAGTCACCGGCCCGTGACATAACACCAATACTCACGATGTGGCACCGAAGACCCACATCGCATACGAGAAAATAAACTACATACATACATGTATAAATATTTCACTCACCTTGATTGATTGAAGAACGTAACCCTCGAGCTTGAACTTTCCAATCAAGCACCCGTAAATCACCTAAGCAATTTACACATACAAATAAGCTACGACTCTAGCTTATACATCAAACACCACAAGTGCAATTTCGACCCATTTACACTTGCTTCTACTTGACTAAGTCAAATTTCACCCAAACCACCCATAATCACAACTAATTAGTGATTATGTTCCAATAACTCAATAAACACCATGTTTGATCTTTCAAAACATTTACTAGCACAATTCATACAAAATCCATTTTAGCACTTAGACTTATAATTTGGTCAAACTTTAACCCATTAACAATCTTTCATCAATACACAAGTGTATTAGTGATATAACAACACAATTAACACTTACAACACCAAATCTCATGACCAAACCCTATATTGCAAGCCTTAGGGTTTCATTACACCCATTTAACCCAAATTCATCCAATTAACCCCCAAATGGGTCTTACAAGTCACACATGAACAAACCCTAGCTATAAACCAAATTGAACTAAAAAACACGGAGTTAAGACTTACCAATACTATCACAACGTAGCTAGAGGCGTAAGGAACAACTTTAAAACTCAGGCTCGAGCGAGATTCAGTCTTCTTCTTCCCCAAAGTGAGCTCTCTCACTCTAAAACTCAATCTCTCTCTCTAGGATTTATATTGGTGAAGGTGAAGGAGTGTGAAATGAGTTAGGATAAGCTTTCATCAGCTTTTAAGTCCCCAAAACCGGCCACAAGTGAAAAGACTAAAACACCCTCAAAAGATTCCATTAAAATGGGTTAAAAATGTCATTACAGCGACATTTGTCGCGTTTCGCGACACCAGGACGCGATAAACAGCACTCAAACGCGACAAAGTGGTCAGAAATCACCATCAGAAGTTGTCGCGTTTCAAGCATGTTTGTCACGGATCACGACGCACCAGAACGCGACAAACCACCTCCGAACTCGACAGTTTACCTGATGTACTCCAATTTCACTTTTAAAACATTCCAAAGTCAAACGTGATCAATGCATTACATCCAAACTATTAAATAATCATTCTTGGACTTCAAATGACGCCCCAAGCGTCATGTTTATAAAAACGGGGTGTTACAATAATGGAATAAAGTTTTTTAAAAGAAAAACGGTTACCAATTACCTTCAAAATTGATGGTATTTTACATGTTGACCGTTGTGATTAGTTTTGGTATAGTGAGAAAACATGTGTTTAATAGTGTAAACTCATACTTATCTTGTTGAAAAACCATCAGGTTGTTAGCAAAAAAACATCAAGTTGTTAGAAAGGGCTTATATGGCGCTTAACATAGGTTGCAAATTAGACTTTAATTAGTGTTCGAGCCCTCGCTTCGCGGCGGGGGTTCGGTTTTCAATGTATTTTATTGCATTTAGTTTGTAAAATCATTTTGTGGTTAACGATGATGTCGTTGAAGCGCAACTCGAGTCGAAATAAAAGGTATAACCCGTGAAAGATTTAAATGTTATTTTAAATTAACAATATATGTGCATCTCCGCGTTTCGCAATGGAATTGTCGACTTTTAAAAAGTTAACGAAAAATTAACGTGTATGAAAAGTACCCCAAATATTTAGCGTTTTTTAAAAAGCGTCCGTTTTGCGTATAGCTAGTGACATATTGTTCCTAAAATTATTTCGAGTTTAACGATGGTGGCGGAAAAATTTAACTCGTTGCGAGCGCGAAGATATGGCCCGTTGAATATTTGGGTGGAGTTTGTTTAAGATTTTTTATGAGAATGAGTATTTGACACTGTATCCCCCTGTTTGGGGGGTGCGTTTGATTTTTTGGATAAAGTGTGGGGGTTTTGTTGTTCAATTTGGAAAAAAAAATTGTGAAAAGTCGAAAGTACCTCTGGAGAAAAAATGTGAAAAGTCGAAAGTACCTCTGAGTACTATTCATTTACCCTATGTCTTTTAGATATAAGTATAGTATAATATAATATAATATAATATAATAATATAATATAATATAATGTGCCAAGTTGTTTATTTAGTGTTATTTGTTGAGGCCCGTTTATGATATTCAGTCTTAAAAAGGGTATTTACTCTTCAAGGTAGGTGAGTTTATGATCATCTCATTCATCATAAAACTTAAATTAAAAGGGGAAAAAATGTGAGAGATGACTAAAATATCTCTGTGAATAGTAACTTTCTCATCTCAATTAGTGTAGTTTTATATATATTTATTATAATTTATAATTTTAATATAATATAATTTATAATTTTAATTTTACAATTACATGATTTTTTGAAGAAAAAAAAATTAGCGCCAACTATAAAGGATGTTAACATGCACGAATGGGTAGTAAAAGTACATGAAGGCTTTTATTAACTTTTGTTTAACAATTTCTCTCTGTACAAGCATTTTATAACTACCTTATCGATACTATTGATTGAAAAAGATATTTAAATTATGTGTGTTTGATTAATTTAAACAAGTATTCGGGTCGGTCCGCTTTGCTGGGCTCAAAATCGCTAGCCGAAAAAAAAAAACGCCCCCTACAAAAATCGAACCTGCACCCATCTGGAAACAATAAAAGCAACCAAGCCACCCAACCACTTGTGTGTATGTGATATTATGTTAGATTTAATGAAATTTATATATTAAAAAACGTCTCTATCAAAAAAATACTATACGTAAAGATGGAGGGTTGTAGTTGACAAAATTGCATTTAAGTTTCAAATGAATAGTTCTTTTTTTTGTCTTGTTGTGTTTTTCAAATGAATATATATATAATAAAGAAAATTAAATTATGTACATTTCATAGGATGAACTGAGTTTTTTATTTATTTGTTAAGTTCACTAGGTATAAAATATTTGATGAGAAATATATAGCTTTTTACGATCTCAACAGTTCCACACACAACAATGTGCGGGCAAACTCCAACAATCATTATTATTATTAATGGCTTTGTATAAGAGTATTTGTAGTGATGTCGGTGATGTAATTAGTTGGGGGATGATGTTTTTTTCGGGACGACTGTGACATAGTAAAAGTGGTTGGATGAAGAGAAGTAATGAGGAAAGTATTGAATGACGTGTCTAATTATGATTTTAAGTTGTTTAAAAAGTGATTGAAAAAAACAGAAAAAGTTACTCGTATAAAATATTTACTTCGATATAGACAATTACACGAATAGTCTATGTGGTTTGTCAAAAATTTTGTGGATAGTCCAACTTTTTTCGTGCTCGGATAGTTAATTAGTTTGCATTTATTTCGTAGATAGTCCAATCCTTAAGTCCCCATTAGTAAGATGCCGTTATATCACCCCATATTCCAGTCATGTGAGGATATTTTGTCTTTTCATCTTTTATTCTATCTTGTCTTCAACTTTCCATTCATCTTCATCTCCATCAAACACCTTCAGAATCAAAAACCTTACCCTATTCAAATTCAATTCACAATCAAATAGCAAACACTTGCGATCGATTTACATCAAAATAAAATAACAAACACCTCCATTTTCGCATGCTTCATAATATCAGTGTACAAACCTTTACAAAAAACCCTGACCGAATAATCTCGTTTACGAACATCAGTGTACAAAACCTTTACAGTTCAAGAAAATCAGTATAAGAACCTTAACGAAAATCAGATTCGTGCGAGAAGTTTAAACCCCAAGAATTACAAAATTACAGTGCAAGAAGTAGATCTCGTTTAAAAACCCGAACATTTACGGTTACTCGGTTCGATTCCACCACCGGATTTATAAATCCACGGAAGGAGACAGGAGGATGCACGTGGATACTTTGCCGCCCCAAGTCTTTATATATGCCTATTATAATATATTAAATATTGTAAATTAATGGTCAACATCCCCTAATTATAAGTTCTAACTTTCCCTAAATTTTATATTTATTTATTTATTGGGAAATGTCACTCTTCTCTGTAGATACTAGCTTCGTCTGTGGTTACTCAATTTGATTGCTCTGGAACGACTATTGATGACACCTTGTTTTTTTTTTTTTTTTTTTTTTATAACAGCTGAAAATTTTATTAAAACTAGCAAGTAGCTAGAGAATTACAAAGACAGTAAAGGATTTTGTAACCACGTTATCCAATTAAGATTAGCTTTCTTATAACGAGACGAAAGCCAATCAAAAGAGGATAAAACAGTAGAGTCGATAATTTGACATTTCTTAAATTTATTTGGCTCGAAAATGTTCCCGTTTCTGAAATTTATTGATGACACCTTGTTCGAGTACAATCATTGGACTATCCTCGTTCTCCCTTTTGAGATTTTATTAATGGCCTCCTGAACAGGATACTCAGATGACGACATATATCAACAATATAGTGCAAGTTATATCCAAGTATGGAGGAATTTTTTACTTTGATTGAGCCTCTGATGATAAAGATGTGAAAGTGCATGCATTTGAAAATGGACTATCCGTAAAAGAAATGCAAATTAATAGACTACCTAAGCAAGAAAAAATAGTTCAAATATCCGCATGGTATTTCAAACAACAAGGACTATCAGTGTCACCGTTACTATTATTAATCATTTTATTATTTACGAAGTATTATTTATTATTTATTATTTATTATTTAATTGTATTTTACTCCTACATACTAAAAGCCACCGGCTTTTTGATCGTTTCAGTTTTAACGCATCGTCGTTTTGAATTTGCGTTCACACTACAAACGGTCTCTCAACTTCCGCTCAATTTACACAACAACTGCTCAAATTTACACCTTTTCAGGGGTAGAAAGTGTAAATATATAATTTTATTAAAATAAAAAAATAATTCCACCCGAATTTATAACGGGCCCCATCTTCTCGCTCGGTTCGAGTTAAATTTCTCGAAGCCCACCGTTCAACTCGAAAAAATCTCGCGAACACAACGTGACTAACTATACGCGAAACGGACATCGTTAAAAATACACTAAATAACGGGCCCTATATTCTCGCTCGGTGCGAGTTAAATTTTTTCGAGACCACCGTTCAACTAGAAATAATTTTTCGAACACAACGCGACTAACTATACGCGAAACAGACATCGTTAATAAAACACTAAATATTTTGGGCTATATTTCATACATATACATACACGTCCAACAAGCAACCCAACCTACTAGATATATTAGGTACCAAACAACGTATATACAAATTCGACCGCACGTTGAATACAACCCCAACAACGCGCGGTCGAATTTTTTTCTAGTTATTACTACTAAAAGAAAGTTATAATTAACTAATTTCAATTTTGAAAAATTTGTAGTTGATCGTTGGATCAATGTACTTTAATAAATCCGACCTCCAGTATTTTTCTTAGCTAATATCGTAAGCGATTAGCTAATCAGAGTTATGACATTACTATAACACCATTCTTAATCATAAAACATAACGAGCCTTTACTTTTAACTATTAAAAGAAAGTCACAATTAACTAATACAAATATTAATTAAAATTTTGACTTTTTACGAAAAAACCGATAATATTCTAGAAAAAAAAAATTATTAAAAGATGAAAGAAGCTAAAATGAATACAATCGTGGCAAATAGGTTCAGCTCGAAACCAGAAAACTAAGCTCTGAACAACGAGCACCCGTTATCTACCGATGAGCGGAACCGAAATAGGGGTGTTCATCGGAAACACAAAAAGCAACCAAACTACCAAAACACTAAAAAAAACAACACTAACAAGCAAGAAACACAATATCTAATAAAAAGATCCTAAACATCAAAAGACATCCAAAGGATTGCATCTATAATTTTTTTGATATTGATCTCCAGATTAACCTACTTTAATAAAATCCGACCTACCATATATTTTCCTTAGCTAATATCAGAAGAGATTAGTAAATCGAGTTAAGACATGACCATAATACCTTTCTTAATCATAAAACATAACGGACCTTATCTTTTTCGAATAGTTGCCTTTCAAATTACTACAAATCGAAATCCACTAATTACGTCACTTATGGTTTTCATTGAATCTTGGATTCATTGATCGAAAAAAACTAGGTTTTGACATTTAATCATTGGGCTAATCTTTTTACGAATCGATTTCTATATTCCAACATATTATAGTTTCTTTCAATATTTTAATTTGATTTCTATTCAAGTTCACATCCAGATACTTGATAAGAGTGATATTTTTTTGTAGTTTTCACTTCTTCATTTTCACGACTAGACTAATGTGTTATTACGATGGCTTCATTTTCACGTGTAAACTTAACGTGTAAGCACGACCATAACTCTTTTGTTCTTCAATAAAAATTATTTCCACCGTTTTTTTTTTTAAAGCGAGACAGCCGTGTTTTCACGCCAACACCAGAATCTCTGCAATTTGATCTCTTTTTCCATCTTTTTGCGTGTACCGCATCCAGTATCCTGAAATATGCAAAAGAAACTAAAAGAAACTTATTTCAACATAAACCATGCAATTTCATATCGTAATGTCATCATTTATGACTTAATAAATCAACCGGTCATTGTTCTAGTTTAGAAGAGAATGCCTTCATCTAAAATTCATGGAATATGCACCATTTATTCTGGCTAATTTCAGCAGTGCACCTATTACGGTTAGTTGGGTGCTAATTTGTGATGTATTTAGGTAGTTTGAGGTTGTTATTGGGTCAATATGACATATTAGAGGGTCCAGAGTGTTTTATATTTTTATCCGTATATGAGTTAGTTTTAAAATAGCTTTATATTATTAATCGTATATGAGTTTATACCTCACGTATGCGGGATTGAGTATTGTTGTTGTTGTACATGTATATAAGTTATGTTTCAAGTGTATTTTTCATTCATCTCTGAAACCCTAAATTCCTTTTGATATTCTCTGTAATCGATCTAGTTTATCATTCGTACTTTTTGAGTTCTTGTACTATGTGTTAGGAATTCGTGGACTCCAACCAAGAACAAGTGATTGTGGTATCATCAATCACTAATCAGTAATCATAACCCAATAATGACAAACGAATGATAGCGTAAACGACAAATATAAAGAAAAAAGAAATTGGTATGTAACGTGGTTATACCTCCAACTCCAAACACGGATAAGGGTTTACTTTACGGGTGCAAACCAGAGAAATTCTTCTATTACTTTCGTGCACATAGTTACAGGTTACATATGGTTGTATTTATTGGACAAAACGATAAAAGGAAACAACTTCCTGGACAAGCCAGACTTTTCGTTTCGCGAGGTTCTTCCAGACGGAGATATCTAGACCGACTTGTTGCCCAATCCACCAGCCGCGTTTCGCGAGCCACATCCAAACTCGAGATCACACTTCTAAACGCGAGATTTTCAGCTTCCAAAAAGTTCGATCTCTGCCATCTTTCTCGCGTTCTGGACATGCATCTCGCGTTCTGCGAGATTTGCTGTGGTTTCTCTTTTTGTTTGTTTAACATCTTTCAAACCCAACAAGTCTTCCACTTTGTAGATTTTGAACAAACCGAATTACCTGTCTCGACTTCATTGAATCTACCGATCTATATAGATAATAATAATAATACTCTGTAAGTTTTAAGAGCAAATAAAAATAAGTAAATACAAAATATTACTCTATGACTTTATACTCGTTTACGAAAACTAAATTGTCACACCCCCAAATGCGATCGGGGTAAATGTGACTAACTAATACCATAACACAAGTGTAATAAACGAAAATGACTTTAAATGAGACGTTTTATATAAATTGTATTGCAACGGAAATAAATAATTATTTACATCGTTATTCAAAATGTACATGTTTAATGCAAGGTAAAATGAGGACTCCAAGTAGGCAGCAATCAATTCACCAAGTATCACAAAAGATAGCAGTCACCTGAGAGGCTGAGACAAAACATGCTTAAAAATGTCAACCAAAAAGGTTGGTGAAGTTCATAGGTTTATCAATAGTAACCAAGTTTTTAGACCACAAGATTTAGTTTAAAAGTAGTTTGATATAGACATATCGATTCGAAAGTAATGTTGTGGTGTATGATATCGAGACTAAACAAAGTTTATTCCATAACACTTTATCCGTTCGTGTCGTTAAATCATTATTATGTATCTATTGACCAGCGATCACATGCATTGAGACGTTACTCTCAATAGACCTACTCACAATAGTTAAGCTTGCATTTATACATTGCAACTAATGATATCATGGCAGAGATTTAGCATGAAACATAGCATGGCAACATAGTTAACTTTGAGTACTTGTGTCTAAAGTATAAAGCAGTTTAAAACAAGCATGTGTCTCACCCCAAAAGTTGTAAAACGGTTATGAAATAGTAAAAAGTGGGGCAATGAAGTTCACCTTTAATAGCAGATGAAGTTATTCCACGAAAGTAATGAACGTAAGTAAATGATCGAGATCTCAACTTAGAGATCTAAATTAGGTCATTTGTTCAATCCGACAAGTAAGAGTTCATAAGTAAAATTATGAATTGTTGAGTTTGTTTAACATGTTTGTGTGTCCACCATAATCATGTTTAGATGTTATACAACTTTGCCCAAACCTCGGTGCTATCAAGTAAGTCAAGAGATGACCAGATGCTGGGGTCAGGAACTTTCGGTTAGACTATAAGTCTACAACCTTTCATTTAATCCAAAACCTTATTCTCATAAGCAGCTGAGACATCATCCACATGACTGTAAGTAGCGGTGAAGTTTGTATAGGTCATACGTTTATCGTTATGATTATAGTTTTCACTTATTGCGTGTATATAGGAATACAACACATTAATAAGTTACTTTATATAATTATATATATTTAATATACTTATAGTATTAATTATATAAATGTTATAATAGTTTAATTAATATTACTTTATAATATATATTAATAATGTATATGTATAAGTTTTAAGTTTATTAATATTAAGTTAGTATATCATATTAAGTTTGATTATAATTATAATTCTATAACATTATCTTATTAATTAGTTAAATAATATTAATGGATAATAATTATTATACAATTATAATATATGTTTAATTCTTAGTTATTATAAGATAGGTATATGTATATTAATTTAATAGCTAAATAATATACATAATTATATAAAAAAAATTAATTACATGTTTAAATAAATATATAAATATATATTACATATTTATTTAATGATATTTAATTAAAAATAATATAATTTGATTAATATATATATATATATACATATATATATATATACATATATATATACATATATATATACATATATATATATATATATATATATATATATATATATATATATATATATATATATATATATATATATATATATATATATATATTCTATATATATTATATATGCCGAAAATATATATCACACATAATTAGTTTTCAATTCCAATAAATACCAAATAATTATAAATAAAATTTTAGAAAACTTATTTCAGTATGTGAAACTGTAGAAAATTTTATATTTTATCAGGTTTTTATATTTATTTAGTAAATATCTTTATTTGTTTCTCGGTTTAATTATAAAACAAGTTTAATTACAACTAAATACAAATTCGATCCCAATAAATATATTTTCAATTTTTATACATCCAACCTACTGTTATAACTTCAAAAAAATTTATAAATTAATTTTATAATGTATATATTATTTATTTATGATTAATACCCGAATATGTATATAATTCGTATAAAACAATAATTAAATACAATAAACCTTCCAAAAAATTATGTAATGACTTAAATATGTTCTATAATAGTTATAGATACTTTATGTGAATCTTACTATTTTTGCTTTTTTATAAAATTTTAATTTGATTTATACACTATTAAACAGCTTCGGTATATATTTAAATAAGGATTAAATATCCCAAACCATATATAAATTTTATTTTTGACTTTAATAATTGATATAAGTTATTTATAATCTTTAAAAATATTGTTACTGTTTTTAATGATTTATAAATTTAATACTCAATTTATATATCAATTATATAAACCGAATATCAAATAAATTGAAAATAATTATTCTAACAGTTTTAAAAATAAATAAATTATGTTTAATGTTAAAATAACAATAATATGAATTTTAATCAGATCCCAAAAATTTATATAATTTTTAATCAATTAGTTAAGTATTTTAGCTTTTTCGGTTTACAATAATATCAAATAATCATTATAAATTCGTATTTAATTTTTATAAAATATATTCTGGTCAAAATAATTATTATAAGTGTTTTACTTTACTGATAAAATAATTAAGTAATTTAATTTGCATTATTTGTATTTTCTGTATATATATATATATATATATAATATATATATATATATATATATATATATATATATACACACACACACACACACACATTTAAATGCGTTTTTAATTATAATTTTGACTAAAAAAATTGTAATAATAATTTTACATGATCTAATAATACATAATGTTGACAATATTTATTGTAAAATTTAATGTCGTGTGGTTTATGTCTTGTATTAATCTAGTGGCGTGTGCGTTTTAGTCTTATCATTGGTATAGTCTAGGTAAGGCTATTTACCATGGTAACTTAGTATTTACCATCCCATGTAATATTTGGGAGGTTGCACTATATAAGCAACCTCACACACTTTCATTCGTTGGTTGAACTAGTTACAAGTAATATTATCAATATCAATTATCTCTCTAACTTCTATCTAGTTCATCCTCTAACATCCAAAACCCACTAACACTATCAAGAAACAGATTGAACACCTCTAATTATGACTAACAATTGGTATCAGAGCAGGGCTACACACTCGTGTGGTAGATCCTCGTCGCAAGGTGTTCATCGCGTTTTTAGTGTTTGTGTTTCTCCCGGTTTTGTTTGTATCTTGATATTTTATCATTGTTCTTAAAATTGGTAAACTGTTTGATTTTGTTTAGCCTAAGAGTTTCGATCTAACATCAGATTTCGTTGTTAAAACCATAAAATCAAACTCAAAACATCTCTGATCCGATTTCATTATTATTATTTTTATTATCATATAATCATTTAAACAGAACTGGGAAACAAAAAAAAAACGACTTGATATTGTTTTTGGGTTTGGAGATTTTGAATAAATCTGGAAATGGTGTTTAAATAGAAAGCTTGGTAATCCTTTCGTGAAGGTGTGATCCAAGTATCAGGTTCTAATTCGAAGTCATTATCTAGATCTGAGATTTTTTCTATTTCGAAAAATACTCACTGAAATAGAATTAATCCGTGATTTTAATAGTGTTTTTGGAGAATCTGAGAAAGAAAAGTTGTTTATCGGGTTTTAATGAAGCTTCCTGCAAAATTTGGTGAGTTTTCATGATGATTTGAGGTGTTTTCCATTAACACCACCACCAATCGCCGTCCACCACCAACTCCGGCAAACTGTTCTTCATCTGCTGGTGTTCGAAAATCATAGAGCTCAATAACTCCTTCTGCTCGAAAAATCCTGCTGCTCGAAAAATAGTGATGTTCGAAAAATAGTGATGCTCGAAAACTCCATCTGCTCATGTTACTCGTATTTGTTTTTAGAAGAAGAAGAAATGAAACAGCAAACCAAGAGTGGCAGGACTGTAAATAGCGGGAACTTTTGCTGGTGGACCCACCTCTACCACCTTTTCTCGGCTGAAAGATTTAAATTCACCAAGGGCCACGTGAATTTTGCTTTCCCTTGTCTCTCTTATCCAACAAGCCAAGTTCAATGTATCTGGACACTCCTTGTCATGAAACCATTTAAACCCCATTTACCCATGATCTAATTCAGCAACCTAACCCAGTTCATATCCGGATCCCTCACCCAGCAAACCAGATTCAGATCCGACCCAGATTCAGACCCGAATTTTGACCCAATAGCATACTCAACAATATTTTAACGTTGTTAGTCCTCTAGTTAAATTATTTAACGGCTGTTAATTCCAAGGGACTTCTATTGCAAAATATTGAAATCTTTTTCAGAATTTTCCTTTTTGGTCCCTCAACTTTCAAATAATTCACATTTCTGGTCCCTGAATTCTGTAAATTTTCGTATATGGTCCTTATTGACGCTCTAAAACCTTGGTGCTCTAAAACTTTGGCGCTCTAAAACCTGACACTCTAAAACTTGGCGCTCCAAAAAGTTGATGCCCAAAACTTTGTTTGTTTGAAAACCCTGACTGACCGAAAACTTTGATGCTCAAAATCTTTTAGTGATCAAAGTGTTAACTGACCAAAAACCTATTTTGTCCAATAACTCTTTCTGTCAAAAATGGCTGTGAATTTATTCTGGATGGCCAACCGGATACATGAGCTTGCACGGAGTGAATTTCAGTTAAAAGAAAAAATCGCAAAGAACGAAGCGAATCTGAAGGAACAACATAATCTATTTAAAGACGAAAGGATCAAACTTCAGAATCTGCATATTCAACTCAAACATGAGCTTACGGTTACATCTAAATTCATTCACTCTTTACAAACTGATAATCACAAGTTGATTGCTGAAAAACTAGCCTTGATTGCTCAATCAAACGTTTTTGAAACTAAATGTGTGAATTTCAAATTCGAGAAAGTTACTTTAATTTACAAAATCAATAAACTTGAAAGTGATTTAAATTCTCAAAAAGAATAAATGAGCATAAAAAGCAATGTTTAATTCAGAAAATCAAAGTCTTTGAATTGCAAGAGAACATATCACACCGTTTAAAACCCAAAATAATATTGATGGGTGTTCAAACATCATCTTGTGAAATGCCTTCAACCACACCTGAAAATGTTCCCGAAGGAGTTCAGATTGAGAGTACAATGTTGAAAACACTAGTTGATACTCTAGAACAGGAATCTAGTGAACTTCATGCTAGGTGTTTATCTTACATAAAATGTAGACCTACATTAGCCCTAGACAATGAACTACTTTCCGATCTTAAGTTAGAGATTAAGGATTCGAGAAAATATAATGATCAACTTGAGAGATACAATGTAGGGTTACAAGATCAATGTCGGTTCTTAAAGAAAACTCAATCCATGAAACCTGAACACCATTTAACACCCAAAATGGTGTTCACTAGAACAAATGTGTCCATCCCCGAGGTGCCTAAATACTCTGAATTGCTAAAACAGAGCCTTCTTAAACAAATTATTTGACATCGTTGCAGTATATTCTACTTTTAAGACTTTTAAACAACAATTATTGTACAATGCTCAACATGTTAAATCAGAGAATTTAGGCCTTCGAAGAAAGATACTGTTAGGAATGATGGTATGTTCCATTTGTTCCCCACAATCTGCTAGGAATTGTAAGACACCCTTGATCAAAACAATTCCCAAAGCAGCATCTATACCAACTTCTCATACGATTGAGAAATGCCCAATTGATCCAAATACCCCCAAGATTTCTAGGTCCAAGAAAGTGATGAACCCGACTAGATTGCCTGTTGACATTGTCTTTCCTAAAAATACATCTATGGTTTATATATCACCGATCTCACCAAAAGATCAAGATCCCTCAAAGTCTGAAAAGAACCCAACCAACCACTCCAAACATGTTCAAAACAGGAGTGGAAGACCGATAACACAAGAGTCTGAAATAACCAGAAACCTGCAACAACAGAAAATTCAACATCAGTTGGATTCTGCCACTGATAAGGCTGTGTGCACGGTATTTGGTGGTTTGTCAAAGAATCAAAAGCGAAATAGTCTCAAGCAAGCTCATCGGGCCAGACAGTCCTACTTTAACATGATCTATGTTGAGACCAAGTCGCCTAATGCTTCCACGTCTATACCCAAGACGGTTGAAAAGGGGGTTACTTTTTCAAAGAACTCCAACTAACCAATCAAGGATCTCCAAAGTCAACGATGACTTTGAGAAAAACATCCTTGAAACCTAAAGACTCTCAGGCTTCACAACCCGGAATTTACATTCACCATAGGAAAAGGAATTACTCCAGTTACAAGACCACAATAAATCGTCCATTTCTGGAAACTACTTATAGGGAGAGTGTGGATCTTAAGGGGTTTTGCGATCAATATGGATGGCTTCCACACAAACCTAAGAAGTCATTCATCGGTCCGAGACAAATCCCTCGTACCAAAATCGATCTTGTTTCTAAAAACCCAAGGAATAATTTTGCTAAACAAGTATCAAATAAGAAGAGGACAATCAAACCAGTTTCAACACCAAGATCCACTTCTTCTTCAAGACCTGTTAAGTACTCTTCGTCAGAGTTACTTAAAATGAAGCCGAGATCCATTTCTCTTGCTAGGTTAAATGATTTTCCATTTTCATTGATTCCACCCGAACTACTTTCAAAGGATACACCTTGTGTCAAACCCAAGTGGAACTCAAGGTCAATAATTCAAATTGATAATGCCTATAAATGGTAATCAAATATGACTTTCGAAATGAATTGATCTTAAACATGGTTCTTGGACATAATGGTTCAAGACCCAGACTTAACTCGCTGACACCTGAATGTCCTCTCAGGCATGTCTCACTCGCAACCTCAGATGACCTGATATGTTGTTTGAACCTATATTTCCTCCAACCTCGGCCAATCCCACGGTTACTCCAAAGCCAATTTCGCCCAAATCCATAACCATTGGTACATCTACTTCTGTAGTTGTAGGCGAATCACCATCCGTTGAAAAAGACTCATCTGAGGTTCTTCTCCTGGATGAACTTGACAACTACATGTGTCTAGGGGGAGCAATGCATGTGTCTAGGAGGAGCAATGCATGTGCCTAGGGGAGCAATGAATAAAGGCGGGAAATTACGGTTATCAAAATCTGATACGTCAAAATTTTTTTAGGGGGAAGGAGGGAATGTTGGTTCCCATATAGATCTGTATGGTTCCCATATAGATCTGTATGGGACCCGCACTTTAATGAAGGTTTTCACCAAAACCTTATACGGTGTATGCACACGTTTTAGTGTGTGCCCCGCGTCTCAAATGCCTTCCATTCTTTCTCTTAAAAACATTACAGTGGAAACGTCAAAATTTTTTTAGGGGGAGAAAGAGGGAATGACTGTTCCCATATAGATTTGTATGGGACCTGCACCGCAAAGAAGGTTTTCTCCAAAACCTTAAATGGCAGGCGTCTCAACTGCCTTCCTATCTTGCTCATCAAAACCTATATTTTCTGGGCAGCAAATTGTCAAAATATGTTTTAATTCAAGATAAATCATATTTTGAGGGGGAGAAAAACACCAAGTAAATAAAGTTTTTATCAAACTTTGACACGTTATATTTTGAGGGGGAGGATAAAAGGGTTAAACTAAAATGAGTTCCATACACTCGTTATGGGATTCGATCTTCAAAATGACTTTTGTATATTTCAGTACAGAACTCGCTTATAAAATGGCTCTGACATAAATTAAAGTGTGAGACCCTCTCTTCAAATAAGGTTTTCTAAAACCTAAATTTGCAAAATTTGTTTTTCAAAATAGGTTTTCACAAAGTAAAACATATTTTGAGGAAGAGAAAGAACGAATTTTTTCAAAATTTGATGGCTTCTACATACTTCTGTGTAGAACCCGCATCTCAAAGTGGTGTCAAACACACTTCAAAGTGGTGTTAAACATCAAAACGTCTTTTACACACATAACACTATAAAACCCGGCCTTTCACATCAAACTCACCCAAAATGTGCAACTATCAAGGGGGAGTTTAAAGATTCAAATGTCAGTAATGACGGAGGATGTGTCCTAGTGACTGCCTCAGGAGGATGTGTCTAGATGACTGCCTCGAACAAAATAGTCATCAAATAACGAAGGATGTGTCCTAGTGACTGCCTCAGGAGGATGTGTCTAGATGACTGCCTCAAATGTGGAATGACCCAACATCTTGATGCAAATTAAGTGTTTGGAGTCTCGAACTGCCGAAGGGGTAGGAACCCAGCTAGGCTGGAAATCCTCTATCAACGCCTTATTGTATTTATAAGGTGGGACCTCAACGTCAAACAACGTCAAACAGGGTCCATAGGTTGGACTTATCTTGATGAGGGAGATCTTTATAGTTCAACGGAGTGGCAACATGACAATGCGTAGGCTTACTGATAGTGCTCCAAATGAACATATATTTAGGCACAATATCCTTCCAATATGTAAAGCTTTTAGTTGTAATTGTTCTATTTTTATGTAATATTCGTTTAAATAAATAAGTGCGAAGACAAAAGAAGAAAACGACGATTTGAAGACGCAAATGACCAAAAAGCTCAAATGTACAAGATAGAATTCAAGTGGTTCAATTTAATGATGAGAAACGTCTAAAAATTACAAGAGTGCAAGCCGCGAAACGCAAAGTACAAGATATCTCTGCGTACGAAAGGACGTTCGAAAATCCGGAACCGGGACCTGAGCCAACTATCAACGCGCGACGCAACGGACCTAAAATTACAAGTCAACTATGCACAAGAATATAATATAATATATATATATATAATTAATATAAGTTATATATATTATATATATTTAAATAAAACGTCGGCAAACTAGAAAACAAAGTGATTGAGCTGGATCCAGCTGGCCATGCGATCGCATGGCCTGGCTGGCTTATTCCCATGCGGTCGCATGGCAGGGAAATGGTGGCCATGTCCTATAAAAGCCAGCGAATTCGACGAGTTTTTATCATCTTTTTCTTTTCCTTCTCTGTAACGAAAACATATATATATATATATATATATATATATATATATATATATATATATATATATATATATATTTTTATAATATTAAGTTTAAATTAAGTTTAATAATGATTGGGTTAATGTAAGAAATATTTTAAGGTTTTGTAAGTCGAAATTCTGTCCGTGCAACGCTACGCAATTAATCACCACTGTAAGCTATGTTCTTCCTTTTTAATTTAATGTCTCATAACTAAGTTATTATTATGCTTATTTGAGCCAAAGTAATCGTGATGTTAGACTAAATATTAGGTCGGGGTTATTAGATTTTGTACCATAATTAAGGTTTGGACAAAAGACCGACACTTGTGGACATTGGACTATTGACTATTAATAGATAGGGGGTATTGTCTAATCGAATGACAACTCATTAGAATCTGTCGAACCTATCTTCAAATTAGTTAATCTAATAATTATTAAAATGATTATGTATGTTCTATTTAGTGACGTTTGTACGACATCTTTTACGATCATTTAATTAATTATTCGGGTTGGATAATTGATTATTCATTCTGATCAAGTGGGTAAATTAATATTCATGTCTCATTAAAACATGGGTGGATTACATACAAGGATAATTGGTGTAATTGTTAACAAATTATTAAAACCTTGGATTACACGAAGTTGATAACCTGGTGTAATTATTAACAAAGTATTAAAACCTTGTTACGGTTCGAATCCCTAATTAGTTGGAATATTTGTCTTCGGGAATAAGGTTAATTTGATGAGCATTTTATAATTATGACCGATGGACTATTATGGACAAAAACCAGATAGGTATCAAATAAACCAGGACAAAGGACAATTAACCCAGGTAACAATTAATTAAAATCAAAACGTCAAACATCATGATTACGGAAGTTTAAATAAGTATAATACTTTTATTTCATATTTCATCGTACCTTTATTTACTGTCATTTTAATTACTGCAATTTACTTTATCGCGATTTAAATTCTGTCATTTAATTATCGTCATTTATCTTTACGCTTAAAAGATAAAATCGACAAACCGGTCATTAAACGGTAAAACCCCCCTTTTATATAATATTATTACTACTTATATATATATATATATATATATATATATATATATATATATATATATATATATATATATATATATAGTTATTAAAAATATAGTACGTATCACTAGCTCCCTGTGGAACGAACCGGACTTACTAAAAACTACACTACTCTACGATTAGGTACACTGCCTATAAGTGTTGTAGCAAGGTTTAGGTATATTCCATAAATAAATAAATAAAACTTGTGTAATTTGTATCGTATTTTGTAATAAAAATAATAGTATTTCATACTACACCTCGCACACATCAAGTTTTTGGCACCGCTGCCGAGGACCCGGCGAAAACACTATATTTTTCCGCTATATTTCTTATTCTCTAATTTTGTAAAAAAAAAAAAAAAAAAAAAAAAAAAAAAACTGGGCCGAACTTGATTTAAAGCCCAATCCTTTCTGGACTTACAGGCCATGCGACCGCATGGCAATATAACGTTATACTCATGCGATCGCATGAGTGGATCTGACACGCCAGAATCCTGCATTTAATATGGAACTAGGGTTAATTATAATTATTATTTATTATATTATATAGGGTTTTAATTGTTTAATATTTTGTTTTTAGTTTTTAGTTTTAATATTCTTAAGTTTATTATATTAAATACTTTTATAAATAATAAAATAAAAATAATATTTTTTATAAAAAAATTGTATTTTTATAACTTTGGTTCCTTTTTATATTTATATCGTTTTTATCGTTTAATTCTTAAATTGTATATTTTTCGTTCGTATTTAGTTTAAACTTAGTTTTTGCCATAGTAATTTTATATTTCTAGATTTTTAGGCTTTGCCGTAAAATCCCTTAAGTGCTTTTTCTTTAGATTAAGATTTAGGCGCTTTAGAATTTTACGACGTCGCTTATCGCTTTAGTTTTAAATAGATTTTAGTGCCTAATTAAGTTATTGCCGTTTTAGATATAGAATTCCTTTAGGCGCAACTTTTTAGATTTAGTTTTTAATATTCTAAGTTTCGACGTTTTTATTTCTTATTTTTATTTTTCGATTTTTATTTTTCGACGTTTTTCGACGCACTCTTTTTCTTTCTCATTTCTACGCTCTAGTTTTTAGGACATAGAATTTTCTCTATCTTTTTAAAACTTCGACGAGAAAATTTATTTTAAGCGGTTAAATTGATAGACATCCAAAATTTTTTAGTTCGTAGTAATAGTTGGATTTGTTAGTGACGAGTTGTGGGCTTCCGATTTAAAGGGTCCTGGCTACCTGCTGCATCTATTGGCTATTCGAAACGTGGGCAAAATCAGAAAAGTCTATTAATTTGATAGCTTATATAATTTTTATCTTTTATAACTAATAGGATATTCAGTGAATGCACCGAGCAAAACATTCACCACCTGTAACTCGATCAAGACATCTAGCCAATATTATCGCCGTTGATTTTTCTTTAGAATCATCATCTAGTCAAATAAGTACTCCAACTCAAATTTCCGATAATTCATTTTTTGAACCCTATTTCACAATTAAGAACCCGAAGGATATTCAAGGACAATTCCATGATCCTGAAACACTAATCATTCCTCCTGAACCACAAACTGTTAAATCAGAATCTTCTAGTGATTTGGATTCAACAAATTCAATTATGAAAGTAACTGAACCTCTAAGTATGGAAGACCGAATGAGAGCCACACGCACGGGCCAATGTCACGCCATTATTAAGCCAGACATTAATGCGCCAGATTATGAAATCAAGGGACAAATCCTACATATGGTAACTAATCAATGCCAATATAGTGGTACGCCAAAAGAAGATCCAAACGAACATCTTTGAACCTTTAATGGGATTTGTACTCTATTCAAAATCAGAGAAGTTAAGAATGAATAGATCTATCTCATATTATTTCTCTGGACTTTAAAGGGAGAAGCCAAAGATTGGTTAGAATCGTTACCTGAAGGGGCGAATGATACATGGGATGTTTTAGTTGAAAATTTTCTTAAACAATTCTTTCCGGCATCTAAAACTGTGAGACTTCAAGGAGAAATTGTTACGTTCACGCAAAATCCAAATGAAACTCTATATGAGGTGTGGACAAGATTCGGAAAATTGTTGAGAGGATGTCCTCAACACGGTTTAGATACTTATCAAATAGTACAAATATTCTACCAAGGATGCGATGTTGCTACACGAAAAGGCATCGACATAACAGCTGGTGGTTCCATTATGAAGAAAACCGCAACTGAAGCTTACAAAATTATTGATAACACAGCATCCCACTCACATGAGTGGCATCAAGAAAAAGATATTTTTCGATCATCTAAAGCGGATAGAGCCGATTCTAGCCATGACTTTGATTCCGTTTCCGCAAAAATAGATGTTTTCGAAAGACGAATGGAAAAGATGAATAAAGATATTCACGCAATACGAATTAGTTGTGAGCAATGCGGTGGACCATACTTAACGAAAGATTGTCACATTGAGCAAACGATGGAACAACGTGAGAATGTTTCCTACATGAACCAAAGGCCGGGAAATAATTATCAAAATAATTATCAACCTCCAAGGCCAAACTTCAATCGAAATCAAAACATTCTTTACAATCCAAATGGACCTAACAATAACTCGTATAACCAACAAGGTCCGAATAACCAACCAACTCAAAACAACACTTTCAATCAACAAAAACCTAGCTTATATAAACCACCACAACAAACAGAAGAGAAAAAGTCAAATCTGGAAGAAATGATGGCAAAGCTAATGGAATCTCAAACCCAATTTATTACATCTCAAACTCAAACAAATGAGAGGTTTGATCAGTCATTAAGAACTCAACAAGCTTCCATTTTGAATCTAGAAAAACACATAGGTACTCTTGCTAGCATGATGAGTGAGAGGGAACAAGGAAAGCTACCGAGTAATACTGAAGTAAATCCTCGGAATGAGAATGTTAATATGGTTTCAACGAATTCTGAAAAACCAGCATCAGAAGATGGGAAGGTTTTTGATGTGAGTAACAATGAAGAAGTTACAACACCACCACCACCCGAGTATGTAAAGCTAGTGGTGGCACCATACAGACCACCCATCCCGTTTTCAAGAAAAGGAGTTGAGTATGAGCAAGTAATAGGTAATAAAGTTTGTGATACCTCTGGAAAGAAGAATAAGAATAAGAAAGTACAAGAAACAAAAACCGTAAAGATAAACCCGGTGAAGAAAGTTCCACCAAAACCTCCACCCAGGTTGGGTGATCCGGGTGAATTTATTGTTCCTTGTCTACTTAGTGATTGTGTCATGTATGATGCACTAGCAGATTTAGGTGCGAGTGTGAGTGTTATGCCTCTTTCATTATATAAGAGATTAGGAGTAGGTGAGTTAAGTCCAACAGAGATGAGTGTCCGACTCTTTGATCAAACTATTAGGCACCCAGTTGGAATTGCTGACAACCTACCCATTAAAGTGGGTAATTTAACCTTTCTAGTCGAATTCATTGTCATTGACATAGAAGAGGACTCAAACATTCCTCTAATTTTAGGTCGACCATTCTTAGCGTCCACCGGGGCGTTATTTGATGTAAGAAAAGGTAGAATGACACTTAGTAATGATGAAAAATCAATCACCTTTGTGAGTCGAAAGTCTAAATCTCGACCAACCAAAACCGTTGAACCAACACAAATAATTGGTAAGAACCATATTGTTTTACCAACTCCAACGGTAGTGCTTAACAATAATAAAAAGCCTAAGTGTGGGGAAGATGAAGTAAAACCTAATGATGACCTGATAAAAAACCCCGTTGTTGATACGAAATTAAATGACCCCGTTATTAATAGTTCAATGAAGAAACTTATTAAACGGATTCGCGATGCTAGAACTAAGGGGAACTTTAAGTTATGTAACCGGTTAGTATCCAATCTATCGCCTAAAGAAAAGGCGAAACTAGTTGAATTTGTGGATATTACACAGGAATCCGACCATTGGCTTAAAGCAAAAGTCACAGATATGCAAGTTGATTATGGTCCAAGAGAAATTGACGATGAGGTTAATCACAATTTCGACACCACAGCTACCAAAGTGTGGGGAGATTCAAATGTTCTAAAAAGAAAATACTGCCTAGAGTTAGTTGTTCTGTTCTCGTGTAGCTCCGAGAATGGAATCCGATTGGTCTTTTCCACTAGCAGACACTAAAGAACTAGTTTTCTCCCCCCATTCTAAATTTTTTTATAGGTTTTATATGAAATTTATATGCATTTTTAAATTTAAGTTTTGTGTGAATTTAAAAACAAAATTTACTTTATTTCATTACATTTAAAAAATGATTTCTAAAATTCGTCGTAAGTTAAAGACTAGGTCATGGAACCGAAATTGCTTTACCCGAGGGTGGGGCGACAAATTTTGTTATCATTATTTTTAATATTATTGATCTAAAGTATACCAAAAAAATTTAAAAAACCCAAAAATCTTTGCTTATAAAACAAACGCTTTAAAAACGACAAATTTTAAATTTTGTCGAGGAACGGACTAGGTAAACATACCGAAACTACCTAAAGTAAAAGGAAACAAAATTTTAAAAAAATTATTCATTTAAATTGTTTTAATAAATAAAGGTTTTATAAAATATATATATATATATATATATATATATATATATATATATATATATATGTTTGTAGTTTATCTTATGTACAAAACAGGGTAAAACAGCGCACTTTCAAAGATTAAGTTCAGCAAAAGCTACTAATTTTGACGATAAGACGCAAAACATATGTGAAATTACAACAAAAGAAATGAACGATGAGGCGCGCCATCTATCATTCGATGACCTTAGTAATTACAAACTGGGTATTTTAATCACTTTTCTACACTAATCACCCTCATGAATTTATAATTATAGTCTGATTTCATGCAAATGAAGGCATTGCATGATCTCAAGTGTGAGGAAGGGTTATAAATTCTCTCGGGTTTACACTTAGTTTAATTGTCAAATTTTGTGAAAATTTGAAAAAATTTCAACTAAATGAATTCAAAATCATGTTTATACATATTTATGAACGATAAAACTAGGTGTTAATGCCGAAATTATTGTTACCTCGGAGAGAACATAAATGGAGAAACAACCCAAAACGTTAGAATTCATTTAAAATGGAATAGAGGAGAATAAAAAGGCAAAGAAAAAATAAATAAAAGGTAAGTGTGGGAAGAATTTACCAAGTTATTTAAAACACATATCACATATGTTTGTACAAGATTATTACAGGTACTTTTGTTTTGGACGATTTTAATTAGTTTTACCTAATTTACTGTAATATATTTGAAAGAAAGATGGATCTGCAAGATGAATCAATTCCATCATTAAAAGGAAGTAAAGTCTTCCGGAAAAGACACGCGCTTCTTGATTTATGTCAGGAAGTTGTCGTCCAGACCAGCTGTAGGTTGACGAAAAATCTAGAAAAGTCATCTCTAAAATCAGCAGGAAATCCACGGACCTCAGCATCAAACAGGGACACCAAGTGGTCAGACTTATCCTAACCATGAGAGGATCTGTCTCGTAAAATAGGGAGGGCGCCGTGCAAATTAGCTTGATAAGACTAATGAATCAGACCCCAGAAAGGATAATCTCCTTAAAGATTAAAAATCAGCTTTTAAGCCTGATATTACTCAATCCTTGGGATTGACCTTAAAGATTGAGAATTACAAACTCATGGAATTCAATGATATCTAAACTCGAGTTTGAACGAGAAAATATTTTGATCAAATTACAAACCGATTTATTTTCTGAAAACCCTATTTTCAGTGCGTTCATTACCATTGAACGTAAAATTCTAGAAATTCACCTGGAATTCATTAGGTCACCTGAACCAAATCGAGTGTCAACCGTAAGAACGGTGGTTGCATAGCATGGTCGAAGACAGGACCTTGTGCCAGACTGAAAAATTATAGGGTGATCTTTACTATTGCTCCTACAAAGGATAGTAACTGCATCCGACACGTTGTGGACCATGAACATCTGCATGTCATTAGACATTGCCTTAACAGTTGCTTGTTCAACGCTTTCCTTTACAATCGGACGGTAGTTTACCGAAAGGTAATATACGGAGCAAGTATACTGGAAGTGTTGCTTTCCTAATACAAGGTTAGCAAGTGGGTGACACAAAACCGCAAGTTTTGAGCTAACATTTTAAAAATCTGAAACCCACAAAACCCACAAAAACATTTTGCAACACCGGTGAAGGGTTATTCCGGAAAACTTATCTAGGGTAAAAGCTAGAATGAATTTTCAAAAGATCAAATGTTTTCATAAAGATCCAATTTCCTTAAAGGATCTAAATTTTTAATAGTCATGTGGGACTGTAAACCACAACGTTACTATCATTGTTTATACCGCCGTATCAAAATCACTAATGTATAAAGTGTGAAGAATAAAGAAGTGATTCGTGTGATTTAATTTCAAGTTCTGTATTGCTTGAGGATAAGCAACGCTCAAGTGTGGGGATATTTGATAGTGCTCCAAATGAACATATATTTAGGCACAATATCCTTCCAATATGTAAAGCTTTTAGTTGTAATTGTTCTATTTTTATGTAATATTCGTTTAAATAAATAAGTGCGAAGATAAAAGAAGAAAATGACGATTTGAAGACGCAAATGACCAAAAAGCTCAAATGTACAAGATATAATTCAAGTGGTTCAATTTAATGATGAGAAACGTCTAAAAATTACAAGAGTGAAAGCCGTGAAACGCAAAGTACAAGATATCTCCGCGTACGAAAGGACATTCGAAAATCGGGAACCGGGACCTGAGCCAACTATCAACGCGCGAAGCAACGAACCTAAAATTACAAGTCAACTATGCACAAGAATATAATATAATATATATATATAATTAATATAAATTATATATATTTAAATAAAACGTCGGCAAACTAGAAAACAAAGTGATTGAGCTGGATCCAGCTGGCCATGCGATCGCATGGCCTGGCTGCCTCATTCCCATGTGATCGTATGGCAGGGAAATGGTGGCCAGGTCCTATAAAAGCCAGCGAATTTGACGAGTTTTTATCATCTTTTTCTTTTCCTTCTCTGTAACGAAAACATATATACATATATACATATATATATATATATATATATATATATATATATATATATATATATATATATATATATATATATATATATATATATATATATATATATATATATATATATATATATATATATATATATATATATATATATATATATATATATTTAATATTAAGTTTAAATTAAGTTTAATAATAATTGGGTTAATGTAAGAAATGTTTTAAGGTTTTGTAAGTCGAAATTCTGTCCGTGCAACGCTACGCAATTAATCACCACTGTAAGGTATGTTCTTCCTTTTTAATTTAATGTCTCGTAACTAATTTATTATTATGCTTATTTGAGCCAAAGTAATCGTGATGTTAGACTAAATATTAAGACGGGGTTATTAGATTTTGTACCATAATTAAGGTTTGGACAAAAGACCGACACTTGTGGACATTGGACTATTGACTATTAATAGATATGGGTATTGTCGAATCGAATGACAACTCATTAGAATATGTCGAACCTATCTTCAAATTAGTTAATCTAATAATTATTAAAATGATTATGTATGTTCTATTTAGTGACGTTTATACGACATCTTTTACGATCATTTAATTAATTATTCGGGTTGGGTAATTGATTACTCATTCTGATCAAGTGGGTAAATTAATATTCATATCTCATTAAAATAGGAGTGGATTACATACAAAGATAATTGGTGTAATTGTTAACAAAGTATTAAAACCTTGGATTACACGCAGTCGATAACCTGGTGTAATTATTAACAAAGTATTAAAACCTTGTTACGGTTCGAATCCCTAATTAGTTGGAATATTTAACTTCGGGAATAAGGTTAATTTGATGAGCATTTTATAATTATGACCGATGGACTATTATGGACAAAAACCAGATAGGTATCAAGTAAACCAGGACAAATGACAATTAACCCGGGTAACAATTAATTAAAATTAAAACGTCAAACATCATGATTACGGAAGTTTAAATAAGCATAATACTTTTATTTCATATTTCATCGTACTTTTATTTACTGTCATTTTAATTACTGCAATTTACTTTATCGCGATTTAAATTCTGTCATTTAATTATCGTCATTTATCTTTACGCTTAAAATATAAAATCGACAAACCGGTCATTAAACGGTAAAACCCCCCTTTTATATAATATTATTACTACTTATATATATATATATATATATATATATATATATATATATATATATATATATTTTATATAAATATAGTTGTTAAAAATATAGTACGTATCACTAGCTCCCTGTGAAACGAACCTGACTTACTAAAAACTACACTACTATACGATTAGGTACACTGCCTATAAGTGTTGTAGCAAGGTTTAGGTATATTCTATTAATAAATAAATAAAACTCGTGTAATTTGTATCGTATTTTGTAATAAAAATAATAGTATTTCGTACTACACCTCGCACACATCACTTACCTTGGTAGATTTATCAGACCTCCGGAAGTATGATCACCTTAACGATCAGTCAGCATTTAAGCCTGACCACACACACTCCTTAGAGAGTACAACAACTGAAAGAGATTTGTCACCTCATGACATATCAATGACTTCAGGAAGCGGTGTAATATCTTCCTACATTACATCGATTTCTACTGACACCAATGCGGTGTTAGGTACAGTTGGACGGCTTGATATAACCAAGAGCGACATAGTCGCACAAAAGTCCCATGATACTTTAATCATGGAGGTGGATCGCTTGTTAAGGCCGACTGGAACTTATGGCATCCTCTACATCCATCGAGGTTAAACTTGGACCTACCAAAACCGGCGAGGTCCCCAAATCCGAAAACAATTTTGGTTTCAGAAAACTTGTCTAGTGTAACAACTAGCATACCTGATTTAAAGCTGTCTAATGTAACAACTAGCTTGATTTTTACAAAACCAAAAACGGTTTCTGAAGATCCTGTTTTCTCTAAGGATCAAATTTTACCTTAACCTCTTTGTCTCTTCTTAGCAGGTACACGTTTCCTCTCTGGCGATAAACATATACTTTCTCTTTGCTATTTTGTGATGAACACGGGATGCCATATTCGTGCTACACATGCTGAACACGGTACACCATATTTATCATGCGGGGAGAATGCCACATGAGTCAAAACAAATCAGTCAATATCATGAAAATTTTGACTCAACATTTGAGGGGGAGCTAAAGAGGTCTTCACAACTAAGAAAGATCATATCAAGCCACTTTCAAGACCTCTTTGTCTGAACCCACGAAGAAGATAAATCAATTCAAACATAACACTCCCAAATCAGCTATTCATATGTGCAAATGTTCGTGTTCAAAGTTGATAGAATTAAAAGCTTCATAGCTTCAAACCAAAACCAAAGCCCAGAAGAAGGCTGCACAAGAAACTGCAAGAAAATGATCATAGGAGGTGTTACGTTTGTAAACATAACACTCTCGGATGAAGACTCCAAAAGAATCTACAAGAGTCACGGGAGGTGTTATATCTTGAAGAACCCATGCCACTGCAAAAAGACAAAAAGACGAAGACGTGATCGCACCTTTCAAATAAGAAAGATCAATGAACCCTATCAAGAGGGAAGATTGTTGAAAATCTCACGGATCACACAACCATAACACTCCTAGGTGAAGAGTGCAAGTACACGCACTCAGGAGGCGTTTCAACAAAGTTCGTAATCCAAAATCCCACGACAAGGGGGAGATTGTTGACAACATTTATTGTAATATTTAATGTCGTGTGGTTTATGTCTTGTATTAATCTAGTGGCGTGTGCGTTTTAGTCTTATTATTGTAATAGTCTAGTTTAGGCTATTTACCATGGTAACTTAGTATTTACCATACCATGTAATATTTGGGAGGTTGCACTATATAAGCAACCTCCTACACTCTCATTCGTTGGTTGAACTAGTTGCAAGTAATATTATCAATATCAATTATCTCTCTAACTTCTATCTAGTTCACCCTCTAACATCCAAAACCCACTAACATTATCAAGAAACAGATTGAACACCTCTAATTGGGACTAACACATAATACTAATTATAACATATTACTTTTATTTAATTAAGTTGTTTTATAATTTATAAAAAAAGGTGTTCGGCTATATATATAAAAAAACCGAAAAGAAAGAAAAAAATAAAAGAAAGGAAATGAGTACCTCAATTTAATTTTAGGGTTTTGAGAGAGGCTTCAAGGATTTGTAAAAAAAATGAAAGCCATGGTCTGTAATTATACTAATAAGAAGTCTTGGAAAACAAGTTGGATTTCTTGATTAAATAATAATAAAAAAATCAATTTCTCTTTTTTATTAAAAAAAATGGCCCAAAATAATAGGAAAAAGATTTGAATTTTTTATATATTATAAAATCTTATCTTTTTTAAAAGAAGATTCTAGAATTTTTTGCATTTTTAATCATTTTCTTTTCTTTTATTTGTTTAACCGAAAATAATATAAATATAATATTTTCGGATTTTATAACAATTAATTAAATAATTATGTTTATTTTATCATTTAATTAATTTAGTAATCTTAAAGTTTTATAATCTATAAAAATGTCACGATACATTTTTATGAATTATTAACCAAAGGTCATTATCATAATAATATATACTTTAATTAATTTATATTGTACAATGTTATATATGTATTTTAATTCATATAATATTATTAACTAAAGTCACATATAATAATATAACTTTGATTAACATGCGTGTTGTTGACTAAAAATAAATATTCGGTCAACGTTGATTTATTTCGTATTAATTACGCTCGTATAACAACCCTAGATATTTAATACACATAACCATGCAGAAAACTATATGGGCAAGTTTGTCATTTCAGAAGTGGAAAAGTGAGGGTTGTGATATAAATGCATGCTATTTTGCCGAAGTATACTTTAAACATCAACCTAGTTTTACCTCTCAAAAATTTTCTCCTGAGCCTCCATCCCCATTTAACTGAGTGGTTACTGTCATTTTAAGTGTCCGTGAGGTCTCGAATTCGAGTCTCACATACCGATTTAATAATGCAATTTGCTTTGCAATTGATTATGGAGTCCTCTGGAGGCATTGTTGTATGAGTCTGTCCTATGGCAGTTGTTTATGGATGCTTTCCAATGGTGATTAAACGCAGAGCATGTCACATGGCCATTATTCGGTGGAATATCCTTGTCACATGAAACGTATATGATCGGGTGGTGAAAATTCCTATGATATTCTCCGTTAGTGATTCTAAACTCGCTCTAAAAAAAACCTGGTTATAGATAGGTCATAGGAATACGGTCAAATGGACAACCACGGACCACCTTATGGAACTAGGGGGCAAGCGTTAAAAGACCAACAGGCACACGTTAGAAGAACAACATAATTTATGTATGAAATTAGATAAGTTCTATAGGTTGGGCAAGTGATGTTGGCATGTTGCTTTCATGCAATGCAAACGATATTTTTGTACAGGCACAATACAAAAGCAATAAAACAATGAGGGCACCACGTTGAAAGTGAAGTTTTGTAATCGTTAAACCGTAGGTCCGTAAGACTAATTAATCTTTGATTTTGCACGTGTTGTTTAATAAAGTTGTTTAAGTTTAATTTATATATAACTATAATAATTAATATTTATATTTATTAATCGAGTCAAAAGCAAGCGTCGATTTATTGGTGACTTGACTGTCACTTAGAGTCTAAATCGAACTTCATGCATGTTTAAAACCCATGTAAATTTGTAACTAACATTTTCATGGCGTCTCACACATTTTTTTAACCTACTTATTGACCGGATGTCCATTCGGAAGCAATCCCTCTATCCATAAAACGTTGAGAGATAAGACTTTCTCTACTCTTTGTGTATTTCACTCTGGGTGAAAAAATGACTTCTCTTTATTCTATGATAGGGGAAGGATTGTCTACATCTTACCTCTCTCATAACCCACTTATGGAAGCTTGGATTTTATTGTTGTTGTTGTTGTACAACTATTAACTATTTAAATTATATTATATTAATTTAATTAAACAGTTAACAATTTAATCTGTAAATACTGAGATGTTATACGTAGTATTTGACAAAATACCAGCAATTCCGTCATATATTAGAGATAATGTAGGAACGACTAAACGGTATTAATAGATCTAATATTCAATATCGTGTGCGGAATTACTCGATATTGGGTTTTATATCAAAAAGACTCAAACTCGAATGACCTAAACAATATAATCGACTTTAGATGTTGTAGATCGGTTACTAGAAGTGCTAACCCTGTTTAGAATAGAAATCACGGCTAGGGATTGTTTGTGGCTCGTAACCCTAACAATGAACCCGAAATCAACATTAAATAAGGTCTGCATGAGCAACCGTGCGGTTGCAGGATGTACCCGTTCATTTGCACTTTGTACCCGTACGGATGAAACCTGCATCCGTGCGGCTACATAGATAGTAAGTAATTTAACTTTAAACGCATACAATCGCATATCTAAGTACTTGCTATGTCTTCATACACACAAATAGCTATAATGGACTCGGGACTTACGTTCATGCACCAACAAACTCCCCCTAGGACCTAGTTCATTATATAACAATCAAATTCAACATTCAACAATTTGTAAGCCGTATAAACATCCAAACAGTTCAAATATCCAAGTAGTTCAAACATTCAAAACAATTTATTACAACCAAATCGAAATTAAAAGAAACATTCAAGTCCACAGTTCACAAAAGTTAACAGTTTTAAAGATAAAACATTAAGTGCACAAATCATAAGCATAACATGTCCGAACAGCACGGTTGAACTAGATAGCCTGCTCCATGTTTTGCAGCTCATGGAAAATCGGATGTCTCCTTTACACCTTTATATCCACCTTGCACAAATTCCTGATCCATCTCGGATCAAATATCCTAATCTGATTCAAATCACCTCCTGGTTCCAGAATAATCACAGCCTCCTCAGTTTGACCGTCATATTACCACCATTTGACCTTTTTACCAAAGTTTTGCGGCATCTTGGGAACTGGAGCGTATTTTATCGTCTTTACACGCTTATATCTCACAGCCTTTATCCTCTTCCCAATTTCTTGATCTGTTCTATACGTTATCTTAGTAAACTGAGGAGTTAACACTGACCATCCATACTTAAACTCCTTCTTAATCTTGTACTGCATCCATTCACCCCAACCATCAGTATCAAAGTACAGCAGAGGTGAACGGGCCATCTCCATCATTTCAAAGTACGGTAGTGTCTTAAAATCAACAGCATGTTTGAATCAATCGACACTGTTTTCCCTTCTCATGGCATAACAATCCAGATCCTTGAAGAACGTCCAGCTCAGTATCTTTCCACCTGTCACTTTACCTGTTCTATCATAAAACAATTTGTACTTGGGTTCCAACGGCAGTTTAGGAAACCAGGACTTTGTATTCTTTTGATATTCTCTCCACTCTTGATTCTTTTGCTTGTTAACATCATCAATACGTTCGCCTTCTTTGTTCACACCTGATGATTCACCTTCCTCAGCAGTTTGCTTTTCATCAACCTTCATGTTCAAAACCTCATCACTTTGTTGCTTAGTCAGATCAGCAAACTCCGGTAAATCATCTGCAGTGTTGTCATTTACATAACTCTCATCATCGGAAGCATCCTCAATGATGACCTCCTCAGCACTATCATCTCCTGTATGTCTATGTACACGGGTTCCCGTAGTGTTTGGCATTCTCTCACACGCTATTAACTGCTCAACTTCTATACCAAGCATCTTCGAAATCTCTTCATTACTCATAGTATGTACAGTTTCTCCCTCTTCGACATCGTCATTCAATGTGTTGATCATTGTACCTTGATTGTTAAGAAAATATATTTACCTATGAATATCAACAGAAACAGGTTTAGGGAAATGTACCTCCTGAATTTCACTTACGTTCTCAGGACCATCAGAAGATGAATCAGAAGACGCTTCACTCTCTGTTGAGATCAGATCATCCCACATTTATCAATCTAACAGTACCATCTTCTTCATCAGCACACAACTTCTTCTTAAACCTCCTCTCACGACGATCCATACGTCAGATTCTCTTCGCTTGTTTCTCCGTTAATGTCTTAAGTTCCCCGGTCTCCTTCCTTGATTTACCAAGCTCAGTTGTCATGTGATTAACTTTTGCTTGCAAGTCATCAATCACCTTATTCTTCTCTTTATTTTTAGACTTGATCTTATCGCACTTGTTGACTAGAGATAGAACTGTATACTGGAGACTTATCACCTTTTCCAACATATCTCTATTACTCAGTTGAGGAATAGATATGACAGTTGAACTACCAGCCTGAGTTGTTGTTGGAGCCAGTGGCGGTGGAACTTGTTGTGTTTGTTGTTGTTGAGTTTGTGGGACTTGCGGTGCTTACGGTGGTTGAGTTGGTGGAACTTGAGTATTTGAAGCAGCAACTTATGATGACACATCACTTATCTTCTTCACATTATACCTAGTCCTTTTCATACGACCTCTAACAGGTTCATCTTCAGCAACCTCTCTCCTCTTCAAAGATAACAATATATCACCGCTCTCATCAACCTCCAGCTCATCATTCAAACTAAACTCATCCATTTCATCGACAGTATGTGCCGACTGTGATCCAGCACCTTGAGTACCTTCTTTCTCTTCAGAATTAGTGAGGACTGGAGCAACATCTTCATCACCCAAATCACTGTCATTATGTCTCCACTTCTTGTTTTTTGGAGCCACATAACCAGCCTTCAATAAATGACCAAATAAAGGACGATTCGGTGGAGCATCTTTTCCCTTATAATACTTCAGACGTCTCATAGCTTCATCAGTCATAACATTCAGTTTGATAAGATCCTCAAGATCCCTAACCAGCTCGTTGTGTTATCGATGATAAGCTGAAGGAATCGAGGATACAGCAGATACGGATCAGACTTATACTTCATATTATCCACCATGTAGTCAAATATCATGCCCGAAAAGTTGAACGACATATTCAAAAGAAGAGCAACCATGAGAGATTGCATGAAAGTGTTAAGCTCGTCATGACCCTCACTCCTTGAGCTCAAACAGTGAAGAATCACATGTGCCAGATACTTGAATGTCAGACAAAAACCATACTCCAGCACTTTAGATTTGGTTATCTCCCCAGTAAATTTGCAACGTTGTAAGCAGCCTTTCACAAGCCCCATATTCAGTTTACTTCTCATCTCAGGGGTACATTGAAGCTCCACAACCTTTTGATATGACCCTCATTAACAACCACGGGTCTCTCCTGCACAACACTTTCAATAACATCGACCCTTCGTTCCCGGGTCTTTGACAGCTTAGCATTCTTCCAGAACTCACGCTGATGCGACTTGTATGAAGGTACATCAAAAGAAATAGCCTTGTGAATCCTTGATCGAATAAGAAAGTCCATCATCCCGTGATAGTCAGTCAAAGCTTCAATTTTGTTCAGGTTGGCCAGCATGTTGTTGTTCCCGCCCACTTGTAGCTCATTGTTGTGTTCAGACACCTTCTTGGACCTTGACTTGGTCACCCTCGTAGGCTTTGAACGCTTTTCAGAAGCAGATAAAATGCCCAGCGGATTCATCTTCTTCAGCTTCGACATTTTCGGCGATGTAACGTCAACCCAAAGTTTCTTCAGCTTCCAATACAAAATAAAGAGAAATTCGATTTAAACGCGCATCGACGACTTGTTTTATACCATACCATTGTTCTTCGGTACGTAGCGGACATTTCCGGAACACAGTCATAATACAAAATGTCAGTGTGTTCGAACGGTACATTTTCTTTCAAATATGCTAACAAGTCCTGTAAACCAAAGTCGTGAATGTCAATGTCTTTGAACGAAGCTTTCGAACCATGCGTATAATCGTAAACTTTATTTTCATTACAAAGTTGACTACCGTAGTACACGTCGAATGAGATAATGATCGGCGGAAGGTTCAACATTTGTGAGTGAGTGAAGTGAAGTTTATGAAAATGTCATCAAAAGTTAATTATTTATGCTCAGCACAAACCGAAATATTTTTAAATGCCATTATCAGAGATGTCAGAAGAGCACACGAAACTGGCATTTGGAATGCTGGTTTAGATCACTGGTGGCAAAAACATAGGTCACAGGTTGAAAAGTGTTGCCATGTATACACAAGCTGACATTCGTAGTATCGGTTTCGTGTAACAAGTGGAAAACCGGCATTCACAATGCCGGTTTTGCTAGTATAATTTTTTTCTTTTAAAAAACTAGATTTGTAAAATTGTTCGAAAAAAATTACTGTTCCAATTAAAAAAAAAATGTTATAATGTGAGTTCTAGCTTTCTGAACCAAAAAAATGATCATTAGTCGAAAATATGCAATTCCAGCCATTCTCGTTCCATTGCCTATTTAGTCTTTTTGTACCTTAGACAGGAAAGGCTCTGTAAATCATTGGTTAGGGTGCTAAAAAATGCACCCAATTTACTTGCGATAATAGACACAAACGAAGAAAAATACCAAAAATAAATAAATAAATAAATAAATAAATAAATAAATAAATAAATAGAAGTCAAATACTTAGCTATATTTCAAAATAATGTACATACCAAAAGCATCTAGCTATAACCATATAACCATAACCATAACCATAAAAATAAAATGGTACCACCCAATAGAATGTAATTTGCAGCATAGGATTCTAACATATAACTTAACTATATAAGTATTAAAAAAAAGTCTATTTGTGCATATCATTCTCTTCTCACCCTAACCTTATTTACACTTTTATGTCCACATCTAATCTTCCTTTGTAATTTCATTTCCTCAAATCAATAACTATGACGCTTATATTATCTGTACTCCTTCGCCCCAAAGCAAGACGTACAAGTAACGTTGCAGCCAAATCACTTCTAGACGTGTATAACGTCTCCCCCGATGCCCCTTCATCTGCTTCAATCCGGGACTCGGTACTTGAATTCTCGTTTTCTCCAAAACATTCGTGAACTATTTTGCACGCTAATTCATTTGACAAAACATCCCATAATCCGTCACTAGCTAGTATTAAACATTCATTTTCCGTTTCGCGCCTTGTCACCGAAATTTCTGGTTCAGATGTTACCCACTGCTTTAAAAGACGATCTCCTGTTTATCAAAAAGACAACATACACTCTATCAAACGATCCGTTTCATATAGATATATAAGACACTCGTAAAATTGTGCAGCTAGATACTTTTTGTTTAGCGCTTAAAATCAGATCAAAAGCGAATAAGGTTAAACTTAAACAACTGAAACGGAAATACCATAGACGGAACATCTCTGCCTCATCACGCAACTTCAAGAAACAGATCAGCATATCTATATACGGAGGAAATTGTAATTCTAAAAATCGATGTATCAAACAAACAAGCACTAGTACATTTACAAATTAGCGTCCCCTGTGTTTCGTACTTTATTCCTCAACAAAACAGGACAGGTTATATTCAAGCATATATGTAAACCATAAACTTACATTGTGCCTGACAAAGTTATAAAATTTAATAATGTGTTTCATGATGGCAACGGAGACAGAAGCCAGGACCACCACAGAATATTGTCCGCTTTGGGAACAGCGAGCCACTAGCGACTCAACTGCCCTCACGGGTTTAAAATGCATCCTGTGAGGAAAAAGTATCAAGCCACATATATGGGCCTTTGTTTTTGCCTCTCCAACCGATGTGGGAAAGGGGTGAAGGTCACCCCAACAATCCCCCCCCCCCCCCCCCAACATCGGTGTGGTAACCCCGGCTCTGATACCAGTTGATGGCAACGGAGACAGAAGCCAGGACCACCACAGAATATTGTCCGCTTTGGAAACAGCGAGCCACCAGCGACTCAACTGCCCTCACGGGTTTAAAACGCGTCCTGTGAGGAAAAGGTATCAAGCCACATATATGGGCCTTTGTTTTTGCCTCTCCAACCGATGTGGGAAAGGGGTGAAGGTCACCCCAACATTTCATGATAGGCTTTCCGATTTAGGTGAAGTACGCACTGTGTCAAAAGCCGATACTCTCAGTCGGTTTCAATTTTTGGGATGCTCTTTAAGATCAGTGCTTAAGAAAATATTTTACAACTTTACAAATTAGATGAGGATCAAATTATTGTATCTAAGAGCATAATATTCTTGTGTTCGCTAATGTACAAAACGTCGAACCATTTAATTCTGGAAATGACAATTTCATTTGTTAACTTACCATGAAAAATTTGCTAGAGTAACCTAGGTCTATTGGCTATTAATTAAAGCTAGCAAACATTCTCCAATTATCTGATATAGAAAATAATGTCAACTTATAATACGAGTAAGATCTAGATCACCTATTGCTCGGGACATGCCAAGGATTCCTTCAACTCGTGCTCCATCGGAAAACATTATTCGGCCGCCACAGCCTTCGATTCTTGCACGTTCATCTACCCTATCAGGCTGCACACAACACATTGTTTATCAATGTTATTTGCAAATTCAATCATCTAAAAATTATCTAAATTTAAAAATATTAGAGTCAGCTTGGTTATCAATATCAAGTCAGTGATTCAATGATTTCGAAATTGAATTCTCCGAGAATACATCTACCCTAACTAGGGTATCTCAGTGAAGGTTTCCAACCATTGACCATCTCTACGATGTTTTACCACTAAGCCACTACGGTGATAGTTACATATTATTGTTTTAAGTTCAATTGGATCTCGAAGAAATCACAAAAAAGTTCCAATTACTTGATGTAAATATCCGACCAACTGCCTACACCATCTTTTTAATTATTATTATTATTATGTCAAAGGAAATGTGAACACTAAGGTCCTACATTGCCCCTGACATTCATAAATGAAATCAACAAGTCAATGTTCCAAGTGATGAACATATTCAACACTACAACCAACCGAAGTTATGCCTTGAGTGGTATGGGGCAGGGTCCAACTTGCGGTACTGCGTTGGCAGGTTCGATTCTCACTACAGGCCGGGAGTTTCCACCCTTTGATGGTACTGTCAACATCAATGCGATTTGGAAAGGTCTCGGGATTTTCCCAACTTTCGATGGTACTGCCAACATCGTCGCGAATTGGGTTTCCTCCTAACGTGTGTATAGGTGGCATATGATCGAGAATGTGGATAGTCCCCTCTAGGTGATGCTGATATTGTCATTCGAAGAAAAAAAACATATTCAACACTACAATACCAGAAGATTGAAACTACCATAAACAACATTCTTTTTAAGACAGGAAACAGAACCATTTACAAGTATCTTAAAAACAAGCACCTTAGTTATTTGAAGCGCATCTCAACATGTTAAGAAAGTCCGTTAAAAAAAGGGGTCCAATAATATTCAGTAGCAACTTGTTATAGTTAGTGAAGTATTCTATATCTCGTCAGTAGTAACTTGCAAGTCAATGGTAATATCATAAAATTTCACGATCGAAAAAACATATTTGTGACTTAAATAAACATACTATTGGGCTAAAAAGCATTTGATAATTTCACTCCTAAACGCTCCATCGGGCCAAACATTAATTAACGATCAGTTACAACATTGATCATAAGAAAATATATACCTTATGATCGACCGAAAGCGGCATTGGCCTTCCGTTGCGGCATAGAACTGCACGTGAGTCACCACAGTTGGCCACAAATATAAACTCCTTTGTCAAAATTGACACCACCGCAGTGGACCCCATGAACGACAACTGCGGATTACATCTACATATATTTGAACTAGTACCCAATCCACCACACAAACACAATCTCAACGCCATCTCATCCATCCTACGAAAACACCGATTTATCGCTGTCCTCCACAACTCGCCGCCACCATTTGGTTCTTCTCCGATCACCTTCACTCTCATCAACTCTTCCTCCATAATAACATGCATATTGTCTTTACACAATGCAGATACCTACTCCATAATTCACTAATCAAACGCAAATTCATTTATGTTTTTATACAAATTATATGACCTATAACCACTTGGGCATAGTCTAGTGGCCGAGTTCCCTGTGAAACAGGGGACCCATGTTCGAATCTTGGGTCTTGGTAACACCCATGATTGAATTAAAAATGGGCTCTTGACCGGAGGCGGCACATATGCGTGCAATTCACCAGTTACGGGTCTCATCGCTCGGGGCTCGTACCTACCTAGGGTTTTACTCGCTAGTATGAACCAATGTGATTATCGCTAAAGAGATTTTCTCTGCGAACGAAAAGAAAATTTATATGGCCTATATGTCCTTCTAAACTAAAAGTACAAAGTTTGTTACTTTGTATTAGACTATAAATTATTATTACCACTAAAGTCCGATTATGTGCTTAGGTCCGTTAATCTAATATTAATAGAGTACTAATTTGTTACGAATTTATGCAATTATGCTTGAAGTCAATATCAATTTATATGTGACAACATATATAACAACAAAATCATATAGGAGTAAAAAGTTGTTTCCTAACTTGTTTAAATAAATAAATCAATCACTACGTACCAATTTAAAAATGCAAATTAAAGTAGTAAAGTAAATAAGAGAATCAAGAATTACATGACGTCCGCCATGACCATCAAAAACAGCAAAGAAATGCACCGGTCGAAAACCGTTAACTTCCGGCCGACATAAATTCGTTGTAACAAAAACTTCATCTTCCATTTCTCTCTGCCGACCAATCACCGACATCACTCCGTACTCCGGCGGCGGTGGCGTCTCCATGATACTAATCAAACTCATAATCGCCGTCGCCGTAGTCGACGACGACGTCGTAGGGTTATCGATTTTCGCCAAATGTTTCCGAGTTTCGTCTCCGGCCGAACCGGATGAACCGGCAGTAGTAACTGTAGCCATACGTCTCATCGCCATCCTTCGACGACGTCGTTCGCGGCATTTAACCGCAGAATCTTCATCTTCTTCACTCACCATCACACTTTTACGGTTACCGTAAATCCGCTTCATTTCCAATCACCAATAATATGAAGAAAAAAAAATGCAACACATTATTCATTAATCATTATTCATTTCGATAAAAATGAAATTAAATTGAAAATTGAAATTAGAGTGAAATACATACAGGTGTCGTTTGGATATAGTGAACTGAACTCGTGGATGATTTTGAGAGAGCCGGGTGAGGGGGCAGGGGTGGCCATAATTGACCAAACTGACCGATAACCGACTTTGGGGTTTTAGGATACTGACACGTGGAATATTTGAGAGTTTGAGTTTCAGCGGAGGTGAATGTATCGTTTTGTGTTGGAAAATGGTGGGATTGGTGGGTGACACGTGTCGGATGAATTGTGAGTGAAGTCAAGGTCAAGAGTCACATGTGGGCCTATAATGCCACGTCGATGGAATTTTGATAAACCAGTCGGTCCCACATTAGTTTCTTCAGCCCTAGCCTACAGATACAAATGATCATTAATTAAATCTTCTAGAAACAATTGGGCGTGTTCGTGTAGTTTGTACTGTTTTTTGTAAGGGTGATGATTCGTACACCACCAAATTTTAGCCATACACCACTAGTTGTGCTTTAAAGTACTGTACTGTACAACTGTCTGATACACGTTTAGTGGTGTATGGCTAAAAATGGTGGTGTACGAATCAGCTCCCTTTTTGTAAATCAGTCGCTAAATTTTTTAAACGTGGATAATCTGTTGATGCGTATTTTTTATGGTTGTAGCCGGACCCGGATGAATAGTTTGAAAATATTTATTATATATGTTATACACCTAATTAGATGACCTAATTAGATGTAGACGTGTAAAACTCATTATTTTCATAAACATATGTAGAAGAAAACTTCATTCCTACGAACGATAGTCTCATTCACATAAATAAAGATCTTGTTTGAGCACAATGTTATCCGTACAAATAGCGGACTCATTTGTATGGACCAAATCTCGTTCTTACGAATAGGTCTGCAAGCCTATAAATACATGTTCCATGTGTTAGTTAGGGTTAAGAGTCTAGAAACCTCAATTCGTTATTGTGTGGTGATATTTCATTGTATAAATCGAGATTGTAATCTTGACCAAAAAACTTAGCCTTTTTACAAACTTCTTATGGGGGAGAGTGAAATACAAAAAATGAAATGAGACAGTCATTTGAAAATGACAAATTTGAAAACAGTGGGCAATTTGCTTTATTACCTACTATTTTGTCTCGTGACGGTTGTATATTAATAATATCGATTAAATTTGGTTTATCATGTTTACTCTTCCGTCTTTAATTGATCATGCTCGTTGTTGTATAAAGATCCGCGTACTGGAACAACAAATATGTATAACGGCTGGTTACAACCAAGCTCTTGTTGATTCGGCTTAGTCTATAGCGATCGAGGCGTTAAAGATACTTTTGTGTTTTCTAGTTTTGGTTCAAGAACCTTCATGTTTAATGTTTATTTTTTATTTCTGAGATTCAGGTTATGTTTATGAGGTATCCTGAAGTGTAAACGTGTTTACTTTTGATGAAAACATTGTTGGAGTGCGAAGTTCGAATTAAAGAAGGTTTGCTGAATCTGTGAAACTTGTGACCGGGAGTTTAAAGTTGTGGTCGCAAGTATGAAAGAGTCTGCTGAGAAAACAAAACTCGCGACCACCAGAATTTCGTTGCGGTCGCGAAAATGGTTCTGACGGGAGGAAACTTCCAGAATCATGTTTTCTTGCTCATTAAGTTGTTTCTTTGTTTAGATTTTCCTATATAAACACCCTATGTAACTCATACAATATGTGCACGAAATTTATTTTGAAAAAATCTCTGATTTGCGCCCGTGGAGTAAACCCTTCTCCGTGTTTTGGAGTTGGGATATAACCACGTTAAATCCCGTGTCGTTTATCTTTATCTTTATCTTTATGCTTTATTATTCGTTTGTCATTCGTGGGTTAGTGATTATGATAAATCACTTGTCTTGTTTGGGTCCTAAATCCTAACAAGTGGTATCAGATCTAACAACCCGTCCTAATCCATCAGGACGAATACATTACATTTGGTTACATCGCGAGGTACTTGACTTCTATAAGATACAATTTTACAAACATTGCATTCGTTTTTTTTTAAAGACAAACTTTCATTACATCGAAAGTTGACGGAATGCATACCTTTAACATCCGTGTTACATCCGTCCCACATCGGTTGGAGAGGGAACGAAGCATGCCTTATAAGGGTGTGGAGACCTTTCCTAGCATGACGCGTTTTGGGACCACAAGCACAGCAGATCTCATGAGAACTCTGCAGTTAAGCGTGCTCAGGCAAGGGCACTACCAGGATGGGTGACCTCCTGGGAAAGTGTTCATCGTGTGTGGTCGCTAAGAAAAATCCGTTAGCAACCTACGGGGGAGACAAGGGTACGTCCCTATCTCTGCAAAGCGGACAATATCATGCTATGGGGAACGTTAACCTGGGGTGTTACAGATGGTATCAGAGCCAGGCCCCGGATCAAACGTGCACAGAGAGGACGCTGTGTCCCATTAGGGGGGAGGATTGTAACATCTGTGTTACATCCGTCCCACATCGGTTGGAGAGGGGAACGAAGCATGCCTTGTAAGGGTGTAGAGACCTTTCCTAGCATGACGCGTTTTGGGACCACAAGCACATCAGATCTCATGAGAACTCTGCAGTTAAGCGTGCTCAGTCAAGGGCACTACCAGGATGGGTGATGAAATGTCCCGTTCTTATTGATTAAAAACGTTCCATATTAATTGATTTCGTTGCGAGGTTTTGACCTCTATATGAGACATTTTTCAAAGACTGCATTCATTTTTAAAACAAACCATAACCTTTATTTCATAGATAAAGGTTTTAAAAAGCTTTACGTAGATTATCAAATAATGATAATCTAAAATATCCTGTTTACACACGACCATTACATAATGGTTTACAATACAAATATGTTACAACAAAATAAGTTTCTTAAATGCAGTTTTTACACAATATCATACAAGCATGGACTCCAAATCTCGTCCTTATTTAAGTATGCGACAGCGGAAGCTCTTAATAATCACCTGAGAATAAACATGCTTAAAACGTCAACAAAAATGTTGGTGAGTTATAGGTTTAACCTATATATATCAAATCATAATAATAGACCACAAGATTTCATATTTCAATACACATCCCATACATAGAGATAAAAATCATTCATATGGTGAACACCTGGTAACCGACATTAACAAGATGCATATTTATAAGAATATCCCCATCATTCCGGGACACCCTTCGGATATGATATAAATTTCGAAGTACTAAAGCATCCGGTACTTTGGATGGGGTTTGTTAGGCCCAATAGATCTATCTTTAGGATTCGCGTCAATTAGGGTGTCTGTTCCCTAATTCTTAGATTACCAGACTTAATAAAAAGGGGCATATTCGATTTCGATAATTCAACCATAGAATGTAGTTTCACGTACTTGTGTCTATTTTGTAAATCATTTATAAAACCTGCATGTATTCTCATCCCAAAAATATTAGATTTTAAAAGTGGGACTATAACTCACTTTCACAGATTTTTACTTCGTCGGGAAGTAAGACTTGGCCACTGGTTGATTCACGAACCTATAACAATATATACATATATATCAAAGTATGTTCAAAATATATTTACAACACTTTTAATATATTTTGATGTTTTAAGTTTATTAAGTCAGCTGTCCTCGTTAGTAACCTACAACTAGTTGTCCACAGTTAGATGTACAGAAATAAATCGATAAATATTATCTTGAATCAATCCACGACCCAGTGTATACGTATCTCAGTATTGATCACAACTCAAACTATATATATTTTGGAATCAACCTCAACCCTGTATAGCTAACTCCAACATTCACATATAGAGTGTCTATGGTTGTTCCGAAATATATATAGATGTGTCGACATGATAGGTCGAAAAATTGTATACGTGTCTATGGTATCTCAAGATTACATAATATACAATACAAGTTGATTAAGTTATGGTTGGAATAGATTTGTTACCAATTTTCACGTAGCTAAAATGAGAAAAATTATCCAATCTTGTTTTACCCATAACTTCTTCATTTTAAATCCGTTTTGAGTGAATCAAATTGCTATGGTTTCATATTGAACTCTATTTTATGAATCTAAACAGAAAAGTATAGGTTTATAGTCGGAAAAATAAGTTACAAGTCGTTTTTGTAAAGGTAGTCATTTCAGTCGAAAGAACGACGTCTAGATGACCATTTTAGAAAACATACTTCCACTTTGAGTTTAATCATAATTTTTGGATATAGTTTCATGTTTATAATAAAAATCATTTTCTCAAAATAACAACTTTTAAATCAAATTTTATCATAGTTTTTAATTAACTAACCCAAAACAGCCCGTGGTGTTACTACGACGGCGTAAATCCGGTTTTACGGTGTTTTTCGTGTTTCCAGGTTTTAAATCATTAAGTTAGCATATCATATAGATATAGAACATGTGTTTAGTTGATTTTAAAAGTCAAGTTAGAAGGATTAACTTTTGTTTGCTAACAAGTTTAGAATTAACTAAACTATGTTCTAGTGATTACAAGTTTAAACCTTTGAATAAGATAGCTTTATATGTATGAATCGAATGATGTTATGAACATCATTACTACCTTAATTTCCTTGGATAAACCTACTGGAAAAGAAAAAAATGGATCTAGCTTCAATGGATCCTTGGATGGCTCGAAGTTCTTGAAGCAGAATCATGACACGAAAACAAGTTCAAGTAAGATCATCACTTGAAATAAGATTGTTATAGTTATAGAAATTGAACCAAAGTTTGAATATGATTATTACCTTGTATTAGAATGATAACCTACTGTAAGAAACAAAGATTTCTTGAGGTTGGATGATCACCTTACAAGATTGGAAGTGAGCTAGCAAACTTGAAAGTATTCTTGATTTTATGAAACTAGAACTTTTGGAATTTATGAAGAACACTTAGAACTTGAAGATAGAACTTGAGAGAGATCAATTAGATGAAGAAAATTGAAGAATGAAAGTGTTTTTAGGTGTTTTTGGTCGTTGATGTATGGATTAGATATAAAGGATATGTAATTTTGTTTTCATGTAAATAAGTCATGAATGATTACTCATATTTTTGTAATTTTATGAGATATTTCATGCTAGTTGCCAAATGATGGTTCCCACATGTGTTAGGTGACTCACATGGGCTGCTAAGAGCTGATCATTGGAGTGTATATACCAATAGTACATACATCTAAAAGCTGTGTATTGTACGAGTACGAATACGGGTGCATACGAGTAGAATTGTTGATGAAACTGAACGAGGATGTAATTGTAAGCATTTTTGTTAAGTAGAAGTATTTTGATAAGTGTATTGAAGTCTCTCAAAAGTGTATAAATACATATTAAAACACTACATGTATATACATTTTAACTGAGTCGTTAAGTCATCGTTAGTCGTTACATGTAAGTGTTGTTTTGAAACCTTTAGGTTAACGATCTTGTTAAATGTTGTTAACCCAATGTTTATAATATCAAATGAGATTTTAAATTATTATATTATCATGATATTATCATGTATGAATATCTCTTAATATGATATATATACATTAAATGTCTTTACAACGATAATCGTTACATATATGTCTCGTTTAAAAATCATTAAGTTAGTAGTCTTGTTTTTACATATGTAGTTCATTGTTAATATACTTTATGATATGTTTTCTTATCATAGTATCATGTTAACTATATATATATCCATTTATATGTCATCATATAGTTTTTACAAGTTTTAACGTTCGTGAATCACCGATCAACTTGGGTGGTCAATTGTCTATATGAAACATATTTCAATTAATCAAGTCTTAACAAGTTTGATTGCTTAACATGTTGGAAACATTTAATCATGTAAATATCAATCTCAATTAATATATATAAACATGGAAAAGTTCGGGTCACTACAGTACCTACCCGTTAAATAAATTTCGTCCCGAAATTTTAAGCTGTTGAAGGTGTTGACGAATCTTCTGGAAATAGATGCGGGTATTTCTTCTTCATCTGATCTTCACGCTCCCAGGTGAACTCGGGTCCTCTACAAGCATTCCATCGAACCTTAACAATTGGTATCTTGTTTTGCTTAAGTCTTTTAACCTCACGATCCATTATTTCGACGGGTTCTTCGATGAATTGAAGTTTTTCGTTGATTTGGATTTCATCTAACGGAATAGTGAGATCTTCTTTAGCAAAATATTTCTTTAAATTCGAGACGTGGAAAGTGTTATGTACAGCCGCGAGTTGTTGAGGTAACTCTAGTCGGTAAGCTACTGGTCCGACACGATCAATAATCTTGAATGGTCCAATATACCTTGGATTTAATTTCCCTCGTTTACCAAATCGAACAACGCCTTTCCAAGGTGCAACTTTAAGCATGACCATCTCTCCAATTTCAAATTCTATATCTTTTCTTTTAATGTCAGCGTAGCTCTTTTGTCGACTTTGGGCGGTTTTCAACCGTTGTTGAATTTGGATGATCTTCTCGGTAGTTTCTTGTATAATCTCCGGACCCGTAATCTGTCTATCCCCCACTTCACTCCAACAAATCGGAGACCTGCACTTTCTACCATAAAGTGCTTCAAACGGCGCCATCTCAATGCTTGAATGGTAGCTGTTGTTGTAGGAAAATTCTGCTAACGGTAGATGTCGATCCCAACTGTTTCCGAAATCAATAACACATGCTCGTAGCATGTCTTCAAGCGTTTGTATCGTCCTTTCGCTCTGCCCATCAGTTTGTGGATGATAGGCAGTACTCATGTCTAGACGAGTTCCTAATGCTTGCTGTAATGTCTGCCAGAATCTTGAAATAAATCTGCCATCCCTATCAGAGATAATAGAGATTGGTATTCCATGTCTGGAGATGACTTCCTTCAAATACAGTCGTGCTAACTTCTCCATCTTGTCATCTTCTCTTATTGGCAAGAAGTGTGCTGATTTGGTGAGACGGTCAACTATTACCCAAATAGTATCAAAACCACTTGCAGTCCTTGGCAATTTAGTGATGAAATCCATGGTAATGTTTTCCCATTTCCATTCCGGGATTTCGGGTTGTTGAAGTAGACCTGATGGTTTCTGATGCTCAGCTTTGACCTTAGAACACGTCAAACATTCTCCTACGTATTTAGCAACATCGGCTTTCATACCCGGCCACCAAAAATGTTTCTTGAGATCCTTGTACATCTTCCCCGTTCCAGGATGTATTGAGTATCTGGTTTTATGAGCTTCTCTAAGTACCATTTCTCTCATATCTCCAAATTTTGGTACCCAAATCCTTTCAGCCCTATACCGGGTTCCGTCTTCCCGAATATTAAGATGCTTCTCCGATCCTTTGGGTATTTCATCCTTTAAATTTCCCTCTTTTAAAACTCCTTGTTGCGCCTCCTTTATTTGAGTAGTAATGTTATTATGAATCATTATATTCATAGATTTTACTCGAATGGGTTCTCTGTCCTTCCTGCTCAAGGCATCGGCTACCACATTTGCCTTCCCCGGGTGGTAACGAATCTCAAAGTCGTAATCATTCAATAATTCAATCCACCTACGCTGCCTCATATTCAGTTGTTTCTGATTAAATATGTGTTGAAGACTTTTGTGGTCGGTATATATAATACTTTTGACCCCATATAAGTAGTGCCTCCAAGTCTTTAATGCAAAAACAACCGCGCCTAATTCCAAATCATGCGTCGTATAATTTTGTTCGTGAATCTTTAATTGTCTAGACGCATAAGCAATCACCTTCGTTCGTTGCATTAATACACAACCGAGACCTTGCTTTGATGCATCACAATAAATCACAAAATCATCATTCCCTTCAGGCAATGACAATATAGGTGCCGTAGTTAGCTTTTTCTTCAATAACTGAAACGCTTTCTCTTGTTCATCATTCCATTCAAATTTCTTCCCTTTATGCGTTAATGCAGTCAAGGGTTTTGCTATTCTGGAAAAGTCTTGGATGAACCTTCTGTAGTAACCAGCTAGTCCTAAAAACTGGCGTATGTGTTTCGGAGTTTTCGGGGTTTCCCACTTTTCAACAGTTTCTATCTTTGCCGGATCCACCTTAATACCTTCTTTGTTCACTATGTGACCGAGGAATTGAACTTCTTCCAACCAAAATGCACACTTTGAAAACTTAGCGTACAATTCTTCCTTCCTCAATACTTCTAACACCTTTCTCAAATGTTCACCGTGTTCTTGGTCATTCTTTGAGTAAATAAGTATGTCATCAATGAAAACAATGACAAACTTGTCAAGGTATGGTCCACACACTCGGTTCATAAGGTCCATGAACACAGCTGGTGCATTAGTTAAACCAAACGGCATGACCATAAACTCGTAATGACCGTAACGTGTTCTGAAAGCAGTCTTTGGAATATCATCTTCTTTCACCCGCATTTGATGATACCCGAAACGTAAGTCAATCTTTGAATAAACAGACGAGCCTTGTAGTTGATCAAATAAGTCATCGATTCTCGGTAGTGGGTAGTGGTTCTTGATGGTAAGTTTGTTCAACTCTCGGTAGTCGATACACAACCTGAATGTACCATCTTTCTTCTTGACAAACAAAACAGGAGCTCCCCACGGTGATGTGCTTGGTCGAATGAAACCACGCTCTAAAAGTTCTTGTAATTGGCTTTGTAGTTCTTTCATCTCGCTGGGTGCGAGCCTGTAAGGAGCACGAGCTATTGGTGCAGCTCCTGGTACAAGATCTATTTGAAATTCAACGGATCGATGTGGGGGTAATCCCGGTAATTCTTTCGGAAATACATCAGGAAATTCTTTTGCGACGGGAACATCATTGATGCTCTTTTCTTCAGTTTGTACTTTCTCGACGTGTGCTAGAACAGTATAGCAACCTTTTCTTATTAGTTTTTGTGCCTTCAAATTACTAATAAGATGTAGCTTCGTGTTGCCCTTTTCTCCGTACACCATTAAGGGTTTTCCTTTTTCTCGTATAATGCGAATTGCATTTTTGTAACAAACGATCTCCGCTTTCACTTCTTTCAACCAGTCCATACCGATTATCACATCAAAACTCCCTAACTCTACTGGTATCAAATCAATCTTAAATGTTTCGCTAACCAGTTTAATTTCTCGATTCCGACATATATTATCTGCTGAAATTAATTTACCATTTGCTAATTCGAGTAAAAATTTACTATCCAAAGGCGTCAATGGACAACTTAATTTAGCACAAAAATCTCTACTCATATAGCTTCTATCCGCACCCGAATCAAATAAAACGTAAGCAGATTTATTGTCAATAAGAAACGTACCCGTAACAAGCTCCGGGTCTTCCTGTGCCTCTGCCGCATTAATATTGAAAACTCTTCCACGGCCTTGTCCATTCGTGTTCTCCTGGTTCGGGCAATTTCTAATAATGTGGCCTGGTTTTCCACATTTATAACAAACTACATTGGCATAACTTGCTCCGACACTACTTGCTCCGCCATTACTCGTTCCGACACCATTTGTTCCTTTCGTTCTATTAACCCCTGGTCCGTGGACCTCACAATTCGCCGCGCTATGACCATTTCTTTTACACTTGTTGCAAAATTTGGTGCAGAACCCCGAGTGATTCTTTTCACACCTTTGGCATAGCTGCTTCTGATTGTTGTTGTTGTTGCGGTTATTATTGTTGTTGGGATGATTGTTGTAGTTGCTGTTGTTGTTGTTGTTGTTGTTGGGCCGTTTGTTGTAGTTGCGATTGATGTTGCGATTGTTGGGATAATTGTTGCGATTATTGTTGTAATTGTTGTTGTTGTTGTATTGGTGATTCTTATCACCGTTTTCCTCCCACTTTCTTTTGACTTGCTTCACATTGGCCTCTTCAGCAGTCTGTTCTTTAATTCTTTCTTCAATTTGGTTCACAAGTTTGTGAGCCATTCTACATGCCTGTTGTATGGAGGCGGGCTCGTGTGAACTTATATCTTCTTGGATTCTTTCCGGTAATCCTTTCACAAACGCGTCGATCTTCTCTTCCTCATCTTCGAATGCTCCCGGACACAATAGGCACAATTCTGTGAATCGTCTTTCGTACATGGTAATATCAAATCCTTGGGTTCGTAACCCTCTAAGTTCTGTCTTGAGCTTATTGACCTCGGTTCTGGGACGGTACTTCTCATTCATCAAGTGCTTGAATGCTGACCACGGTAGTGCGTACGCATCGTCTTGTCCCACTTGCTCTAGATAGGTATTCCACCATGTTAACGCAGAACCTGTGAAGGTATGCGTAGCGTACTTTACTTTGTCCTCTTCAGTACACTTACTTATGGCAAATACCGATTCGACCTTCTCGGTCCACCGTTTCAATCCGATCGGTCCTTCAGTTCCATCAAATTCCAAAGGTTTGCAGGCAGTGAATTCTTTGTAGGTGCATCCTACACAATTTCCTGTACTGCTAGATCCAAGGTTATTGTTGGTATGTAGCGCAGCCTGTACTGCGGCTATGTTTGAAGCTAGAAAAGTACGGAATTCCTCTTCATTCATATTCACGGTGTGTCGAGTAGTCGGTGCCATTTCCTTCAAAATAGTTAAATGGAACAAGTTAATCATACAGAATATTAAGAGTAGTTAATAGTATTTCGTAGCATAATATGAACTCATTTATAAAAGCTTTTTCTTCATATTAGCGTTTTATAAGTTTAAATTCGGGTAGTACCTACCCGTTAAGTTCATACTTAGTAGCTAATATACAATTCAACTACTACAATTCTATATGAAAAACTGATTATAATAATATTTCGCGTTCAAACTTTTATACAATATTTTACAAACTTACAATACCGCTTATTTTTCATAAAGCATGAAATATAGCACACAATAACTTTGATACAAGATAGTTGTGAAGACAATTCTAGCTAGTACACAAGTCGTTCAGCAAAGGCAATAAAGACACGTAATTCATACGTCCAGAAACAAGTCATGCATTCTGGTTTTACTAGGACTACTTCCCATCCTTGGTCTTGTGCAACATAACCGTTATGGCCGTTGATAAGACAGCGTGTTGTAACGTCATCAAAGGGACGAGGGTTACGTAATGTCCAACAGTCCCGTAATAATCTAAAAACCTCATTTCTTACCCCAATTACCGACTCCGTCACTTGTGGAAACGTTTTGTTTAATAGTTGTAGCCCGATGTTCTTGTTCTCACTTTGGTGAGAAGCGAACATTACTAATCCGTAAGCATAACATGCTTCTTTATGTTGCATGTTAGCCGGTTTTTCTAAATCACGAAGTCCAATATTCGGATATATTGAGTCAAAATAATTTCTTAACCCGTTGCGTAAAATAGCATTTGGGTTCCCCGCAATATATGCGTCAAAGTAAACACATCGTAACTTATGGGTTTCCCAATGTGATATCCCCCATCTTTCAAACGAAAGTCTCTTATAAACCAAGACATTCTTGGAACGTTCTTCGAATGTCTTACAAACTGATCTCGCCTTAAATAGTTGTGCCGAAGAATTCTGGCCGACTCTAGACAAGATTTCATCAATCATGTCTCCGGGTAGGTCTCTTAAAATATTGGGTTGTCTATCCATTTTGTGTTTTTAAACTGTAAAATAGACAAGAGTTAGATTCATAAAAAAATACTTATTAATACAAGCAATTTTTACATATATCATAAAGCATAAGAACACTATATTACATATATTACACCACACGAATACAACTATCTTATTCCGACTCGCTCGTTTCTTCTTCTTCGGTTTTGGTTCGTTTTGCCAAGTTTCTAGGGATATATGATGTTCCCCTAATACGAGCCGTCGTTGTCCACATTGGTTTAGAAAAACCTAGTGGTTTAGAGGTTCCCGGGTCATTGTTACAACTTAAGGACTTCGGGCGTTGACGATACATATAAAGTTCATCGGGGTTGGAATTAGATTTCTCTATTTTTATGCCCTTTACCTTATTATTTTCTTTTGCCTTTTTAAATTCAGTTGGGGTAATTTCTATAACATCATCGGAATTCTCGTCGGAATCCGATTCATCGGAGAATTGGTAATCCTCCCAATATTTTGCTTCCTTGGCGGAAACACCATTGACATTAATTAACCTTGGTCGGTTGGTTGAGGATTTTCTTTTACTTAACCGTTTTATTATTTCCCCCACCGGTTCTATTTCTTCATCCGGTTCCGATTCTTCTTCCGGTTCCGATTCTTCTTCCGGTTCCAACTCTTCTTCCGGTTCCTCTTCGGGAACTTGTGAATCAGTCCACGAATCATTCCAATTTACATTTGACTCTTCATTATTATTAGGTGAGTCAATGGGACTTGTTCTAGAGGTAGACATCTATCACATAATATCAAACGCGTTAAGAGATTAATATATCACATAATATTCACATGTTAAAAATATATAGTTTCCAACAAAATTTGTTAAGAAATCATTTTTCAAATAAACACGGTCAAAGTCCAGACTCACTAATGCATCCTAACAAACTCGATAAGACACACTAATGCAAAATTCTGGTTCTCTAAGACCAACGCTCGGATACCAACTGAAATGTCCCGTTCTTATTGATTAAAAACGTTCCATATTAATTGATTTCGTTGCGAGGTTTTGACCTCTATATGAGACATTTTTCAAAGACTGCATTCATTTTTAAAACAAACCATAACCTTTATTTCATAGATAAAGGTTTTAAAAAGCTTTACGTAGATTATCAAATAATGATAATCTAAAATATCCTGTTTACACACGACCATTACATAATGGTTTACAATACAAATATGTTACAACAAAATAAGTTTCTTAAATGCAGTTTTTACACAATATCATACAAGCATGGACTCCAAATCTCGTCCTTATTTAAGTATGCAACAGCGGAAGCTCTTAATAATCACCTGAGAATAAACATGCTTAAAACGTCAACAAAAATGTTGGTGAGTTATAGGTTTAACCTATATATATCAAATCATAATAATAGACCACAAGATTTCATATTTCAATACACATCCCATACATAGAGATAAAAATCATTCATATGGTGAACACCTGGTAACCGACATTAACAAGATGCATATTTATAAGAATATCCCCATCATTCCGGGACACCCTTCGGATATGATATAAATTTCGAAGTACTAAAGCATCCGGTACTTTGGATGGGGTTTGTTAGGCCCAATAGATCTATCTTTAGGATTCGCGTCAATTAGGGTGTCTGTTCCCTAATTCTTAGATTACCAGACTTAATAAAAAGGGGCATATTCGATTTCGATAATTCAACCATAGAATGTAGTTTCACGTACTTGTGTCTATTTTGTAAATCATTTATAAAACCTGCATGTATTCTCATCCCAAAAATATTAGATTTTAAAAGTGGGACTATAACTCACTTTCACAGATTTTTACTTCGTCGGGAAGTAAGACTTGGCCACTGGTTGATTCACGAACCTATAACAATATATACATATATATCAAAGTATGTTCAAAATATATTTACAACACTTTTAATATATTTTGATGTTTTAAGTTTATTAAGTCAGCTGTCCTCGTTAGTAACCTACAACTAGTTGTCCACAGTTAGATGTACAGAAATAAATCGATAAATATTATCTTGAATCAATCCACGACCCAGTGTATACGTATCTCAGTATTGATCACAACTCAAACTATATATATTTTGGAATCAACCTCAACCCTGTATAGCTAACTCCAACATTCACATATAGAGTGTCTATGGTTGTTCCGAAATATATATAGATGTGTCGACATGATAGGTCGAAACATTGTATACGTGTCTATGGTATCTCAAGATTACATAATATACAATACAAGTTGATTAAGTTATGGTTGGAATAGATTTGTTACCAATTTTCACGTAGCTAAAATGAGAAAAATTATCCAATCTTGTTTTACCCATAACTTCTTCATTTTAAATCCGTTTTGAGTGAATCAAATTGCTATGGTTTCATATTGAACTCTATTTTATGAATCTAAACAGAAAAGTATAGGTTTATAGTCGGAAAAATAAGTTACAAGTCGTTTTTGTAAAGGTAGTCATTTCAGTCGAAAGAACGACGTCTAGATGACCATTTTAGAAAACATACTTCCACTTTGAGTTTAATCATAATTTTTGGATATAGTTTCATGTTCATAATAAAAATCATTTTCTCAGAATAACAACTTTTAAATCAAAGTTTATCATAGTTTTTAATTAACTAACCCAAAACAGCCCGTGGTGTTACTACGACGGCGTAAATCCGGTTTTACGGTGTTTTTCGTGTTTCCAGGTTTTAAATCATTAAGTTAGCATATCATATAGATATAGAACATGTGTTTAGTTGATTTTAAAATTCAAGTTAGAAGGATTAACTTTTGTTTGCGAACAAGTTTAGAATTAACTAAAATATGTTCTAGTGATTACAAGTTTAAACCTTCGAATAAGATAGCTTTATATGTATGTATCGAATGATGTTATGAACATCATTACTACCTTAATTTCCTTGGATAAACCTACTGGAAAAGAAAAAAATGGATCTAGCTTCAATGGATCCTTGGATGGCTCGAAGTTCTTGAAGCAGAATCATGACACGAAAACAAGTTCAAGTAAGATCATCACTTGAAATAAGATTGTTATAGTTATAGAAATTGAACCAAAGTTTGAATATGATTATTACCTTGTATTAGAATGATAACCTACTGTAAGAAACAAAGATTTATTGAGGTTGGATGATCACCTTACAAGATTGGAAGTGAGCTAGCAAACTTGAAAGTATTCTTGATTTTATGAAACTAGAACTTTTGGAATTTATGAAGAACACTTAGAACTTGAAGATAGAACTTGAGAGAGATCAATTAGATGAAGAAAATTGAAGAATGAAAGTGTTTGTAGGTGTTTTTGGTCGTTGGTGTATGGATTAGATATAAAGGATATGTAATTTTGTTTTCATGTAAATAAGTCATGAATGATTACTCATATTTTTGTAATTTTATGAGATATTTCATGCTAGTTGCCAAATGATGGTTCCCACATGTGTTAGGTGACTCACATGGGCTGCTAAGAGCTGATCATTGGAGTGTATATACCAATAGTACATACATCTAAAAGCTGTGTATTGTACGAGTACGAATACGGGTGCATACGAGTAGAATTGTTGATGAAACTGAACGAGGATGTAATTGTAAGCATTTTTGTTAAGTAGAAGTATTTTGATAAGTGTATTGAAGTCTCTCAAAAGTGTATAAATACATATTAAAACACTACATGTATATACATTTTAACTGAGTCGTTAAGTCATCGTTAGTCGTTACATGTAAGTGTTGTTTTGAAACCTTTAGGTTAACGATCTTGTTAAATGTTGTTAACCCAATGTTTATAATATCAAATGAGATTTTAAATTATTATATTATCATGATATTATCATGTATGAATATCTCTTAATATGATATATATACATTAAATGTCTTTACAACGATAATCGTTACATATATATCTCGTTTAAAAATCATTAAGTTAGTAGTCTTGTTTTTACATATGTAGTTCATTGTTAATATACTTTATGATATGTTTTCTTATCATAGTATCATGTTAACTATATATATATCCATTTATATGTCATCATATAGTTTTTACAAGTTTTAACGTTCGTGAATCACCGATCAACTTGGGTGGTCAATTGTCTATATGAAACATATTTCAATTAATCAAGTCTTAACAAGTTTGATTGCTTAACATGTTGGAAGCATTTAATCATGTAAATATCAATCTCAATTAATATATATAAACATGGAAAAGTTTGGGTCACTACAGGTGACCTCCTGGGAAAGTGTTCGTCGTGTGTGGTCGCCAAGAAAAATCCGTGAGCAACCTACGGGGGAGACAAGGGTACGTCCCTATCTCTGCAAAGCGGACAATATCATGATATGGGGAACGTTAACCTGGGGTGTTACAATACCATTTCATAATATATCCAACTATAATTGACTTAATAATAATCTTGATGAACTCAATGACTCGAATGCAACGTCTTTTGAAATATGTCATGAATGGCTCCAAATAATATCTCTAAGATGAGCAAATGCACATCGGAAGATTTCTTTCGTACCTGAGAATAAACATGCTTTCAAGTGTCAACCAAAAGGTTGGTGAGTTCATTAGTTTATCATAATCAATCATTTTCATCATTTTAATAGACCACAAGATTTTCATTTCTCATAAATATACGTCCAATGCATAGAGACAAAAATAATCATTCATATGATGAACACCTGGTAACCGACCTTAACAAGATGCATATAGAATATCCCCATCATTCCGGAACTCCCTTCGGACATGATAAATTCGAAGTACTAAAGCATCCGGTACTTTGGACGGGGCTTGTTGGGCCCAATAGATCTATCTTTAGGATTCGCGTCAATTAAGGTGTCTGTTCCCTAATTCTTAGATTACCAACTAAAAAGGGGCATATTCGGTTTAATAATCCAGCTATAGAATATAATTTTAAGTACTTGTGTCTATTTCGTAAAACATTTATAAAAGCAGCGCATGTATTCTCAGTCCCAAAAATATATATTGCAAAAGCATTTAAAAAGGGAGTAATGAAACTCACCTAATGTATTTTGTAGTAAAAATACATATGACTATATTGAACAATGCAGAGTTGCCCTCGGATTCACGAACCTATATCATTTGTATATATATTAATACACATATTGGAATCACATAATTTTCCTTTATTAAAAATATATTAATTTTTATATTTTTACTTATATAGAATTTTACTAAATTCCATTAAAACAAATACTTATATTATATTATAGATTATATGTCATATATTTTTATGTTGTATATCTACTTAAAATGATTAACATCTATATATTTAGTTATATTAATATATATCAACACATATATGATTAGTATTATATTTAAAAATCATTAGTTTGTTATATATATGTATTTATATACATAATGTTATTATGTTTGATATATATATATATATATATATATATATATATATATATATATATATATATATATATATATATATATATATATATATATATATATATATATTATTACAGTATATGTAATAAGTATATTTTTGGATACAAAATATTTATCTGTAAAAAAAATGATAGCATTGAGAGTAATAATTTACTAATAATCATAACTTTCTTGATATTGATAATACAAATAATAATAATGATATTGTTAAAAATGGTACTTAAGTTAATAATAATAATAATAATATTAATAATTACAAAAATGATATTAATACTAATATTAGTGAAAATAATAATAATAGTAATAACTTGTATTATTCTTATAACAACAATAATAATAATCCTAAACATATTCATAATGATAATATTACTAAAATGATAAATTAGTAATCATAATAATAGTAATATTGTTAGTATTTGTGACTATAATCGTAATACTAATAATAAATGATAACTAATACTTTTATTAATGATAATACTAATAATAATACTAAATATCATAATACTAGTAGTATCTATAATAAATGAGTCATAGCAATAATAATAACAACAATACTAATGATCAAATTAATATTAACAATAAATAATAACAATAGTACTAATTAGAACATAAAACAGGAATGTATACCCTTAAAAAATAATCGTTCCAAAAAGAATTGCTCCATAAGAGACTCGAACCCATGACCACTCGTTCACCCACTTATCCCTTAACCAGTTGGGCTGTTGCCCGTTTCCTGAATGAACTCCCATTTAATTTTAATTATCCCATTTCTGATTTCACTCTTCTTCTCCCTCAATTACATACGAATGACCAGAGTTCGAAACAAGTTATGAATTCATTTTATTAAGTTTAAAATGTTTACAGAACGATTTACAAGGGTTGAATTTAATCAAAACAGAAAGAAATATAAAAAATAGTTAAACCTGATATGAAGAACGCGTATTAAAACTCAAAATCAATTTCACTATTAGAGGCTATTATAGGTTATGATTATAACATGAAAAGGATGTTAAATCATCGTTAGAAACTGTTTGAATCCTTAATTTAACTTGAAACGTCAGTATGGTTTCAAATTTTTGGATGAACACAATAGTTGACCTTTGGAAACCAAAAATTTGACCTCTAAATTCTTAATCGATAAAATGAATTGGATTATAAGATTTTACAGAAAGTTTTCAAAAAGAATTCTTAGTAACTCTGCAATTCTAGATTTTAAAATAAGATTCGAATTCAAGGTTTTGATGATTTTAAGAAGAACAGAGCATAACGACCGAAAATTGATTTTCTTCTGTTTTAAATTCGAGAAAATTATGCTGTATCAGTTGAAATAGATAATTGATAATAAAAGGTTCAATGTGTTATTACAATCAGATCATTTGATATATGAGGAAGCCTCTTAGAATCGACAACTTATCACAGATAAATAAAAAAATATAAAACAAATGTGGAAAAGTGATCGTGACACTCAACAGATTTTGGAGTTTACCCTTGATTTGATTCGATTTTGGAGACAGGAAATATATTGCCTACAGCTAGAAAGTAATCTAATTCAGAATACATATCTCTTAAAATTTTTGTATGTATTAATTCGTGTATATATATTTATATATATATATTTATATCTTAATCTTAATTATATATAAATCTAATTATATCTGCATTATATAAACCTGATTATATATGCATATGTATTTATATATTTATAACTGTAATATTTATATGTATTTATATATATATCTTTATCTGTATAACTATATATTTATTTGTATATTAAATATATAATGAAACATAATAATAATAATATTAATTATACAATTATTAATATTAACTATTAGTTTTAAAAAATGACAAACATCATAATTTACCACTAAATATAATAATAATTATATTAATAATAGTAACACTAATATTAGTAATAACTATAACAATTTTTAATGTATCAAATTTTATATCTATATAATAATATTAATAATACTATCGATACTGATATTAATATAAATCTTTATTTTAACAAAAGTACAAATATTATCAATATAGCAATTATATTTTATCTTTTAATAATTTTATATATTGATATTACATTTTATTAAGTATGTAGTATTTAATAACATCTAATATACATAATAACACATATTTACATAATACATTTGTTAGGTATAGAAACCATGTGTGTGTGTGAATATATATATATATATATATATATATATATATATATATATATATATATATATATATATATATATATATATATATATATATATATATAATCATTTTAACATCAACTTAATCATTCTGTATATTATTTTGTATTACATTTTTCATATTTACTTCTAATGTTTGAAATTATATTTTATAATTTCAAACTATTATAAATACATATATTTATATCCATATTTATTTACAAACCATTGTTCGTGAATCGTCGGCATAGTCAAAGATTAACTAATTTCATATAAACAGTTCAAAAATTTGGAGACTCAACATTACACACTCTGCTTATCGTGTCGAAATCATTTAAAGATTAAGTTTAAATTTGATCGAAAATTTCCGGGTCGTCACAGTACCTACCCGTTAAAGAAATTTCGTCCTGAAATTTGAGTGAGGTGGTCATGGCTAACAATAAAAATGTTTTCATGACAAATATGAGTTGATAAATGGAGTTTTATCATTATTGACTAATATAGATAAAACGATTCGATTGGGTGAAGCGTACGAATGAAGCTGTCACAACAGATTGAGATAGAGATTTAACTTTTGACGTAGTCACGGTGGAATTTAGAAAATAAGGTGCGTCTTAACTTTTGACGTTGTCTTGGTTGAATTTCGGAATTCAAGGGATATAAAGAAAATCTTCGAAATCTAAAAGATTAGATTCTTCAACGAATAAGGAAATTAAGATCTCTATAATTAAATACGTTGATCTGCCTCGATTACTCTATCTGATATTTCCATTATAAATTAAACTCTTCCGTTCCATTATATCTCACCATTCCTAAACTTTCTTTCTTAGTTCATACATCCAAAAGATTGTGAAAATGCCTAATCCCGTTCTAATCCTTGTTATTTTCCTAATTATCATTTCTGTCATCCTTCTTTTCAATCTTTGATAGTGCTCTAAATGAACATATATTTAGGCACAATATCCTTCCAATATGTAAAGCTTTTAGTTTTAATTGTTCTATTTTTATGTAATATTCGTTTAAATAAATAAGTGCGAAGACAAAAGAAAAAAACGACGATTTGAAGACGCAAATGACCAAAACGCCAAAAAGTACAAAGTACAATCAAAGAGGTTCAAATTATTGATGAGAAACACCTAAAAATGACAAGAGTACAAGCCGTGAAACGTAAAGTACAAGATATTAAATCGTACGAAAAGGCGTTCGAAAATCCGAAACCGAGACATGAACTAACTTTCAATGCACGACGCAACGGACCTAAAATTACAAGTCAACTATGCACATAAATATAATATAATATATAATTAATTATGTAAATTATATATATATATATATATATATATATATATATATATTATATTTATATATTATAAAAATAAATGTCGGCAGCCTAGGATCCAATTTGTGTGAGCTGAAATGCGAACCTCCGCACTCGCGGAGCTGTGAAGCACAAAAGCACCGCACTCGTGGAGCTGTACAGTTCAAAGTGGGCCTATAAACGCTCGCGAATTCTGCTCGATGAACCATCCCTTTTTCTTTCTTTCTATCTACGTAAAATATATATATTTATATTTATAATTTTAATTTTAATTTAAAGTTAATAATAATAAGGTTATAGTGGCGAATGTTTTAAGTTTGTAAGTCGAAACTATGTCCGTGTAACGCTACGCTATTAATAATCACTGTAAGCTATGTTCTTCCTTTTTAATTTAATGTCTCGTAACTAAGTTATTATTATGCTTATTTAAATCGAAGTAATCGTGATGTTGGGCTAAATATTAAGATGGGGTTATTGGATTTTGTACCATAATTCGAGTTTGGACAAAAGACCGACACTTGTGGACATTGGACTATGACTATTAATAGATGGGGGGTATTGTCTAATTGAGCAACAACTCATTGGAATCTGTCGAACCTATCTTCAAATGAGTTAATCTAATAATTATTAAAATGATTACGAATGTCCTATTTAGTGACGTTTATACGACATCCTTTACAATCATTTAATTAATTATTCGGGTTGGGTAATTGATTATTCAAACTGATAAATTGGATAAATTAATATTCATATCTCATTAAAATAGGAGTGGATTACATACAAGGGTAATTGGTGTAATTGTTAACAAAGTATTAAAACCTTGGATTATACGCAGTCGATAACCTGGTGTAATCATTAAACAAAGTATTAAAACCTTGTTACAGTTCGAATCCCTAATTAGTTGGAATATTTGACTTTGAGAATAAGGTTAATTTGACGAGCATTTTATAATTATGACCGATGGACTATTATGGACAAAAACAAGATAGGTATCAAATAAATCCAGGACAAAGGACAATTAACCCAGATAAATAAATTAAGATCAAAACGTCAAACATCATGGTTACGGAAGTTTAAATAAGCATAATTGTTTTATTTCATATTTCATCGTACTTTTATTTACTGTCATTTTATTTACTGCAATTTACTTTATCGCAATTTTTTTTACGCTTTATTTGTATTTTTGTACGCACTTTAATTATTGTCATTTATTTTTACGCTTAAAATATAAAATCGACAAACCGGTCATTAAACGGTAAAACCCCCTTTTTATAATAATAATAATACTACCTATATATAATTATATATATTTATATAAATATAGTTGTATAAAAATATAGTACATAATCAACCAGCTCCCTGTGGAACGAACCGGACTTACTAAAAACTACACTACTCTACGATTAGGTACACTGCCTATAAGTGTTGTAGCAAGGTTTAGGTATATCTATCTATATAAATAAATAAAACTTGCATCATATTTCATCGTATTTCGTAATAAAATAATAACTATTTCGTATACATCGCCGTACACATCAATCTTCCACCAGAAGAATCTGTTCACTTCTATTATTACCTTGAGTGTTGCAGATCTCGGAATTTCTCGGCGAGATCTCGGGGAGATCTCGGTTTCAAAACTCAGCCGAGAATATTTTCCCATCTCGTTGAGATTTCTCGGTCAACGGTTAAAATCTCGGTCAACGTCACGATTTCTCGGATTTTCTCGGTGAGATCTCGGATTTTCTCGTAATTTCTCGGATTTTCTCGCAATTTCTCGGATTTTCTTCTAATTTTTCGCTCATTTCTCAAATTTTCTCGTAAAAATCCATATAAATATACATATATTTATATATTTATACATATTTATATTAAAAAAACTAGAAAGTCAACACAAGTCAACGTCCGAGATCTCCCCGAGATTTTTCCGAGATGCCGAGATCTCCTCAAAAATGTCCAAACGAGATCTCCCCGAGATCCGAGTTCTCCAACCTTGCCTTGGGGTGATACTATTCTTAATTATACCGTGTCTTTATATTGCTATTCGTATTAATATCCACAGTTTGTAACCTCCATGTTGTTATTGGGTTTTATATTTTCTATTATATTTTGGAGCTCTTTGCCTTTTTATACTCTTCTTGATCTCTAGTAATACTAGTAATGGTCCAGAATTCGTAGGTATGAAGTTTCGAATTATCATAATATGCAAAGTAGAAAGAAAAGGTAGTAGCTCGATTTGATTTGTCAAATTACCAGAATATCCGAAAAAGATCGAATCATCAAGAAAATATTTTCTTGATATTTTTGAGGTTAAATAGAATACAAGAATCGTGTAACATGGCACTTGATGACGTTATGATCTGTGAATCATCACGTTCCATTAGAAACTCAGAATGACTTGCTGTAATATAATCACGTTGATCAAGTGTCATTATATTATACTAACTCATGCATCAATTTCCAACACTACTTCAAAAGCATTCTTATTTAAATTTGAATTTTTCAGAATTTAGAAGCAAAAACAGTTTCCTTTCTGATGTAATATAGATAGAACGAAGAGATGAATAATTTCGGACAAGAATATTTATGAAAATATCCTCAGAAATATCGAAGATATTTATGATGATATTTTAGAATTTCTAAGATCGAAGGTTGATGAAGAAAGATTTTTCCACAAGATTTAACATGAGTATGGAGCAAGATATTTTCTAAAGATTTCATCGGATATAGAATCATCTGGATTCTTTGAATATAGGGTTTGGTTCTTGTATTTGTCCTCTGAAATGTCCCGTTCATACTGATTATAAACGTTCCATATTAATTGATTTCGTCGCGAGGTTTTGACCTCTATATGAGACGTTTTTCAAAGACTGCATTCATTTTTAAAACAACCATAACCTTTATTTTATCGTTAAAGGTTTAAAAGCATTACGTAGATTATCAAATAATGATAATCTAAAATATACCGTTTACACACGACCATTACATAATGGTTTACAATAAGAATATATTACATCAAAAATAAGTTTCTTGAATGCAGTTTTTACATAATATCATACAAGCATGGACTCCAAATCTTTTCCTTATTTTAGTATGCAACAGCGAAAGCTCTTAATAATCACCTGAGAATAAACATGCTTAAAACGTCAACAAAAATGTTGGTGAGTTATAGGTTTAACCTATATATTATCAAATCATAATAATAGACCACAAGATTTCATATTTCAATATACATCCCATACATAGAGATAAAAATCATTCATATGGTAAACACCTGGTAACCGACATTAACAAGATGCATATATAAGAATATCCCCATCATTCCGGGACACCCTTCGGATATGATATAAATTTCGAAGTACTAAAGTATCCGGTACTTAAGATGTGGTTTGTTAGGCCCAATAGATCTATCTTTAGAATTCGCGTCAATTAGGGTGTCTGTTCCCTAATTCTTAGATTACCAGACTTAATAAAAAGGGGCATATTCGATTTCGATAATTCAACCATAGAATGTAGTTTCATGTACTTGTGTCTATTTTGTAAGTCATTTATAAAACCTGCATGTATTCTCATCCCAAAAATATTAGATTTTAAAAGTGGGACTATAACTCACTTTCACAGATTTTTACTTCGTCGGGAAGTAAGACTTGGCCACTGGTCGATTCACGAACCTATAACAAATATGTACATATATATCAAATTATGTTCAAAATATATTTACAACATTTTTAATACGTTTTAATGTTTTAAGTTTATTAAGTCAGCTGTCCTCGTTAGTAACCTACAACTAGTTGTCCATAATTAGATGTACAGAAATAAATCGATATATATTATCTTGAATCAATCCACGACCCAGTGTATACACGTCTCAGGCTAGATCACAACTCAAACTATATATATTTTTGGAATCAACCTCAACCCTGTATAGCTAACTCCAACATTACTGCATATATAGTGTCTATGGTTGTTCGAAATAATATATATAGATGGGTCGATATGATATGTCAAAACATTTGCATACGTGTCTATGGTATCCCAAGATTACATAATATATTAGAATACATGTATAATACAATATAATTTAGCTAGGATATGATTAATATAGATTTGTTACCAATTTTCACGTAGTTACAACAAGCAAAAATAACCAATCTTGTTTTACCCATAACTTCTTCATTTTAAATCCGTTTTGAGTGAATCAAATTGCTATGGTTTCATATTGAACTTAACTTTATGAATCTATACAGAAAAAGTATAAGTTTATAGTCAGAATTACAGGTTACAAGTTGTTTTTGTAAAGGTAGTCATTTCAGTCGAAAGAACGACGTCTAGATGACCATTTTGGAAAACATACTTCCACTTTGAGTTTAACCATGATTTTTGGATATAGTTTCATGTTCATAAGAAAAATCATTTTCCCATAAGAACAACTTTTAAATCAAAGTTTATCATAGTTTTTAATTATCCAAACCAAAACAGCCCCCGGTTTCACTACGACGGCGTATATCCGATTTTATGGTGTTCATCGTGTTTCCAGGTTTTAAATCATTAAGTTAGCATATCATATAGATATATAACATGTGTTTAGTTGATTTTAAAAGTCAAGTTAGAAGGATTAACTTTTGTTTGCGAACAAGTTTATAATTAACTAAACTATGTTCTAGTGATTACAAGTTTAAACCTTCGAATAAGATAGCTTTATATGTATGAATCGAATGATGTTATGAACATCATTACTACCTCAAGTTTTCTGGCTAAAACCACTGGAAATGAGAAAAATGGATCCAGCTTCAAAGGATCCTTGAATGGCTTGAAAGTTCTTGAAACAGAATCATGACACGAAAACAATTCAAGTAAGATTTTCACTCGAAATAAGATTGTTATAGTTGTAGAAATTGAATCAAAGTTTGAATATGAATATTACCTTGAATTAGAAAGATAACCTAATGTAAATAACAAAGGTTCCTTGATCTTAGATGATTACTTGAAATGGATTAGAAAGCTTGGAAGTAGACTTGAAAACTTGGAAGTATTCTTGATTTTTATGAAACTATACTTATGAAATTTATGAAGAGCACTTAGAACTTGAAGATAGAAATTGATAGAGATCACTTAGATGAAGAAAATTGAAGAATGAAAGTATCTGTAGTTGTTTTTGGTCATTGGTATATGGATTAGATATAAAGGATGTGTAATTTTGTTTTCATGTAAATAAGTCATGAATGAGTACTCATATTTTTGTAATTTTATGAGATATTTCATGATAGTTGCCAAATGATGGTTCCCAAATGTGTTAGGTGACTCACATGGGCTGCTAAGAGCTGATCATTGGAGTGTATATACCAATAGTACATACATCTAAAAGCTGTGTATTGTACGGGTATGAATACGGGTGCATACGAGTAGAATTGTTGATGAAACTGAACGAGGATGTAATTGTAAGTATTTTTATTAAGTAGAAGTATTTTGATATGTGTCTTGAAGTCTTTCAAAAGTGTAAGAATACATATCAAAACACAACATGTATATACATTCTAATGGAGTCGTTAAGTCTTCGTTAGTCGTTACATGTAAGTGTTGTTTTGAAACCTTTAAGTTAACGATCTCAATTAATGTTGTTAACCCAATGTTTATTATATCAAATGAGATGTTAAATTATTATATTATCATAATATTATGATGTATGAATATCTCTTAATATGATATATACATTAAAATATCGTTACAACGATAATCGTTACATATAAGTCTCGTTTCGTAATTCTTGGGTTAGTAGTCTTGTTTTTACATATGTAATTCATTGTTAACACACTTAATGATATATTTAAATATCATTTTATCATGTTAAATATAGTGTATCAATATCTTAATATGATACATATGTATTTAGTAGACGTTGTCATAACGATAATCGTTATATATATCATTTCGAGTTTCTTAACTTAGTAATCTCATTTTTTATGTATATCACACATTGTTAATATACTTAGTGTGATACTTACTCGTCATAATCTTATGTCAACCATATATATATGTCTATATATATACCACAACATGTAGTTTTTATAATTTTGTAACGTTCGTGAATCGCCGGACAACATGGGTGATCAATTATCTATATGAAACTTATTTCATTTAATCAAGTCTTAACAAATTTGATTGCTTAACATGTTGGAAACATTTAGTCATGTAAATATCAATCTCAATTAATATATATAAACATGGAAAAGTTCGGGTCACTACATCCTCGGTCTCCTTCATGGTTTACTTAATTCGTTTTCCAGTTCCAAATTTTCCATTGAGTGTTTACAACACTCCATTCTTTATCATTAAACTTTTGACTGTTAAGGAAGTCCTCAGTTTTCACTGTTTCATCAGCTTTTTCAAAACTTTGGAATATTGATTCGTAGACTGGGTGCTTTTCATAATTTCAGAATGGAACATCATAATTCTAAGAGATAATTGTTATATGTATACATATAACTTTTGATGTAGACATGTTGAAAGACTTTAAAATACTGATTTCTGATTCTCGGTAATTAGTATGGCAATTCTTGTTATAAGATGCGGGTGAGTATATGATAGGGTTTTAATGAACATATATAATGGTTCTTCAGAAAGTCAGAGATCAATGAAGTTGCTGTTAAGTTTACTGCAAATATGGTGGAATATATATATGGTTCTTTGGTAATGATGACGAAAGCAAAGTTATATATCAAGGTTATGAAAAGTCGAAATTGATTTGCTGAAGCTGTGACAAAGTTGTCTACTTTGAAAGGGATTACTAAGTTATTTTGGGTAATAATAACACTAAAGGAATTAACACAGATACGTATTAAACGTTTACTCAAGTTCCGAGTGTTTTCAAGTGCATAGCTATATGCATCAACCTCTTCTTACGTAGATGAAGTGCGGTTGATTCATCCTCTCGATTGAGGTGTTTTCAAAAATCATGAAAGGTTTGAACGTAGATTGTAATCGTCAAGATACAAATGAGGTTTAAGATGAAATCAAGTAGAAAACTTGAAGAATTTTTTTAGTTTCATATGTTATAATCAATATTTTAATTCATTTTAATTGTTCAATGTTGGTAGTCCTCAGTTGATAGTCCATAGTTAGCAATTCAATAATTCATATATAATATTCGAATTAATTAATAAGTATCGTGACCCGTACACATGTCTCAGACTCGATCACGACTCAAAGTATATATATTATTATAGAATCAACCTCAACCCTGTATAGCTAACTCCAGCATTACTGCATATAGAGTGTCTATGATTATTCCAAATAATATATATAGATGCGTCGATATGATATGTCAAAACCTTGTATACGTGTCCCGATATTTAAAATGCGTAAAATAAATAACAAAAATTAAATGACGATAAATAAATGCGTAAAGTAAATAAAAGAAATTAAATGACGATAAATAAAATTGCGATAATTAAATTGCGATAAATAAACTGCGATAAATAAAATGTAATCAGTTAGCTAGGAACAGTTAGCTAGGAACAGTTAACAAAATTTTTCATAGTTAATTTGTTTGTTTCTAACAAATTTTATTTTATCCAATGTTTTCTTCATTATGCCACTTGTTGGATTCTGATAGATCAAAATCCAAATATGAAATTGAATGAAAATGGTTATTCTGCGGTGAACGGATTCGTATCTTTGTAGATGTAAGTAGGGTAGTAAATGAATGTTGAATCAGATTTGAAGAATGTTTAGTGTAACTTATTAATGTGAAATCTAAATATTCCTCGGGTATTACCTACCCGTTAAAATATTTTCACTATTAACAGTTTGTACAAAAGAATTTTTAAGTACAATCCTTATGAAAATATATATACTTATATATTTTTTTCAGATGTAATCATATTAATCTCATTTGATTTACCATTAGAATAAGAGTATATAATCTCTAAAATATTAGAGATTACATAATCGCCATGTCGAACGAAGATAAATGATGTAGAACGTCACGTAGAACGATGATTATAATTTGAGGTATAGAATGAGATGTTGAGGCATGGATTGTTGATGGTACTGGTGCAGTTACTGATGATACTGTTGGTGCCGGTGATGTTGCTGAAGCTGGTAAATTTTGCACCATATTCTCCAAATTGATTACTCGAGCGCGAAGTTTGTTGGCTTATTACTCCGGGATGATTGTCTGTAAGAACGGGCAAATGAATAAGGTTTAGAATCTGAGTTATGATATAGTCGTGGCGAGATATTCGGGAAATGAGGGTGAAAATGGTGTTACGAACAGGTTCGCCGGTAAGTGCTTCAGGTTCTTCATCAAGAGGTGAATTGGGTTAGTGGAAGGGATCGCCTTCTGCGCGTCTTCATTGATTAAGTCGACTACGAACCCATCAGATGAATTGGGGATGGATGATTGGTTGATTCATTCTGGTGACACTGCTTTCGGAGCTTAGGTGAAACTCCATATCGGAATAGCTGTCGGAATCCGAGGAATTCGAACTGGTTGAGGGATTCATCTCGTACGATCAGATGAAGGATTTTCGATAAGAAATAGATTATAGGATGTAGATTAGTACCCTGCAATACATAATTTACATATGCATATACAATACTAAAATCCCATAAGTTACGGAGGAATCTACGGAAGCTGTCAGGCAAAGTCTACAGTAGCAGATACGCTAAGATATGAATTTTGTCTATACACTATTCATGCAGTCAATGCAGTAAAACGTGTCTAGACTAAGAATGATAAGCAGGTAATTTCCGACAAGAAATGATAAGCAAAACTTTTGACATGCAGACACGGTCGAAGTCCAGACTCACTAATGCATCTAAACAACTATCAGTTAGACACACTAATACAAGACCTGGTTCGCTAAGACTACCGCTCTGATACCAACTCTAACAACCCGTCCTAATCCATCAGGACGAATACATTACATTTGGTTACATCGCGAGGTACTTGACTTCTATAAGATACAATTTTACAAACATTGCATTCATTTTTTTAAAAGACAAACTTTCATTACATCGAAAGTTGACGGCATGCATACCATTTCATAATATATCCAACTATAATTGAATTAATAATAATCTTGATGAACTCAATGACTCGAATGCAACGTCTTTTGAAATATGTCATGAATGACTCTAAATAATATCTCTAAGATGAGCAAATGCACAGCGGAAGATTTCTTTCGTACCTGAGAATAAACATGCTTTCAAGTGTCAACCAAAAGGTTGGTGAGTTCATTAGTTTATCATAATCAATCATTTTCATCATTTTAATAGACCACAAGATTTTCATTTCTCATAAATATACGTCCCATGCATAGAGACAAAAATAATCATTCATATGGTGAACACCTCGTAACCGACCTTAACAAGATGCATATAGAATATCCCCATCATTCCGGGACTCCCTTCAGACATGATAAATTTGAAGTACTAAAGCATCCGGTACTTTGGATGGGGCTTGTTGGGCCCAATAGATCTATCTTTAGGATTCGCGTCAATTAGGGTGTCTGTTCCCTAATTCTTAGATTACCAGACTAAAAGGGGCATATTCAATTTAATAATCCAGCCATAGAATGTAATTTTAAGTACTTGTATCTATTTCGTAAAACATTTATAAAAGCATCGCATGTATTCTCAGTCCCAAAAATATATATTGCAAAAGCATTTAAAAAGGGAGTAATGAAACTCACCTAATGTATTTTGTAGTAAAAATACATATGACTATATTGAACAATGCAGGGTTGGCCTCGGATTCACGAACCTATATCATTTGTATATATATTAATACACATATTGGAATCACATAATTTTCCTTTATTAAAAATATATTAATTTTTACATTTTTAGTTATATAGAATTTTACTAAATTCCATTAAAACAAATACTTATATTATATTATAGATTATATGTCATATATTTTTATGTTGTATATCTACTTAAAATGATTAACATCTATATATTTAGTTATATTAATATATATCAATACATATATGATTAGTATTATATTTAAAAATCATTAGTTTGTTATATATATGTATTTATATACATAATGTTATTATGTTTGATATATATATATATATATATATATATATATATATATATATATATATATATATATAAACTATTTATATTATTACAGTATATGAAATAAATATATTTTTGGATACAAAATATTTATCTGTAAAAAAATGATAGCATTGAGAGTAATAATTTACTAATAATCATAACTTTCTTGATATTGATAATACAAATAATAATAATGATATTGTTAAAGATGGTACTTAAGTTAATAATAATAATAATAATATTAATAATTACAAAAATGATATTAATACTAATATTAGTGAAAATAATAATAATAGTAATAACTTGTATTATTCTTATAACAACAATAATAATAATCCTAAATATATTCATAATGATAATATTACTAAAATGATATATTAGTAATCATAATAATAGTAATATTGTTCGTATTTGTGACTATAATCGTAATACTAATAATAAATGATAACTAATACTTTTATTAATGATAATAATAATAATAATAATAAATATCATAATACTTGTAGTATCTATAATAAATGAGTCATAACAATAATAATAACAATAATACTAATGATCAAATTAATATTAACGATAAATAATAACAATAGTACTAATTAGAACATAAAATAGGAATGTATACCCTTAAAAAAAAATCGTTCCAAAAAGAATTGCTCCATAAGAGACTCGAACCCATGACCACTCGTTCACCCGCTTATCCCTTAACCAGTTGGGCGGTTGCCCGTTTCCTGAATGAACTCCCATTTAATTTCAATTATCTCATTTCTGATTTCACTCTTCTTCTCCCTCAATTATATACGAATGACCAGAGTTCTAAACAAGTTATGAAGAACAAAAAAAATAGGTTAAACCTGATATGAAGAACGCGTATTAAAACTCAAAATCAATTTCACTATTAGAGGCTGTTATAGGCTATGATTATAATATGAAAAGGATGTTAAATCATCGTTAGAAACTGTTTGAATCCTTAATTTAACTTGAAACATCAGTATGGTTTCAAATTTTTGGATGAACACAATAGTTGACCTTTGGAAACCAAAACTTTGACCTCTAAATTTTTAATCGATAAAACGAATTGGATTATAAGATTTTACAGAAAGTTTTCAAAAATAATTCCTAGTAACTCTGCAATTCTAGATTTTAAAATAAGATTCGAATTCAAGGTTTTGATGATTTTAAGAAGAACAGAGCATAACGACTGAAAATTGATTTTCTTCTGTTTTAAATTCGCGAAAATTATGCTGTATCAGTTGAAATAGATAATTGATAATAAAAGGTTCAATGTGTTATTACAATCAGATCATTTGATATATGAGGAAGCCTCTTAGAATCGACAAATTATCACAGATAAATAAAAAAAATATAAAACAAATGTGGAAAAGTGATCGTGACACTCAACAGATTTTGGAGTTTACCCTTGATTTGATTCGATTTTGGAGACAGGAAATATATTGCCAACAGCTGGAAAGTAATCTAATTCAGAATACGTATCTCTTAAAATTTCTGTATGTATTAATTCGTGTATATATATTTATATATATATTTATATATATATTTATATCTTAATCTTAATTATATATAAATCTAATTATATCTGCATTATATAAACCTGATTATATCTGCATATGTATTTATATATTTATAACTGTAATATGTATATGTATTTATATATATATCTTTATCTGTATAACTATATATTTATTTGTATATTAAATATATAATGAAACATAATAATAATAATATTAATTATACAATTATTAATATTAACTATTAGTTTTAAAAAATGACAAACATCATAATTTACCACTAAATATAATAATAATTATATTAATAATAGTAACACTAATATTAGTAATAACTATAACAATTTTTAATGTATCAAATTTTATATCTATATAATAATATTAATAATACTATCGATACTGATATTAATATAAATCTTTATTTTAACAAAAGTACAAATATTATCAATATAGCAATTATATTCTATCTTTTAATAATTATATATATTGATATTACATTTTATTAAGTATGTAGTATTTAATAACATCTAATATACATAATAACACATATTTACATAATACATTTGTTAGGTATAGAAACCAGGTATATATATATATATATATATATATATATATATATATATATATATATATATATATATATATATATATATATATATATATATATATATATATATATATATAATCATTTTAATATCAACTTAATCATTCTGTATATTATTTTGTATTACATTTTTCATATTTACTTCTAATGTTTGAAATTATATTTTATAATTTCAAACTATTATAAATACATATATTTATATCCATATTTATTTACAAACCATTGTTCGTGAATCGTCGGCATAGTCAAAGATTAACTGATTTCATATAAACAGTTCAAAAATTTGGAGACTCAACATTACACACTCTGCTTATCGTGTCGAAATCATTTAAAGATTAAGTTTAAATTTGATCGAAAATTTAGAGAAAATCTTAGAAATCTTAAAGATTTGACTCTTCGGTAATTAAGGAAATTAAGATCCTCTTTGCTTAAATGGAATAATCTGTTTCGATTACTCTGTCAGATATTTTACTATAAATCCACCCCCTTCGTTTCCTTATTTCCACAGTTCACATCTTCTATTCTTTCTCCCTCAATTCAAACTTTTGTTTTCTCTTCTCGACTTTAAGTAGCAAGTAATGATCCAGAATTCGTAGATATGAAATTTCGAATGAACATGACTAATGTTCTAAGAGGGAAATTGTAATAGCACAATCTTGATTTGTCAAATTACCAGAATATCCGGAAAAATAGAATTATCAAGAAGATATGTTCTTAATATGTTTGGAGATTAGGTAGAATATAAGAGTCGTGTAACATGGCACACGATGACGTTATGATCTGTGAATCATCACATTTCATTAGAAACTCAGCATGACTTACTGTAATATAATCACGTTGATCAAGTGTCATTATATTATACTAACTCATGCTTCAGTTCCCGACACTACTTCAAAAACATTCATGTTTAAACTCGAGGGTTTACAGAATATAGAAATTAAATAGTTTCCTTTCTGATGTAACACTGATATCGCGAAGAGATAAATGATTTTAGATAAGAATAGTTATGAAAATATCTTCAAAAATATCGAGATATTTATAATGAAAGATACGATGATATCTTAGAATTTCTAATATCAAAGGATGATGAAGAAGATTTGTCCGTAAAGGTTTAGAGTCAGGAGCAAGGTATTTAATGACTTCAGCAGATACTGAATCATTTGGATTCTTTGAAGGCAGATTTATTCTTTGTGATTTGTCCACAACCTCCTTCATGGTTTCGCATAATCTGCTTAAATTTTCTATTTAGCGTTTCCAACAATCCATTCTTTATCAACATACTTTTGACTATTAAGGTCTTTACAGTTGTCTATAGTTTCTGCTGCTTCATTCAGCTTTTTTTCAAAATTTTGGAGTGTTAATTCGTAGACTGGGTGCCTTTCAAAATTTCAGAATGGAAGATCATAATTCTAATAGATAAATGTTATATGTATACATATAATTGTTGATGTAGACATGCTGCGAGATTCAAAATACTGATTGCTGATTCCTGGTAATTGGTATGGCAATTCTCGTTATAAGATGCGGATGAGTATATGATAGGGTTTTAATGAACAGATATAATGGTTTTTTGGAGAGACTTAAACAAATGAGTAATGAAGTTGCTGTTAAGTTTACTGCTAATGTGATGGAATATAAACGGTTCTTCGGGAACGATGATGAAAGGGCAACGTATATATCAAAGTTATAATAAGGCTTATTCGAATGAAAAATTGAAGCTGATTTGCTGGAGCTGTGACAAAATTGGCTAATTTTGAAAAAGAATTGCAATGTTATTTTCGGTAATAACAATACAAAAGGAGCTATCACAGATACGTGTTAAACGTTTACTCGGGTTCCAAGTGTTTTCAGGTGCATAACTATATGCATAAATCTTTCCTTCCGTACATGAGATGCAGTTGATTCATTCTCTCGATTGAGGTGTCTTCAAGAATTATGAAAGGTTTGAACGCAAATTGTAATCGTCAAGATACAAATGAGGTTTAAGATGAAATCAAGTGGCAAACTTGAAGAATTGTTTTGTTTCATATGTTATAATCAATATTTTAATTCATTTAATTCTCCAATGTTAGTAGTCCACAGTTAGTAGTTCAATAATTCATATATAGTTTAATATATAATATTCGAATTAATTAATATGTATCGTGACCCATTGTATACATGTCTCAGACTCGATCACAACTCAAAGTATATATATATTATTGTAGAATCAACCTCAACCATGTATAGCTAACTCGAGCATTACCGCATATAGAGTGTCTATGGTTATTCCAAATAATATATATAGATGAAGTCGATATGATATGTCAAAACATTGTATACGTGTCCCGATTTTTAAAATGCGTAAATAACAGTATTTAAATGACGATAAATAAAGTGCGTAAAATAAATAACAGAAATTAAATAACAATAAATAAAATTGCAAGAATTAAAATTACGATAAATAAATTGCGATAAATAAATGTAATATGGAATTAACAGTTAGCTAGGAACAGTTGGCTGGGATTTTGTTAGCGTGGATTCTTAGCAGAATTTTTCATAGTTAATTTGTTTGTTTCTAACAAATTTTATTTTGTCCAATGTTTTCTTCATTATGCCACTTGTTGGATTTTGATAAGTCAAAATTCAAATATGAAATTGAATGAAAATGGTTATTCTGTGGTGAACGGATACGTATATCTGTGGATGTAAGTAGGATAGTAAATGACTGTTGAATCAGATTGGAAGAATGTACAGTGTAACTTATTAATGTAAAATCTAAATATTTCTCGGGTATTACCTACCCGTTAAAATATTTTCACCATTAACAGTTTGTACAAAAGAACTTTTAATTACAATCTTTATGAAAACATATATACATATATATTTTTCTTCAGATGTAATCATGGATTTAATGAGCTAATATGATATTAAACTCATTTGATTTTCCATTAGAACAAGAATATATAATCTCTAAAACATTAGAGATTACATAATCGTCGTGTCGAACGAAGATAAATGATGTAGAACGTCATGTAGAACGAAAATAATCGTTATAGGACATCATGTAGTATGATGATTATGCTTGAGGTACAGACTGTGAGTTTGAGGCGTGTAGTGTTGAGGCTTGTGATGCGGATGTTGTTGCTGGTGATACTGGTGTTGCCGGTGCTGTTGCTGAAGCTGGTAGGTTTTGCACCACGTTTTCCAAATTGATTACTTGAGCGCGAATCTCGTTGACTTCTTCCGTTATTCTGGGATGATTGTCGGTCGGAACGAGCGGATGAATAAGGTTTAGAATTTTAGATAAAATATAATCGTGGCGAGGTATTCAGAAAATGAGGGTGAAAATGGTGTTTCGGATTGGTTCGCCGGTGAGTGCTTCAGGTTCATCGCCAACAAGGAAATTTTGGTTGATGGAAAGTATCGCCTTCTTCTCGTTTCCATTGGTTAAGTCGACTACGAACTCATCCTCAATTCATCCAGAATGGATGATGGCAAATTGGTTGATCCATTTCGGTTACACTGCTTTCGGAGTTCGAGTGGAAATCCATATTAGAATAGCTGTCGGAATCCTAGGAACTGGAACTAGTTGAAGGATCCATTTCGTATGATCAGGGAATTGATTTTCGATATGAGATAGATTATAGGATTTAGAAATACATAATTTTCATATGTATATAGAATACCAAGATCCCATAAGTTACGGAGGAATCTTCAGAAGTTGTCAGGCAAAGTTTACAGTAACAGATACGCTAAGATACGAATTTTGTCTATACACTATTCATGAAATCCAGGCAGTAAGATATGTCTAGATTAAGAATGATAAGCAAGTGATTCCCTAAGAATGATAAGCAGGTTATTTTCGACACGAAATGATAAGCAAAACTATTGACATGCAGACACGGTCGAAGTCCAGACCCACTAATGCATCTAATCAACTATCAGTTAGACACACTAATGCAAGACCTAGTTCACTAAGACCACCGATCTGATACCAACTGAAAGGATCCGTTCATATACATTATAAATGATTCACAAAAGTTGATTACATTGCGAGGTATTTGACCTCTAAATGATACATTTTACAAACATTTCATTCGTTTTTAAAAGATAAACTTTCATTGCATCGAAAGTTAACAGGCATGCATACCATATATTATATCTAACTATCAATGACTTATTAATAATCTTGTTGAATTCAACGACTCGAATGGAACGTCTTTTGAAATATGCCATGAATGACTCCAAGTAATATCTTTAAAATGAGAAAATGCACAGCGGAAGATTTCTTTAATACCTGAGAATAAACATGTTTTAAAAGTGTCAACCAAAAGGTTGGTGAGTTCATTAGTTTATCATAATCGGTCATTTCCAAATATATAATAGACCACAAGATACTCATATTTAGAAAACAATATGGGCAGGTCTACTCCTGCTATAAAATCATTCATATGAAGAACACCGAAACCTTTCAAAACAACTCACCAACGGTAGCTAATGCGTCGTGCAATGCAAAATCATCTCACTGAGGTAGTTAATACAATATAATTTCAATAACGGTAGTTAATGCATCGTGCAATGCAAAAATTTCTCACCGTAAATAATTTTACAACAGTAGCTAATGCATCGTGCAATGCAAAAATTTCTCACCGAGGGTAGCTAAAATGGTAGCTAATGCGTCGTGCAATGCAAAATCATCTCACCGTTACTAACTACTAAATCTCACCGTAAACAATATTACAACGGTAGCTAATGCGTCGTGCAATGCAAAATCATCTCACCGAGGGTAGCTAAAATGGTAGCTAGTGCGTCGTGCAATTCAAAATTATCTCACCGTTACTAACTACTAAATCGAACCATTTCGGTAGCTAATGCATCGTGCAATGCAAAATCATCTCACCGATGGTCGATAATACAATCTTTATAGAAATCGAACCTCTGAATCCAAATAATTCTATCATAGAATGTAGTTTTGAATACTTGTGTCTATTTCGTCAATCATTTATAAAAATAGTTCATGTATTCTCAGTTCAAAAATATATCTCAAAAGCATTTAGTAAAACAGTTATAAAAACAGCGCATGTATTCTTAGTCCCAAAAATGTAAAGAGTAAAAGGGAATCAAATGAAACTCACAATACGATATTTTGTAGTAAAAATATGCATACGACGATACTGAACAATGCAGGATTGGCCTCGGATTCACGAACCTATATTCAATTATGTATATTAACACATGTAATGGTAATCAAACAAATATATATATTATTAGTGATTTTAATTGTTATTTTATATAATATGTTTTATTAATAACTTAATTAGATATATATTTATTTTTATATAGATAATTAACATTTATTACAAAAGTATTAATATGGTTAGGTTTGATGTCATAAATATATTTTTATATATAAAATCTTTATTTGATATATTAATAATACTAATAATAATAATGATAAAAATAATACTAATTATGATAGAAATTATGATAATTCTAATAATAATAAAAGTGATGCTTTTAATAATACAAATGATAGTTTAAATAAAATGTTTATTTCAATAATAGTACTAATAAAAATGATAAATAATAAAAAAAAATACTTTTAGTAATAAGGATCATAATGATAATACTATTGATAATAATAATAACTATAATAATAATAATTTTACTACTAATTATAATAATGATAATAATAATACTTATTAATACTTAATAATAATAATAATAATAATAATCATCTTAGTCTTAGTAATAATAATAAGTAATCTAAAAATAACAACAACAACAACAATAATAAAAATAATAATAATAATAATAATAACAATAATAATAATAATAATAATAATAATAATAATAATAATAATAATAATAATAATAATAATAATAATAATAATAATAATAATACTTTTGCTAAATGACGTTTATAAAAATGATATTTTTTAACAATAATGATAACAACAATAATATCAATGATGTTGATAATAATAATAATTGTATTAATAATAATAATAATTAATAATAATCTTAATAATGGAAGACTACCTTTAAAGCTTTTTCCCCAAAAAAAATGCCCCATACCAGGCTCAAACCCGCGACCTCTCGCTAACCGCTAACACCCTTAACCATTCGACCCAGTTTGTTTTTCTGATTATATTCGCAACCCAATTATATTTAACTCATTTTCATTAGTCATCATCTTCTTCATTTGAATTAAATCAACCAAAGCACAATCTTATTGATAACACTGAGTAGTAAACTTGGTTTTTGGATTTTTCACCCGAATTATGATCACCCATTATTAGTTCTTGCTTTAATTGAAAACAAAAAAATTAAACAAACACAGAAGCTGTTCGCGGCGGTTTTAAAAAAAATTTAAAATTGATTTTGAAATTTATAACGTTATAGATAAAAATTATAACACGAATTGTCTTTTAAATCACTCCTAAAAACTTTCTCAAACATCAATTGGACCTGAAACATCGAATTGAATTCGAATTTCGCGATGAACAAAAAGTTTGAGTTTTTGTAAAACAAGTTTGACTCGCAAATTCGAACTTGATATTAGGAACTGGGTTTTGAAACTTTGCAGATAGTTTGTATATGGGATTTCTAACAAAATTGCATTAATAGATTTTGAAATTCGATTTTAATCGTGTTTTGGCTAAAAAGTTGAATAACAGAGAGTGAGTGGTTTCGTTAAATAGATTTTGTTTTAAATTCCTATCATTTAGCAGCTTCAATCATTATATAACGATAATACAGATGTTAATTCAATAATTGAAGCAGTAATTTAATTGTTGGTTAGTGTATGTTAGTCGACAAGTAGTCACAGAGTAACAGAAAACAAAGATATAAATCTCATATATTGACTTTAAAAAAAACGCGTATGATTATGTAAATATATAAGTATACAACTGTAATTATATGTATATATATCTTGTATATGTAATTATATAAATCTGTAGTTATATCTTTTTATATAACTTAAATTTAACTAATATTAATAATTATTAGCGTATTAATAATAATATTGTTAACATTTATAATAATATGTATACTAATATTAATAACATTAATAATAGGAATAATAGTAGTATTAATATAAAAATGATATTATTAATATTATTACTAAAAATATAACAGATTATATATATATATATATATATATATATATATATATATATATATATATATATATATATATATATATATATATATATATATATATATATATATATATATATATATATATATATATATATATATATATATATATATATATATATATATATATATATATCAAATTTCATTAAAATACAATATAATACTTTTAATAATACTGAATTTAATATTAATAATAATATTAATACTAATTATAATAATACTAATTATAATAATACTAATATTATTAATGATAATAATAATATTAGTAATACTAATATTACAATAATTTATATATATCAAATTCGTATTTATAGATTATATATTTAATATAATATTAATAACACTAGTATTAATAATAATATTAAAAGTAATAATAATATTATTATAACAACTATATATATAATTGAATTTAACATATTAGTATCACATTTTATTGATTATATAATATACTATATAATATAAATTACATAATAATTTATATTAAATATTAAATTTTTATACACTTTAATATATACATATAATAATATTTATACATAGGAATCATATATTTATATATAAATTCATTTTAATTACAACTTAATTATTTTATATCTTATTTTACATATTAAATTTTAAATATTTAAATTATATTTTATTATTTCAAATTATATATATATATATATATATATATATATATATATATATATATATATATATATGCATATTTATTTACAAATAATTGTTCGTGAATCGTCGGGAATAGCCAAAGGTTAATTGAATGTATGAACACAGTTTAAAATTTTTGAGATTCAACTTAACAAACTTTACTTATCGTGTCGGAATAATATAAAGATAATGTTTAAATTTGATCAGAAATTTCTGGGTCATCACAGGTACGGAGTCAGAGGTGGGGTCGATGGGTTCGTTACGGAGAGATTTTCCTGGAGATCTGGGTGTCAGATCTGAGTTCTCGTTCTTCGCGATCCCATGTGAAAGAATAATTGAACTATCAAATTCAGAGTTTTAGGAGCTGATGTAGAATAAAATTCGTAGAGGGTTTGTTAACAGTTGGATCGACTTGAGTTTTTGGGTGTGGATAGTAGACATACTGATCTACACGTGGTAAAAATTTGAGGTTGATCTGACCTTTGCTTGAGATATGATTAATGATACGCATATCCGCAGGACAATGCGGATGCGCATACAAAGCCCTAAACCGCACACAAAACTGTCATGTCAGAGATATGGCACGGGTATAGCCCCACTCTATGCACCTATACCATCTGATGCGAGTTTTGTATACTTGCATAAGGGTCCAGTACATTCTAGAAGAATGTATGGTATAATCAATTCGGATTCTTTTCCTTAAATAACGAAAGCTAGTTGGGATAAGATTGCATTTAATTAGGGAAGAGATTTTACCGAAACCCTAATTCATGAGCCTATAAATACATAGCTCATAAACCCTAAAATATATATACATTCATTCGTTTACTCATACGTAAGCCACAACATACAAATCTTCATCGTACGAACAAAGCTTCTTACGATCTTAAAGACTTTCAGGTATGTCTCGAACTATAAAATCTTCATGTCTTTGGGCCACTCAACCTCGTATGCTAGGTTGTTAGTGGACTCTCGACTGGCCACCCTGTTGGAATCGAAACGACACCGATGTGGGTTATCCACGACTAAGTGTCGGAGGTCTGAATGTTGTTAGTCCTTAAACCCTATCATGCACTCAAGCGTAGGTTCACCTTGACCTCGTGAAAATATGCTTGATCAATGATTTTTCGAATATGGGCACTTTTCAGGATGAAGTTTTTCGGGTTTGATGAAGCGAGCGCGAGATGGTTTTGTTTCGGAAAATTAAAAAAATACGAGCTATGTTTTCGAAGATGTGGGTTTGTTACGGGAGCTCAGTAGGGTGGTTTAACTCATATTTGAGTAGTGTTGTGATGAACGAGGTGCATCGGTTTGAAATTCGATAGTGGGAGTTATCAGGGGAACTTTGTTGCTTACGTGTTTTAAAATGGGGTGACCAAGTGTATGGTCGGATATTTCATGATCTATGGAGTATGCGAGAGGATTATAGTTCCTTGTCACTAAAGGAAATTGATTGTCAAAGGGAGTCGAATAAAACGTGTTCGACGGTTGCTCGGGTATTGGTTGATGTTTCGATAAAGGGAGTGGTTCTTCTTCTAGGGTGATCAATTAGAAGTCTTTAGGTGATAGAAGAGGGGGGATAATCATGTAAGTCCCGGAACTTGATCTTTCTAGGATCGTTGAGGGTATTGGGAACTCGGTGTGATTTTGGTTACCGACTGAAGTTATCGAGCTAGTGGGAGTTAGACAACTAGTGGGGTTGTGGAGATAGTTGAGCAACTTATTTCTCTAATGTTCTCAAGATTAGTTTGTTAATTCCGGGTAACACTGGAGCTTCGAATACTTGTTTTACTCTCCGATGACAAAGAAATTTATGACTAACCGGTGATACCAACTAAGTGTCTTCTCAAAGCCGCGGTTTAATTCTTGCTCGTACAATGGGAGTGTAGTTGGGAGAGAAGATGGGGTTTGTGAAATTCATAGTGCTATGAGGAGGTTAGTGTACCAACAAGGAAGCGAAAAGTTGAAAAGATGGTAGACTTCAAGGTGGTGATTGCGTTCTAACTAGGGTATCTTGAAGAATAGTCTACAAAGGCATTTGTTGGAGTTCCCTTTTTTTGGTGAAGGAAATCATAGATAGACGGGTATAATCTGTAAGAGTGATCGTTGACATGTGTGTTCGGGATTGGACATGTCTAGATCGATGTGTGAGGCGGTATTATCTCATGAAGAATCCTAAGGTTGAATTCTCACTCACTTCAATTGGTCTTCTAGTGTAAGAAGTTGATTTTCATGTTAGATGATGGTGGCGATAGAAACCGAGATAGCCCAAGCTAGTAACTATGAGATCGGATTATCGCTCAGCGGTGTTTTTTCGTGTCGAAAGACTTCACTTGCTCGTAGGCTAATGAGTGGAGTGCGGCATGATTCGGGTGTCTCATCTGTCTGTATCAAAAGGAGTTGGTAATCGGCTAATCTAGAGTTATTGTGAGTTTGTTTGTTTCAACATAGTGACGGGTTGGCAAAGGTCAGTTAATGTGTCGTGACTCGTCCAAATCCACCAGGACGAATACATTACATTTGGTTACATCGCGAGGTTCTGACCTCTATATGATACATTTTACAAACATTGCATTCGTTTTTAAAAGACAAACTTTCATCACATCGAAAGTTGACAGGCATGCATACCATTTCAGAATATATCCAATATATAATTGACTTAATAATAATCTTGTTGATCTCAATGACTCGAATGCAAGGTCTTTTGAAATATGTCATGAATGACTCCAAGTAATATCTCTAAAATGAGCAAATGCACAGCGGAAGATTTCTTTTATACCTGAGAATAAAAACATGCTTTAAAGTGTCAACCAAAAGGTTGATGAGTTCATTAGTTTATCATAAACGATCATTTTCATCATTTTAATAGTCCACAAGATTTTCATTTCCATTTCTCATAAATATACGTCCCATGCATAGAGACAAAAATCATTCATATGGATTGAACACCTGATAACCGACATTAACAAGATGCATATAAGAATATCCCCTATCATTCAGGGAAATCCTTCGGACATGATAAAAACGAATTCGAAGTACTAAAGCATCCGGTACTTTGGATGGGGTTCGTTAGGCCCAATAGATCTATCTTTAGGATTCGCGTCAATTAGTACATCAGTTTACTAATTCTTAGGCTACCAAGCAAAAGGGGCATATTCGGCTTCGATCATTCAACCATATAATGTAGTTTCGATTACTTGTGTCTATTTCATAAAACATTTATAAAAGCGCATGTATTCTCAGTCCCAAAAATATATATTACAAAAGCATTTAAAAAGGGAGTAAATGAAACTCACAATACTGTATTTTGTAGTAAAAATACATATGACGACATTGACAAGTGTAGGGTTGGCCTCGGATTCACGAACATATATCATTTATATATATTAACACATATAATTGAAATTGAACAAATTTATATATTATTCTTAGTGATATATTTTATAGGTTTCATTAATAATTTAGTTAGATATATTTACTTTATTTACCTAAGACAAATAATCATTATTTATTATAAAAATATTAATATAGTTATGTTATATGTATTAAATATATTTTTTGATATAATTAATATTTATTTGTTATAGTATTAATAATAAGAATAATATTAATAATAATGATAATTATAATAATAATAATAATAATAATAATAATAATGATAATACTAATAATAATATTAATTTTGATAATAAAAATGATGATAATAATAAAATATAAAAAAATATATTTAATAATGATAGTAATAATGAAAAAATAAAAAAAGTTGTATTATTTTTACAATCAAAACAATAATTTTGATAAAAATTCTTAATACTAATAATACTTAATAATAATAATAGAAATATTAATTTTTAATAAAAATGATAAAAATAGTTATTATTAATGATAATATTAATAATGATAGTTTTTAATAATAATAATAATAATAATAATAATAATAATAATAATAATAATAATAATAATAATAATAATAATAATAATAATACCTATATTAATAATAAAAATGAATAATTTAATAATAATAATAATTTTAGAATACAACCTTTGAAGAACAAGCTTCTAAAAAAAATACGCCACTGCCCGGGCCCGATCCCAAGACCTCTCGCTTAAACAATTCCTTTTTCAAACCACTCCTCTGTTTTTATTTTCAGATTAAACTAGCAACCTAAAATCTTTTAACCCGTCATCATCATCATTAATCTGGCCCAACAGTAATTTCGGCCCAACAGTCCCCATAATGTATATTCGTTTAAACGGCCCAAGGAAAATAATCCAACTTAAAATGGTTATCGATCCATAACCCCAAAACAAGATAACGGCATCAGTTCTAGGTTTTTAATGTTATCGTTGTCGACCAGAAACATATTCGAAATAGGAGGAAGATAATAAATCGAGTGATGGCGTGTGGATGCCCGACAGAAAACGGTAGCATGGTGATGGTTACGGTTAATATTGCAAACGGTGACAACAGACTAGTAGCAGGTATTGTAAGTGTTCCATTGTTGATTAATTTTTAAACGAAAGCAGGATTAATGGGAATTGAAACAGTCGCAGGTGTGGTTTTTAAAAAAAATATGAGTCACGAAGGTGCTTGAAGTGGTGATCATCATCTACGTATTGTCACTATCATCATCGAATTATCATCATCATCATTTATGGTCTCGTAACAGAAAATGTTTTAGTTGAATAGTGTGTGGGTGTTGTCATCGATCAAGAATCTAAAACAGGAATCGATGGGTGACGGTTTGAGGTTGAGAAACAATAAAAGATAAGGTTGGTGGTGTCCAGTTATGCTCCAAAATAGAAACAATAGCAGTTCAGGTGAGTCGATGGGTGTTCTAGAAACATCAACGTGGCTAATGGAATTTGGGTCGTGAATCAACAAACAAAAAGAATATAGCAGCAGCCCAACCGTATGATTGATGATATCACACAGCCCAAAATCAATCAAAGTTTACTAAAGCCCAACTAGAAATCCAAAAATATTATAAAACGGCCGTCCCCTTAAAGCATTTAAATTCCCGGCCCCAATGCAAGTTACTTAGAAGCCATTCAACAAAAAAAAAATCATTTAATAAAAGTATTAATCATGGGTCCAGTTGGTCGGCCATGGAACTTAGATATTTTTTTAAAAGGTTGAATAAAGCATGTATTAATATACCTTCTTGTCTCTCTTGTAAGCGTTCAACCGAATTAAATAAAAGAAGAAAGAAACGTGCTGCTTGTTATCATAAGAAACAGATATAAATCAATTTCATTATCATCGTTCATCATCATTCTTGATCATCATATTTGTAACAAACACAAAATAGAAGGAGAAGCAGAAGGAGGTTGAAGATGGGTTGTGTTTGATATGATGATCGAATAGTGTTTGGGTCGAATGAATCACTGCAATATAGCAACATGGTAGTCGATCATTTAATAGCTAGGTTTATTTGATGATCGAATAGAGATGTATAAATTTTTGTTTTAGAGAGTGATGATGATGATAGTGGTTAGCTGCAACAGAAAAAGCGAAGGGTGTTGGGTTCGACAGTACAAAATAAGGGAGTTGGTTATGGTAGTTGTTGGGTGTGGCATTTTGGTGAGGGTGATGGAGAATGGAGGTGACTCATGATGGTGGGTTTAATGATGGTCTAGTGACGGGGTTGGTGGTTTGAAGGATGACGGTTTACAATTCAAGGAGTGGTATTTGACGTATTAAAGAAACAGAAAAAAAAAATAAGTAACGCGTGGGTGTGAAGGTGGCTAGTGGTAGAAGTGAAGGTATGATCGAGCTTATACAGAAGTACTGTAATAACAGTCTTTCAAGATTATTTGGGTTCTGTTGCACAGGAGAACAAGCATAGCAGCAGTCCATGGTTGTTGAGATGTGTGTGTTTCGAAAGTTTGGTGATGATGGTGGTTTGGTTCTTGAACCAAAATAGAAACATAAATTGTAGATGGGTTTTCATGGTTGTGACGATCGCTCCAAATCCATATGGATGAACAAGTCATTCATCGATTTTATTGCGAGGTATTTGACCTCTATATAATATGTTTTGTAAACATTGCATTCTTTTGAAAAGGCACACCATAAATGAATATTTAAATCAAAGGTTTTTGACATCTGATGATTTCTACGTATAGACAATCATCGTAAATAAAAGTTTACAATAGTACTTCCGTTGACAATGCAGTCAAAATAAGATACATGGTGATGATTTGGTGAATGCAACGTTTTCTTGAAAAATATGCCATGTAAGACTCCATGCACATAGCTTGTCTAACATATAATCAAACAGTGGAAGACTTCTAGGGAACCTGAGAATAAACATGCTAACAAGTGTCAATACAAAGGTTGGTGAGTTCATAGTTTTAATGTTTTGAATAATCTGTACATAAAGGTGGATCACAAGATTTCAGTTGTTTCATCCAGAAACGTTTATCAAAATATTCTACAAGATTGAGGACCCTGGTAACTAAACTTAACGAATATATAATTTATACCCTTTGTATAATCATCTTAATAATACACGCAAACCAACGTGTACGCTTCTCAAATAGCATACGTCCGTTAAAAGGCTAGTGCTCTAGCTCGGACGGGGATATCAAGCCCTATGGATCCATATACTACTACTCGCGCCCACCAGTTCTTATAACTGGCAGTTACTAGTTACCAAAGCTAAGGGATTTTCGGTTCAAACTCAGTGTAGAATTTAGTATGTAGTTGTGTCCATTGCATTTAAAATAAAGTGCATGTATTCTCAGCCCAAAAATATAGATTGCAAAAGCAATTAAAAAGGGAGCAAATGAAACTCAACTTAGCAGCACATAAAGTAGTTCACCGAAATGTGACCGAAACTCGGAATATCAAATAACCGTAGATCTCAACCTAGAGAACATATGTTGGTCAATAAATGTCTATCAAGCTAGGTCAGGTCATAGTGTATCATAATCCTAATGCTCGAGATCGACATACAAAAGTTATCAAAAGTCGTTTCAAAAAGTCAATCTGACTCAATACTATAGTTGAATGATCATGGCAATTGAAACATTTTAACATTTCATATAGTTTTCCAATTCTTGTAAAATTAAACTATAGTTTTTATAAGGCTTTAAAATATGAAAAAACAGTCAATTTTGACAATTGTTTAACAAAACGAGACGTGCCTTATATAAGGATTCATTTACTCGATTAGTAATATTTGAAAATCCAATTTTTCAATCTTATAAATAAGTTGTTTAAATATCAATTGCAGATTCAAAAGCAATTTCAATTAATGTTAATCATAATTCAGTTGTCCATATCTTTTAATTCGTTCATCGAAATTACGCGATTTCTAAATGAAAAGTTATTGATTTTTCGCCAGCTTTCCAATAACATGCAAATCATATACCTTTTATTAGTAATATATGTATTTAATTCGTGATTCATCATAAACTGTTTAATGGCGAAATTTAGCATGCAAGCATGCATAAACATATATACTCGAGCACTTGCCATGGATACACTATTAATATATAAAAGATAAGATATGAATGCTCACGTATCAATATTATGATTCAATATAGAAGTAAAGTACGTAGAAGCAACAGAGATGATAAACACTAGGTTTGACTTGCAAATAATACCCGCGAACATTACCCATAACCTCCATAATTATAATCCATAGTTTCCTTAGCTCTATCCCGCTTGAAAACCCATTTTGAAAGTGACACGCTCATGACTTCGTCGTAGTATTTTATGTATAATACTAATAATATTAATACCAATACTACTAATAATATTAGGATTAATAATAATAATTAATAATAAAATAAATAAATAATTACAGTGTAATATAAGATCAGAGGAAGTGTGCAACAAATGAACCAAAACGTCGAATTTTATAGATTTGAGCCACCAACTCACACCATGCGATCGCATGGGAAATGTGAGGGGAAACCATACGATCGCATGGCCCCTGTTTCCAGCTCATGATCGTTTGTTGTTTAGCTTGTCGACATATTATTATATAATATATATAATATATTTAATTTATATAATTAATTATATATTATATTAAATTCACGTGCATAGTTGACTTGTAATTTTTGGTCCGATGACTCGTACATTGTCACTCGACTTATGTCCCGGTTCCAGTTTCTCGAATGCATTTTCGTACGCTTAGAAAACTAGTACTTTTCGTTACGCGACGTGTACCTTTATCAAAAATTAAACTTAATCATTAATAAACTATGTCACTCGAAGTGTAGCTTTAATCAATTAAGTGTTTTGGTTATTTGCTTCTATAAATCATCGTCTCGTAGTATATACATATACATATATACATCTTCATTTTGAAATAGTGTTTTACTGTAGCAAAGTACTGTAGCAAATAGTGATTTTCAAAAACACTGTAGCTTTTCGGGAACTGTAGCAATTCGAAAATACTATAGAAAATTAGTGTTTTAGTTGTTCATCTTAAACGGTTTAGTTAACTTATCTAAATATCAATCGAATCAATAATCGAATGTTACTATCGTTTACTAAATAAATTGAAATCATATATATATATATATATATATATATATATATATATATATATATATATATATATATATGTATATATATATATAACTTAATGTGCATATATATATATATATATATATATATATATATATATATATATATATATATATATATATATATATATATATATATAACTTAATGTGCATATATATATATATATATATATATATATATATATATATATATATATATATATATATATATATATATATATATATATATATATATATATATATATATATATATATATATATATATATATATATTATTCGTGAATCTTCGAGAACAGTCAAAGAATAATTGATTACATGAATATAGTTCCAAAACTTTGAGACTCAACATTACAGACTTTGCTTATCTTGTCGAAAACATTAAATCATTTAAAGATAAAGTTTAAATTTGGTCAGAAATTTCCGGGTCGTCACAATGGTGTTAACCGGTGATGGCTGCAAGGTTTCAATTGATGATGATGGTAGGGGTGACGGGTGGTTCATGGTGATTAGTCTCGGTTGACAGGAAACAAGTAGGAGAAGAAGAGGAATGATAGTTCATAACTTTCTTGCATTGTATATGTAATGTGTATAATGAAGAGATATTGATAGGTGGTTAACACAATAACATTATTAATAAAGTGTCATCAAAGTCACGGGTGAATGTAGTACATATAGATATATTCATATCACATATATAATGTGATACATACACATACAGTAATAGATATAGATATATTAATATAAAAATAAAATCTTGATTCATGAATCACAAAACAGTGTAGACGTCTTAAATATCTGTCGACATATGTAATTAGGGGTATTATTTCGTGCTCTGTTGAAATCAGTGGCGGATAAAAGTTTCCAAAAAAATTTCATATTTTTAAATTAGATAGCTTTATTTATTTTGGTCATTATGGTATAAAATTCGATCATTAATTTATTAAATAAAAATTACATCAACTGTCCCTCTCGATTCTGGGTAAAATATGAAAAGTGTTAAAATTTATTATTTAGCTTCTAAATATATTTTTAATAGGCCTATGATTCATATAACTCATTTTTAAATCATCGTTTATTTTAAAAATATATAAGTTTGAATTTAACTTGCTTAATATCAATCGGAACCTCAACGAATATTACAATCGTTTAATATTTATTTTTAATATACTTTATTTATATATATAAATATATTTTAAATAATAATTATTATAATATCCTATTTTTATTTTATTAATTTTAATAACAACATCATATAATACTTCAAGTTATATTTCAAATTATTATTTACATATATACACCCATATCTAATTACAATTAATTGTTCGTGAATCGTCAAGAGCAGTCGAAGGTCAATTGAATATATGAACATCGTTCCAAAATTTTTTAGACTCAACATTACATACTTTGCTTATCGTATCGAAATCATATAAAGATTAAGTTTAAATTTGGTCGGAAATTTCCGGGTCGTCACAGTACCTACCCGTTAAAGAAATTTCGTCCCGAAATTTGATCGAGGTCGTCATGGCTAACAATAAAAATGTTTTCATGACGAATATGAGTTGATAAATAGAGTTTTATTACCATTGAGTAGTAAGGATAAAACAATTTGAGTATTCAAAGAGTACGAATGAAGCTATCACACAAGAGTGAAATGAGAAATAAAGTTTTGTCTTAACTTTTGACGTTGTCTGGGTTTAATTTCGGAATTCAAGGGATTTAAAGAAAATCTTCGGAATCTAAAATATTTGATTCTTCGGCGAGTAAGGAAATTAGGATCTCTATAATTAAATGTGATGATCTGTCCCGATCACTACGTCTGATATTTCCCTTATAAATTTACCTTTTCCGTTCAATTAGTTTTCACCACTTCTATATTCAATTCCCAAATTCAAAAGATTGTGAAAATGCTTAATCCAGTTCTGATCCTTGTCCTTATCCTTACTATCGCAACAATCATTCTCCTTTTCCAACTTCCACCGGGGGAATCTGTTTTCTTCTACTTCGCCCTTGAGGTTATAGTGTTTTTAATTCTCCCGTGTCTTTATGTTGCGATAAACATTGATATACACGGTTTGTAATTTATGTGTTGTTATCAGGCTTTATATTCTCCCTTATATTTCGAAGTCCCTGCTTCCGTCTTCTATAATCATTGTCATTCACAGTTAATGCTCTCTCTTATTTGCTGCGATTTATACCCCTTTATATTTCGGAGCTTCATGCTTTTGTTTTCTTTTCGCAAGTAATGGTCCAGAATTTCGTCGGTATGGAGTTTCGAATTATCATAATATACAAGGTAGAAAGGAAAGGCAGCATCACGATTTGATTTGTCAAATGACCAGAATATCCGGAAAAGACTGAATCATCAAGAGAATATTTTCTTGATATTTTTGAGGCTAAATAGAATACAAGAGTCGTGTAACATGGCACATGATGACGTTATAATCTGTGAATCATCACGTTCCATTAGAAACTTAGCATAACTTACTGTAATATAATCACGTTGATCAAGTGTCATTATATTATACTAACTCATGCTTCAGTTCCCAACACTTCTTCAATAACATTCATATTTTAAGTTCGAACTTTTCAGAATTTTAGAAACTAAAACAGTTTCTTTTATGATGTAATACAGATATAGCGGAGAGATAATTAATATCGGACAAGAATATTTATGAAGATATCTTCAGAAATATTGAGGATATTAATAATAGGGAATACGATAACATCTTAGAATTTTAGAATCAAATTGTGATGAAGAAATTCATTCATGATGATTTAGAGCGATTACGGTGCAAGGTATTCGCGAAAGATTCCATCAGAATCAGAATCATCAGGATTCTTTATGTACAATTTTAGTCCTTGTGATTTAAGCCAATGAGTAGTGAAGTTGCTGGTAAGTTTACTGTTAATGTGGTGAAATATAAACGATTCTCCGGTAACAATTATGAAGGGGCAAAAGTATATATCAAAGTTATAATGAGACTTATTCGAATGAAAGACGAAGTTGATTTGTTGAAGCTGTGACAAAATTGGCTAATTTGGAGAGAGATTGTAAAGTTATTTTCAGTAATAACAACGCCAAACGAGCTAGCACAGATACGTGTTAAACGTTCATTCAGGTTCCGAGTGTTTTCAGGTGAATAACTATATGCATCAATCTTTTCTTCCGTAGATGAAGTGCGGTTGGTTCATCCTCTCGATTGAGATGTTTTTAAGAATCATGAAAGGTTTGAACGCAGATTGTAATCGTCAAGATACAAATGAGGTTTAAGGTAAAATTAAGTGGCAAACTTGAAGAGTTGTTTAGTTTCATATGTTATAATCAATATTTTATTTCATTTTAATTGTCCAATGTTGGCAGTCCACAATTAGCAGTCCACAATTAGTAATTCAATAATTCATATATAGTTTAATATATAATATTCAAATTAATTAATACGTATCGTGACCCATTGTATACATGTCTCAGACTCGATCACAACTCAAAGTATATATATTATTATAGAATCAACCTCAACCCTGTATAGCTAACTCGATCATTACTGCATATAGAGTGTCTATGGTTATTCCAAATAATATATATAGATGCGTCGATATGATATGTCAAAACATTGTATACGTGTCCCGATATTTAAAATGCGTAAATAACAGTATTTAAATGACGATAAATAAAGTGCGTAAAATAAATAACAGAAATTAAATGACGATAAATAAAATTGCGAGAATATAAATTGCGATAAATAAACTGCGATAAATAAATTGCGATAAGAAAATGTAATAAGGGATTAACAGTTAGCTAGGAACAATTAGCTAGGATTTTGTTAGCGTGGATTCTTAACAAAATTTTCTCATGGTTAATTTGTTTGTTTCTAACAAATTTTATTTTTGTCCAATGTTTTCTTCATTATGCCACTTGTTGAATTCTGATAAGTCAAAATCCAAATATGAAATTGAATGAAAATGGTTATTCTGCGGTGAACGGATACATATATCGGTGGATGTAAGTAGGATAGTAAATGACTGTTGAATCAGATTCGAAGAATGTACAGTGTAACTTATTAATGTGAAATCTAAATATTCCTCGGGTATTACCTACCTGTTAAAATATTTTTACCATTATCAGTTTATACGAAACGATTTTTAATTACAATCTTTATGAAAATATACTTACATATATATTTTCCTCAGATGTAATCATGGATTAAATGAGTTAATATAATATTAATCTCATTTGATTTACCGTTAGAACTAGAATACATAATCTCTAAAACATTAGAGATTACATAATCATCATGAAGAACGAAGATGTAGAACGTCGTGTAGAACGATGATTATACTCGAGGTACAGAATGAGATGTTGAGGCATGTGATGTTGAAGCTTGGGTTGTTGGTGGTACTGGTATTGGTATTGGTGATACTGTTGGTGCCGGTGATGTTGTTGAAGCTGGTACATTTTGTACTATATTTTCCAAGGCTACAACTCGGGCGCGAAGCTCGTTGACTTCTTCTATTATACCGGGATGATTGTCGGTTCGGACGAGCGGATGAATGAGGTTTAGAATCTGAGATAGTATACGATCGTGACGAGATACTCTAGAAATGAGAGAAAAAATGGTGTCCCGAACAGGTTCGCCGGTAAACGCTTCAGGTTCATTGTCAAGAGGTGAATTCGGTTGGTGGAAGGGATCGCCTTCTTCGCGTCTCCATTGATTAAGTTGACTACAAACCCATCAGATGAATTGGGGATGGCTGATTGATTGATTCATTCTGGTTACACCGCTTTCGGAGCTTAGGTGAATATCCATGTCGGAATAGCTATCGGAATAACTATCGGAATAGCTATCAAAATCTGAGGGACTCGAACTGGTTGCGGGATTCATCTCGTACGATCAGATGAAGGATTTTCGATAAGAAATAGATTATAGGATGTAGATTAGTACCCTGTAATACATAATTTACATATGCATATATAATACTAAAATCCAATAAGTTACGGAGGAATCTACGGAAGCTGTCAGGCAAAGGTAACAATAACAGATACGCTAAGATATGAATTTATCTATACACTGTCTATGCAATAGAGGCAGTAAGACATTTCTAGACTTTAAGGATGATAAGAAAATAATTTTCAACACTAAATGATAAGCAAAACTTTTGACATGCAGACACGATCGAAGTCCAGACCCACTAAAGCATCTAAACAACTATCAGTTAGACACACTAATGCAAGACCTGGTTCGCTAAGACCACCGCTCTGATACCACATGTCGTGACCCGTTCAAATCCACCTGGACGAATGTAGTGACCCGAACTTTTCCATATATATATATATTAAATGAAATTGATATTTACATGATTAAATATTTCCAACATGTTAAGCAATCAAACTTGTTAAGACTTGATTAATTGAAATAGGTTTCATATAGACAATTGACCACCCAAATTGACCGGCGATTCACGAACGTTACAAATTCGTAAAAACTATATGATGTTATATATATAGACATATATATGGTTAACATGAAATTATGATAAGTAAGTATCTCACTAGGTATGTTAACAATGAGTGATATACATAAAAATGAGTTTATTGATTTAAGGAACTCGAAACGATATATAACGATTATCGTTATAACAACGTCTTACTAAATACATATGAATCATATTAAGATATTGTTACATTATGTTTAAATATGATAAATGATAAGTAAACATATCATTAAGTGTATTAACAATGAACTACATATGTAAAAACAAGACTACTAACTTAAGGATTTCGAAACGAGTCATATATGTAACGATTATCGTTGTAACGACATTTAAATGTATATATATATATATATATATATATATATATATATATATATATATATATATATATATATATATATATATATATATATCATATTAAGATATATTAATACATCATAATATCATGATAATGTAATAATTTAACATCTCATTAGATATTATAAACAATGGGTTAACAACATTTAACAAGATCGTTAACTTAAAGGTTTCAAAACAAACACTTACATGTAACGACTAACGATGACTTAACGACTCAGTTAAATGTATATACATGTAGTGTATTATGTTGTAATAATACACTTTTGGAAGACTTCAAGACACATATCAAAGTACTTCTATTTAACAAAAATTCTTACAATTACATTCTCGTTCAATTTCATCAACAATTCTACTCGTATGCAATCGTATTCGTACTCGTACAATACCCAGCTCCTAGACGTATATACTATTGGTATATACACATAATAATTCAGCTCTTAGCAGCCCTAGATAGTCAACAAACATGTGGAACTAACAATTAGATAACTAGCATGACTTATGAGCAAGGAAACAAAAACAAGAACTCCTTTTAACCCCACTCACCTTCACCACTCACCACCTACTCCATTTCACTTCCAATTTTCTTCCCAATTCTCTCTCAAAACACACACACTCTTCTATGAACGTCTAAGTTACTATTTTTCTAGCAAAAATCATCAAATACAAGCTTTGGTTATTATCTATAATCATCATAAAAACAATTACTCAAGAACACATCAAGAACACTTCCAAGTTTACAAGTTTACTTCCAAGTTTCCTAATATATTCCAAGCAATCATCTAAGATCAAGAAACCTTTGTTATTTACAGTAGGTTATCTTTCTAAATCAAGGTAATATTCATATTCAAGCTTTGATTCAATTTCTATAACTATAACTATCTTAATTCGAGTAATAATCTTACTTGAACTTGTTTTTGTGTCATGATTCTATTTCAAGAACTTCCAAGCCATCAAAGATCCTTTGAAGCTCAAGTTATTTTTTCATCATTTCCAGTAGGTTTACCTACTAAACTTGAGGTAGTAATGATGTTCATAACATCATTCGATTCATATATGTATAACTATCTTATTCGAAGATTTGAACATGTAATCACTAGAACATAGTTTAGTTAATTCTAAACTTGTTCGCCAACAAAGTTAATCCTTCTAACTTGACTTTTAAAATCAACTAAACACATGTTCTATATATATATATATATGATATACTAACTTAATGATTTAAAATCTGAAAACACGAAAAACATCGTAAAACCGGACATACGCCGTCGTAGTAACACCGCGGGCTGTTTTGGGTTAGTTAATTAAAAACTATGATAAACATTGATTTAAAAGTTGTTCTTCTGGGAAAATGATTTTTCTTATAAACATGAAACTATATCCAAAAATCATGGTTAAACTCAAAGTGAAAGTATGTTTTTCAAAATGGTTATCAAGACGTCGTTCTTTCGACTGAAATGACTACCTTTACAAAAATGACTTGTAATCTGTATTTCTGACTATAAACTTATACTTTTTCTGTTTTGATTCATAAACTTAAGTTCAATATGAAACCATAGCAACTTGAATCACTCAAAACGGATTTAAAACAAAGAAGTTATGGGTAAAACAAGATTGGATAATTTTGCTTGATGTAGCTACGTGAAAATTGGTAACAAATCTATATTAATCATTTCCTAGCTAACTTATATTGTATCATACATGTATTCTAATATATTATATAATCTTGGGATACCATAGACACGTATTCAAATGTTTTGACATATCATATCGACCCATGTATATATATTATTTGGAACAACCATAGACACTCTATATGCAGTAATGATTGAGTTAGCTATACAGGGTTGAGGTTGATTCCAAAAATATATATACTTTGAGTTGTGATCTAGCCTGAGACGTGTATACACTGGGTCGTGGATTGATTCAAGATAATATATATATCAATTTATTTCTGTACATTTAACTGTGGACAACTAGTTGTAGGTTACTAACGAGGATAGCTGACTTAATAAACTTAAAACATTAAAACATATTAAAAATGTTGTAAATATATTTTGAACATACTTTGATATATATGTACATATTTGTTATAGGTTCGTGAATCGACCAGTGGCCAAGTCTTACTTCCCGCCGAAGTAAAAATCTGTGAAAGTGAGTTATAGTCCCACTTTTAAAATCTATTATTTTTTTGGGATGAGAATACATGCGATTTTATAAATGTTTTACAAAATAGACACAAGTAATCAAAAATACTTTCTATGTTGGATTATCGAACCGAATATGCCCCTTTTTAGCTTGGTAGCCTAAGAATTAGGGAAATGGCCCCTAATTGACGCGAATCCTAAAGATAGATCTATTTGGCCCAACAAGCCTCATCCGAGTTACGGATGCTTTAGTACTTCGATTTATCATATCCGATGAGAGTCCCGGAATGATGTGGATATTCTATATACATCTTGTTAAGGTCGATTACCAGGTGTTCAACATATGAATGATTTTTATCTCTATGCAGTTTGCAAAATGCCTGATATGAGATATGTAATAAAAATAAAATCTTGTGGTCTATTATTATGATTTGATAATATGTAGGTTAAACCTATAACTCAAAAACAATTTTGTTGACGTTTTAAGCATGTTTATTCTCAGGTGATTATTATGAACTTCCGCTATTGCATACTAAAATAAGGACAAGATTTGGAGTCCATACGTGTATGATATTGTGTAAAAACTGCATTCAAGAAACTTATTTTGATGTAAAATATTCTTATTGTAAACCATTATGTAATGGTCATGTGTAAACGGTATATTTTAGGTTATCATTATTTGATAATCTACGTAATGCTTTTTAAACCATTATCAATAAAATAAAGGTTATGGTTGTTTTAAAAATGAATGCAGACTTTGAAAAACGTCTCATATAGAGGTCAAAACCTCGCGACGAAATCAATTAATATGGAACGTTTATAATCAATATAAACGGGACTTTTCAGTTAGTATCCGAGTGTTGGTCTTAGAGAACCAGAATTTTTTCATTAGTGTGTCTTACCGAGTTTGTTAGGATGCATTAGTGAGTCTGGACTTCGACCGTGTTTTTCTTCAAAAACGATTGCTTAACATTTTTTTGTTAGAAACTATATATTATTAACATGTAAATATTATGTGATATAATAATCTCTTAACGTGTTTAATATTGTGTGATAGATGTCTACCTCTAGTACAAATCCCATCGACTCACCTAATAATAATGAAGAGTCGAATATATTTTGGGAAGATTCACAAATTACCGAAGAGGAACCGGAAGAAGAGGAACCGGAAGAGGAGGAACCGGAAGAAGAGGAACCGGAAGAAGAGGTTCCGGAGGAGGAAATATTAGGAACCACAGAAAAACAGATAAATAAAAGAAAATCCTCAACCAATGGACCAAAGTTAATAATGGTCAATGGTGTTTCCGCCAAGGAAGCAAAATATTGGGAAGATTACCAATTTTCCGATGAATCGGATCCCGATGAGGATTCCGATGATGTAATAGAAATTACCTCGACCTAATTTAATAAAGCAAAAGAAAATAATAAGGGAAAAGGTATAAAAATAGAGAAACCTGATTCCAACCCCGATGAACTTTATATGTATCGGCAACATCCGTATTTCCTAAATTGTAACAATAACCCGGGAACCTCTAAACCACCAGGTTTTTCTAAACCATTGTGGAAAACGACGACTCGTATTAGAGGAACACCATATATCCCTAGAAAATTAGGAAAACGAACCAAGTCCGAAGAAGAAGAAACCAGTGATTCAGATTAGAGGGTTGTAATCATGTTGTGTATTATATGTATTGTAGTGTGCTTGTACTTTTATGTTCTATGTAAAAATTGCTTGTATTATTTGTTAATTATCTTTTACGAATCTAATCCTTATCTATTTTACAGTATAAAAACACAAAATGGACGTTAATGGTAGACAACCGAATATTTTAGAAGACCTACCAGAGGATATGATTGATGAAATCTTGTCTAGAGTCGGTCAGAATTCATCAGCACAATTAGTTATGGCGATATTAACTTGTAAAACATTTGAAAGACTTTTCAGAAATGCCTTAGTTTATAAAAGGCTTTCCTTTGATGGGTGGGGTATATCACATTGGGGAGACCGTAAGTTATGCCGTGTTTTCTTTAAAGCGTTAAGTGCGGGGAACCCAAATATAATTTTATGCTACGGGTTAAGAACCTATTTTGACTCAACATATCTCAACATAGGATTTCGTGAGTTAGAAAGAGCTTCTAACATGCAACATAAGGAAGCATGTTATGCTTACGGGTTAGTGATGTTCGTTTCTCACCAAAGTGAGAAAAAGAACATCGGATTACAACTTTTAAATAAAACCTTTCCACAAGTGACGAATTCAGTAGTTGGGGCGAGAAACAAGGTTTTTAGATTATTACGGGGCTGTTGGACATTACGAAACCCTTGTCCCTTTGACGACATTACAACATGCTGTCTTGTCAACGGTCACAACGGTTATGTTCCACAAGACCAAGGATGGGAATTAGTCTTAGTAAAACCAGAATGCATGACTTATTTCTGGACGTATGAATTACGTGTCTTTATTGCCTTTGTTGAACGACTTGCGTATAAACTAGAATTGTCTTCGCAACTATTTTGTATCAGAGTTTTTATGTGCTATATTTCATGCTATATGTAAAATAGCGGTATTGTAAGTTTGCAAAACATTGTATAAAAGTTTGAATGTGAAATATTATTATAATAAGTTTTTCATATAGAATTGTAGTAGTTGAATTGTATGTTAGCTACTAAGTATGAACTTAACGGGTAGGTATTACCCGAATTAAAACTTATAAAACTCTAAAATGAAGAAAAAGCTTTTATAAATGAGTTCATATTATGCTACGGAATACTATTGACTACTCTTAATATTCTATATGATTAACTTAATTCTTTTGGCTATTTTTGAAAGAAATGGCACCGACTACTCGTCAGAACTTGAACATGAGTGAGGAAGACATCTGTGCTTTCCTTCCAGCAAATATAGCCGTAGTACAGGCTGCAATGCAAAACAACAATAACTCAGGGTCTAGTAGTGGAGTTAACTCCACAGGAAACCGTGTAGGATGCTCCTACAAGGCTTTTACTGCCTGTAAACCTCTGGAATTCGATGGAACTGAAGGACCAGTCGGACTGAAACGATGGACCGAAAAGGTCGAATCTGTGTTTGCTATAAGCAAATGTGCTGAGGAAGATAAGGTAAAGTACGCCACGCATACCTTCACAGGTACTGCGTTAACATGGTGGAATACCTATCTCGAACAAGTGGGATAAGATGCTGCTTACGCACTACCGTGGTCAGCATTCAAAAACTTGATGAACGAGTAGTACCTTCCCAGAAACGAAGTCAATAAGCTCAAGACAGAGCTTAGAGAATTACGAACGAAGGGATTCGATATTACCAAATACGAATGACGATTTACCGAGTTGTGTTTATTGTGCCCAAGAGTGTTCGAAGATGAAGAAGAGCAGATCGATGCGTTTGTAAAGGGGTTACCAGATAGAATTCAGGATGATGTGAGTGCAAGCGCGCCCACTTCAATGCAAAAGGCATGCCGACTAGTCACAAACTTATAAACCAAATCGAGGGAAGGATTAAAGAGCAGGCGGCCGAGGAGGCCAAAATGAAATAAGTCAAGAGAAAGTGGGAAGAACCCAGTGACAAGAGTCACAATTTCAACAATCAACACCACAATCGCACCATTTTTCGCAACAACAAATGCAACAAAAACCATTCCAACAACAACAACTACAACAATCATCCCAACAACAATACCAACCGCAACAACAAAAATCCCAACAATAATCTCAATAACAACACTGGTAATCAAAATCTGAAAATTCCGTGTCTAAGGTGTGAAGGGTACCATCCAACTACTTTTTGTCCAGCAACATGTACCAAATGTAATAGAAAGGGTCATGATGCAACGAAGTGTGAAATTTATGGACCATCGGGTAAAGGAACAAGTAATGCCCACATTATTTGTTATGGATGCGAGAAGAAGGGCCACTACAAAACTGCGTGTCCAAACCAGGGAAATAATAATGGGCAAAGCCATGGGAGAGTTTTTAACATTAATGCGGAAGAAGCACAGGAAGACCCGGAGCTTGTTACGGGTACGTTTCTTATCGATGAAAAACCTACTTATGTTTTATTTGATTCGGGTGCAGATAGAAGTTATATGAGTAGAGATTTTTGTGCTAAATTAAGTGGTCCATTGACGCCTATGAATAATAAATTTTTACTCGAATTAGTAAACGGTAAAATAATTTCGGCAGATAAAATATGTCGGAATCGAGAAATTAAACTGGTTAGCGAAACGTTTAAGATCGATTTGATACCAGTAGAGTTAGGGAGTTTTAATGTGATAATCGGCATGGACTGGTTGAAAAAGGAGAGAGCAAAAAGCGTATGTTACAAAAATGCAATTCGCATTGTACGAGAAAAACGAATACCTATAATGGTGTATGGAGAAAACAGCAACGCGAAGCTAAATCTTATTAGTAATTTGAAGGTGCAAAAACTAATAAGAAAAGGTTTCTATGCCATTCTAGCACACATCGAAGAAGTCAAACCCGAAGAAAAGAACATCAATAATGTTCCCGTCGCAAAAGAATTTCCCGATGTATTTTCGAAAGAATTACCGGGACTACCTCCACATCGATCTGTTGAATTTCAAATAGATCTCGTACCAGGAGCTGCACCAATAGCTCGTGGTCCATACAGACTCGCACCCAGTGAAATGAAAGAACTCCAAAGCCAACTACAAGAACTTTTAGAGCGTGGTTTTATACGACCAAGTACATCACCATGGGGAGCTCCTGTTTTGTTTGTCATAAAGAAGGATGGTACATTCAGGTTGTGTATCGACTACCGAGAGTTAAACAAACTTACCATCAAGAATCGTTATCCACTACCAAGAATCGACGACTTATTTGATCAACTACAAGGCTCGTCAGTTTATTCGAAGATTGATTAACGTTCTGGGTATCATTAAATGCGAGTGAAGGAGGATGATATTCCGAAGACTGCTTTCAGAACGCGTTACGGTCATTACGAGTTTATGGTTATGCCGTTTAGGTTCACTAACGCACCAGCTGTGTTCATGAACCTCATGAACCGAGTGTGTAGACCATACCTTGACAAGTTTCTCATTTTTTTTTATCGATGACATACTTATTTACTCAAAGAATGATCAAGAGCACGAAGAACATTTGAGAAAAGTGCTAGAGTTGTTGAGGAAAGAAAAACTGTACGCCAAATTTTAAAGTGTGCATTTTAGTTGGAAGAAGTTCAATTCCTCGGTCACATAGTGAACAAAGAAGGTATTCAGGTAGATCCGGCAAAGATCGAAACCATTGAAAAGTGGAAAACCCCGAAAACTCCGAAGCATATACGTCAATTTTTAGGATTGGCTGGTTACTACAGAAGATTCATCCAAGATTTTTCCAAAATAGCAAAACCCTTGACTGCATTAATGCATAAAGGGAAGAAATTTGAATGGAAGGATGAGCAGGAGAAAGCGTTTCAATTGTTGAAGAAAAAGTTAACTACGGCACCTATATTGTCATTTCCTGAAGGGAATGATGATTTTGTGATATATTGTGACGCCTCAAAGCAAGGTCTTGGTTGTGTATTAATGCAACAAACAAAAGTAATTGCTTATGCATCTAGACAATTGAAGATTCACGAGCAAAATTATATGACACACGATTTGGAATTAGGCGCTATTGTTTTTGCATTAAAGACTTGGAGGCACTACTTATATGGGGTCAAAAGTATTATATATACCAACCACAAAAGTCTCCAACATATATTTAATCAGAAACAACTGAACATGAGGCAGCGTAGGTGGATTGAATTGTTGAATGATTACGACTTTGAGATTCATTACCACCCGGGGAAGGCGAATGTGGTAGCCGACGCTTTGAGTAGAAAGGACAGAGAACCTATGCGGGTAAAAGCTATGAATATAATTATTCGTACTAACCTTACTACTCAAATAAAGGAGGCGCAGCAGGGAGTTGTAAAAGAAGGAAAGTTGAAGAATAAAATACCCAAATGATCGGAGAAACATCTTAATATTCGGGAAGACGGAACCCGGTATAGAGCTGAAAGAATTTGGGTACCAAATTTTGGAGATGTGAGAGAAAAGGTACTTAAGAAAGCACATAAAACCATATATTCAATACATCCCGGAGCGGGGAAGATGTACAAAGATCTCAAGAAACACTTTTGGTGGCTGGGTATGAAAGCCGATATTGCTAAATATGTAGGAGAATGTTTGACGTGTTCTAAGGTCAAAGCTGAACATCAGAAACCATCAGGTCTACTTTAACAACCTGAAATCCCAGAATGGAAATGGGAAAACATTACCATGGATTTCATTACTAAATTGCCAAGGACCGCAAGTGGTTATGATACAATTTGGGTAATAGTCGATCGTCTTACCAAGTCAGCACACTTTCTGCCAATGAGAGAAGATGATAAAATGGAGAAGTTGGCACGATTATACTTGAAGGAAGTTGTCTCCAGACATAGAATACCAGTCTCTATTATCTCATATAGGGATGGCAGATTTGTTTCAAGATTTTGGCAGACATTGCAACAAGAATTGGGGACTCGTCTAGACATGAGTACTGCTTATCATCCACAAACTGATGGGCAAAGTGAAAGGACGATACAGACCCTTGAAGACATGCTACAAGCATGTGTTATCAATTTCGAAAACAGTTCGGATCGACACCTACCGTTAGCAGAATTTTCCTACAACAACAGCTACCATTCAAGCATTGAGATTGCGCCGTTAGAAGCACTTTATGGTAGAAAGTGCAGGTCTCCGATTTGTTAGAGTGAAGTGGGGGATAGACAGATTACGGGTCTGGAGATAATTCAAGAAACTACCGAGAAGATCATCCAAATTCAACAACGGTTGAAAACTGTCCAAAGTCGACAAAAGAGTTACGCGGACATTAAAAGAAAAGACATAGAATTTGAAGTTGGAGAGATGGTTATGCTTAAGGTTTCACCTTGGAAAGGCGTTGTTCGATTTGGTAAACGGGGGAAACTAAATCCAAGGTACATTGGACCATTCAAGATTATTGATCGTGTCGGACTAGTAGCTTACCGATTTGAGTTACCACAACAACTCGTGGCTGTACATAACACTTTCCACATCTCGAATTTGAAGAAATGTTTTGCTAAAGAAGATCTCACTATTTCATTAGTCGAAATTCAAATCAATGAAAAACTTCAATTCATCGAAGAACCCGTCGAAATAATGGATCGTGAGGTTAAAAGAATTAAGCAAAACAAGATACCAATTGTTAAGGTTCGATGGAATGCTCGTAGAGGACCTGAGTTCACCTGGGAGCGTAAAGACCAGATGAAGAAGAAATACCCATACTTATTTCCAAAAGATTCGTCAACACCTTCAACAGCTTAAAATTTCGGGACGAAATTTATTTAACGGGTAGGTACTGTAGTGACCCGAACTTTTCCATGTATATATATATTAAATGAAATTGATATTTACATAATTAAATATTTCCAACATGTTAAGCAATCAAACTTGATAAGAATTGATTAATTGAAATAGGTTTCATATAGACAATTGACCACCCAAATTGACCGGCGATTCACGAACGTTATAAATTCATAAAAACTATATGATGTTATATATATAGACATATATATGGTTAACGTGAAATTATGATAAGTAAGTATCTCACTAGGTATGTTAACAATGAGTGATATACATAAAAATGAGTTTATTTAATTAATGAACTCGAAACGATATATATAACAATTATCGTTATAACAACGTCTTACGAAATACATATGAATCATATTAAGATATTGTTACACTATGTTTAAATATGATAAATGATAAGTAAACATATCATTAAGTGTATTAACAATGAACTACATATGTAAAAACAAGACTACTAACTTAAGGATTTCGAAACGAGTCATATATGTAACGATTATCGTTGTAACGACATTTAAATGTATATATATATATATATCATATTAAGATATATTAATACATCATAATATCATGATAATGTAATAATTTAACATCTCATTAGATATTATAAACAATGGGTTAACAACATTTAACAAGATCGTTAACTTAAAGGTTTCAAAACAAACACTTACATGTAACGACTAACGATGACTTAACGACTCAGTTAAATGTATATACATGTAGTGTATTATGTTGTAATAATACACTTTTGGAAGATGTCAAGACATATATCAAAGTACTTCTATTTAACAAAAATGCTTACAATTACATTCTCGTTCAATTTCATCAACAATTCTACTCGTATGCAACCGAATTCGTACTCGTACAATACCTAGCTCCTAGACGTATATACTATTGGTATATACACATAATAATTCAGCTCTTAGCAGCCCTAGATAGTCAACAAACATGTGGAACTAACAATTAGATAACTAGCATGACTTATGAGCAAGGAAACAAAAACAAGAACTCCTTTTAACCCCACTCACCTTCACCACTCACCACCTACTCCATTTCACTTCCAATTTTCTTCCCAATTCTCTCTCAAAACACACACACTCTTCCATGAAAGTCTAAGTTACTATTTTCCAGCAAAAATCATCAAATACAAGCTTTGGTTATTATCTATAATCATCATAAAAACAATTACTCAAGAACACTTCTAAGTTTACAAGTTTACTTCCAAGTTTCCTAATCCATTCCAAGCAATCATCTAAGATCAAGAAACCTTTGTTATTTACAGTAGGTTATCTTTCTAAATCAAGGTAATATTCATATTCAAGCTTTGATTCAATTTCTATAACTATAACTATCTTAATTCGAGTAATAATCTTACTTGAACTTGTTTTTGTGTCATGATTCTATTTCAAGAACTTCCAAGCCATCAAAGATCCTTTGAAGCTCAAGTTATTTTTTCATCATTTTCAGTAGGTTTACCTACTAAACTTGAGGTAGTAATAATGTTCATAACATCATTCGATTCATATATGTATAACTATCTTATTCGAAGATTTGAACATGTAATCACTAGAACATAGTTTAGTTAATTCTAAACTTGTTCGCAAACAAAGTTAATCCTTCTAACATGACTTTTAAAATCAACTAAATACATGTTCTATATCTATATGATATGCTAACTTAATGATTTAAAATCTGGAAACACGAAAAATACCGTAAAACCGGACATACGCCGTCGTAGTAACACCGCGGGCTGTTTTGGGTTAGTTAATTAAAAACTATGATAAACTTTGATTTAAAAGTTGTTCTTCTGGGAAAATGATTTTTCTTATAAACATGAAACTATATCCAAAAATCATGGTTAAACTCAAAGTGATGTTTTTCAAAATGGTCATCAAGACGTCGTTCTTTCGACTGAAATGACTACCTTTACAAAAAAGACTTGTAATCTGTATTTTCGACTATAAACTTATACTTTTTCTGTTTTGATTCATAAACTTAAGTTCAATATGAAACCATAGCAACTTGAATCACTCAAAACGGATTTAAAACGAAGAAGTTATGGGTAAAACAAGATTGGATAATTTTGCTTGATGTAGCTACGTGAAAATTGGTAACAAATCTATATTAATAATTTCCTAGCTAAATTATATTGTATCATACATGTATTCTAATATATTATGTAATCTTGGGATACCATAGACACGTATGCAAATGTTTTGACATATCATATCGACCCATGTATATATATTATTTAGAACAACCATAGACACTTTATATGCAGTAATGATTGAGTTAGCTATACAGGGTTGAGGTTGATTCTAAAAATATATATACTTTGAGTTGTGATCTAGCCTGAGACGTGTATACACTGGGTCATGGATTGATTCAAGATAATATATATCAATTTATTTCTGTACATCTAACTGTGGACAACTAGTTGTAGGTTACTAACGCGGACAGTTGACTTAATAAACTTAAAACATTAAAACATATTAAAAATGTTGTAAATATATTTTGAACATACTTTGATATATATGTACATATTTGTTATAGGTTCATGAATCGACCAGTGACCAAGTCTTACTTCCCGAAGAAGTAAAAAATCTGTGAAAGTGAGTTATAGTCCCACTTTTAAAATCTATTATTTTTTTGGGATGAGAATACATGCGATTTTATAAATGTTTTACAAAATAGACACAAGTAATCGAAAATACTTTCTATGTTGGATTATCGAACCGAATATGCCCCTTTTTAGCTTGGTAGCCTAAGAATTAGGGAAATGGCCCCTAATTGACGTGAATCCTAAAGATAGATCTATTTGGCCCAACAAGCCTCATTCGAGTTACGGATGCTTTAGTACTTCGATTTATCATATCCGATGAGAGTCCCGGAATGATGTGGATATTCTATATACATCTTGTTAAGGTCGGTTACCAGGTGTTTAATATATGAATGATTTTTATCTCTATGCAGTTTGCAAAATGCCTGATATGAGATGTGTTATAAAAATAAAATCTTGTGGTCTATTATTATGATTTGATGATATGTAGGTTAAACCTATAACTCACCAAAAATTTTGTTGACGTTTTAAGCATGTTTATTCTCAGGTGATTATTAAGAGCTTCCGCTATTGCATACTAAAATAAGAACAAGATTTGGAGTCCATACGTTATGATATTGTGTAAAAACTTCATTCAAGAAACTTATTTTGATGTAATATATTCTTATTGTAAACCATTATGTAATGGCCGTGTGTAAACGGTATATTTTAGGTTATCATTATTTGATAATCTACATAATTCTTTTTAAACCATTATCGATAAAATAAAGGTAATGGTTGTTTTAAAAATGAATGCAGACTTTGAAAAATGTCTCATATAGAGGTCAAAACCTCACGACGAAATCAATTAATATGGAACATTTATAAGCAATATGAACGGGACATTTCAACGAATACATTACATTTGGTTACATCGCGAGGTTCTGGCCTCTATATGATACATTTTACAAACATTGCATTCGTTTTTAAAAGACAAACTTTCATCACATCGAAAGTTGACAGGCATGCATACCATTTCAGAATATATCCAATCTATAATTGACTTAATAATAATCTTGTTGATCTCAATGACTCGAATGCAACGTATTTTGAAATATGTCATGAATGACTCCAAGTAATATCTCTAAAATGAGCAAATGCACAGCGGAAGATTTCTTTCATACCTGAGAATAAACATGCTTTAAAGTGTCAACCAAAAGTTTGGTGAGTTCATTAGTTTATCATAAACGATCATTTTCATCATTTTAATAGACCACAAGATTTTCATTTCCATTTCTCATAAATATACGTCCCATGCATAGAGAAAAAAATCATTCATATGGATTGAACACCTGGTAACCGACATTAACAAGATGCATATAAGAATATCCCATATCATTCCGGGAAATCCTTCGGACATGATAAAAACGATTTCGAAGTACTAAAGCATCCGGTACTTTGGATGGGGTTCGTTAGGCCCAATAGATCTATCTTTAGGATTCGCGTCAATTAGTAGATCGGTTTACTAATTCTTAGGCTACCAAGCAAAAGGGGCATATTCGGCTTCGATCATTCAACCATATAATGTAGTTTCGATTACTTGTGTCTATTTCGTAAAACATTTATAAAAGCGCATGTATTATCAGTCCCAAAAATATATATTGCAAAAGCATTTAAAAGGGGAGTAAATGAGACTCACAATACTGTATTTTGTAGTAAAAATACATATGACGACATTGACAAGTGTATGGTTGGCCTCGGATTCACGAACCAATATCATTTATATATATTAACACATATAATTGAAATTGAACAAATTTATATATTATTCTTAGCGATATAATTTATAGGTTTTATTAATAATTTAGTTAGATATATTTACTTTATTTACCTTAGACAAATAATCATTATTTATTATAAAAATATTAATATAGTTATGTTATATGTATTAAATATATTTTTTGATATAATTAATATTTATTTGTTATAGTATTAATAATAAGAATAATATTAATAATAATGATACTTATAATAATAATAATAATAATAATAATAATAATAATAATAATAATAATAATAATAATAATAATAATAATGATAATACTAATAATAATATTAATTTTGATAATAAAAATGATGATAATAATAAAATATAAAAAATATATTTAATAATGATAGTAATAATAATAAAATAAAAAAGTTATATTATTTTTACAATCAAAACGATAATTTTGATAAAAATTCTTAATACTAATAATACTTAATAATAATAATAGAAATATTAATTTTTAATAAAAATGCTAATTTTAATAAAAATGATAAAATAGTTATTATTAATGATAATATTAATAATGATAGTTTTTAATAATAATAATAATAATAATAATAATAATAATAATAATAATAATAATAATAATAATAATAATAAAAATGAATAATTTAATAATAATAATAATTTTAGAATACAACCTTTGAAGAACAAGCTTCTAAAAAAAATACGCCACTACCCGGGCTCGATCCCAAGACCTCTCGCTTAAACAATTCCCTTTTCAAACCACTCCTCTGTTTTTATTTTCGGATTAAACTAGCAACCTAAAATCTTTTAACCCGTCATCATCATCATTAATCTGGCCCAACAGTAATTTCGGCCCAACAGTCCCCATAATGTATATTCGTTTAAACGGCCCAAGGAAAATAATCCAACTTAAAATGGTTATCAATCCATAACCCCAAAAAAAGATAATGGCAACAGTTCTAGGTTTTTAATGTTATCGTTGTCGACCAGAAACAGATTCGAAACAGGAGGAAGATAATAAATCGAGTGATGGCGTGTGGATGCCCGACAAAAAACGGTAGCATGGTGATGTTACGGTTAATATTGCAAACGGTGACAACAGACTAGTAGCAGGTATTGTAAGTGTTCCATTGTTGATTAATTTTTAAACAAAAGCAGGATTAATGGGAATTAAAACAGTCGCAGGTGTGGTTTTAAAAAAAAATGAGTCACGAAGGTGCTTGAGGTGGTGATCATCATCTACGTATTGTCACTATCATCATCGAATTATCATCATCATCATTTATGGTCTCGTAACAGAAAACGTTTTAGTTGAATAGTGTGTGGGTGTTGTCATCAATCAAGAATCCAAAACAGGAATCGATGGGTGACGGTTTGAGGTTGAGAAATAATAAAAGATAAGGTTGGTGGTGTCCAGTTATGCTCCAAAACAGAAACAATAGCAGTTCAGGTGAGTCGATGGGTGTTCTAGAAACATCAACGTGGCTAATGGAATTTGGTTCGTGAATCAACAAACAAAAAGAATATAGCAACAGCCCAACCGTATGATTGATGATATCACACAGCCCAAAATCAATCAAAGTTTACTAAAGCCCAACTAGAAATCCAAAAATATTATAAAACGGCCGTCCCCTTAAAGCATTTAAATTCACGGTCCCAATGCAAGTTACTTAGAAGCCATTCAACAAAAAAAAAATTCATTTAATAAAGGTATCAATCATGGGTCCAGTTGGTCGGCCATGGAACTTAGATATTTTTTTAAAAGGTTGAATAAACCATGTATTAATATACCTTCTTGTCTCTCTTGTAATCGTTCAACGGAATTAAATAAAAGAAGAAAGAAACGTGCTACTTGTTATCATAAGAAACAGAAATAAATCAATTTCATTATCATCGTTCATCATCATTCTTGATCATCATATTTGTAACAAACACAAAACAGAAGTAGAAGCAGAAGGAGGTTGAAGATGGGTTGTGTTTGATATGATGATCGAATAGTGTTTGGGTCGAATGAATCACTGCAATATAGTAACATGGTATTCGATCATTTAACAGCTAGGTTTATTTGATGATCGAATAGAGATGTATAAAGTTTTGTTTTAGAGAGTGATGATGATGATAGTGGTTAGCTGCAACAGAAAAAGCGAAGGGTGTTGGGTTCGACAGTACAAAATAAGGGAGTTGGTTATGGTAGTTGTTGGGTGTGGAATTTTGGTGAGGGTGATGGAGAATGGAGGTGACTCATGATGGTGGGTTTAATGATGGTCTAGTGACGGGGTTGGTGGTTTGAAGGATGACGGTTTACAATTCAAGCAGTGGTATTTGACGTATTAAAGAAACAAAAAAAGATAATAAGTAACGTGTGGGTGTGAAGGTGGCTAGTGGTAGAAGTGAAGGTATGATTGAGCTTATACAGAAGTACTGTAATAACAGTCTTTCAAGATTGTTTGGGTTCTGTTGCACAGGAGAACAAGCGTAGCAGCAGTCCATGGTTGTTGAGATGTGGGTGTTTCGAAAGTTTGGTGATGATGGTGGTTTGGTTCTTGAACCGAAATAGAAACATAAATTGTAGATGGGTTTTCATGGTGTTAACCGGTTATGGCTGTAAGGTTTCAAGGTTTCAATTGATGATGATGGTAGGGGGTGACGGGTGGTTCATGGTGATTAGTCTCGGTTGACAGGAAACAAGTAGGAGAAGAAGAGGAATGATAGTTCATAACTTTCTTGCATTGTATATGTAATGTGTATAATGAAGAGATATTGATAGGTGGTTAAGACAATAACATTATTAATAAAGTGTCATCAAAGTCACGGGTGAATGTAGTACATATAGATATATTCATATCACATATATAATGTGATACATACACATACAGTAATAGATATAGATATATTAATATAAAAATAAAATCTTGATTCATGAATCACAAAACAGTGTAGCCGTCTTAAATATTTGTCGACATATGTAATTAGGGGTATTATTTCGTGCTCTGTTGAAATCAGTGGTGGATAAAAGTTTCCAGAAAAATTTCATATTTTTAAATTAGATAGCTTTATTTATTTTGGTCATTATGGTATAAAATTCGATCATTAATTTATTAAATAAAAATTACATCAACTGTCCCTCTCGATTCTGGGTAAAATATGAAAAGTGTTAAAATTTATTATATAGCTTCTAAATATATTTTTAATAGGCCTATGATTCATATATGTGATGACCCGGAAATTTCTGACTAAATTTAAACTTTATCTTTAAATGATTTAATGTATTCGACACGATAAGTAAAGTCTGTAATGTTGAGTCTCAAAGTTTTGGAACTATAGTCATGTAATCAATTATTCTTTGACTGTTCTCGAAGATTTACGAACAATATATATATATATATATATATATATATATATATATATATATATATATATATATATATATATATATATATATATATATATATATATATGATTTCAAGTTATATAGTAAACGATAGTAACATTCGATTATTGATTCGATTGATATTTAGATAAGTTAACTAAAACGTTTAAGATGAACCAGTAAAACACTAATTTGCTACAGTATTTTCGAATTGCTACAGTACCCGAAAAGCTACAGTGTTTTCAAAAATCACTATTTACTACAGTAAAACACTATTTCAAAATGAAAATGTATATATGTATATGTATATACTACGAGACGATGATTTATCGAAGTAAATGACCAAAACACTCGAAAGTTTAAGATACATTTTGAGTGATATAGTTTATTGATAATTTAAGACTATATTTTAACAAAGGTACGAGTCACGAAATGTAAAGAGCCAGTTTTCTCAGCGTACGAATGGACATTCGAAAAACCGGAACCGGGACATAAGTTGAGTGATGACGTACGACTTATCGGAACAAAAATTACAGGTTAACTATGCATGAGAATTTAATATAATATATAAATAATTATATAAATTTAATATATTATATAATAATATGTCGACAAGGTACTCGTTAAACAAATGTGAGCTGTAAAACATCCCCATGCGATCGCATGGGAAAAGGCCTGGGGAGCCATGCGATCGCATGGCAGACCTGGCCTGACCACATCTATAAATTTGATCGAATTCTGTTTTGTAAAACACATATCTCTCTCAATCTATATTACTTCCTCTGTATTTATTTTATTTATATTATTATTATTATTATTATTATTATTATTATTATTATTATTATTATTATTATTATTATTATTATTATTATTATTATTATTATCACTATTATTATAAATCTTATTATTATTAGTAGTATTATACATAAAATACTACGACGAGGCCATGAGCGTGTCACTTTTGAAATTGGTTTTTGAGCGGGATAGAGCTAAGAAAATTATGGGTTATAGCTATGGAGGTTATGGGTATTACTTGGGGGTTATGACCATGAGTCAAAGGTCAAACCAAGTGTTTATCATCTCTGTTGCGTCTACGTATTTTCCTGCAATATTGAATCACAATATTGATACGTGAGCATTCATATCTTATCTTTTATATATTATTTGTGTATTCATGTCTAGTGCTCGAGTTTATATATTTATGCATGCTTGTATGCTAAATTTCGTCGTTAAACAGTTTATGATGAATCACGAATTAAATACATATATTACTGGAAAAAGGTATATGATATGCATGTTTTTGGAAAGTTGGCGAAAAATCAATAACTTTTCATTTAGAAATCGCGTAATTTCGATGAACGAATTAAAAGATATGGTATATTGAATTATGATTGACGTTAATTGGAATTGCTTTTGAATCTGCAATTAATATTTAAACAACTTGTTTGTAAGATTGATAAATTGGATTTTTGAATATTACCAGCCTAGTAAATGAATCCTTATATAAGGCACGTCTCGTTTTGTTGAACTATTGTCAAAATTGACTTTTTGAAACGACTTTGGATAACTTTTGTATGTCAATCTCGAGCATTAGGATTGTGATACACTATGACCTGACCTAGCTTGATAGACAATTATTGACCAACATATGTTCTCTAGGTTGAGATCTACGGTTATTTGGTATTCCAAGTTTCGGTCACATTTCGATGAACGACTTTATGTACTGCTAAGGTGAGTTTCATGTGCTCCCTTTTAATTGCTTTTGCAATCTATATTTTTGGGCTGAGAATACATGCACTTTATTTTAAACACAATGAACACAAGTACATACTTAATTCTATACTGAGTTTGAACCAAAAATCCCTTAGCTTTGGTAACTAGTAACTGCCGGTTATAAGAACTGGTGGGCGCAAGTAGTTATATATGGATCCATAGGGCTTGACATCCCCGTCTGTTCCAGGTATAGAAACCCTAGCCTGAACTATAAAACAGACGTATGCTGTTTGAGTTTAATACACGATGGTTTGCGTGTATTGTACATGTTGGTTGCATGTATGTTAAAACAAGGGTACTTATTATAACGTTAAAGTTTAGTTACCAGGGTGCTCAATTTTGTAGAATCTTTTAATAAACGTTTCTGGATGAAACAACTGAAATCTTGTAATCCACCTTTATGTACAGATTATGCAAAACATTAAAACTATGAACTCACTAACCTTTGTGTTGACACTTGTTAGCATGTTTATTCTCAGGTTCCCAAGAAGTCTTCCGCTGTTTGCTTATATATTAGACAAGCTATGTGCATGGAGTCTTACATGGCATATTTTTTCAAGGAAATGTTGCATTCACCAAATCATCATCATGTATCTTATTTTGACTGCATTGTCAATGGAAGTAATAATGTAAACTATTTTATTACGGTGATTGTCTATATGTAGAAATCATCAGATGTCGAAAACCTTTGATTTAAATATTCATTTATGGTGTGCCTTTTCAAAAGAATGCAATATTTACAAAACGTATCATATAGAGGTCAAATACCTCGCAATGAAATCGATGAATGGCGTGTTCGTCCATATGGATTTGGAGCGATCATAATAGTTGGTATCAGAGCATTGGTCCTAGCGAACCAGGTCTTGCATGAGTGTGTCTAACTGATAGTTGTTAAGATGCATTGGTAAGTCTGGACTTCGACCGTGTCTGCATGTTAAAAGTTTTGCTTATCATTTCTTGTCGAAAATTAAATGCTTATCATTCTTAAGTCTAGACACGTTTTCCTGCATTTATTGCATAAATAGTGTATAGACAAAAATTCATATCTTAGCGTATCTGTTACTGTAAACTTTTCCTGACATCTTCCGAAAATTTCTCCGTAATTTATGGGATTTTTGGTATTATATATACATATGTAAATTATGTATTGAAGAATATCAATCTAAGTTCTATAATCTAATTCATATATCAAAAATCAATTCCCTAATTATACAAGATGGATCCCGCATCTAGTTCAAATTCCTTAAACTCCGACAGCTATTCCGATATGGATATTCACCTGAATTCCGAAGACAGTGTAACCGGAATGGATCAACCAATCAGCCATCACCTATTCTGGATGAATTGGGGAAGGGTTCGTAGCTTACTTAATCATTGGAGACAAGAAGAAGGCGATCCCTTCTATCCACCACATTGCCCTCTTGGCGAAGAACCTGAAGCACTTACCGGCGAACCTGTTCGTAATACCATTTTCTCTCTCATTTCCAGAGTATCTCATCACGATAATATACTAAATCAAATTCTGAATCTTATTCATCTGCTCGTCCGAACCAACAATCATCCCGGTGTAATAGAAGAAGTCAACGAGCTTCGCGCTTGGGTAGTGGCTTTGGAGAATATGGTGCAAAGGTTACAAGCACCAGCAGCATCACCGGCATCAACAGTACCACCGACGACAACACCAACAGTACCATTACCACCACCAACAACAACCGCATCGCAAACCTCAACTTCACAATTTGTTCCACGAGTATCAACGTTATACGCACCGTAGTTACCAATAAATACCAGCAACAATAACCGATGAAGTATTAACCCATTTTCCCTGAAGAAATTTTATGTATATTTAATATATATGAATTTTGAAATCAAAATAAATCTTTTTGTACTAAGTTATTACGTGTGAATCTTAACTGGTAGGTACTACTCGGTTAGTTCATATTACTAATATGTAATGATGTACATTCTTCCTTAACAACTTAACCATTGTTAACTACAATCTCTGTTTCAACTTAATGAATTCCATTTCATAATAAATCAAGTATATTATTCAAATACATGATTTATTTTACACTTTCATTTTCGATGTACTTGAAACTTTCCAGAAAACATCATCTGTGCCTTGTAAGGTTCACAAAAAATTCCACGAGCAACAACATCCTTCACCAAGGAATATCAATAAGAATAAATAACGAAGTATTGATTTCATTAGTGAAATATTCCGCGAAGATTATATGATCTCTAATGTTTTAGAGATTTTTCATTTCTAATTCAAGCCAAAAATCAAATGAGCTTAATATGATATTAACTCATTAAATCTGTATTACATCTGAAGAAAATATACATACATATATTTTCATAAAGATTGTAATGAAAATTCTTTTGTACAAAATATTACTTGTGAAATCTTTAACGGGTAGGTAATACTCGGGAAGTATATAAGTTCACAATTAATATGTTACACTATACATTCTTCAACTTTGATTCAAAAATTATTAACTATACTCACAGCGATATACAATCATTTTCATACAAATTCAATTATATATTCTGACAGAACGAAATCCAAGTCAAGATTTAATAAGTGACATCATTCTTAGATCTCTACATCTTTCAAAGCTATACTTTGACTTCTAAACTGTGAAAGATCCTTTAGCATTGTTATTACCGAAAATAATCTTGCAATCCTTTTCAAAGTATCCAGTTTTATCACACTTCCAACCAGTCAACTTCGACTTTTCAGATTAGCCTTATTGTAACTTTGACATATACGTTCTTGTTACCGGGGAACCTTTCATGTTCCACCACATTAGCAGTAAATTTACCAACAACCTTATTAATCCTTGACCTTTCGAAAAATCCTTATACTCATTGAAACCCTATCATGTACTCATCCACATCTTGTAACAATAATTGCCATACCAACCACCGGGAATTAGCAATCAGTATTTTGAATCTGGCAGCATTTTCTACGACAACAGTTATATATAGATAGCATCTATCTTCTAGACTTACATATTTCGAATGTGAAGTTTCTGAAAAACACCCCAAACTATGAAACTAGTTCTTCGAATTTTGGAAAAATGCTGATGAAGCAGCAAAAACTGTAAACGACCTTAACAGTCAAAAGTTTGATGATAAAGAATAGTATGGTGGTAAAGCTGAGAAAAAGAGAAGGTTTGAAACTGGAAAACGGATTGAGCAGACCATGAAGGAGGCTGTGGACAACTCACAAAAATAAAATCTACCTTCAAAGAATACAAATGATTCAGTATCTGCTGAAATCCTTAGCAAATACCTTGCTCCTTACTCTAAAACCTTTGCGGATAATATTCTTCATCATCATCTTATCTTAAATATTCTAAGATATCATCGTATCTTCCATTATAAATATCCTCCATATTTCTGAAGATATTTTTTTATAACTATTCTTATCTGAAATCATTTATCTCTTTGCGCTATCTGTATTACATCATAAAAGAAACTATTTTAGTTTCTAAATCCTGAAAATTTTGAAAAATGGATGTTTTTGAAGTAGTATTGGGAATTGAAGCATGAGTTAGTATAATATAATGATACTTGATCAATGTGATTATATTACAGTAAGTCATGCTGAGTTTCTAATGGAACGTGATAAAGGTTCATAGATCACACCCTCATCATGAACCATGTTACATAACTCTTTCATTCTATTTAATCTCTAAATATATCAAGAAAATACTTTTCTTGATGATTCGGTCTTTTTCAGATATTATGGTAATTTGACAAATCAATATCGTGCCATTACAATTTCTTTCTTAGAACATTAACTATGTTCATTCCGAAATGTATAGCTACGAATTCTGGACCATTATTCGCTTGACAGTCGGGAAGGAAAAACGAAAGCATGAAGCTCCTAAATATAAGGGAAAATATAAAGCCTGACAATAACACATATATTACAAACCGTGTATATCAATGCGTATAGCAATATAAATACACAGGAGAATGAAAAATACTATAACCCCAAGGTAATAGTAGAAGAAAATAACTTCCTCTGGTGGCAGATGAAAAAGAAGAATGAAGGATACGATAGCCAAGAAAATATCAAGAATCAGAATTGGATTAAGCATTTCACAATCTTTTGGAAGTATGAAATAAGGAAGAAGATGTAGGAGTGGTGAAAATAATGAAGCGGAAGTGGTTAATTTATAGCAAAATATCAGACATAACAATCGAGGCAGATTACGCATTTAAAGAAAATCTTAATTTCCTTAAATTTTGAAGAATCAAATCTTATTTAGATTATGAAGATTTTCTATTCCTTAAATTCCAAAAATCAATCGTAACTACGTCAAAAGTTAAGACGAATCTCTATTCTTTCATTTCACTCTTTTACGATAACTTCTCTCATACTCTCCGAGAAATCGGATTGTTTTATCCATATTATTCAACGGTGATAAAATTCTATTTATCAACTCATATTCGTCATGAAAAAATTTTTATTCTTAGCCATGACGACCTCACTCAAATTTCGGGACAAAATTTCTTTAACAGATAGGTACTGTGATGACCCGGAAATTTCTGACCAAATTTAAACTTTATCTTTAAATGATTTAATGTTTTCGAGATGATAAGCAAAGTCTGTAATATTGAGTCTCAAAGTTTTGGAACTATATTCATGTAATCAATTATTCTTTGACTGTTCTCGAAAATTCACGAACAATATATATATATAACTTATATATATATATATATATATATATATATATATATATATACATACATACATACATACATACATACATACATACATACATACATATATATGATTTAAAGTTATATAGTAAACGATAGTAACATTCGATTATTGATTCGATTGATATATAGATAAGTTAACTAAAACGTTTAAGATGAACCAGTAAAACACTAATTTGCTACAATATTTTCGAATTGCAACAGTACCCGAAAAGCTACAGTGTTTTCGAAAATCAATATTTGCTACAGTATATAATAATATGTCGACAAGGTACACGTTAAACAAATGTGAGCTGTAAAACATCCCCATGCGATCGCATGGGAAAAGGCCTGGGGAGCCATGCGATCGCATGGCAGACCTGGCCTGACCACATCTATAAATTTGATCGAATTCTGTTTTGTAAAACTCATATCTCTCTCAATCTATATTACTTCCTCTGTATTTATTTTATTTATATTATTATTATTATTATTATTATTATTATTATTATTATTATTTATATTATTATAATTATTATTATTATTATTATTATTATTATTATTATTATTATTATTATTATTATTATTATTATAATCTTTTTATTATTAGTAGTATTATACATAAAATACTACGACGAGGCCATGAGCGGGTCACTTTTGAAATGGGTTTTCGAGCGGGATAGAGCAAAGAAAATTATGGGTTATAGCTATGGAGGTTATGGGTATTACTTGGGGGTTATGACCATGAGTCAAAGGTCAAACCTAGTGTTTATCATCTCTGTTGCGTCTACGTACTTTCCTGCAATATTGAATCACAATATTGATACGTGAGCATTCATATCTTATCTTTTATATATTATTTGTGTATCCAAGTCTAGTGCTCGAGTATATATATTTATGCATGCTTGTATGCTAAATTTCGTCGTTAAACAGTTTATGATGAATCACGAATTAAATACATATATTACTGGAAAAAGGTATATGATATGCATGTTTTTGGAAAGCTGGCGAAAAATCAATATCTTTTCATTTAGAAATCGCGTAATTTCGATGAACGAATTAAAAGATATGGTCAATTGAATTATGATTGACCTTAATTGGAATTGCTTTTGAATCTGCAATTAATATTTAAACAACTTGTTTGTAAGATTGATAAATTGGATTTTTGAATATTACCAGCCTAGTAAATGAATCCTTATATAAGGCACGTCTCGTTTTGTTGAACTATTGTCAAAATTGACTTTTTGAAACGACTTTGGATAACTTTTGTATGTCAATCTCGAGCATTAGGATTGTGATACACTATGACCTGACCTAGCTTGATAGACAATTATTGACCAACATATGTTCTCTAGGTTGAGATCTACGGTTATTTGGTATTCCAAATTTCGGTCACATTTCGATGAACGATTTTATGTACTGCTAAGGTGAGTTTCATGTGCTCCCTTTTAATTGCTTTTGCAATCTATATTTTTGGGCTGAGAATACATGCACTTTATTTTAAACACAATAGACACAAGTACATACTTAATTCTACACTGAGTTTGAACCAAAAATCCCTTAGCTTTGGTAACTAGTAACTGTCGGTTATAAGAACTGGTGGGCGCGAGTAGTTATTTATGGATCCATAGGGCTTGACATCCCCGTCTGTTCCAGGTATAGAAACCCTAGCCTGAACTTTAAAACAGACGTATGCTATTTGAGTTTAGTACACGTTAGTTTGCGTGTATTGTACATGTTGGTTGCATGTATGTTAAAACAGGAGTACTTATTATAACGTTAAAGTTTAGTTACTAGGGTGCTCAATTTTGTAGAATCTTTTGATAAACGTTTCTGGATGAAACAACTGAAATCTTGTGATCCACCTCTATGTACAGATTATGCAAAACATTAAAACTATGAACTCACCAACCTTTGTGTTGACACTTGTTAGCATGTTTATTCTCAGGTTCCCTAGAAGTCTTCCTCTGTTTTCTTATATGTTAGACAAGCTATGTGCATGGAGTCTTACATGGCATATTTTTTCAAGGAAACGTTGCATTTACCAAATCATCACCATGTATCTTATTTTGACTGCATTGTCAACGGAAGTACTAATGTAAACTATTTTATTACGGTGATTGTCTATATGTAGAAATCATCAGATGTCGAAAACCTCTGATGATAATTTTTATTTATGGTGTGCCTTTTCAAAAGAATGCAATATTTACAAAACGTATCATATAGAGGTCAAATACCTCGTAATGAAATCGATGAATGACGTGTTCGTCCATATGGATTTGGAGCGATCATCACAATATAACTCATTTTCGGATCATCGTTTATTTTAAAAATATATAAGTTTGAATTTAACTTGCTTAATATCAATCGGAACCTCAACGAATATTACAATCGTTTAATATTTATTTTTAATATACTTTATATATATATATATATATATATATATATATATATATATATATATATATATATATATATATATATATATATTTTAAATAATAATTATTATAATATCCTATTTTTATTTTATTAATTTTAATAACAACATCCTATAATACTTCAAGTTATATTTCAGATTATTATTTACATATATACACCCATATCTAATTACAATTAATTATTCGTGAATCGTCGAGAGCAGTCGAAGGTCAATTGAATATATGAACATCGTTCCAAAATTTTCTAGACTCAACATTACATACTTTGCTTATCGTATCGAAATCATATAAAGATTAAGTTTAAATTTGGTCGGAAATTTCCGGGTCGTCACATAATGTATCCTTCGAGTAGGAGATTGTTGGAGTGTGAAGTTCGAATTAAACAAGGTTTGCTGAATATGTGAAACTTGTAACTGGAGTTTAGAGTTATGGTCGCAAGTATGAAAGAGTCTGCCGAGAAAACAAAACTCGCGACCACCAGAATTTCATTGCAGTCGCGAAAATGGTTCTCACGGGAGGAAACTTCCAGAATCATGTTTTCTTGCTCGTTAAGTTGTTTTCTTGCTCGTTAAGTTGTTTTCTTGCTCGTTATAGTGAAAAATCTCTGGTTTTCGCCCGTGGAGTAAACCCTTCTCTGTGTTTTGGAGTTGAGATATAACCACGTTAAATTCGGTGTCATTTATCTTTATGCTTTATTATTCATTTGTCGTTCGTGGGTTAGTAATTATGATAAATCACTTGTCTTGTCTTGTTTGGGTCCTAAATCCTAACAAACATGTGCAAAACGTTTAAGAACTATCTAGGATTCTACTATTGTGCAGCTTCTGTCATGAAACCTAATGATCTTCATATGTACAGATGAAGATCGCCCGTACGTGTGAAATAAAGCATTACATTCTACGATACAGAGTTATTCCGCACGGTTCAAATATCTATCCATACGCATCTGTTGCGCGGTCGTGCGGATGAGTAACGTCCATTCGTACAAAACGTTGGTTCGTCCGTACGAACGCGACTGGGCTTATTTTTGAAAATTAAAGGTTCACATGAAGAAATATGTTTATACAAGTCTGGTGAATAACCTCATATTTTTATTAGATTTATATAAAATATTTATTAGTTGAAGAAGACGATAGTGAAGTTATTGTGAGACAATCATGGAGAAAACGCCTGATTTTCTATGGGTCAATCAAGTTATATTTTATGTTCCGCATATTGTTGATTCCACTTAGTAGAGGGAAATAGTTTTCAGATTATTGAGACACGATCACAGGATTCGGATATGTGATATTTGGTGAGTCTACATGCTTAATAATTTGTTTGAAGTTGTTAGTTGTGGGATGGGAGCATCCAATTTTTTTTTACCTAATACAGTATTTAGTCATGGGGACGTTATGAGCTATCAACGAAAATATATTAGAATGTTGTTAACAGTGATGAGGAAGTTCTACATTTGGTGATTCAGCATACCTGTTTGTGTGAATATTGGAGCATTAGAGAGATGATCATGTCAAGACCTAGAGTTCAGTCATAGAGAGAATCTTGTTGTTATGGTACTGTGGGTAACACGTTGAAGCAAAATTGAAGAAACTACATAATGTCATTAGCGATTCGACTTCCATGAGTGGAAACATTTATGTTCAAAGTTTGAGATTTCAACATATTCAAGAAGATTTTTTATGAAGCTTGTAATTCAAAAGTATATAGTACTGCTACAGAGATTGAATGAATATTACAAGAAGTGTTTACGGCAATTTGTTAGCAACGTCCAAGGGAGAATTAGTTGATGCATATTTTGTATGGTTGTAGAATGTCGAATAGTTTATGGGTGTTTATTATATATGTTGTACACCTAGTTAGATGTAAACACGTGAAACTCATGGCGCATATGCGGAAGAAAGCTTCATTCATATGGTGGTACGGATAAGAGTCTCAATCGCATGAATAAAGGTCATGTTTGAGCGTAATGTTATCCATACGAATGAGTGTACTCATTCGTATGGACCAAAGTCCGTCCGTACGCATGTGCCTACAGGCCTATAAATAAAAGTTTCGTGTGTTCATTATGATAAGAGTCTAGAAACCCTAATTGGTTATTATTGTGGTGATTTCCATGTGCATATGGGAGATCATGCTCGTATTCGTCTATATGTATATATGTATATGTATGTATTTTACATAACCCATCAGCCCATCTCAATTTCATATAACTTGTAGGGTTAAGCCCATTTGTGTTGTATATATTGACATTCATGTGAATGATATAGACATTGGAAAATAATCAATTTTATGGTATCAGAGCATTTTCATTAATGTCAATATACACAGCATAAATGGTTAGAGTATTAGAAGACAGACATGATATCATTACGTGATCATGCCCGTGATCACATATCTTGGAGGACAAGTCTAAATCTGTATATATTTAATAAATATATTATGTAATATTTTGATAGTTAGACTTTGTAACTTTGCCTTATTTACATTCACTGGAATTATATGTAATCTCCTATAAATAATACATGTATGGACCCACATAACTCGTGTGGAGTGTGAATTATTTGTAACAGACTGAAACCCGGGCTAGTTTTAAGTTGTCTATTTTGCCTTTAGGGTTTGTGCTTAAGTTTTAAGTGCTTTTATTTTAATTATTTTATTAGTGTTTTATTATACTTTTGTTGTGACCAGATTGTGACAAGGGTCCCAGATCAGGTTTGTTTATTTTAATTGGACCTCGTTTGGGTTACCTAATCTTGTGCGAAAGATATCAAATAACTGATAAATACCCGTGTGTTGTGCAGTGTGGGAATTAACCCAATTATGTGACTAGTGTGCTGTATTTTCTCCCCATTTCTAGAAAATTCACCAAAAACACCGTACCTTCATCCTTCCCACCTAACCAGACCCTAATTCCCCATTGTTGATCTTGAGCTCGAATTGGTCTTGAAATCACGTTCTTTACACTCTACTGATTCTTTTAAGGTATGAATCATGAGCTTTCATGATCAATTTAGTGTTGAAATGGTGTTTTTAAGTGTATTTGTTCAAAAGCTTGATTTTGTTTCAAAATCCATGGATTTGATGTTGTTATGGTCAAAACTTTGTGGGTTTATAGTCTATAACATGTAGTAATTGAGTTGTGGTAAGTTTTGGTGTCGAAAACGAGCTCTAGATCGAGTTTTGGTGAATTTAGCTTGAAGTCCGTAGGTTGTGTTCAGAATCTGCAGATGATGAACACAGTCGGCTGGCGAGTGAACCGACCGACTGTGTTTGACTTTCGGTCGATTGTGGAAATGCCAAATAAGTCGACCGATTGGGAAAGTCATTTTTTTTACTAATTTGTTATAATTCGCTGTCAGTGTGTCTAATCTTGATGGGAACACTATTCTAACTTGGTTTTTGTTGTTCTCAGGAGATAAGGACAAGGAGGAAGCTCAGAAATAATAACTGAGCAGTTGCTGGTAATTGGTGAGTGGGTCTATCTACGGATAGAGTTTAAGTAGCATATCATGCTACTGTGGTTGACTCTTTTACCATGCATAGTGTAGGAATTGCCATGATAGAATAATATCGTTTTCTTGATGTTGTATGTGAATTATGTGTACACTGTGTGAATGGCACCAGTCGGGCCTAGGGAGACTGGGGACTCGAGACCGTGCCTAGGAGAGGTTAGAGTCCGTATGAGGTCAACCGTGCCTAGGGGAGGTTGGGTCCATAGACTACTGATTGTGGAGTATAGTGTGAACGATGCATCCCCTACATCTGGATAACTATACTGTGAATTGAGTAGCAGGGACTATCGGTAGACTCAGGCCCGATCATCTGGGAGTCGTGTGCTCGTACAAGCCGCCGATCCTCGTATTGTCTTATTGTATGCTAGTTGGTAGTTAGCAAGTGTTGTTGTTAGTATATAGCTTGTGTGTGGCTTAACCTATATTTGTTAGATAGATTCCATTCACTTAGCGGTGCGCTAATCCCTCACATATTCTTCCCTTGCAGGTTTAGGTACTGCTAGTCGGGATGGGTGCTGTTGTAGAAGAAATGTTTGACAACCCAACTCTGATGTGGACTTTTGTATAAATAATGTTTTGTAATAACGTAACACCGTTGTGTAAACTTAAACGTAATTACACGGATTAATGTAATGACGTGACTTATATTGTGTTTGTTAATAAAGTCTTCCGCTGTGTGTTTTAAAAAAAAATAAAAAAAATGGCCGGTGCTACATTATTAAATCTTTCAAATGGGCTTAACCCTACGGGCTATATACAATTTGAAAATATAGCTATCAACACTTGAATGTCTACAACAACAACAACAACAACAACAAGCTCATGCGTACAACACTAGTATTTCTTCAGGATATGATGATTGGTACATGGATACCAGGGCCACTGCGCACCTTGCTTCAAAATCGGGTAAACTCGATGCTGTTTTTAATAAAAAAAAATTGTTTCATTAGTTATTGTCGGTGACGGTTCCACCATACCCGTTTTAAATTCCGGAAATGCCACCGTTCATAACCCTTACAGACCTCCACACCTTCATAATATATTTATTATACCTATAATCGCCAAACAATTAATTTTCGTAAAATAATTTAAGAAAGAGAACAAATCTACTATTGAATTTGATGAATTTGATTTTTTCCGTAAAATATGCTCGGGCCATACATACTCTTCTTCGATGTAACAGTGACAGTGACCTATACCATGTCACTAACCTATCCGAAATTGTTTTGCTTACGTCAAGTCAACCTCTTTGGCACAATCGTTAAGGACACCCTGGTGATCATATTTTACATACTATATTTTCTCGTGGCTTCTTTAATTGTAATAAATCCACGACCAAACTTTATGACATGCGTGTCAATTTGGAAAACATGTAAACTTGCCTTTTTATCGTTATGCCTCTATTGTTACGAAACCCTTTGAAAATTTTTCATTCTGATTTATGGACATCATTCATTCCCATTGTAGGAGGTTCTTAATGTTACATGTTATTATTAGACCACTATACACATTTTCTACGCGTATATCACCTTCGTAAGAAATCTGATGTGTTTTTTAAATTTTTACAAGTTCACTCGTATGTTAAAAATCAAGTCAACACCACAATCAAAGTCTTGAAGTGTGACAACGGGGGTGAATATAATAACACCTCTTTCATGACTTCTTTTCCACTCATGGCAACAAATTTCGTTTTCCTGCCCCACACATGTCAACAAAATGACATGGTAGAACGCATGATCCGCACCATAGATAATTGTGTTCGATCTCTTCTGTTTCATGCTCGACTTCCTCCTTAATATTGGGGTGAGGCCCTTCATATGGCCACTGATTTACTCAATATTCTACCTTTTACATCTATCATCTCTAATGACATCCCTTTTACTCGACTTTTCAACTAACAACCTAAATTCTCTCACCTTCGACTCTTCGGTTGCTTTTGTTATCCACATGTTCAAACTCCTCACAAACTCGCCAAACATTCTACACTATGCATCTTTCTTGGCTATCTGACCAATCATCGAGGATATCGTTGTCAAGATCTTGATTCTAAAAATATCATCATATCACGCCATGTCACCTTTGATGAGACTATATTTCCATTCAGTTCCATGCAACCAAACTCTTCTCCCACCTATTCCTTCCTTGAAGAAACCATTTAAGTTCTTCGATATTCTCCAAGATATTCTGAAACTAAAGACGATTCATCACAACTCATATTAAAGGGGAGATTGTTTAAAATTTCATATTTCATGTAAGTGCGTAATGTTTAGCCAATTGTAAAGGAGTTGTATGTTGGCTATAATTACTCCTCATCCCCACTTCATTGTTAGCCTTATGATTTGACTGGCCATAAGAACACATTCATTCTCTCTAACCGAGTTCCACTATAGCTAAACATCAAAAAAGCTTTCTACACAATCATAGAAGAGGTCTAAGCTAGAATCAGAGTTGAAGGGAGCTGTGAAATTATAAAGCATTCGATCAGCGACGGAGCTTGAAAGTCAACAATGAGGGGGCCATAATAATTTAATCAAAATCATATGCAGTATGTTAGCGAGGTTGGTGGGGCTAATACTTAAATTTACCATGTCTAGTCCCTAAAACTATAGAATTTGCTATTAAGGACATATTTTTTTGGGGGGACCATGGCACCCCCTGCCCTACATAAGCTCCGTCGCTGCATTCGATTAATAATCATATGAACATTACAGATTGATTCATCGTTATATTCATACAAATACATACATTATATACACTGTTCATATGTATATGTAGCAAATCATACACGAATACATCAACTCAATATAATTACAAGTTCCTAATTATATGTTTGATCGGTAAAACGCATATAAGGGTAGTCCATTGTCCATGTGTAGGGTGATCATTGTTCTATACGTAGCTTCTTTACTTTCATCCACCAGTCTAAACTTAAAGTAGTAAACAAGAAGAGCCGACATTATCTTCATTTGTCTATATGCAAATTCTTTCCCTAAGCATATTCTTGGTCCAGCCTAAACAAATGCATTTAAGTTTGGTTATGGGAGACAACTAAAATGTGCATAAAATTTCTTTTTATTACTTTTTTTTAACAATAAACACACATACCTAATTACAAAAGGTCCACCAGGCAAGGACAGATCAAATTATTAAATTTTTAATTTTATGTATTTATCTGTATAAGGAAATATTGAAGAAAAAAAAAACAGAGCGGTTTAGGGTGGAGATTTGAAGAAGATGATTAAAAAAGATGGGCGGAGATATTATTCATCTAAATTAGTGTAACATTTTAACTAATTAATGATATGATAATAAAAAACCAATGATTGCATTTAAGTATATAATATATGTATAAAACTAATCAAATGTAGTTTTTTTTCAATTTTACAAAAAAACATCTTGATGTTATGATAAAGACATAAAGTGGATGACAAACTATGTTCATGATCACGGGTGTATTATTATTTCACCTAACTGCACAGTAAAATTTATAGTATAAATATAGGATCGAATGTAATGAGTTTTTGCACCATTCACTTCAATAAGATTTATTACTCTCTCCTTTCTCTTTAATATCAGTAGTCCATAACCAAGAGTCAGATCACTAAAGGTAGTTATAAACTTTTAAATTATAACACGTTATCATCACGATTATCTCAACATTTATACTAAATATGGTTGGCCCTGCCACCTAACTAATATATGGTCGGTTATACCACCTAAATGATATATGGTCGACACTGTCGTCTAATTTACATTTATGTTATCTAACATTTATTTATGTATACTAACATTTACAGTTATGTTCACTAACATTTATATTTATGTTATATATGGTCGGTTATACCGCCTGAATTATATTTCTGTAATCTAACTCTTATTAACTTCACTAACATTTATATTTATGTTATCTAACATTTATGATTACTTATGCAATTAATCATTATTTATTTCATGCATACTAATGTTTATTTTTATTTGAGTCTTCGGGGTCACACACATATACACCGAGACGTCAAATAAAATATATATATGATGTATATATATTACTCAAGTAACAAAATAGTAAATCGAAATTAATTCATTTACTATTTATATGAATAGTAAATGAAACGAAATTAATTAATTTACTATTCACATGAAAGTGACATGATAGAAATTATTAATTATAAGTTACATAACATACCCCTAAAGTATTTGAAAAATACGACTTTTTAAATACATAAGATTTTCAAAATCAACAAGTTGATAAATTGATCTCATATATATACTCCGTATCTTTTTGAAAGATTTTGTCTTTTGTTTTTTTTTCTTTACGTATGATATAAAAAAAAATCTTGTCCTTTATATTACTCATACGCGTTTTGATATAGTGACTTTATTCGTTAACGTCAACTAACGACGTTACAACGGTCATATATACATAACGATTGTTAACGTCAACTGACGACGTTACAACAACTATATTTTTCAAATATAAATTAAACATCCCCGTTTTCACATTTTCACAAATCAATCTTCATTTTCTCAAATTACTACTCTCAAATTTTTTTTACAAAAAAGATGATTAACTCAAGGATGATTTTTCCTACTGTATTGGTCATAATAGCTATCATCCTTGTTGCTTGTACACCACTAGATGAACCTATATTTTATCCTTCCCTTATGGTTTTATTATTTGTAATCATACCATTATTCCTTTGTTTGCTACTTATGAATCTAAACTAATTCTAATTTCATGTTGTTATTTGTCTATGAAAAAAATTGATTATGATTATGATTTATGTTGTTCATCTTTCTGAAAATAGAAAATGTCAAACTTATTAAAGCTTGAGTTTGATGCCTTAGACGTACCGGGAACAAACTACACATCATGGGTTATGGACGTAGAAATAAATCTTGGATCATTGGGTATTCTAGAAACTTTAAAAGAAAACAATACCTGTTCCGATCAAGATAAATTAAAATCAATTGCTTTTATTCGCAAACATATTGATACCACCTTAAAATATATGTTTCTCACTATCAAAGATCCACATGTTTTATGGGAAAGTATCAAGAGTAGATTCGATAATCAAAAGGAAATATTACTCCCAGCTGCGAGGGAAGAATGGAGAAATCTAAGGTTCCAAGATTTCAAAAAGGTAAGTGAATACAGCTCGACCATGTTCAAGATCCGTTCAAAGCTTCAATTCTGTGGTCAAGAAATAAGTGATGCTGATATGATGGAGAAAACTTTCTCCACAATGCATTCTGCAAACATAACTGTGCAAGAAAATTTAAGATTGCAGAATTATAAAACTTTTTCCAAACTTCAAACTTATCTCTTAGTTGCAGAAGTTAATAAAGAATTACTGATGAAAAATCAAGAATCTCGTCCTACCGGTGCGCTAGCATTTCCTGAAGCTAATGCTATTAACAATAATAATAATAATAAAAGAAGAAATGCACATGGACGAGGGCGTGGACAAGGTCGTAGCCATATTGGCCAAAACCATCATCATGGAAATTACCATAACAATAATAAAAATCATAACTATGTTCGAAATCACCCTTATGGTAATGGTCGTGGTGGTGGTGGTGGTGGTCGTGGTGATCGTGGTCGTGGACAAAGAAATAATAATCCACAAAATTATAAAATTCAAACACCATACAATCCCATAAATCACAATGTTGAAGAAGGCTCTTCAAAGAATGTTGAAGATTCTTGTTACCGATGTGGTAAAATTGGCCACTGGTCTAAAAACTGCCGAACAAATCAACATTCTGTTAATCGGTATCAAGAATCCCTAAAGGGAAAAGGAAAAGAAGAAAATCTTGTGGATGACCTTGATACAAAAATCACTGAGCCAACTTATGACTACTTTAATGAATAAATTTCTAATATCTATATATATAGATATCCTATTATATGTTCTCGTTAAATAAATGGTTGTAGATTTTCAATCTATACCATATCTAGTTTACTACATATTTCCTTATTATGTGCTATTGTTTGTAACATGTTTTGAATGTAATATATTGATGAATTATGTACTCATTATTTGTTTCTCATATTTTTTTTTGAAGTTCACGATGTATACTGCTGAAGTAAGAAATTAGTCAAATGGTGGAGATATTTGTATTGCAGACAGTGGTGCTACTCACACCATACTCAAATCTAAAAAATATTTCACAGACTTGAAAGCAACGGAAGGAACTATACATACTATATCAGGTCCTGTGGACTTAATAAAAGGAATGGGAAAGGCAAAAATCATGTTACCAAATGGTACGAATTTTATGATAAATAATGCCTTATTTTCTCCCATGTCAAAGAGAAATTTGTTAAGTTTCTCTGACATATACCAAAATGGATATGATTATCAGTCAGTGACAACAGAAAATGAAAAATATTTAAGTATCACTGATAAGAATCGTGTAATTGAAAAACTACCAAGACTTCATTCTGGTTTACATTATACACATATAAATGTACCTGAAGTAAATGTGGTAGTTAAAGAAAAATCATGTGATCCTGTAATGATCATTTTGTGGCATGAGAGATTAGGCCACCCAGGATCAACAATGATGAAAAGAATAATACAAAATACACATGGACATCCATTGGCAGATCAAAGGATCCCTCATGATGCACTTATCCCATGTACATCATGCTCACTTGGAAAGTTGATAATAAGACCATCACCTCTTAAGGTTGAAAAAGAATCACTAATGTTTCTTGAAAGAATTCAAGGTGATATATGTGGACCAATTCATCCACCATGTGGACCATTTAGATATTTTATGGTTCTAATAGATGCATCTAGTAGATGGTCTCATGTTTGTCTATTATCAAGTCGAAATATGGCATTTGCAAAATTTCTTGCTCAAATTATTAAATTGAGAGCACATTTCCCTGATTATACTATTAAAAGGGTGAGACTAGATAATGCCGGTGAGTTTACGTCTCAAGCATTTAATAATTTTTGCATGTCTATTGGGATTATTGTTGAACATCCCGTTGCCCATGTGCATACACAAAATGGTTTAGCTGAATCATTAATTAAACGATTGCAGCTAATAGCTAGACCATTGATAATGCGAACAAAACTCCCAATATCTGTATGGGGCCATGCAATTTTGCATGCTGCTTCATTGATTCGCATTAGACCAAGCGCAAGTCATACATATTCTCCCTTGCAACTTGCTTTTGGCCATCAGTCAAATATTTCCCACCTTAGAACATTTGGTTGTGCAGTTTATGTCCCTATCGCACCACCACAACGTACTAAAATGGGTCCTCAAAGAAGGATGGGAATATATGTTGGATATGAAACATCTTCAATAATAAGATATATTGAACCCATGACGGGTGATGTTTTTACAGCACGTTTTGCTGATTGTCACTTTAATGAAACATTATTCCCTAGATTAGGGGGAGAAATAAAAAATAAAGAAAATGATGTTTCATGGTGTGAACCTCAATTAATGTATCTTGATCCTCGCACAAAAGAATGCGAGACCGAAGTTCAAAAAATAATGCATATGCAAGAACTTGCGAATAAATTGCCCGATGCATTTACAGATACAAAAAGGGTGACTAAATCATATATACCAGCAGCAAATGCTCCAGCTCGAATTGAAATTCCAAAAACTGGCAATAATGTCATTCTTGAGTCTTTGCCACGCCAGAAACGTGGGAGACCAATTGGTTCCAAAGACAAAAATCCTCGAAAAAGAAAATCAGCTGATAATGAGGTAAAAGAAAGTGTTCAAGAAGAACTACAAATCAATACTCCTTCTGCAGAGGAGATTGATGATGTCAATACGGAATTTTCAATTAATTATGCACATTCAAAAATATTATGGAACCGAAATGAAATGAAAAATCTTGATGAGATATTTTCATATAATGTTGCATATGACATCATGAATGATGATGATGATCCAGAACCAAAATCTGTCATGGAATGTCAAAATAGACATGATTGGGATCATTGGAAAGGAGCAATACGAGCTGAATTTGAATCGCTCAATAAAAGAAAAGTTTTCGGATCTATCATTCTCACACCTAAAGATGTGAAACCTGTGGGATATAGATGGGTTTTTGTGCGAAAAAGAAATGAGAAAAATGAAGTTACAAGGTATAAAGCTAGACTTGTAGCTCAAGGTTTTTCTCAAAGACCAGGAATTGATTATGAGAAAACTTATTCTCCTGTTATGGATGCAATTACTTTTAGATACTTAATTAGCCTGGCAGTTTCTAAAAATTTAGAAATGCATCTCATGGATGTTGTGACTGCTTATCTTTATGGATCACTTGATAGTGATATATATATATGAAGATACCTGAAGGATTTAAGGTATTAGAAGCAACCAATGCAAAACCCAAAGAAATGTACTCAATCAAGTTACAAAGGTCTTTATATGGGTTGAAACAATCGGGTCGCATGTGGTATAAACGATTAAGTGATTACTTGATAAGCAAAGGGTATACTAATAATCTTATTTGCCCATGTGTTTTCATTAAGAAAACAACATCCGGATATGTGATCATAGCTGTTTATGTTGATGATCTTAATATCATAGGTACAAATAAAGAGATCCATGAAGCCATTCAACTTCTAAAGAAAGAATTTGAAATGAAAGATCTCGGAAAAACCAAGTATTGCCTTGGTTTACAAATTGAACATATGCCTAATGGTTTACTTGTACATCAAACAACATATACTGAAAAGATTTTAAAACGTTTTAATATGGACAAGGCAAAACCATTAAGTACTCCTATGGTTGTTAGATCACTTAATGTTGACACTGATCCATTTCGTCCCTGTGAAGATCATGAAGATATCCTGGGACCAGAAGTACCATATCTTAGTGCAATTGGAGCTCTTATGTATCTTACAAATTGTACAAGACCTGACATTTCTTTTGCAGTTAATTTGCTGGCAAGATTCAGCTCAGCACCTACCAAAAGACACTGGAATGGGATCAAACACATATTTCGATACCTTCGAGGAACTACTGATTTAGGATTATTTTATTCTAACAATTCAAAACAAAATTTAGTTGGTTATGCAGATGCAGGTTATTTATCTGATCCATATAAAGCCAAATCTCAAACTGGATATGTATTCCTAAATGGCGGTACCGCAATATCATGGCGTTCTCAAAAACAAACACTTGTTGCAACATCATCAAATCATGCTGAAGTGATTGCATTACATGAAGCTACTCGGGAATGTTTTTGGTTGAGATCAATGACACAACTCATTACTGATTCTTGTGGACTAGAACGCGATAAAAGCCCAACAACTATCTATGAAGATAATGCAGCTTGCATAGCACAGATGAAAGAAGGGTATATCAAAAGTGACCGAACGAAACACATACCTCCTAGATTCTTCTCTTACACTCAAGATCTCATCAAAGACAACCAGATTGAAATGAGACATGTTCAATCTAGCAAAAACTCTGCTGATCTTTTCACCAAAGCACTTCCAACTGCTATTTTCAGAACGCATGTTCACAATATTGGCATGAGGCATGTTCAAAACATGTGGCGACTCAACGATGTCTACTTGAGGGGGAGTCAAATCTATGCTGCACTCTTTTTCCCTTGGCTAAAGTTTTTATCCCACTGGGTTTTTCTTTAGCAAGGTTTTTAACGAGGCAGTACTAAGTTGCTCTTTAATAATTTTTCATCCAAAGGGGAGTGTTATGATAAAGACATAAAGTGGATGACAAACTATGTTCATGATCACGGGTGTATTATTATTTCACCTAACTGCACAGTAAAATTTATAGTATAAATATAGGATCGAATGTAATGAGTTTTTGCACCATTCACTTCAATAAGATTTATTACTCTCTCCTTTCTCTTTAATATCAGTAGTCCATAACCAAGAGTCAGATCACTAAAGGTAGTTATAAACTTTTAAATTATAACACTTGATTTTTATTTAGCTATTACGTTTATTTATAGATGTATGATGATAATTTTACAAACGTGTTAATATATCTTTTAATTTTTCTATTCTTAATTTTTAAGTAATTTTTTTTTGCCCCCGTACAAAAAAAAATTACAGATTCGCTAGTACCACTACGAAACTCGAACTCAATCACAAGGTTAATGAGTTACCTCGATATTTCTAAGCCAAAGATCCCTTTAGTTAAATATCTTTGTTACTTACTTGAAATGCCGTAAACTTGAATGGACTTTCGGGCTGGAAAACACCATCACGGAGCCACCTTTCTGGCCGAAATACCTCCGCGTCTTCACCCCAAATGTATGTCATTCTTCCCATTGGGTATGGCATATAGCTTACAGCGTCTCCTTTCTTGATCATGAAACCATCCGGTAAGATATCATCTTTCTCTGCACACTTCCCATCCTGAACAATCAACTTTACAAGAATTAGAGGTAGCAAATGCACCCAATTCTTAGTTATGAATTTATGATCTGCAAAATTACTTTATGTTATCTCAAACAGATCAAATGAAAAAGACAAATGTAAAAACCTCAATCCCAGTTCAATTTCCAGAACTTTTGTTCCGATATATGTATTATTGACATTGTTATGGCATTGTATTTTTAATCATACTTATTTTTGTTAAATGATAAGAAAGCGTTCATGGGTCAATCTATTCTAGATTGACTCAATTTGACCGTGTTGACATATTACATAGCCCACCAAGGTTGTGTTTGATGAAACTGAATAAGTTAGCGTTAAATGGTTCATAATCTGAATGATTTAAAGCATCTGAATGAAGTTGGTGCTGAATGACAATAACATGTTTAAAAATCATTGTATTTGAACAGTATGAATGATGTAAATTTACCTAAAAAACCTTTTGCATGAATAATAATACAATATAGTTGTTCAATAAGTGTTTTTGATATAATTTAAAGAGGATATTACATAATTATGTGTTTAATGGTTAAGAGAGTAGCTCATGTCTAAATGATTCAACACTGAACGTTGAACCTTTATCAACATAAGTTATTCAGATGTCATCGAAACAAACATACTTAGTGCTGAATAGTTTAGCATTCAGTGTTGAATCATTCAATTAACCATTCAATTAATTAAGAGTTAATCAAATGCACCCTTGGTGAATAAATTGACCCCAAATGCCCGTTACCAGAGGAACAGGTGGGTAGAGTCTTAGAGTCTCGGTTAACGTTGCATGAAGGTAATGCATTTGCTCAAGAGCCGGTTCCGTTAACTTGAGGGAGAATTCATCGATAGAACACATATCATCTTCAGCTCCGGTGGCTTCTTTTACTTCAAGTGCAACTTTCTCTTGAATGAAAGTGTTCTTACAAAGCATGTAAAAGAACCAAGTGAGTGTGTTTGCTGTTGTGTCCTTCCCAGCAATAATGAAACTAAGTACTATGTCTCTCAAGTATCGATCGCTCAATTTTGCAGGATTTGTCTCGCTTTCAGTCAAGAATCTTGATAATACGTCCTCTTTACTTCCCTGTTTTCATAAAAGGTAAAACCATGTAAATATAATCTCATTGAAGATCTTAATGATGATTTGCAGGTGACAACTCCAACGAAATAGTGTTTCGTACGGGTCGGATTTGACCCGAAACACTTTTTGACCGAAGGTTATTAATAGATATAATGCAAATTACGATCACAAAAAAACCCCAAGGGGTAGCTCGGTGGTGGGGACATGAGAATCTCTAGTAGAGATGCAATTTCAATCCGGACTACACGGGCTTGCCATTAAAAAAAAAAAAAAAAAAAAGATCACAAAAAACAATAGAATGTTTGAACAATACTACAATTTAATCATAATACACTTATATGCCTTGCAACCAGTGCGAAATGGGTCATTACAAGGTAAGATTTTTTACTTACTCGTCGTTTGACCCATTAAAGATAAAGCATAACATGACTCAGATACATAGATCAGTTAGGTAATTGAGGGAGGATACTCACATCAAGTTTCTCATTTTTCATTTGAGACCTCTTGTTCTGTATCAATTCATACACAAAGTTATCGATCACTTTTATGTTTTTCTTCAGAGAAGCTTCTACACCGAAGTTGAAGTACCTTTTCACCCTCCATAACACATCAACATATCTTCGGAAGATAACAACATTTGAATCGTCAAAAGCTATCATAAAACGATTACTAACTTCATCCGAACCAGATAAAGTATTGAGATCAAACCCAAATCCGACCTTGAATATCGAATCTAAAGTGGATTTCAGTAAAAGATCCTACAAAATTAAAGAAATATGTGATTGTGTTGCAACCTAATCAAAATTCTAGAGTGAAAATTTTGTTGTGTTTGCAAGAGGTCGCAAGTTCAAATCTTGAGGTGGCCAGGGAAGGTTTCAGAAACTATCATGAAAAACCTCATTAATAGATGTTCTCCAACCCATACCTCTTTTGACCCAAAACGCCACCTTATCCACAAATTTTTCTGATCTAAAAAGTTATTCATGTCAATTTTGATTTAGCTTATAATACCTGTAGATTAATTATATTATTATTATTATTAACAGCTGCTTCTGAAATCTTCTTCACCAGCTTAGTAGTGTTTGACCTGAAAACATTAGTACTAAAATCTCTAAGATTTTTAGTTGAAAACTCATAACTTGCAAGCTTTCGTTGATGACGCCATATATCTCCATCTGCTGCAAATATCCCATCTCCAAATAGATCTCTCATTAGCCCTTTCTGGTTATCCCCCTATACTTAAACACCATCCCATCAAATACAAACTAATATATATCTGGTTTATACAGATTTATATGTCAGGAGATACTAACAAAAATCATAAAATACCTTGGTGTAGTTCGGGAAATTGGATTTAAGAATATGTTCAACGTTAATCGGATCAGCAATATGTACTATACTGTGAGTAGGCGTAATAAAACGGAAGGTGTGGTGTTTTCTAGCAATCGAAGTCATATAATCGAACATATGGTTAAAGTGAATCAGCATGCTGAAAACTGAACCTACAACCGGGGGTCGTTGATCATCTGATACGATAAATTCTTTAAAGAAAGGTATGAGAAAATATGACAAAAGCGCAATCGCAAATAGACCTATGAGTGCAATAAGTGATGGCATGAAGGTTGTTGAAAAATAACTAGTTATGATGAGGGACAGGATGATGGAAATCAATAAGAGAGTTTTCATGTTAGAAAGTATGGTAAACTTGGTTGATGAACATATGGTTCAAATGCAAAAAGAGTAATCACCATTGTATAGTATATTGAAGGTTGGTGTATATATATGGCCGGCCACATGCCCATGAAAAATGATTAGATTAAATTAATAAAATGCAGATGTCATGATTATAAAGTTTGATTATTTAACACTTTTTAAGGCCTTAACATTATCAAATTGATATTGTGTAGTTATTATTTATTATATTATATTATATTATACGGAATATTATATTAAAAATTAAATTATATTATATTATTTATTATAATTTCCGTCTCTATCTATATATATTATATTACTATATTAATATTAAATATTAATATTAATATTAATTATTAATTATAACAAAATCTAAATTAACTAAGATTCTGATCCAAAAGGGAGATTTGACCCTTAGATTCACTAAATAACAACATTTGGATCTAAACTAATAGGAATGTTGTTTATCTAACACTGACGACCAAGAATCCGCCGGAATCCTAGTGGTGAATCTTCCCCTTGGTGTCCTTGGTGTAGATAGGGTGTTTGTTTGGTTTGGCGAGTTAATTGAATGATTTCTTGGGCAAAATTTTGTTGGGGTTGGCGGTGGATCTTGCGTCTCGTGGGTTTCAACCAGCTTTTGGTTTCGTGCGCTTTCAATGTTAGAAGATTATGAGCTTAGATTGCTATGTTTCAAGCGTTTGTATTTGAATTGTATGAAATGTAAAAAATGTTCAATGTTTTTGGTTTGTATTAGATATAGGTCAATAGTTGTAATAAAGATCAGTGGATCTTTCGTTCAAATTGTGGTCTCACTTTAATTTTTTGAAATTTTTTTGAGCTAATTTTATTAAAAGTTTTAGTTTATAGCCAAAAAAATAAAAAATAAAAATAGAATTATTTTGTTATATGTATGAATCATGAATGTAATGTAATGATACAGAATGACATAACTATTTTTTTTGGCTAAAGGAAACTTTAACCGTGAAAAACAAAGGCAACTCAAGAAAAGACTCAAGAAGAGTAAGCATCACAAATGATTAACTAAGTCACCCGAACTTAAGAGGATCCCAAACAAACTAACAACTAACACAAAACAAGAACAAATAAAACGTCTAAAACCAACACAACAAACACGATCAAGATACAATGAAACAACCAACAAGGCACAAAACAAAATAAACCTAAGCCGGATTAACCGACTTAGAAGATCCTTTACGATTCCTTTGATCTGTATGATTTGTTATCCCTTCAACTTTCTAATATGGACGCCCTTACCTATTCGAGACTTGAAAGTTATAACGTTGGAGGAAGAACTTCAGACAAGAGTGCCACCACATGCTGGGATACCCCGTGATCCGGTAAATCTTGTAAAAACCCTTTCTTGCTATCATTCGACGAACAAATACCATTTTCAAACTCATCCCGTAAAACGAAGCTCTCAATGTTCAATTTCATCTTCTTTATACAATTTTCAACCCGATTCTTTTTTGGCCGAATATTAAACCCACCACCACAATCGCAAGCATCAAAGGGCATGACAGCAGCAAGATCATCAATAGGATGATCATCCTTTCATTGCAAATCGAAACAAGAACTTAATGATGTAACGACCCGACCTTTTTCGACTTATATTTATGCTTTTTATTTTCATGAAACTGCGTATTTGTGCGTACTGAGCTATATTATATTTTAGGATCATTATTCATGTTAATTACTTTCGTTAATACCTTACAACGTGTTATTAAGTGCTTAATCACTTAACTTGATCCTCGAATGCTTTTACGACCGTTAGTATCACTTGTTGTTTAAAACGAGCTACGTACTTTGTACACATTAAACTTTTGTCATAATTGGAGTATTATGACTACTTAAAACTAATTGTTATTTTCTAATGACAATTACTTGGCTTATTGGTTGCTTAATTACGCCTAGTGTTTTACTAATGCACACTAGTTAGTCTTAATGGACTTTTTACCTTAATGGACTAAGGCCCACCCTACTCTAGCTAATGGACTTTTAAGTTAGCCCAATTTTAATGGACTTATGACCCATTAAGATGTAGGACAAAACTCATTAAGATAAGCCAACATACTAGCATATTTGTGTACCATTTCCTACACTTTGTTGCATGGGATCCCAACATACAAGCACCACCTTTGTACCACTAACCATGCAAAAGCAAAATGGTCCCCCCTTGTCCCCCAAAACCGTCGGTCTACACCACCACCACCACCACTATAAATTCAAACCTCATCCTCATTTAACACTTCATTTCATTTCTCATTTCACACACACTTTCTCTCTAATTTTCTCTATAGTCTTCCTCACACTAAAAGCTTAAGAAATTGTAAGTTCTTGAATTTTCTTTCTTCTTCTTTTTTTCTTCTTAGTCACGACATCATCATCATCATCATGAGATCAAGCTTTTTAGCTTTTTGATCTTGTTATATCTTGTAGATTCAAACCTTGATTGGAAATCTTCAAGAACATAAAAGATTCAAGCTTTCTAGCTTTGAATCTTCATCACTTTGTTGGATCTAAGTTTTATAGCTTAAGATCACTTTATTTTTGTTTAAAGATCAAAACTTGTGTTTATGATCTTCATAAAACTTGTAGATCTAACTTTTTGCTTTAAGGATCTACAAGAACATTAGAGATCCAAGCTTTCTAGCTTAGGGTTTCATTACTCTGTTTAGATCTAAGCTTTTTAGCTTATGGTCTCATTACTTTTACTAGATCTTAGCTTTCTAGCTTATGGTCTCATTAATCTTGTATAAATCCAAGCTTTCTAGCTTAGGGTTTCTTAATACTTGAGATCTAAGTTTTTATTTGTAGATCTCACATACTTAGAACCTTTCTATGATCTTTATGGTAATAAAAATCAAGTCTTCATCATCTCATATGATGAAGATGCATAAACTTGTGTCAAAAGGACAAAGGTTGAAGCTTTACTGTGTTTATACAATAAAGAGACAACTTTGATGTTCAAAACTTATAGAAAGTTGGCTTTTACTTTTAGTTGTGTATTGATGGTTAAAATTTGGTCAAAATGATGCTAAAACATCAAAGAGTTGTACACTTGAGGCTTACACGCATCAAGGATGAGAACCGTGATGAGCATCAAACACCAAGAAACCCACCGGAGAGCTTGTTTCTGTTTTTAAGGGTCTGATCTGACTCCTGGAGCTTCTGGAAAGTTGATTTACAGAAATTTCGTGATGTGTAAATGACTTTTCGTTTAAGACTCGCCTAAATCCGATGTATGGTTTAGGATTTATAGCCTTCCAAAGTTCACTACGTCTTTGTAACGACGTGCTGAAATTTCTGACCTACTCGCGATTTGACCATCGCCACGGTCAAATGACATCGAGTTAGGATATGAATTTTGGATAGCGGTAAGAGGACTCACAAACGGAGCCTTGGCCATTGACCGCGCGTCATTTCAGTTTGTATAGAGGTCGTAACCGCTGTACGAATTCAGCTATTCGTTTCGATCTCTATTCTTGTTGAAACTTTACTTTATCTTTCACAAATGATGTGTGATGACCCGAAAATTTCTGATCAAATTTAAACTTAATCTTTGTATGATTAACATTTCCGACACGATAAGCAAAGTCTGTAAAACTGAATCTCAAAATTTTTGAACTACTTTTATATATTTAAATACCCTTCAGTTGTTTTCGACGATTCGCGAACAATTATATGTAAATATATACATATATACTATAACTTGAAAAGGTAACAATGTATTAATTGTTTGATATCGTACATTAAACTTATTGATTTAAATATCTATTTGAATATATATGATAAGTTGAAATATTTATTATTAAATTTTATGTGTATTTAAAAACTGATTTATGTATATTAAAAAGATATATACATATATATAATTTCAAGTTATTTAGTAAACGATAGTAACATTCATTTATTGATTCGATTGATATTTAGATAAGTTAACTAAAGCGTTTAAGATGAACCAGTAAAACACTAATTTGCTACAGTATTTTCAAATTGCTACAGTACCCAAAATGCTACAGTGTTTTCGAAAATCACTATTTGCTACAGTGAAATTGACTTTGCTACAGTGAATTGCTACAGTAAAACACTATTTCAAAATAAAAATGTATGTATTATATATATATATATATATATATATATATATATTAACAAATAGCGAGACGATGATTTATAGAAGTAAATGACCAAAACACTCAAATGTATAAGTTATACCTCGAGTGGGATGGTTTAGGAATAATTTAAGACTATTTTAACAAAGGTACGAGTCACGAAACGTAAAAAGCGAGTTTTCTAAGTGTACGAAAATGCGTTCGAGAAACCGGAACCGGGACATAAGTCGAGTAACAACGTACGACTTATCGGAACAAAAATTACAAGTCAACTATGCATGTGAATTTAATATAATATATAATTAATTATATAAATTAAATATATTATATATATTATATAATATTATGTCAACATGCTAAATGTTAAAAGATCGTGAGCTGGAAATCTTGCCCATGCGATCGCATGAGAGAAAGGCTTGGAAGCCATGCGATCGCATGGCACCATATTGCTGGCCAAGTCTATATAAAAGCTCGACTTCGGTTCTGTTTTCTCACACACATATACGATACATCTTATATTTATATTTTTATTATTATTAAGATTAATGTTATTATTAATCTAATTATTATTAGTAATATTATTAGTATTATACATAAAATACTACGACGAGGTCATGAGCGTGTCACTTTCAAAATAGTTTTATGAGCGGGATAAAGCTAAGAAAATTATGGGTTATTGCCAAGGAGGTTATGGGTAATGTTCGGGGGTATATTTGTGAATCAAACCTAGTGTTTATCATCTCCGTTACGTCTACGTACCTTCCTACAATATTAAATCACAATATTGATATGTAAGCATTTATATCTTATCTATTATATATTAATAGTGTATCCATGTCTAGTGCTCGAGTATATATATTTATACATGCTCGTATGCTAAATTTCGTCGTTAAACAGTTATGATGAATCACGAAGTAAATACATATATTACTGATAAAAGGTATATGATATGCATGTTTTCGGAAAGCTGGCGAAAAATCAATGACTTTTCATTTAGATATCGAATAGTTTCGATGAACGGATTAAGAGATATGATCAACTGAATTATAACTGACGTTAATTGAAATTGCTTTTGAATCTGCAATTAAGATTTAAACAACTTGTTTACGAGATTGATAAACTGGATTTTTGAATATTACCAACCGAGTAAATGACTCCGTATATAAGGTATGTCTTGTTTTGTTGAACTATTGTCAAAATTGACTTTTTGAAACGACTTTGGATAACTTTTGTATGTCGATCTCGAGCATTAGGATTGTGATACACTATGACCAGACCTAGCTTGATAGACATTTATTGACCAACATATGTTCTCTAGGTTGAGATCTACGGTTATTTGGTAATCCGAGTTTCGGTCACATTTTGGTGAACGACTTTTTATGCTACTAAGGTGAGTTTCATTTGCTCCCTTTTTAATTGCTTTTGCAATCTATATTTTTGGGCTAAGAATACATGCACTTTATTTTAAACGCAATGGATACAAGTACATACTAAATTCTACACCGAGTTTGAACCGAAACTCCCTTAGCTTTGGTAACTAGTAACTGCCAGTTATAAGAACTGGTGGGCGCGAGTAGTAGTATATGGATCCATAGGGCTTGATATCCCCGTTCGAGCTAGAGCACTAGCCTTTTAACGGACGTATGCTATTTGAGAAGTGTACACGTTGGTTTGCGTGTATTATTAAGATGATTATACAAAGGGTACAAATTATATATACGTTAAGTTTAGTTACCAGGGTGCTCAATTTCGTAGAATATTTTGATAAACGTTTCTGGATGAAACAACTGCAATCTTGTGATCCACCTTTATATACAGATTATACGTGTAGCGACCCGACAAAATCGTCATTGACGGCGCCGTCTACTTAGGTCCCGTTACGTGGTCATAAGTCTTTAAAACAACGTTTGACCAAAAGATATGTCGCATTCATTTCAAATGTAAAGATTGTTCAAAGTTTACAAGAATAGTTCCACCACAAGTTACGTTACAAAGTTATAAGTACAAATGAAACTTATGCGACACAATTTAAAAGTAGCCAAAAGACGCTCCATGTATTCATATATACTCGACATCCAATGCAAGTATCAAAATAATGAGCGGAAGCATGTATCACAAATCGTTCAAAGACCTGAGAAAAACATAGAAATCTGTCAACGAAAACGTTGGTGAAATCATAGGTTTAAGTAAGTAAGTACAAGTGAACCACAAGATTTGTAACATTGGTATAATAGTAATACATTCCAAAAGTTTGTTTCACGAGCACCCAATTATCAATGCTTAACATTTCCTTCCATAGAACCCCATTACAATAGTGTTAGAACATACACTGTTTCACGAAAATATATTCCATTCGTAAACGGTAGCGAACCGTTTGAATGAGGGTTTGTCAAACCCATATGGATCCATACAACATAAGTTCTCGCTTACACCCGGCAAGTGTAACTAATGATAATCGAATTGAGGATTTTGTTCTAAACTCGTATGTAGAATGTTTGTTTTCCTGTACTTGTGTTCACTTAGTAAAAAGAACGTTTATGTTTTCTCATCCCAAATATAAGTTCAAAAAGAGTAAAAGTGGGACTATGATCTCACCTTGAGTGCACGAGTAGTAAAGTACTTCAACAAGTAAACGTGTGCAAAGAACAATGCTAGTCTTGACCTAAACAATAGGTTGTATCAATAACGGTAAACACGATAGGTCAAAGATGTTCAATTAGTCCTATGGCTCGTTACGACTCGAATACTACAACATGTGAGTCAAATTGTCATGTTTCATGCAAGATACGAGTATAAAAGCATGTTAGAACGATTTGCACAAACATTTGGTTAAGTTTGATTTAAAGTCAACTTGGTCGGGTCAAAGTCAACGAAAAAGTCAACACGTTCGGGTCGGGTCCCGAACTATTTCTCTGAGGTTTTTAATCATATATGAGCACGTTAGAACAAGTTACATGTGAATCGGAGGTGCGTAGCATAGTAAACATTTTTCGAAAAATGGTAAAACGAAACAGAAACTTCAAGTGTAACTGGACGGCGTCCAGATTTTCTGGACGGCGTCCAGTATTAAAGGACTGGACGGCATCCCAATATCTGGACGGCGTCCAGTATCGAAGAACTGGACGGCGTCCTAATATCTGGACGGCGTCCAGATTAGTATTCAGGTTCTGTTTGCTGAAAGTCTCAAGTGCACGAACCAAAATCCAAACAAACACAATTTATGATCCGCAAACAATCAAGACAAGTATCTTATACCGCTGGGAAGGTAATTTGACGAGGAAAACAACTAAACACATTTCATCAATCAATCTACCTATTACAACAACCAAAACCGCATCTAATGCTTAACATTAACCGCATACAAGTTCATAAATACAATTCAATGATTCGGGCAACCAATTTACATGAATGATATACCGTTTCGAAGGTAATCAAGCATACAATCCAACTAAACACTTACCAATAATAATCCATGGCATTCAATGCATCAAAAGTCCATTTCAAGTTCATCAAACCCTAACCCAAATTCACCAAAATCATAAATCAAGTTCATGAACTTTTCTAAAGCAACCTACACATCAAATTGAAGCTAGTGATACTAGGAACACAATTAGAACATGAACTTTTAACATCTAACAACATATGATCATCCAAAACTCAAGAACAACACACCAAAATTCAAGTTCATGCTAGTTACTTCAAAACAACAAGATCGAGCATACAATTCATATATTCATGTTAGACTTGAGCCATAGACACTAATTAACACTTTTATAAGTTAAAAACATCAAGAACACAAAATCTAGTGATTTTAGAAAGTTACCCAAATGTAATGAAATCGGTATGGAATCGAAGAGGAAGATGCAAGGATCACGCATTTGTAATTTGTTTTGTTGCTAACTTCCTAATCCGAATTTAGATGATGAATTATTGTTGGTGTTTTTGAGAGAAAAAGAAGAAGAAGAAAGATGGAGAAGATGAAATGAATGGATGAGAGGAGTTTGACTCCTTTGACCTAGTCACCATTTTGGAATTTTGGCAAGTTTAGTCCCTCAAGTTTGAATCGGGTGCGTGAATTACCTAATCGAGATAATTTAAAACGCGTATTAACGAAAGATGTTATAAATATATAACGGACTTTAAAATAGTTAAACGGAAAGTAACCGAAAAAAGGCGGGATGTTACATTACCTACTCCTTAAAAGAAATTTCGTCCCGAAATTTAAGTAGGCGTAGTAGTCGTTGTTTCTTCCTCGAGATCTTGCGTTTCCGAATTCACGAATAGATGAGGATACTTCCTTTGCATTTGATCTTGTCTTTCCCAAGTAAACTCGGGTCCCCTTTTGGCATTCCAACGGACCTTGACAATTGGAATTCGGCTTTGTTTTAACGTTTTGACGGAGGTGTTCACAATTTCAACCGGTTCCTCCACAAAATGAAGTTTGTCATCGATAGTAAGCTCCTCGAGAGGGATGACGAGTTCGGGTTCGGCTAAACACTTTTTCAAGTTAGATACATGGAAAGTAGGATGAACGGAACTCAGTTGAGGCGAAAGATCTAAACGATAAGCAACGGTTCCAACACGCTCCAAGATTTTGAAAGGACCAATATACCGCGGATTTAGCTTCCCGCGTTTCCCGAAATGAATTACACCTTTCCAAGGTGCGACTTTTAACATTACGCGATCACCGACTTGGAATTTGAGGTCGTTGCGTCTAGTGTCGGTATAGCTCTTTTGACGACTACGGGCCGTCCTAAGCCTATCTCGGATTTGAACGATCTTCTCGGTTGTTTCATGAATAAGTTCGGGACCGGTGATTTGTTTGTCGCCTACTTCGGCCCAACAAAGAGGAGAACGACATTTTCGGCCATATAATGCTTCGAATGGTGCGGCGTTAATACTCGCGTGATAACTATTGTTGTAGGAGAATTCGGCGAGAGGCTAGTGCTTATCCCAAGCTTTTCCAAAGTCGACAACGCAAGCTCGTAGCATGTCTTCCAAGGTTTAAATTGTGCGTTCGCTTTGTCCATCGGTTTGTGGATGATATGCGGTGCTCATGTCTAAACGCGTTCCCAATGCTTCTTGCAAAGTACGCCAAAATCTAGAAACAAAACGGCCATCTCGGTCGAAGATAATCGATAAGGGTACACCGTGTCGGGCTACGATTTCTTTGATGTAGAGTTGTGCGAGTTTCTCCATGTTGTCGGTTTCCTTCATGGCTAGGAAGTGCGCGGATTTGGTGAGTCGGTCAACAATGACCCAAATAGTATCATAACCGCCAACCGTCTTTGGTAGTTTGGTGATAAAATCCATCGTTATCCTTTCCCATTTCCATTGCAGGATTTCGGGTTGTTGAAGTAGTCCGGACGGTCTTTGATGTTCGGCTTTGACTTTGGAGCAAGTTAGGCACTTTCCAACATAAGTAGCGATGTCCCTTTTAATGTTCGGCCACCAATATTGTTCTTTGAGGTCGTGGTATATCTTATTGGCACCGGGGTGAATCGAATATCTTGACTTATGGGCTTCGTCTAAAATAAGGCTTCGCAAGTCCCCATAACTAGGTACCCAAATTCTTCCGGCGAAATATCGGAGTCCGGTTTCTTTAACTTCGAATCGAGAGGTGAGGACGTTCAAGTGTTCGAGAGAGATGTTTTCATCCTTGAGAGCTTCGTCTTGGGCTACACGAATTTGACTATTGAGGTTGGTGTGAATGGTGATGTTTAAAGCTCGGACACGAAGAGGCACCGCTCTTTCTTTTCGACTTAAGGCATCGGCTACTACGTTTGCCTTCCCGGGATGGTAACGAAGCTCGCAATCGTAATCGTTCAAAGTTTCAATCCACCGTCGTTGTCTCATGTTTAGTTGCTTTTGATCGAAGATGTGTTGAAGGCTTTTGTGATCGGTGAAGATAGTACTCTTGGTTCCATAAAGATAGTGTCTCCACATTTTAAATGCAAAGACAAAGGCCCCGAGTTCGAGATCATGAGTCGTGTAATTCCGTTCATGAATTTTTAGTTGTCGAGAGGAATAAGCAATGACTTTCTTCCTTTGCATCAATACACACCCAAAACCATGTTTCGAGGCATCGCAATATACAACAAAATCATCATTGCCTTCGGGAAGTGACAAGATAGGAGCGGTGGTTAGCTTTGTCTTCAAGATTTGGAACGCGGATTCTTGCTCGGTCGCCCAAATGAATTTCTTTCCCTTGTGAGTTAATGTGGTTAGAGGACGTGCAACCAAAGAGAAGTTTTCGATGAATCTACGATAGTACCCGGCGAGACCCAAGAATTGACGAATGTGAGTAGGAGTAGTAGGAGTCTCCCATTTACTAATGGCTTCGATTTTCTTGGGATCGACTTTAATACCTTGATCACTTACAACATGACCAAGAAATTGAACTTCCTTCAACCAAAATTCACACTTGGAGAATTTGGCATAAAGTCGTTCTTGTCTCAAGAGTTCAAGCACAAGTCGGAGATGTTGTTCGTGCTCTTCTTCATTTTTAGAATAGATCAATATGTCATCGATGAACACAATAACGAATTTATCGAGATACGTTTTGCACACGCGGTTCATAAGATCCATGAACACCGCTGGTGCGTTAGTGAGGCCAAATGGCATGACAAGGAATTCATAACTACCATAACGAGTCCGGAAAGCGGTTTTGGAGACATCTTCCCCCTTAACCCTTAATTGATGATAACCCGAGCGGAGATCGATTTTTGAATATACACAAGACCCTTGTAGTTGATCAAAGAGGTCATCGATGCGAGGAAGAGGATATCGGTTCTTAACCGTTAATTTATTTAGTTCACGATAATCAATGCACATTCGTAGGGATCCGTCTTTCTTTTTAACAAACAAAATCGGAGCACCCCATAGTGAATGGCTAGGTTGGATAAAACCACGGTCAAGTAGTTCTTGGATTTGACTTTGCAATTCTTGCATTTCGGATGGATCAAGTCTATACGGTGCACGTGCTACGGGTGCGGCTCCCGGAATAAGATCGATTTAGAATTCTACCGGTCGATGAGGTGGAAGACCCGGAAATTCGTCGGGAAATACATCGGAAAAGTCACTAACAATTGGCACATCATCGATATGCTTCTCATCGGACTCGACTTTGTTAAAGTGGGCAAGGATCGCAAAACAACCCTTACGGAGTAGTTTTCTAACTTTAAGGCACGAAACGAGGTTGAGTCTGGTGCAACTCTTATCGCCATAAACAATCAAAGGTTCACCATTCTCGATAGGAATTCGGATTGCGTTAAGATCACAAAGGATGTGAGATTTCATTTTGACTAACCAATTCATACCGATTATTACATCAAAGCTTCCTAGTTCCATGGGTATCAAGTCAATTTCAAATTCCTTACCCAAAATGTTTAACGTACACCCCCGGTAATATGTGTCGGCACTTAATAGTTTCCCGTTAGCCACTTCAATGGTATAAGTGGTATCTAATGGAAGAGGTGGAGTGCTAAAAGAATGAGTCAAAGTCTCGGATACAAAGCATTTATCGGCACCCGAATCGAATAAACAAGTAACATAAGTGTTGTTGAGAAGAAACGTACCCGTGACTAATTCATTGTCATCTCGGGCTTCCTCGGTGTTGATGTTGAAAGCTCGGCCGCGCGTATTAGGGTTATCTTTTCTCTTCGGGCATGTATTTATATAATGGCCCGTTTGGCCACATTTATAACAAGTGCCCGTTTTTGGTGCATTGGGCCCCTTTCGAGCGATGGGGGCAACACTTTTACACTCATTGGCCTTATGACCAACTCCTTGGCACCGATGGCAAATTAACTTGCCACATTCACCAAAGTGATGTTTGTTGCATTTGTTGCAAAGAGGTAGGTTTCCAGCATAACCCTTTTTGCCGTCGGAGGTGTAAGGCTTCTTAGCAAAGTTGTTGTTGCTTGATTGGGGAGCTTCCCATTTTCTTTTGTTGTTACCCGACTTGTCCTCGGCTCTAGGTGCCGGTACTACGATTTCGTCCACCGTCTCTATCAATTTGCGGGCCATGTTCAAAGCTTCTTGATGATTAGGGGGTTTGGATGACATTACTCCGTGTTTGATGCTCTTTGGAAGACCATCCATGTAAAGTTCAACCCTTAAAGACTCGGGGTTCACAAGGTTTGGGCACATCAAGGCTAGTTCAGAAAATCGTTGATTATAGGCCTTGAGATCGTTTCTGACCGCTTTTAGAGTTCTTAGCTCTTGTTCGAGCTTTCGGGTTTCCTCGCGCGGAAAGTATTCGGTGATCATCTTTCCTTTCAAATTGGACCAAGAGAGAGTGTGGGCTTCATCGGTACCCACCGATTGTACATAGGTGTTCCACCAAGTGAGAGTGACGCCGGAGAAAGTGTGAGTGGAGTACTTGACCTTGTCTTGGTCCCGACAACCGCTTATGCTAAAAACGGCTTCCGTTTGCTCAAACCATCGAGTGAGAGCAACCGGTCCTCCTGTTCCATCGAAAGTGTGAGGTTTGCACCCCATGAAAGCTTTATAGGAGCATCCCTCGTTTGAGTTACCGGCTCCATTGTTGTTGTTGTTGTTGTTGTTGTTGTTGTTGTTGTTGTTGTTGTTGTGGTTGTTATTATTATTGTTGTTGGATGAGTGACCGGCCATGGCCGCATCTACGGCAGTGGCTATCATGCGTTGTAGAGCTTGTTCGGGAGTTTCACGGCGTAGCGCACGGCGAGGAGGCATTGTTCCTTCAAAACAAAAGAATACCGTTGGTTAGTATTCTAAATAATACTAACCGTGATATGGAATAAAGATAGAGAGAAAATTTTCCTTGACTCGCCTTAAATTCTTTATGCCACAATGTCGGAACGTTCATATGAGTCACCGTAATATAATCCCGGAAATTATATCACCCTGATTCATATGTGCATTCGACATCATTTCATATAGTCAAGGTGGCGTGTCAATCAAATTAAACAACGTGAGATTAAGATGAACTAAGAGTAGATATGAGTAGAAGCGTTCGAGTATAAATGCACAAGTAGTCAAGTAATTCCTACTTCAAGTCTATATGCCGGTTGTAGTCTAGGCTCACCAATGTACCCTATGACTCGAGGTTGACACCAATGAACTCTAAATCCCTACAACCAACGCTCTGATACCATCTGTAGCGACCCGAAAAAATCGTCATTGACAGCGCCGTCTACTTAGGTCCCGTTACGTGGTCATAAGTCTTTAAAACAACGTTTGACCAAAAGATATGTCGCATTCATTTCAAATGTAAAGATTGTTCAAAGTTTACAAGAATAGTTCCACCACAAGTTACGTTACAAAGTTATAAGTACAAATGAAACTTATGCGACACAATTTAAAAGTAGCCAAAAGACGCTCCATGTATGCATATATACTCGACATCCAATGCAAGTATCAAAATAATGAGCGGAAGCATGTATCACAAATCGTTCAAAGACCTGAGAAAAACATAGAAATCTGTCAACGAAAACGTTGGTGAAATCATAGGTTTAAGTAAGTAAGTACAAGTGAACCAAAAGATTTGTAACATTGGTATAATAGTAATACATTCCAAAAGTTTGTTTCACGAGCACCCAATTATCAATGCTTAACATTTCCTTCCATAGAACCCCATTACAATAGTGTTAGAACATACACTGTTTCACGAAAATATATTCCATTCGTAAACGGTAGCGAACCGTTTGAATGAGGGTTTGTCAAACCCATATGGATCCATACAACATAAGTTCTCGCTTACACCCGGCAAGTGTAACTAATGATAATCGAATTGAGGATTTTGTTCTAAACTCGTATGTAGAATGTTTGTTTTCCTGTACTTGTGTTCACTTAGTAAAAAGAACGTTTATGTTTTCTCATCCCAAATATAAGTTCAAAAAGAGTAAAAGTGGGACTATGATCTCACCTTGAGTGCACGAGTAGTAAAGTACTTCAACAAGTAAACATGTGCAAAGAACAATGCTAGTCTTGACCTAAACAATAGGTTGTATCAATAACGGTAAACACGATAGGTCAAAGATGTTCAATTAGTCATATGGCTCGTTACGACTCGAATACTACAACATGTGAGTCAAATTGTCATGTTTCATGCAAGATACGAGTATAAAAGCATGTTAGAACGATTTGCACAAACATTTGGTTAAGTTTGATTAAAAGTCAACTTGGTCGGGTCAAAGTCAACGAAAAAGTCAACACGTTCGGGTCGGGTCCCGAACTATTTCTCTGAGGTTTTTAATCATATATGAGCACGTTAGAACAAGTTACATGTGAATCGGAGGTGCGTAGCATAGTAAACATTTTTCGAAAAATGGTAAAACGAAACAGAAACTTCAAGTGTAACTGGACGGCGTCCAGATTTTCTGGACGGCGTCCAGTATTAAAGGACTGGACGGCGTCCCAATATCTGGACGGCGTCCAGTATCGAAGAACTGGACGGCGTCCTAATATCTGTACGGCGTCCAGATTAGTATTCAGGTTCTGTTTGCTGAAAGTCTCAAGTGCACGAACCAAAATCCAAACAAACACAATTTATGATCCGCAAACAATCAAGACAAGTATCTTATACCATTGGGAAGGTAATTTGACGAGGAAAACAACTAAACACATTTCATCAATCAATCTACCTATTACAACAACCAAAACCGCATCTAATGCTTAACATTAACCGCATACAAGTTCATAAATGCAATTCAATGATTCGGGCAACCAATTTACATGAATGATATGCCGTTTCGAAGGTAATCAAGCATACAATCCAACTAAACACTTACCAATAATAATCCATGGCATTCAATGCATCAAAAGTCCATTTCAAGTTCATCAAACCCTAACCCAAATTCACCAAAATCATAAATCAAGTTCATGAACTTTTCTAAAGCAACCTACACATCAAATTGAAGCTAGTGATACTAGGAACACAATTAGAACATGAACTTTTAACATCTAACAACATATGATCATTCAAAACTCAAGAACAACACACCAAAATTCAAGTTCATGCTAGTTACTTCAAAACAACAAGATCGAGCATACAATTCATATATTCATGTTAGACTTGAGCCATAGACACTAATTAACACTTTTATAAGTTAAAAACATCAAGAACACAAAATCTAGTGATTTTAGAAAGTTACCCAAATGTAATGAAATCGGTATGGAATCGAAGAGGAAGATGCAAGGATCACGAATTTGTAATTTGTTTTGTTGCTAACTTCCTAATCCGAATTTAGATGATGAATTCTTGTTGGTGTTTTTGAGAGAAAAAGAAGAAGAAGAAAGATGGAGAAGATGAAATGAATGGATGAGAGGAGTTTGACTCCTTTGACCTAGTCACCATTTTGGAATTTTGGCAAGTTTAGTCCCTCAAGTTTGAATCGGGTGCGTGAATTACCTAATCGAGATAATTTAAAACGCGTATTAACGAAAGATGTTATAAATATATAACGGACTTTAAAATAGTTAAACGGAAAGTAACCGGAAAAAGGCGGGATGTTACAATACGAAACATTAAAACTAAGAACTCACCAACCTTTGTGTTGACACTTGTTAGCATGTTTATTCTCAGGTTTCCTAGAAGTCTTCCGCTGTTTGCTTAGATGTTAGACAAGCTGTGTGCATGGAGTCTTACATGACATATTTTTCAAGGAAACATTGCATTCACCAAATCATCACCATGTATCTTATTTTGACTGCTTTGTCAACGGAAGTACTGTTGTAAACTATTATTTATGGTGATTGTCTATATGTAGAAATCATCAGATGTCGAAAACTTTTGATTTAAATATTCATTTATGGTGTGCCTTTTCAAAAGACTGCAATGATTACAAAACGTATCATATAGAGGTCAAATACCTCGCAATGAAATCGATGAATGACGTGTTCGTCCATATGGATTTGGAGCGATCGTCACATGATGATAATGATGATACTTAAGACTTGACTTATTTACCTTTAAACTTTTTGGGACAATTTACTGACTTAGTAACCTTTGACTTAGGTTGAGGACCTTTGGACCAACTTACTACTTGCTTACATTTTCATATCGACTTTACCGCACATTCACTGTGAGTTATAGCTCCCTTTTTACTTTACCTATTTTTGGGTCTGAGAATACATGCGCTTTTTATGTTTTACATACTAGACACGAGTACTTTAACTTTATATATATGTGGGTGATATAACGGCACAAATTTTTCCCTTAGCTTGGTAACGTTTAACTATTGGTTTATGAATCGGTAGACACGAATCTTAGATATGGATCCATAGGGTTTGACATCCCCACTCGGGCTAGTCGCGCTAGCATTTAACAGGTGTTTAATACTTCGTCTGTTTTAACGCACTCGCCAAGTGTACTTTTAGGGGTGATATATTATTTTACGTTAAGTTAGTTACCAAGTGCCCACGGTTAAGCATATACTTTTCATACTGTTTTGAATACGAAATCTCGTGGTCTACCTTACGATATTGTTTACAATAAAACTATAGCTCACCAACATTCGTGTTGACTTTTTAAGCATGTATTTCTCAGGTGCTTAGATGAGTTTGCTTCCGCTGTAATAGACTGCTGTTATAGACTTGCTGTGTTAGACTTCTGTTGCATTGTTAGAGATGTCTCAACTTGAACCGATCTAATGACATCATGAGCCCTAAGACTAACAAACTATAAATCAAGGTCACCTTCAAATGACACAAGATCCTGGACCACAACATCGTCGACTCAATTTTTAACCACCAACGGTTGAAGACCAGCCACAACATTCCCGTGACAATCCTCAACCACAAGTTCATCAACGGTTTCAGGCACATCCACAACCAAAGCTTCCGTCACGAATTGTAAATGTTGACTGTACAAGGGATGTTTCAACATGATTATGGCGATAAGAGCTTGTGGGAATACATCCAGAAAAAACAATTAAGCTCCAACGATGGGCTTACTTCGTTTACCTAAACTTTGCAAACCAAAAACTCATTTTCATCAAGGTCCACTTCGACCGTTTCATGTAAATGATTAACGTAGGTAGATTTAACGAAAACGTATAACGGCCCAACATTAGCTAAAGATCGAGAAGCATTCGCTACCTTTAAAACGTCACCGATAATGCTTCCAATTATTGTGGTACTTTTGATCAAAGCATACAATGTCGTGGCGCCTTTAATATCAATTCACATGAACCGAAAGTGCTCCTTTTCCGAATATTTGAACGGGGATACAAGGACACAGTCGTCATCGGCTGAGAAAAAGATACTATCAAACCCACTTCGATCCGCACACACCAAAACACACCCGAATCGACCCAATTTGCAAATATAGCTTATTAACCGTCAACTTGTTCTTTGATGATGAACACTTGAACTTTTAACTATAAATAGGAGTGATCCACAACCAAAATACTATGCTCAAGCTGCTCTTCAACTAAACGATTCGTCCCTGTTTGACATCTGAACTTTTTCGTTGGAGGAACTCTTACTTGGAGGGAAATAAATCGGTTAGCCCGACAATCGACCAACCTACATATATAGGCATTCCAATGACCCTGGACCCTTTCATAGACTCCACGATAGAGATGGAAGACGAGAGTTCAGAAAATGAGATAAAGGAAAACCTCCGTCGTGAAGGCCAATATTTAATCTCTGCTAAAAGACATTTTTATCTTGAACAATGCTTTGGGCATGACATGGAAAACAAACTCACTCATCAGCCAACGAAAATCGCAGAACCGTCAACATTAGGACATTTTGAATTTAAGTTTTCAGGCGAAAGACTATCAGTAGGGTTATGATTAGAGATGTCAATGGATCGGATATGGATCGGTTGAGCCAATATTAATATTTATATCCATTTAATTTTTAAAATCCATATCCATATTCATTTAAATATAATTCATTCATCAATATCAATATCCGATTGAATAAGAGGGTTAACGGATCCGTTAGATGTAAAGTTTTTCTAAGAATATCTATATTATGAAATAAAATCATCAAAGTATTTTTAACAAAGATGTGTAATTTATGTAAAATATATGAATTTAATACTATTCACATAGTTGTATGTTCATATTTTATATTTTCGATAATATTTTAATAGTTTGTAGTGTAAAATATATATGCATATATTCAAGTAAATATGTATATATTTATGGTATATATGTATTATGGGTGATAAATTAATATATTCATAAGATGATAAATTATTATCCAAAATCCATCCATTAATTTTTCACATAATCCATATTTATATTCATATCCACTTATCATTTATTCAGACCATCCATAGATAGATCGGATTGAATGGATAGCTGATTTATCCTACATACATTGTTATGGTTATAATTAGGAGAATGACATAACTACCCTTCCACTCGTAAACCCCCATTACGTCTGGATCTTACGTTCTTTGCACTTTCTCCATATGTTTCTTCGGCCCTAATAATCTGAAAAAAATTGTGAGATCAGTTGTAGAATGTTGAAAATAATAATTCCATGGTTTTTTCAATTGTGAGATCAATTGACGATGGAGAGATGGATACCAATATCGAGATTTCTAGACATGAATCGGAAGATGTTGAAATAATAAATCCAAGTTTAATTTGTGTATTAATTTTTTTTTTTAACAGCAATTGGGATCACCCGAGGGGGACTAAACCACCCGTTGCGATCATCTCCCGTTTCGACTATGCCGATGCAGCGATAATAACTCCGCCCCCATTGCTGCCCGGAGGAAACCGATCCAAGGGCACGGCCAAGTAAACCTTCCTCCCTTTACCCCAAACGATATGAGAAAGGTGTCATGGGTGAATACTTCATGGCAGGGATGAAATTGTGTTTTTAATATGTAGGTCCAACTCCTGACCTCTCTAAAGAAAGCATGCCACCAACAGAAGAAAAGGGATTTCTCAAGGGTGTATTAATTTTTTTTTTAAAGGCAAAAGATAAATTTATTATTAAAGAATAAAAGGACAGCGAGAGTATGCGATATCATACATCATACATGAGAACTACTAAATACTACATCATATTTTGAGGTTCAGTAACATTGCATAGGGTGCAATTTGAACCCAAATACAGCCCGACTAAATTCTGTGTTATCCATTATCATCAAACGAACTTGGGTCCAGGAGCCATCGATTCCACTCTAGATTGTACTTATCCGAACGTTTTGAGATCCATTCAAATGCTTTCGTTTGGATTTCATTTAAAGCCGTCGGACCATTACCCTTCTTTTTTCTGAACACAACATGATTTCAATTTTTCCAAATTGTATAACCACAAATTCATTCGATCGCTTGCCATTGTAAGGATATTAGGACCCAAAACAACGCAAGTGATTCAACAAGATCACTCACCGATAGTAATTCTACAAGATTACTAACTCACTTAATGAACGAAAGATTATAAATGCAAGAAATGTAAATCGACACAAGAGATAACATGGTTATATGCAATCGTTGTGATTGCTTTAGTCCACGGACCAACTAGAGAATGTATTTACTGAATATTTGTGGTGTGTTTACAATGAGTTACAAGAGGGTCTATTTATAGAATGGTTTAAAGAGTAAGCTAAAAACAATTTCTTGAAGCTTCATGTGAGTTTCCTGATAGCTTCATGGAAGCTACATGTGAGTTTCCTGACAGCTTCGTGGAAGCTACATTTGAATTTCCTCACAACTTCGTGGAAGCTACATGTGAGTTTCCTAACAACTTCGTGGAAGCTACATGTGAGTTTCCTAACAACTTCGTGGAAGCTTCGTGTGAGTTTCCTGCAATCTTCCCTCTAATTGTTTAAAGTTATCCATATCTCCAACAATCTCCCACTTGGAGACTTTGAACAAACCCAACCTTCGTCAAACCCAAAATATCAACGATCTAACCAAGAACGTTAAACCACCATTATACCGCCAAACTTCATTTGGGACACGCACACTCAGCACATACTTCGGATGAGCAGACTTTCGATACAAGGACTTCAACACTACTTGTTAGAATTGAAACATTAACTCTCTAATTCTCTAGTTGGGGTCTTCTCTCATCAATTCATTAGAAGACCAATTGAGGTAATGCAAAACCTCAATTTCTCTGTCGTAACAACCTTAGTAAACATATCAGCAGGATTCTTCGTACCAAGGATTTTCTCCAATAATAAAGTACCATCATTTATATGTTGTCGAATAAAATGATACCTTATCTTGATGTGTTTCGTACGACTATGAAACACCGGATTCTTCCCAAGATGTATTGCACTTTGATTATCACAATTGAAGACGCAATAGTCTTTTCTTTTACCCAACTCACCTAAGAAGTTTTTCAACCAAACAAGCTCTTTAGAAGCTTCTGCAATAGCCATATATTCGGCTTCGGTGGTTGATAAAGCAACACTCTTTTGTAGTCGAGACATCCAACTAACCGCCGTCTTCCCTATTGTGAAAACATAACCCGTAGTGCTTTTCCCCGAATCATCACATCCACCCAAATCAGCATCCGTATAACCCCTAAGTATGAGATTCTTTTTGGAGAAACACAATCCCATATTAGAAGTACCTTTCAAATAACGAAGCAACCATTTGACCGCTTCCCAATGCTCTTTCCCCGGATTAGACATATAATGACTTACAACTCCCACTGCTTGAGCAATATCGGGTCTTGTACAAACCATGACATACATAATACTACCCACGGCCGATGCATATGGAACCTTTTCCATCTCCATTTTGTCTTCTTCCGTTTTAGGTGATTGACTTTTCGATAGCTTTATCGTGCTACTCAAAGGCATAGAACGAGCCTTTGAATTTTCCATGTTAAACCTCTCTACAACTTTCTCAATATATTTAGATTGAGACAAGTATAGAGTACCCTTCACACGATCACGCACAATACTCATGCCAAGTATTTGCCTAGCACCACCAAGATCTTTCATCTCGAATTCACGGGAAAGTAATCCCTTCAACTTGTTAATTTCGGACATGTTGAAACCTGCAAGTAACATGTCATCAACATACAACAATAAGATTATATAAGAAGACTTGAGTTTCTTCAAGTAGCAACAGTGATCCGCTTCACATCATAAGAAACCAATCTTCTTCATAAAATCATCAAACTTCAAGTACTATTGCCGAGGTGCTTGCTTCAATCCATACAAACTTTTCTTTATCTTACAAACCCACTTCTCTTTACCCTTTACCTCAAAGCCCTCGGGTTGCCTCATGTAGATCTCTTCAACAAGATCACCATGCAAGAATGCGGTCTTCACATCTAGTTGCTCTAGATGTAAGTCTTCGGATGCAACCATAGAAAGTACCAAACGAATAGTAGTCATCTTCACCACCGGTGAAAATATCTCTTGGTAGTCAAATCCTTTCTTTTGTTGAAAGCCTTTAACCACCAAACGAGCCTTGTACCTTTTCTTGCCATCCAACTCATTCTTGATTCGATACACCCATTTACTTTGCAACGCCCTTTTATCAGGAGGTAACTTCACTAGTGACCAAGTTTTATTCTTCTCAAGTGACCCCATCTCTTCTTTCATGGCAAGCTCCCATTGTATGGATTCTTTTGTCTTCCTTGCCTCAAAGTAACTTTCGGGTTCACCATTCTCGGTATAGAGCATGTAGTTTGCTGATGAAGAATACCTGGGATTAGGTTTGGGCACTCTAGTCGAGCGTCTTAGTGTAGGAGCAACCGAAATGGTTGGACCGGTTTCATTTGTGTCCTCCTCATCACTAGAACTCGCACTATGTTCGGAATCATCACCGCTTTCCGAACCATCCCCATCATTAGCACGACTCACCGTTCATTGGCAATTCATTGTTTCCCGTACTCCCACTAGAACCTGTAAGATCATCAATAGAAACATCGTCAAAAGTAACATGACCCGGTTTAGGACTCCCCGTTTCCGGTTTGCCATAGACCGAATCTTCATCAAAAGTAACATCGCGAGAACGAATTACTTTTCTAGCCTCGTTATCCCAACAACGATAACCCATTTCATCCGACCCGTAACCTATGAAAGTACACTTCTTTGACTTAGCTTCAAGCTTGTTTCTATCCGCATCTTTGGTCTTCACATAAGCATTACACCCAAAGATCCTAAGGTGACCATAACTCACCTTCTTACCTTGCCATTCTTCCTCGGGAATTCGGAAACCCAACGGTGTTGAGGGTCCCCTATTTATCAAATAAGCCGTCGTGTTAACCGCATCTGCCCAAAACATTTTAGGCAAACTGGCATGTAGTCTCATACTCTTAGCCCTTTCATATAACGTACGATTCATACGTTCGGCGACCCCATTGTGTTGCGGTGTCTCTGGTACCGTTTTTAACATTCTAATACCGAGCTTTGCACAATGGTCTTTAAACTCAAGACTACCATATTCCCCTCCATTATCCGACTTCAAGTACTTGACCTTCAAGTTAGTCTCATTTTCTACCATAGCTTTCCACTTCACAAATGTATTAAATACATCAGATTTAGCTTTAAGAAAATAAACCCATACCTTTCGAGTGGAGTCATCAATGAAGGTGACATAATAGCGAGAACCTCCATGTGATTCTACATTGGTTGGACCAAACACATCCGTATGAACAAGCTCCAATTTCTCCAACTTAGGAGCATTTCCCGATTTCCCAAAAGTCACCTTCTTTTGCTTCCTATATACACATGGTTCGCAAAACCCAAGTTCTACCTTTTTCAAATTCGGAATTCTCCCACTCGAAATAAGCATCTTCATACCCTTCTCACTCATATGCCCGAGTCTTCGGTGCCATAAAGTTGATTCGGACTCAACATTAACTGTAGCAACCACCGTGTCTTCATCAAACACTTCAACCATATAAAGAGTTCCCCTTTTATGTCCACGAGCCACTACACAACTACCCTTAACCACCTTCCATTGGCGATTTTCAAAAGTAATCGCGTTACCTTCATCATCTAATTGACCAACCGAAATAAGTTTCTTTTTTAATTTAGGAATGTACCTTATGTTTTTCAAGGTTCAATTAGAGCCAAGAGTAGTCTTCAATACAACATCTCCAATGCCCTCTATATTGAGTTGTTTGTCGTCCGCTAATCTCACCTTGCCTTGATATGAACGAAAATTCTTCATCATGCTTTTGACATGAGTAGCATGAAACGAAGCTCCCGAATCCAAAATCCAAGACTCCATAGAATTTTCAACACTACATAAAAGTGCATCATCACTTTCTTCCTCGGTCAAGTTCACACCCTTCGCCGGACCATTTTTACAATTCCTTTGAAAGTGTCCTTTTTGATTGTAACCCCAATAAACAGCTTCACTTCTATCTTTCGATGGATACCTCTTCTTAGACTTCTTTCTACCCTTCTTCTCACCGCGATCAAATTTCCTCCCATGGTTGTTGGTACTTAAAAGGACCCGTTCATATACATTATAAACGATTCACAATAGTTGATTACATCGCGAGGTATTTGACCTCTATATGATACGTTTTACAAACATTGCATTCGTTTTTAAAAGACAAACTTTCTTTACATCAAAAATTGACGGCATGCATACCATTTTATATTACATCCAACTATAATTGACTTAATATTAATCTTGATGAACTCAACGACTCGAATGCAACGTCTTTCAAAGTATGTCTTGAATGACTCCAAGTAATATCCTTAAAATGAGCTAATGCACAGCGGAAGATTTCTTTAATACCTGAGAATAAACATGCTTTAAAGTGTCAACCAAGAGGTTGGTGAGTTCATTAGTTTATCATAATCCATCATTTCCGTAATAGTAATAGACCACAAGATTTCAGTTTCTATAAATATCCGTACACTCGCAAGTATATAAAAGTATTCTATAAGTTGTAGGCACCCGGTAACAAGCCTTAACGTTCATGTTTTACCCTCTGAAGTACACCAGATCAGGTGTGTTTAAAATAACCTCGAAGTACTAAAGCATCCCATAGTCAGGATGGGGTTTGTCAGACCCAATAGATCTATCTTTAGGATTCGCGCCTACCGTACATAGACAAGTAGATTAATGTTACCAAGCTAAGGGTATATTTCTGGTTTAAACCCACATAGAATTAGTTTTAGTACTTGTGCCTATTTCGTAAAACATTTATAAATCAGCGCATGTATTCTCAGCCCAAAAATATATATAAAAAGGGAGCAAATGAAACTCACAATACTGTATTTCGTAGCAATTATGTATATGACGGCACTGAATAAGTGCAGGGTTTGTCTTGGATTCACGAACCTATATTAAGTATATATATTTATATGTTGGTCAATATCTGTCTAACAATTTAGGTCAAGTCGTAGTGTATCACAATCCTAATGCTCGAGACCGACATGCAAAAGTCAACAAGAGTCAACTTGACCCAAAATGACTTTCAAAATCTATACATGTTTATTATATAACTTATATATAGTAGTTTTATATATTTAAATATATTTATCAGATCTTATTATACTAAATAATACAAGTCATTTATTAATAAATAAAAATTTATATTAAAATTCATATATGATAAAAATATACTTTTATATATCTCAAGTAATAAAATTTATAAAATTCACTTAATATCATAAAAATATAGTGGTATGTATTATTAATGTAATTACATTACATGTGATAAAAATATCTTTGTACGCATATTTATTTGATAAAATAATATTGATAATAATAATAATGATAAAAATAATAAAATGATAGTTTCAATAAAAATATTAATTTTTAGTAATAAAGATAATTTTAGTAATAACATCAACTGATAACAGTTATAATAATCGTTTTAATAATAATATTAAAATTAATGATAATTCAGTTGACCATATCTTTTAATCCGTTCATCGAAACCACACGATTTCTAAATGAAAAGTTATTAATTTTTTTCTTCAGCTTTTCAACGACATGTATATCATATAACTTATCTCAGTAGCATATGTTTCAAATTCGTGATTTATCATAAACTATTTAACGACGAAACTAAGCATACAAACATGCATAATCATATATACTCGAGCACTAGTCAGGGATACACTATTAATATATAAAAGATAAGATATGAATGCTCACGTATCAATATTGTGATTCAATATTGCAGGAAAGTACGTAGATGCAACGAAAATGATAAACGTTAGGTTGACCTCACGAGCAATACCCTCGATCAATACCCATAACCTTCATAGCTATAACCCATAATTTCCTTAGCTATATCCCATTTGAAAACTTATTTTGAAATCGTCTGAATATAACTCCGTCGTAGTATTTTATGTATACTAATAATATCTAGAAATAGTACTAAGTAAATATATATATATGTAATTCGATTGAGAGAGTTTAGAGAAATATATTTTCAAGTTTCTATGAAATAATGAAACCTATTGAATTCTATTTATAATAGATTTTTGAATTATTAAAGTGAATTATTAAAGTATGAATTATTAAAGTGAATTATTAAAGTATGAATTATTAAAGTGAATTATTAAAGTATGAATTATTAAAGTGAATTATTAAAGTATGAATTATTAAAGTGAATTATTAAAGTGAATTATTAAAGTTAGAGTAAAGTAAAAGTAAAGTAAAGGTAAAGTTATAGTATAGTAAAAGTATAAAACTATGTACGTATAATACGCGTATAAAAATATATAATATTAATTTAAATCGTTATATATATTTAATAAAATAAAATATAAATATCGTTATCTTTATCATACTGGTTAAGTAATGAGTTGTCAAAAAGAATAGATTTCTTAAATCACAGTGGACCTCATAACATAGGCCCGTAATCATATCATAATGTATCTGATAATTCAATCATTTGATATTATCTCTTAATTCTGTCGATAAATATATCGAAACAAGTATGTTCATGTAAAATATCATATATCTAATACTTTGTTAATGTTTTCAGTTAATATTATATATTATATATACATATCTATATACACATAATTGTTCGTGAATCGTCGAATACGGTCAAAGGGTAATTGATTACATAATGTAGTTCCAAACTTTTTAAGATTCAACATTACAAATTCTGCTTATCGTGTCGGAAACATATAAAGGTTAAGTTTAAATTTGGTCGGAAATTTCCGGGTCGTCACAGTACCTACCCGTTAAAGAAATTTCGTCCCAAAATTTGATCGAGGTTGTCATGGCTAACTATAAAAATGTTTTCATGATGAATATGAGTTGATAAATAGAGTTTTATCATCATTGAGTAATATAGATAAAATAATTTGATTACGCGAAGAGTATAAGTGAAGCTATCGCAAGAGAGTGAAATGAGTAAACGTATATTCGTTTTAACCGATGACGTAGTTATGATTGATTTTCGGAATTCATGGGATTTAAAGAAAATCTTTGCAATAAGATTTGGTTCTTCGGCGATTAAGGAAATCAGGATCTTCTTTGATTAAATGCGATAATCTGTCTCGATTTCTCTGTCTGATATTTTACTATAATTCCACCCCCTTCGTTTCTTTATTTCCACATCTCACACCTTCTAGTCTTTCTCCCTAATTCATACTTTAAAGCATTCGTTAATATGCTTCATCCAGTATTGATTCTTGATATACTCTTAACTTTCATATATGTCATTCTTCTTTTTCATCTACCACCGGAGTAAGTTATTTTCTTCTACCATTACCTTGGGGTTATTGTGTTTTTCATTCTCCCGTGTCTTTATATTGCTATACGCATTGATATACACGGTTTGTAATTTCGGGGTTGTTATCGGGCTTTATATTCTCCATTATATTTTGGAGCTTCATGCTTTCGTTTTCTCTTTCCGACCTTAAGTCAAGCGGATAATGGTCCAGAATTCGTAGATATGAATTTTTGGATGAACATAGTTAATGTTCCAAGAAGAAAATCGTAATGGCACGATCTTGATTTGGCAAATTACCATAATATCCGAAAATATAGAGCTATCAAGATGATATGTTCTTAATATGTTTGGAAATTGGATAGAATGTAAGAGTCGTGTAAACAGTACATGATGACAGTATGTTCTGTGAATCATCACGTTCCATTAGAAACTCGGCATGACTTACTGTAACATAATCACGTTGATCAAGTGTCATTATATTATACTAACTCATGCTTCAGTTCCCAACACTACTTCAAAAACATTCCTATTTTAAATTCAAATTTTTTTTTTAGAATTTAGAAACTAACACAGTTTCTTTTTATGTTGTAACGCAGATATTGCGAAGAGATAAAAGATTTCAGATAAGAATAGTTGTGAAAATATCTTCAGGAATATCGAAGATATTATAATAAAAGATACGATAATATGGATGATGAAGAAGATTTGTCTGTGAAGGTTTAGAATAAGAAGTAAGTTGTTTGCTAACGATTTCAGTAGACACTGAATCATTTGGATCCTTTGAAGGCAGGTTTAGTCTTTGTGATTTGTCCACAGCCTCCTTCATGGTCTGCTCAATCCGTTTTCCAGTTTTAAACCTTCTCTTTTTCTCAGCTTTACCACCATACTATTCTTTATCATCAAACTTTTGACTGTTAAAGTCGTTTAGAGTTTTTGCTGCTTCATCAGCATTTTTCCAATTTCGGAGAACTAGTTCATGGTTTGGGATGTTTTTCAGAAAATTCACATTCGAAGTATGTAAGTCTAGGAGATAGACGTTATATGTATAACTTTTGACGTAAAATTGTCGCGAAATTCAAAATACTGATTGCTAATTCTCAGTAGTTGGTGTGACAATTATTGTTACAGGATGTAGGTGAGTACATGATGGGGTTTTAATGAATAAGTATAGTGGCTTTTCGGAGAGGCTTAAGTCGAAGGTTAATGAAGTTGTTGATAAGTTTACTGCTAATGTGGCGAGATATGAAAGGTTCCCCGGTAACAATGATGAAGGGGTAATTGTTATAATAAGGTTTATTCGTATAAACAAATGAAGGTGATTTGCTGGAGCTGTGACAAAACTGTCTATTTTGGAAAGAGATTGAAAAATTATATTTGGTAATAAATATCAAAGGATCTGACATGGATACGTGTTAAACTATAACTTTGGTTTCGAGAGCTTTTTAGATGCATGACAGTGGGTAATATGTGGTTGGATCATCATCTCGCATGTCTTTAGAAATTTCGAAGTGTTTGAACACATATTGTAATTGTTAATATACATATGATGTTCTAAGATTTTGAATGATACAAATATTTTTGTGAGTTCCATGAATAGAAATGAGGTTCTAGGACAGTTTTGAAGTCAAAGTATAGTTTTGAAAGATGTAGGAATCTAAGAGTGATGATACTGGTTATATTTCGAATTGAATTATGCGATTTCAAAATCAGAATATGTAATTGAATTTGAATGAGTATGATTGTTTTGATTTATATGAAAGAATGGAATATGTAATTGAATTTGAATGAGTATGATTGTTTTGATTTATATGAAAGAATGGATATTGTTATGAAAGTAGGGAGTATAGTTGATGATTGCTGAATCAGTTTCGAAAAATGTAATATATTAATTGTGAATTTATATATCTCTCGGGTATTACCTACCCGTTAAAATTTTTTTTACAATTAATATTTTGTACAAAAGAAGTTTATTACAGTCTTTATGAAAATATATGTGTATATTTTCTTTAGATGTAATATAGATTTAATGAGTTAATATTAAATTAAACTCATTTGTTTTATGGTTGGAACTAGAATTGAGTAATCCCTAAAACTTTATAAATTGCATAAGTATTTCTTCAATAATATTGAAATTATGAATCATTACTTTGTTATTTGTTGGTTTTCGTGAAATTCTTGTGAACTTCGCAAGGTACGAATGATGTTATTTGAAAAGTTTCGAGTACATCGATGATGAAAGTGTAAAATCAAACATATATTCGAATAATACACTTGATTTATTATGAATTGGATTTTTATTGAATTGAGACAGAGATTGTAATTAACGATGGTTAAGTTGCGGGCGAAGGACGTACATCATTGCATATTTGTAATATGAATTAACTGAGTAGTTAAGATTCACACATAATAGCTTAGTACGGGAAGATTTATTACGGTTTAAAAATTTATACATATAAAATATACATATAAATCTTTCGATTGGAAATGAGTTAATACTTCATAACTCGTTGATACAATATATTTTTTGTTGATTCGTAATGATGTCCATAATGATTCTTGAACTGACAGAGTTTGTGATGTTACAGGTGCTGTTGATTCTGACGATACTGATGGCACTGACTGTGTTAATGATGCTACGGTCCTGTTGATGTTGTTGGTAAAACAATTCTAGCTTGTAAATCGTACACCATTTTCGATCAAAGTTTCTACTCTACCATCTCCATTCACTCATCCGATTTACGGTCAGAATTAAATAATCTCTAAGATTTTGGAGATTACATAACTGCCGCAGAGATATCTCTTCAATGAAGTTTATGAATTAATACTTCATCGTTTGTTGTTGTTGATATTCCTGGATATTTACAGGGCGTATGACGTTGATGTTTGAGATACAGATTGTGATGTTGCGGTGTGGGATGTGGATGTTGTTGTTGGTGGTAGTGATGATACTGTTGGTGTTGCTGATGGTGGTACTGTTTATGCTGCTGGTGCTGCTGCTGGTGTTTGTAACCTTTGCACCATATTCTCCAAAGCCACTACCCGAGCGCGAAGCTCGTTGACTTCTTCTATTACACCGGGGTGATTGTCAGTTCGGACGAGCGGATAAATAAAATCTAGAATTTGGTGTAGAATGTAATCGTGACGAGATACTCTAGAAATAAGAGAGAAAATGGTGTTTCGGATAGGTTCGCCGGTAAGTGCTTCAGGTTCTTCGCCAAGAGGGCAATGTGGTGGATGGAAGGGATCACCTTCTTCTTGTCTCCAATGATTAAGGAGGCTACGAACCCATCCCCAATTCATCCAGAATAGATGATGACTAATTGGTTGATCCATTCCGGTCACACTGCTTTCGAAACTTGAGTGGGATTCCATTTCGGAATCCGAGGGACTTGAACTAATGACGAATTCCATTTCGTACGATTGAATAAAGAATTTTTCGATATGAAATGATTTTCCAGCTATCGGGTGGTATTCTAATTATGTAGAGCAAAAGGTGTCGTAGATTACGAAGGAATTTACGGAATATGTCAGGCAAAGTTTATAGTAACAGATACGTTAAGATATGAATTAGCAGATACGCTAAGATATGAATTTTGTCTATACACTATTCATGCAATCAATGCAATAAGATGTGTCTAGACTAAGAATGATAAGCAGGTAATTTCCAACAAGAATGATGAGCAAAACTTTTGAAATGCAGACACGGTCGAAGTCCAGACTCACTAATGCATCCTAACGACTATCAGTTAGACACACTAATGCAGACCTGGTTCGCTAATGAAATGTCCCGTTCATATTGATTAAAAACGTTCCATATTAATTGATTTCGTTGCGAGGTTTTGACCTCTATATGAGACGTTTTTCAAAGACTGCATTCATTTTAAAACAAACCATAACCTTTTTTTTCATCAATAATGGTTTAAAAAACTTTACGTAGATTATCAATAATGATAATCTAAAATATCCTGTTTACACACGGCCATTACATAATGGTTTACAATACAAATATGTTACAATAAAATAAGTTTCTTGAATGCAGTTTTTACACAATATCATACAAGCATGGACTCCAAATCTCGTCCTTATTTAAGTATGTGACAGCGGAAGCTCTTAATAATCACCTGAGAATAAACATGCTTAAATCGTCAACAAAAATGTTGGTGAGTTATAGGTTTAACCTATATATATCAAATCATAATAATAGACCACAAGATTTCATATTTCAATACACATCCCATACATAGAGATAAAAATCATTCATATGGTGAACACCTGGTAACCGACATTAACAAGATGCATATATAAGAATATCCCCATCATTCCGGGACACCCTTCGGATATGATATAAATTTCGAAGTACTAAAGCATCCGGTACTTTGGATGGGGTTTGTTAAGCCCAATAGATCTATCTTTAGGATTCGCGTCAATTAGGGTGTCTGTTCCCTAATTCTTAGATTACCAGACTTAATAAAAAGGGGCATATTCGATTTCGATAATTCAACCATAGAATGTAGTTTCACGTACTTGTGTCTATTTTGTAAATCATTTATAAAACCTGCATGTATTCTCATCCCAAAAATATTAGATTTTAAAAGTGGGACTATAACTCACCTTCACAGATTTTTACTTCGTCGGGAAGTAAGATTTGGCCACTGGTTGATTCACGAACCTATAACAATATATACATATATATCAAAGTATGTTCAAAATATATTTACAACACTTTTAATATATTTTTATGTTTTAAGTTTATTAAGTCAGCTGTCCTCGTTAATAACCTACAACTAGTTGTCCACAGTTAGATGTACAGAAATAAATCGATAAATATTATCTTGAATCAATCCACGTCCCAGTGTATACGTATCTCAGTATTGATCACAACTCAAACTATATATATTTTGGAATCAACCTCAACCCTGTATAGCTAACTCCAACATTCACATATAGAGTGTCTATGGTTGTTCCGAAATATATATAGATGTGTCGACATGATAGGTCGAAATATTGTATACGTGTCTATGGTATCTCAAGATTACATAATATACAATACAAGTTGATTAAGTTATGGTTGGAATAGATTTGTTACCAATTTTCACGTAGCTAAAATGAGAAAAATTATCCAATCTTGTTTTACCCATAACTTCTTCATTTTAAATCCGTTTTGAGTGAATCAAATTGCTATGGTTTCATATTGAACTCTATTTTATGAATCTAAACAGAAAAAGTATAGGTTTATAGTCGGAAAAATAAGTTACAAGTCGTTTTTGTAAAGGTAGTCATTTCAGTCGAAAGAACGACGTCTAGATGACCATTTTAGAAAACATACTTCCACTTTGAGTTTAACCATAATTTTTGGATATAGTTTCATGTTCATAATAAAAATCATTTTCTCAGAATAACAAATTTTAAATCAAAGTTTATCATAGTTTTTAATTAAGTAACCCAAAACAGCCCGCGGTGTTACTACGACGGCGTAAATTCGGTTTTACGGTGTTTTTCGTGTTTCCAGGTTTTAAATCATTAAGTTAGCATATCATATAGATATAGAAAATGCGTTTAGTTGATTTTAAAAGTCAAGTTAGAAGGATTAACTTTTGTTTGCGAACAAGTTTAGAATTAACTAAACTTTGTTCTAGTGATTACAAGTTTAAACCTTCGAATAAGATAGCTTTATATGTATGAATCGAATGATGTTATGAACATCATTACTACCTTAAGTTCCTTGGATAAACCTACTGGAAAAGAGAAAAATGGATCTAGCTTCAACGGATCCTTGGATGGCTCGAAGTTCTTGAAGCAGAATCATGACACGAAAACAAGTTCAAGTAAGATCATCACTTGAAATAAGATTGTTATAGTTATAGAAATTGAACCAAAGTTTGAATATTATTATTACCTTGTATTAGAATGATAACCTACTGTAAGAAACAAAGATTTCTTGAGGTTGGATGATCACCTTACAAGATTGGAAGTGAGCTAGCAAACTTGAAAGTATTCTTGATTTTATGTAACTAGAACTTGTAGAATATATGAAGAACACTTAGAACTTGAAGATAGAACTTGAGAGAGATCAATTAGATGAAGAAAATTGAAGAATGAAAGTGTTTGTAGGTGTTTTTGGTCGTTGGTGTATGGATTAGATATAAAGGATATGTAATTTTGTTTTCATGTAAATAAGTCATGAATGATTACTCATATTTTTGTAATTTTATGAGATATTTCATGCTAGTTGCCAAATGATGGTTCCCACATGTGTTAGGTGAATCACATGGGCTGCTAAGAGCTGATCATTGGAGTGTATATACCAATAGTACATACATCTAAAAGCTGTGTATTGTACGAGTACGAATACGGGTGCATACGAGTAGAATTGTTGATGAAACTGAACGAGGATGTAATTGTAAGCATTTTTGTTAAGTAGAAGTATTTTGATAAGTGTATTGAATTCTTTCAAAAGTGTATAAATACATATTAAAACACTACATGTATATACATTTTAACTGAGTCGTTAAGTCATCGTTAGTCGTTACATGTAAGTGTTGTTTGGAAACCTTTAGGTTAACGATCTTGTTAAATGTTGTTAACCCAATGTTTATAATATCAAATGAGATTTTAAATTATTATATTATCATGATATTATCATGTATGAATATCTCTTAATATGATATATATACATTAAATGTCTTTACAATGATAATCGTTACATATATGGCTCGTTTAAAAATCATTAAGTTAGTAGTCTTGTTTTTACATATGTAGTTCATTGTTAATATACTTAATGATATGTTTACTTATCATAATATCATGTTAACTATATATATATCCATATATATGTCATCATATAGTTTTTACAAGTTTTAACGTTCGTGAATCACCGGTCAACTTGGGTGGTCAATTGTCTATATGAAACATATTTCAATTAATCAAGTCTTAACAAGTTTGATTGCTTAACATGTTGGAAACATTTAATCATGTAAATATCAATCTCAATTAATATATATAAACATGGAAACGTTCGGGTCACTACAGTACCTACCCGTTAAATAAATTTCGTCCCGAAATTTTAAGCTGTTGAAGGTGTTGACGAATCTTCTGGAAATAGATGCGGGTATTTCTTCTTCATCTGATCTTCACGCTCCCAGGTGAACTCGGGTCCTCTACGAGCATTCCATCGAACCTTAACAATTGGTATCTTGTTTTGCTTAAGTCTTTTAACCTCACGATCCATTATTTCGACGGGTTCTTCGATGAATATAAGTTTTTCGTTGATTTGGATTTCATCTAATGGAATAGTGAGATCTTCTTTAGCAAAACATTTCTTCAAATTCGAGACGTGGAAAGTGTTATGTACAGCCGCGAGTTGTTGAGGTAACTCAAGTCGGTAAGCTACTGGTCCGACACGATCAATAATCTTGAATGGTCCAATATACCTTGGATTTAATTTCCCTCGTTTACCAAATCGAACAACGCCTTTCCAAGGTGCAACTTTAAGCATGACCATCTCTCCAATTTCAAATTCTATATCTTTTCTTTTAATGTCAGCGTAGCTCTTTTGTCGACTTTGGGCGGTTTTCAACCGTTGTTGAATTTGGATGATCTTCTCGGTAGTTTCTTGTATAATCTCCAGACCCGTAATCTGTCTATCCCCCACTTCACTCCAACAAATCGGAGACCTGCACTTTCTACCATAAAGTGCTTCAAACGGCGCCATCTCAATGCTTGAATGGTAGCTGTTGTTGTAGGAAAATTCTGCTAACGGTAGATGTCGATCCCAACTGTTTTCGAAATCAATAACACATGCTCGTAGCATGTCTTCAAGCGTTTGTATCATCCTTTCGCTCTGCCCATCAGTTTGTGGATGATAGGCAGTACTCATGTCTAGACGAGTTCCTAATGCTTGCTGTAATGTCTGCCAGAATCTTGAAATAAATCTGCCATCCCTATCAGAGATAATAGAGATTGGTATTCCATGTCTGGAGACGACTTCCTTCAAATACAGTCGTGCTAACTTCTCCATCTTGTCATCTTCTCTTATTGGCAGGAAGTGTGCTGATTTGGTGAGACGATCAACTATTACCCAAATAGTATCAAAACCACTTGCAGTCCTTGGCAATTTAGTGATGAAATCCATGGTAATGTTTTCCCATTTCCATTCTGGGATTTCGGGTTGTTGAAGTAGACCTGATGGTTTCTGATGCTCAGCTTTGACCTTAGAACACGTCAAACATTCTCCTACGTATTTAGCAACATCGGCTTTCATACCCGGCCACCAAAAATGTTTCTTGAGATCCTTGTACATCTTCCCCGTTCCAGGATGTATTGAGTATCTGGTTTTATGAGCTTCTCTAAGTACCATTTCTCTCATATCTCCAAATTTTGGTACCCAAATCCTTTCAGCCCTATACCGGGTTCCGTCTTCCCGAATATTAAGATGCTTCTCCGATCCTTTGGGTATTTCATCCTTTAAATTTCCCTTTTTTAAAACTCCTTGTTGCGCCTCCTTTATTTGAGTAGTAATGTTATTATGAATCATTATATTCATAGATTTTACTCGAATGGGTTCTCTGTCCTTCCTGCTCAAGGCATCGGCTACCACATTTGCCTTCCCCGGGTGGTAACGAATCTCAAAGTCGTAATCATTCAATAATTCAATCCACCTACGCTGCCTCATATTCAGTTGTTTCTGATTAAATATGTGTTGAAGACTTTTGTGGTCGGTATATATAATACTTTTGACCCCATATAAGTAGTGCCTCCAAGTCTTTAATGCAAAAACAACCGCACCTAATTCCAAATCATGCGTCGTATAATTTTGTTCGTGAATCTTCAATTGTCTAGACGCATAAGCAATCACCTTCGTTCGTTGCATTAATACACAACCGAGACCTTGCTTTGATGCGTCACAATAAATCACAAAATCATCATTCCCTTCAGGCAATGACAATATAGGTGCCGTAGTTAGCTTTTTCTTCAATAACTGAAATGCTTTCTCTTGTTCATCATTCCATTCAAATTTCTTCCCTTTATGCGTTAATGCAGTCAAGGGTTTTGCTATTCTGGAAAAGTCTTGGATGAACCTTCTGTAGTAACCAGCTAGTCCTAAAAACTTGCGTATGTGTTTCGGAGTTTTCGGGGTTTCCCACTTTTCAACAGTTTCTATCTTTGCCGGATCCACCTTAATACCTTCTTTGTTCACTATGTGACCGAGGAATTGAACTTCTTCCAACCAAAATGCACACTTTGAAAACTTAGCGTACAATTCTTCCTTCCTCAATACTTCTAACACCTTTCTCAAATGTTCACCGTGTTCTTGGTCATTCTTTGAGTAAATAAGTATGTCATCAATGAAAACAATGACAAACTTGTCAAGGTATGGTCCACACACTCGGTTCATAAGGTCCATGAACACAGCTGGTGCATTAGTTAAACCAAACGGCATGACCATAAACTCGTAATGACCGTAACGTGTTCTGAAAGCAGTCTTTGGAATATCATCTTCTTTCACCCGCATTTGATGATACCCGGAACGTAAGTCAATCTTTGAATAAACAGACGAGCCTTGTAGTTGATCAAATAAGTCATCGATTCTCGGTAGTGGGTAGCGGTTCTTGATGGTAAGTTTGTTCAACTCTCGGTAGTCGATACACAACCTGAATGTACCATCTTTCTTCTTGACAAACAAAACAGGAGCTCCCCACGGTGATGTGCTTGGTCGAATGAAACCACGCTCTAAAAGTTCTTGTAATTGGCTTTGCAGTTCTTTCATCTCACTGGGTGCGAGTCTGTAAGGAGCACGAGCTATTGGTGCAGCTCCTGGTACAAGATCTATTTGAAATTCAACGGATCGATGTGGGGGTAATCCCGGTAATTCTTTCGGAAATACATCGGGAAATTCTTTTGCAATGGGAACATCATTGATGCTCTTTTCTTCAGTTTGTACTTTCTCGACGTGTGCTAGAACAGCATAGCAACCTTTTCTTATTAGTTTTTGTGCCTTCAAATTACTAATAAGATGTAGCTTCGTGTTGCCCTTTTCTCCGTACACCATTAAGGGTTTTCCTTTTTCTCGTATAATGCGAATTGCATTTTTGTAACAAACGATCTCTGCTTTCACTTCTTTCAACCAGTCCATACCGATTATCACATCAAAACTCCCTAACTCTACTGGTATCAAATCAATCTTAAATGTTTCGCTAACCAGTTTAATTTCTCGATTCCGACATATATTATCTGCTGAAATTAATTTACCATTTGCTAATTCGAGTAAAAATTTACTATCCAAAGGTGCCAATGGACAACTTAATTTAGCACAAAAATCTCTACTCATATAGCTTTTATCCGCACCCGAATCAAATAAAACGTAAGCAGATTTATTGTCAATAAGAAACGTACCCGTAACAAGCTCCGGGTCTTCCTGTGCCTCTGCCGCATTAATATTGAAAACTCTTCCGCGGCCTTGTCCATTCGTGTTCTCCTGGTTCGGGCAATTTCTAATAATGTGGCCCGGTTTTCCACATTTATAACAAACTACATTGGCATAACTTGCTCCGACACTACTTGCTCCGCCATTACTCGTTCCGACACCATTTGTTCCTTTCGTTCTATTAACCCCTGGTCCGTAGACCTCACACTTTGCCGCGCTATGACCATTTCTTTTACACTTGTTGCAAAATATGGTGCAGAACCCCGAGTGATACTTTTCACACCTTTGGCATAGCTGCTTCTGATTGTTGTTGTTGTTGCGGTTATTATTGTTGTTGGAATGATTGTTGTAGTTGCTGTTGTTGTTGTTGTTGTTGTTGGGCCATTTGTTGTAGTTGCGATTGATGTTGCGATTGTTGGAATAATTGTTGCGATTATTGTTGTAATTGCTGTTGTTATTGTATTGGTGATTCTTATCACCGTTTTCCTCCCACTTTCTTTTGACTTGCTTCACATTGGCCTCTTCAGCAGTCTGTTCTTTAATTCTTTCTTCAATCTGGTTCACTAGTTTGTGAGCCATTCTACATGCCTGTTGTATGGAGGCGGGCTCGTGTGAACTTATATCTTCTTGGATTCTTTCCGGTAATCCTTTCACAAACGCGTCGATCTTCGCTTCCTCATCTTCGAATGCTCCCGGACACAATAGGCACAATTCTGTGAATCGTATTTCGTACGTGGTAATATCAAATCCTTGGGTTCGTAACCCTCTAAGTTCTGTCTTGAGCTTATTGACCTCGGTTCTGGGACGGTACTTCTCGTTCATCAAGTGCTTGAATGCTGACCACGGTAGTGCGTACGCATCGTCTTGTCCCACTTGCTCTAGATAGGTATTCTACCATGTTAACGCAGAACCTGTGAAGGTATGCGTAGCGTACTTTACTTTATCCTCTTCAGTACACTTACTTATGGCAAACACCGATTCGACCTTCTCGGTCCACCGTTTCAATCCGATCGGTCCTTCGGTTCCATCAAATTCCAAAGGTTTGCAGGCAGTGAATTCTTTGTAGGTGCATCCTACACGATTTCCTGTACTGCTAGATCCAAGGTTATTGTTGGTATGTAGCGCAGCCTGTACTGCGGCTATGTTTGAAGCTAGAAAAGTACGGAATTCCTCTTCATTCATATTCACGGTGTGTCGAGTAGTCGGTGCCATTTCCTTCAAAATAGTCAAATGGAACAAGTTAATCATACAGAATATTAAGAGTAGTTAATAGTATTTCGTAGCATAATATGAACTCATTTATAAAAGCTTTTTCTTCATATTAGCGTTTTATAAGTTTAAATTCGGGTAGTACCTACCCGTTAAGTTCATACTTAGTAGCTAATATACAATTCAACTACTACAATTCTATATGAAAAACTGATTATAATAATATTTCGCGTTCAAACTTTTACACAATATTTTACAAACATACAATACCGCTTATTTTACATATAGCATGAAATATAGCACACAATAAATTTGATACAAGATGGTTGTGAAGATAATTCTAGCTAGTACACAAGTCGTTCAGCAAAGGCAATAAAGACACGTAATTCATACGTCCGGAAACAAGTCATGCATTCTGGTTTTACTAGGATTACTTCCCATCCTTGGTCTTGTGGAACATAACCGTTATGGCCGTTGATAAGACAGCGTGTTGTAACATCGTCAAAGGGACGAGGGTTACGTAATGTCCAACAGTCCCGTAACAATCTAAAAACCTCATTTCTTACCCTAATTACCGACTCCGTCACTTGTGGGAACGTTTTGTTTAATAGTTGTAGCCCGATGTTCTTGTTCTCACTTTGGTGAGAAGCGAACATTACTAATCCGTAAGCATAACATACTTCTTTATGTTGCATGTTAGCCGCTTTTTCTAAATCACGAAGTCCAATATTCGGATATATTGAGTCAAAATAATTTCTTAACCCATTGCGTAAAATAGCATTTGGGTTCCCCGCAATATATGCGTCAAAGTAAACACATCGTAACTTATGGATTTCCCAATGTGATATCCCCCATCTTTCGAACGAAAGCCTTTTATAAACCAAGGCATTCTTGGAACGTTCTTCGAATGTCTTACAAACTGATCTCGCCTTAAATAGTTGTGCCGAAGAATTCTGACCGACTCTAGACAAGATTTCATCAATCATGTCTCCGGGTAGGTCTCTTAAAATATTGGGTTGTCTATCCATTTTGTGTTTTTATACTGTAAAATAGACAAGAGTTAGATTCATAAAAAAAAATACTTATTAATACAAGTAATTTTTACATATATCATAAAGCATAAGCACACTATATTACATATATTACACCACACAAATACAACTATTTTATTCCGACTTGCTTGTTTCTTCTTCTTCGGTTTTGGTTCGTTTTGCCAAGTTTCTAGGGATATATGATGTTCCCCTAATACGAGCCGTCGTTATCCACATTGGTTTAGAAAAACCTGGTGGTTTAGAGGTTCCCGGGTCATTGTTACAACTTAAGGACTTCGGGGGGTGACGATACATATAAAGTTCATCGGGGTTGGAATTATATTTCTCTATTTTTATGCCCTTTCCCTTATTATTTTCTTTTGCCTTTTTAAATTCAGTTGGGGTAATTTCTATAACATCATCGGAATTCTCGTCGGAATCCGATTCATCGAAGAATTGGTAATCCTCCCAATATTTTGCTTCCTTGGCGGAAACACCATTGACCATAATTAACCTTGGTCGGTTGGTTGAGGATTTTCTTTTACTTAACCGTTTTATTATTTCCCCCACCGGTTCTATTTCCTCCTCCGGTTCCTCCTCTTCCGGTTCCGATTCTTCTTCCGGTTCCGACTCTTCTTCCGGTTCCTCTTCGGGAACTTGTGAATCAGTCCACGAATCATTCCAATTTACATTTGACTCTTCATTATTATTAGGTGAGTCAATGGGACTTGTTCTAGAGGTAGACATCTATCACATAATATCAAACGCGTTAAGAGATTAATATATCACATAATATTCACATGTTAAAAATATATAGTTTCCAACAAAATTTGTTAAGCAATCATTTTTCAAGTAAACACGGTCGAAGTCCAGACTCACTAATGCATCCTAACAAACTCGATAAGACACACTAATGCAAAATTCTGGTTCTCTAAGACCAACGCTCGGATACCAACTGAAATGTCCCGTTCTTATTGATTAAAAACGTTCCATATTAATTGATTTCGTTGCGAGGTTTTGACCTCTATATGAGACGTTTTTCAAAGACTGCATTCATTTTAAAACAAACCATAACCTTTTTTTTCATCAATAAAGGTTTAAAAAACTTTACGTAGATTATCAATAATGATAATCTAAAATATCCTGTTTACACACGACCATTACATAATGGTTTACAATACAAATATGTTACATTAAAATAAGTTTCTTGAATGCAGTTTTTACACAATATCATACAAGCATGGACTCCAAATCTCGTCCTTATTTAAGTATGCGACAGCGGAAGCTCTTAATAATCACCTGAGAATAAACATGCTTAAATCGTCAACAAAAATGTTGGTGAGTTATAGGTTTAACCTATATATATCAAATCATAATAATAGACCACAAGATTTCATATTTCAATACACATCCCATACATAGAGATAAAAATCATTCATATGGTGAACACCTGGTAACCGACATTAACAAGATGCATATATAAGAATATCCCCATCATTCCGGGACTCCCTTCGGATATGATATAAATTTCGAAGTACTAAAGCATCCGGTACTTTGGATGGGGTTTGTTAAGCCCAATAGATCTATCTTTAGGATTCGCGTCAATTAGGGTGTCTGTTCCCTAATTCTTAGATTACCAGACTTAATAAAAAGGGGCATATTCGATTTCGATAATTCAACCATAGAATGTAGTTTCACGTACTTGTGTCTATTTTGTAAATCATTTATAAAACCTGCATGTATTCTCATCCCAAAAATATTAGATTTTAAAAGTGGGACTATAACTCACCTTCACAGATTTTTACTTCGTCGGGAAGTAAGACTTGGCCAATGTTGATTCACGAACCTATAACAATATATACATATATATTAAAGTATGTTCAAAATATATTTACAACACTTTTAATATATTTTGATGTTTTAAGTTTATTAAGTCAGCTGTCCTTGTTAGTAACCTATAACTAGTTGTCCACAGTTTGATGTACAGAAATAAATCGATAAATATTATGTTGAATTAATCCACGACCCAGTGTATACGTATCTCAGTATTGATCATAACTCAAACTATATATATTTTGGAATCAACCTCAACCCTGTATAGCTAACTCCAACATTCACATATAGAGTGTCTATGGTTGTTCCGAAATATATATAGATGTGTCGACATGATAGGTCGAAACATTGTATACGTGTCTATGGTATCTCAAGATTACATAATATACAATACAAGTTGATTAAGTTATGGTTGGAATAGATTTGTTACCAATTTTCACGTAGCTAAAATGAGAAAAATTATCCAATCTTGTTTTACCCATAACTTCTTCATTTTAAATCTGTTTTGAGTGAATCAAATTGCTATGGTTTCATATTGAACTCTATTTTATGAATCTAAACAGAAAAAGTATAGGTTTATAGTCGGAAAAATAAGTTACAAGTCGTTTTTGTAAAGGTAGTCATTTCAGTCGAAAGAACGACGTCTAGATGACCATTTTAGAAAACATACTTCCACTTTGAGTTTAACCATAATTTTTGGATATAGTTTCATGTTCATAATAAAAATCATTTTCTCAGAATAACAACTTTTAAATCAAAGTTTATCATAGTTTTTAATTAACTAACCCAAAACAGCCCGCGGTGTTACTACGACGGCGTAAATTCGGTTTTACGGTGTTTTTCGTGTTTCCAGGTTTTAAATCATTAAGTTAGCATATCATATAGATATAGAACATATGTTTAGTTGATTTTAAAAGTCAAGTTAGAAGGATTAACTTTTAGTTTAGAATTAACTAAACTTTGTTCTAGTGATTACAAGTTTAAACCTTCGAATAAGATAGCTTTATATGTATGAATCGAATGATGTTATGAACATAATTACTACCTTAAGTTCCTTGGATAAACCTACTGGAAAAGAGAAAAATGGATCTAGCTTCAACGGATCCTTGGATGGCTCGAAGTTCTTGAAGCAGAATCATGACACGAAAACAAGTTCAAGTAAGATCATCACTTGAAATAAGATTGTTATAGTTATAGAAATTGAACCAAAGTTTGAATATTATTATTACCTTGTATTAGAATGATAACCTACTGTTAGAAACAAAGATTTCTTGAGGTTGGATGATCACCTTACAAGATTGGAAGTGAGCTAGCAAACTTGAAAGTATTCTTGATTTTATGTAACTAGAACTTGTAGAATATATGAAGAACACTTAGAACTTGAAGATAGAACTTGAGAGAGATCAATTAGATGAAGAAAATTGAAGAATGAAAGTGTTTGTAGGTGTTTTTGGTCATTGGTGTATGGATTAGATATAAAGGATATGTAATTTTATTTTCATGTAAATAAGTCATGAATAATTACTCATATTTTTGTAATTTTATGAGATATTTCATGCTAGTTGCCAAATGATGGTTCCCACATGTGTTAGGTGACTCACATGGGCTGCTAAGAGCTGATCATTGGAGTGTATATACCAATAGTACATACATCTAAAAGCTGTGTATTGTACGAGTACGAATACGGGTGCATACGAGTAGAATTGTTGATGAAACTGAACGAGGATGTAATTGTAAGCATTTTTGTTAAGTAGAAGTATTTTGATAAGTGTATTTAAGTCTTTCAAAAGTGTATAAATACATATTAAAACACTACATGTATATACATTTTAACTGAGTCGTTAAGCCATCGTTAGTCGTTACATGTAAGTGTTGTTTGGAAACCTTTAGGTTAACGATCTTGTTAAATGTTGTTAACCCAATGTTTATAATATCAAATGAGATTTTAAATTATTATATTATCATGATATTATCATGTATGAATATCTCTTAATATGATATATATACATTAAATGTCTTTACAACGATAATCGTTACATATATGTCTCGTTTAAAAATCATTAAGTTAGTAGTCTTGTTTTTACATATGTAGTTCATTGTTAATATACTTAATGATATGTTTACTTATCATAGTATCATGTTAACTATATATATATCCATATATATGTCATCATATAGTTTTTACAAGTTTTAACGTTCGTGAATCACCGGTCAACTTGGGTGGTCAATTGTCTATATGAAACATATTTCAATTAATCAAGTCTTAACAAGTTTGATTGCTTAACATGTTGGAAACATTTAATCATGTAAATATCAATCTCAATTAATATATATAAACATGGAAAAGTTCGGGTCACTACAGCTAAGACCACCGCTCTGATACCAACTGAAAGTTGGGGACGCATCCCACTCAGTGCCTTCTCAGCTAACCGCCTGTGACCACTGAGCGTACCTCAGACACTAATTTTACGGCCCGCCTCTCGGCAGTACAGCCAACCCTAATAGGGACCGCGAGGAGTAAGAGCCAATGCTTCGTCACAGGTAACACTGTGAGAAACCCCTCTACGATTAACCCGCTCATAAACGGCATTAAACCAGCTCTGATACCAACTGAAAGGACCCGTTCATATACATTATAAACGATTCACAATAGTTGATTACATCGCGAGGTATTTGACCTCTATATGATACGTTTTACAAACATTGCATTCGTTTTTAAAAGACAAACTTTCTTTACATCAAAAATTGACGGCATGCATACCATTTCATATTACATCCAACTATAATTGACTTAATATTAATCTTGATGAACTCAACGACTCGAATGCAACGTCTTTCAAAGTATGTCTTGAATGACTCCAAGTAATATCCTTAAAATGAGCTAATGCACAGCGGAAGATTTCTTTAATACCTGAGAATAAACATGCTTTAAAGTGTCAACCAAGAGGTTAGTGAGTTCATTAGTTTATCATAATCCATCATTTCTGTAATAGTAATAGACCACAAGATTTCAGTTTCTATAAATATCCGTACACTCGCAAGTGTATAAAAGTATTCTATAAGTTGTAGGCACCCGGTAACAAGCCTTAACGTTCATGTTTTACTCTCTGAAGTACACCAGATCAGGTGTGTTTAAAATAACCTCGAAGTACTAAAGCATCCCATAGTCAGGATGGGGTTTGTCAGACCCAATAGATCTATCTTTAGGATTCGCGCCTACCGTACATAGACAAGTAGTTTAATGTTACCAAGCTAAGGGTATATTTCTGGTTTAAACCCACATAGAATTAGTTTTAGTACTTGTGCCTATTTCGTAAAACATTTATAAATCAGCGCATGTATTCTCAGCCCAAAAATATATATAAAAAGGGAGCAAATGAAACTCACAATACTGTATTTCGTAGCAATTATGTATATGATGGCACTGAACAAGTGCAGGGTTTGTCTCGGATTCACGAACCTATATTAAGTATATATATTTATATGTTGGTCAATATCTGTCTAACAATTTAGGTCAAGTCGTAGTGTATCACAATCCTAATGCTCGAGACCGACATGCAAAAGTCAACAAGAGTCAACTTGACCCAAAATGACTTTCAAAATCTATACATGTTTATTATATAACTTATATATAGTAGTTTTATATATTTAAATATATTTATCAGATCTTATTATACTAAATAATACAAGTCATTTATTAATAAATAAAAATTTATATTAAAATTCATATATGATAAAAATATACTTTTATATATCTCAAGTAATAAAATTTATAAAATTCACTTAATATCATAAAAATATAGTGGTATGTATTATTAATGTAATTACATTACATGTGGTAAAAATATCTTTGTACGCATATTTATTTGATAAAATAATATTGATAATAATAATAATGATAAAAATAATAAAATGATAGTTTCAATAAAAATATTAATTTTTAGTAATAAAGATAATTTTAGTAATAACATCAACTGATAACAGTTATAATAATCGTTTTAATAATAATATTAAAATTAATGATAATTCAATTGACCATATCTTTTAATCCGTTCATCGAAACCACACGATTTCTAAATGAAAAGTTATTATTTTTTTTCTTCAGCTTTTCAACGATATGTATATCATATAACTTATCTCAGTAGCATATGTATCAAATTCTTGATTTATCATAAACTATTTTGTAGTGACCCGAACTTTTCCATGTTTATATATATTAATTGAGATTGATATTTACATGATTAAATGTTTCCAACATGTTAAGCAATCAAACTTGTTAAGACTTGATTAATTGAAATAGGTTTCATATAGACAATTGACCACCCAAGTTGACCGGTGATTCACGAACGTTAAAACTTGTAAAAAAAAAAAACTATATGATGACATATATATGGTTATATATATAGTTAACATGATATTATGATAAGTAAACATATCATTAATTATATTAACAATGAACTACATATGTAAAAACAAGACTACTAACTTAATGATTTTGAAACGAGACATATATGTAACGTTTATCGTTGTAACGACATTTAATGTATATATATCATATTAAGAGATATTCGTACATCATAATATCATGATAATATAATAATTTAAAATCTCTTTTGTTATTATAAACATTGGGTTAACAACATTTAACAAGATCGTTAACCTAAAGGTTTCAAAACAACACTTACATGTAACGACTAACGATGACTTAACGACTCAGTTAAAATGTATATACATGTAGTGTTTTAATATGTATTTATACACTTTTGAAAGACTTCAATACACTTATCAAAATACTTCTACTTAACAAAAATGCTTACAATTACATTCTCGTTCAGTTTCATCAACAATTCTACTCGTATGCACCCGTATTCGTACTCGTACAATACACAGCTTTTAGATGTATGTACTATTGGTATATACACTCCAATGATCAGCTCTTAGCAGCCCATGTGAGTCACCTAACACATGTGGGAACCATCATTTGGCAACTAGCATGAAATATCTCATAAGATTACAAAAATATGAGTAATCATTCATGACTTATTTACATGAAAACAAAATTTCATATCCTTTATATCTAATCCATACACCAACGACCAAAAACACCTACAAACACTTTCATTCTTCAATTTTCTTCATCTAATTAAACTCTCTCAAGTTCTATCTTCAAGTTCTAAGTGTTCTTTATAAATTCCAAAAGTTCTAGTTTCATAAAATCAAGAATACTTTCAAGTTTGCTAGCTCACTTCCAATCTTGTAAGGTGATCATCCAACCTCAAGAAATCTTTGTTTCTTACAGTAGGTTATCATTCTAATACAAGGTAATAATCATATTCAAACTTTGGTTCAATTTCTATAACTATAACAATCTTATTTCAAGTGATGATCTTACTTGAACTTGTTTTCGTGTCATGATTTTGCTTCAAGAACTTTGAGCCATCCAAGGATCCATTGAAGCTAGATCCATTTTTCTTTTTTCCAGTAGGTTCATCCAAGGAACTTAAGGTAGTAATGATGTTCATAACATCATTCGATTCATACATATAAAGCTATCTTATTCGAAGGTTTAAACTTGTAATCACTAGAACATAGTTTAGTTAATTCTAAACTTGTTCGCAAACAAAAGTTAATCCTTCTAACTTGACTTTTAAAATCAACTAAACACATGTTCTATATCTATATGATATGCTAACTTAATGATTTAAAACCTGGAAACACGAAAAACACCGTAAAACCGGATTTACGCCGTCGTAGTAACACCGCGGGCTGTTTTGGGTTAGTTAATTAAAAACTATGATAAACTTTGATTTAAAAGTTGTTATTCTGAGAAAATGATTTTTATTATGAACATGAAACTATATCCAAAAATTATGGTTAAACTCAAAGTGGAAGTATGTTTTCTAAAATGGTCATCTAGACGTCGTTCTTTCGACTGAAATGACTACCTTTACAAAAACGACTTGTAACTTATTTTTCCGACTATAAACCTATACTTTTCTGTTTAGATTCATAAAATAGAGTTCAATATGAAACCATAGCAATTTGATTCACTCAAAACGGATTTAAAATGAAGAAGTTATGGGTAAAACAAGATTGGATAATTTTTCTCATTTTAGCTACGTGAAAATTGGTAACAAATCTATTCCAACCATAACTTAATCAACTTGTATTGTATATTATGTAATCTTGAGATACCATAGACACGTATACAATGTTTCGACCTATCATGTCGACACATCTATATATATTTCGGAACAACCATAGACACTCTATATGTGAATGTTGGAGTTAGCTATACAGGGTTGAGGTTGATTCCAAAATATATATAGTTTGAGTTGTGATCAATACTGAGATACGTATACACTGGGTCGTGGATTGATTCAAGATAATATTTATCGATTTATTTCTGTACATCTAACTGTGGACAACTAGTTGTAGGTTACTAACGAGGACAGCTGACTTAATAAACTTAAAACATCAAAATATATTAAAAGTGTTGTAAATATATTTTGAACATACTTTGATATATATGTATATATTGTTATAGGTTCGTGAATCAACCAGTGGCCAAGTCTTACTTCCCGACGAAGTAAAAATCTGTGAAAGTGAGTTATAGTCCCACTTTTAAAATCTAATATTTTTGGGATGAGAATACATGCAGGTTTTATAAATGATTTACAAAATAGACACAAGTACGTGAAACTACATTCTATGGTTGAATTATCGAAATCGAATATTCCCTTTTTTATTAAGTCTGGTAATCTAAGAATTAGGGAACAGACACCCTAATTGACGCGAATCCTAAAGATAGATCTATTGGGCCTAACAAACCCCATCCAAAGTACCGGATGCTTTAGTACTTCGAAATTTATATCATATCCGAAGGGTGTCCCGGAATGATGGGGATATTCTTATATATGCATCTTGTTATTATCGGTTACCAGGTGTTCACCATATGAATGATTTTTATCTCTATGTATGGGATGTGTATTGAAATATGAAATCTTGTGGTCTATTGTTACGATTTGATATATATAGGTTAAACCTATAACTCACCAACATTTTTGTTGACGTTTAAAGCATGTTTATTCTCAGGTGAATATTAAGAGCTTCCGCTGTTGCATACTAAAATAAGGACAAGATTTGGAGTCCATGTTTGTATGATATTGTGTAAAAACTGCATTCAAGAAACTGATTTCGATGTAACATATTTGTATTGTAAACCATTATGTAATGGTCGTGTGTAAACAGGATATTTTAGATTATCATTATTTGATAATCTACGTAAAGCTTTTTAAACCTTTATTTATGAAATAAAGGTTATGGTTTGTTTTAAAAATGAATGCAGTCTTTGAAAAACGTCTCATATAGAGGTCAAAACCTCGCAACGAAATCAATTAATATGGAACGTTTTTAATCAATAAGAACGGGACATTTCAGTTGGTATCCGAGCGTTGGTCTTAGAGAACCAGAAAATTTGCATTAGTGTGTCTTATCGAGTTTGTTAGGATGCATTAGTGAGTCTGGACTTCGACCGTGTTTTCTTTAAAAATGATTGCTTAACATTTTTGTTGGAAACTATATATTTTTAACATATGAATATTATGTGATATATTAATCTCTTAACGTGTTTGATATTATGTGATAGATGTCTACCTCTAGAACAAGTCCCATTGACTCACCTAATAATAATGAAGAGTCAAATGTAAATTGGAATGATTTGTGGACTGATTCACAAGTTCCCGAAGAGGAACCGGAAGAAGAGTCGGAACCGGAAGAAGAATCGGAACCGGAAGAAGAATCGGAACCGGATGAAGAAATAGAACGGGTGGGGGAAATAATAAAACGGTTAAGTAAAAGAAAATCCTCAACCAACCGACCAAAGTTAATTATGGTCAATGGTGTTTCCGCCAAGGAAGCAAAATATTGGGAGGATTACCAATTCTCCGATGAATCGGATTCCGACGAGAATTCCGATGATGTTATAGAAATTACCCCAACTGAATTTAAAAAGGTAAAAGAAAATAATAAGGGAAAGGGCATAAAAATAGAGAAATCTAATTCCAACCCCGATGAACTTTATATGTATCGTCAACCCCCGAAGTCCTTAAGTTGTAACAATGACCCGGGAACCTCTAAACCACCAGGTTTTTCTAAACCAATGTGGACAACGACGGCTCGTATTAGGGGAACATCATATATCCCTAGAAACTTGGCAAAACGAACCAAAACCGAAGAAGAAGAAACGAGCGAGTCGGAATAAGATAGTTGTATTCGTGTGGTGTAATATAAGTAATATAGTGTTCTTATGCTTTATGATATATGTAAAAATTGCTTGTATTAATAAGTATTTTTTTTATGAATCTAACTCTTGTCTATTTTACAGTTTAAAAACACAAAATGGATAGACAACCCAATATTTTAAGAGACCTACCCGGAGACATGATTGATGAAATCTTGTCTAGAGTCGGCCAGAATTCTTCGGCACAACTATTTAAGGCGAGATCAGTTTGTAAGACATTCGAAGAACGTTCCAAGAATGTCTTGGTTTATAAGAGACTTTCGTTTGAAAGATGGGGGATATCACATTGGGAAACCCATAAGTTACGATGTGTTTACTTTGACGCATATATTGCGGGGAACCCAAATGCTATTTTACGCAACGGGTTAAGAAATTATTTTGACTCAATATATCCGAATATTGGACTTCGTGATTTAGAAAAAGCGGCTAACATGCAACATAAAGAAGCATGTTATGCTTACGGATTAGTAATGTTCGCTTCTCACCAAAGTGAGAACAAGAACATCGGGCTACAACTATTAAACAAAACGTTTCCACAAGTGACGGAGTCGGTAATTGGGGTAAGAAATGAGGTTTTTAGATTATTACGGGACTGTTGGACATTACGTAACCCTCGTCCCTTTGATGACGTTACAACACGCTGTCTTATCAACGGCCATAACGGTTATGTTGCACAAGACCAAGGATGGGAAGTAGTCCTAGTAAAACCAGAATGCATGACTTGTTTCTGGACGTATGAATTACGTGTCTTTATTGCCTTTGCTGAACGACTTGTGTACTAGCTAGAATTGTCTTCACAACTATCTTGTATCAAAGTTATTGTGTGCTATATTTCATGCTTTATGTAAAATAAGCGGTATTGTAAGTTTGTAAAATATTGTATAAAAGTTTGAACGCGAAATATTATTATAATCAGTTTTTCATATAGAATTGTAGTAGTTGAATTGTATATTAGCTACTAAGTATGAACTTAACGGGTAGGTACTACCCGAATTTAAACTTATAAAACGCTAATATGAAGAAAAAGCTTTTATAAATGATTTCATATTATGCTACGAAATACTATTAACTACTCTTAATATTCTGTATGATTAACTTGTTCCATTTAACTATTTTGAAGGAAATGGCACCGACTACTCGACACACCGTGAATATGAATGAAGAGGAATTCCGTACTTTTCTAGCTTCAAATATAGCCGCAGTACAGGCTGCGCTACATACCAACAATAACCTTGGATCTAGCAGTACAGGAAATCGTGTAGGATGCACCTACAAAGAATTCACTGCCTGCAAACCTTTGGAATTTGATGGAACTGAAGGACCGATCGGATTGAAACGGTGGACCGAGAAGGTTGAATCGGTGTTTGCCATAAGTAAGTGTACTGAAGAGGACAAAGTGAAGTACGCTACGCATACCTTCACAGGTTCTGCGTTAACATGGTGGAATACCTATCTAGAGCAAGTGGGACAAGATGATGCGTACGCACTACCGTGGTCAGCATTCAAGCACTTGATGAACGAGAAGTACCGTCCCAGAACCGAGGTCAATAAGCTCAAGACAGAACTTAGAGGGTTACGAACCCAAGGATTTGATATTACCACGTACGAAAGACGATTCACAGAATTGTGCCTATTGTGTCCGGGAGCATTCGAAGATGAGGAAGAGAAGATCGACGCGTTTGTGAAAGGATTACCGGAAAGAATCCAAGAAGATATAAGTTCACACGAGCCCGCCTCCATACAACAGGCATGTAGAATGGCTCACAAACTAGTGAACCAGATTGAAGAAAGAATTAAAGAACAGACTGCTGAAGAGGCCAATGTGAAGCAAGTCAAAAGAAAGTGGGAGGAAAACGGTGATAAGAATCACCAATACAGCAACAACAGCAATTACAACAATAATCGCAACAATTATCCCAACAATCGCAACATCAATCGCAACTACAACAAACGGCCCAACAACAACAACAACAACAACAGCAACTACAACAATCATCCCAACAACAATAATAACCGCAACAACAACAACAATCAGAAGCAGCTATGCCAAAGGTGTGAAAAGAATCACTCGGGGTTCTGCACCAAATTTTGCAACAAGTGTAAAAGAAATGGTCATAGCGCGGCGAAGTGTGAGGTCTACGGACCAGGGGTTAATAGAACGAAAGGAACAAATGGTGTCGGAACGAGTAATGGCGGAGCAAGTAGTGTCAGAGCAAGTTATGCCAATGTAGTTTGTTATAAATGTGGAAAACCAGGTCACATTATTAGAAATTGCCCGAACCAGGAGAACACGAATGGACAAGGCCGTGGAAGAGTTTTCAATATTAATGCGGTAGAGGCACAAGAAGACCCGGAGCTTGTTACGGGTACGTTTCTTATTGACAATAAATCTGCTTACGTTTTATTTGATTCGGGTGCGGATAGAAGCTATATGAGTAGAGATTTTTGTGCTAAATTAAGTTGTCCATTGACGCCTTTGGATAGTAAATTTTTACTCGAATTAGCAAATGGTAAATTAATTTCAGCAGATAATATATGTCGGAATCGAGAAATTAAACTGGTTAGCGAAACATTTAAGATTGATTTGATACCAGTAGAGTTAGGGAGTTTTGATGTGATAATCGGTATGGACTGGTTGAAAGAAGTGAAAGCAGAGATCGTTTGTTACAAAAATGCAATTCGCATTATACGAGAAAAAGGAAAACCCTTAATGGTATACGGAGAAAAGGGCAACACGAAGCTACATCTTATTAGTAATTTGAAGGCACAAAAACTAATAAGAAAAGGTTGCTATGCTGTTCTAGCACACGTCGAGAAAGTACAAACTGAAGAAAAGAGCATCAATGATGTTCCCATTGCAAAAGAATTTCCCGATGTATTTCCGAAAGAATTACCGGGATTACCCCCACATCGATCCGTTGAATTTCAAATAGATCTTGTACCAGGAGCTGCACCAATAGCTCGTGCTCCTTACAGACTCGCACCCAGCGAGATGAAAGAACTGCAAAGCCAATTACAAGAACTTTTAGAGCGTGGTTTCATTCGACCAAGCACATCACCGTGGGGAGCTCCTGTTTTGTTTGTCAAGAAGAAAGATGGTACATTCAGGTTGTGTATCGACTACCGAGAGTTGAACAAACTTACCATCAAGAACCGCTACCCACTACCGAGAATCGACGACTTATTTGATCAACTACAAGGCTCGTCTGTTTATTCAAAGATTGACTTACGTTCCGGGTATCATCAAATGCGGGTGAAAGAAGATGATATTCCAAAGACTGCTTTCAGAACACGTTACGGTCATTACGAGTTTATGGTCATGCCGTTTGGTTTAACTAATGCACCAGCTGTGTTCATGGACCTTATGAACCGAGTGTGTGGACCATACCTTGACAAGTTTGTCATTGTTTTCATTGATGACATACTTATTTACTCAAAGAATGACCAAGAACACGGTGAACATTTGAGAAAGGTGTTAGAAGTATTGAGGAAGGAAGAATTGTACGCTAAGTTTTCAAAGTGTGCATTTTGGTTGGAAGAAGTTCAATTCCTCGGTCACATAGTGAACAAAGAAGGTATTAAGGTGGATCCGGCAAAGATAGAAACTGTTGAAAAGTGGGAAACCCCGAAAACTCCGAAACACATACGCCAGTTTTTAGGACTAGCTGGTTACTACAGAAGGTTCATCCAAGACTTTTCCAGAATAGCAAAACCCTTGACTGCATTAACGCATAAAGGGAAGAAATTTGAATGGAATGATGAACAAGAGAAAGCGTTTCAGTTATTGAAGAAAAAGCTAACTACGGCACCTATATTGTCATTGCCTGAAGGGAATGATGATTTTGTGATTTATTGTGATGCATCAAAGCAAGGTCTCGGTTGTGTATTAATGCAACGAACGAAGGTGATTGCTTATGCGTCTAGACAATTGAAGATTCACGAACAAAATTATACGACGCATGATTTGGAATTAGGCGCGGTTGTTTTTGCATTAAAGACTTGGAGGCACTACTTATATGGGGTCAAAAGTATTATATATACCGACCACAAAAGTCTTCAACACATATTTAATCAGAAACAACTGAATATGAGGCAGCGTAGGTGGATTGAATTATTGAATGATTACGACTTTGAGATTCGTTACCACCCGGGGAAGGCAAATGTGGTAGCCGATGCCTTGAGCAGGAAGGACAGAGAACCCATTCGAGTAAAATCTATGAATATAATGATTCATAATAACATTACTACTCAAATAAAGGAGGCGCAACAAGGAGTTTTAAAAGAGGGAAATTTAAAGGATGAAATACCCAAAGGATCGGAGAAGCATCTTAATATTCGGGAAGACGGAACCCGGTATAGGGCTGAAAGGATTTGGGTACCAAAATTTGGAGATATGAGAGAAATGGTACTTAGAGAAGCTCATAAAACCAGATACTCAATACATCCTGGAACGGGGAAGATGTACAAGGATCTCAAGAAACATTTTTGGTGGCCGGGTATGAAAGCCGATGTTGCTAAATACGTAGGAGAATGTTTGACGTGTTCTAAGGTCAAAGCTGAGCATCAGAAACCATCAGGTCTACTTCAACAACCCGAAATCCCGGAATGGAAATGGGAAAACATTACCATGGATTTCATCACTAAATTGCCAAGGACTGCAAGTGGTTTTGATACTATTTGGGTAATAGTTGATCGTCTCACCAAATCAGCACACTTCCTGCCAATAAGAGAAGATGACAAGATGGAGAAGTTAGCACGACTGTATTTGAAGGAAGTCGTCTCCAGACATGGAATACCAATCTCTATTATCTCTGATAGGGATGGCAGATTTATTTCAAGATTCTGGCAGACATTACAGCAAGCATTAGGAACTCGTCTAGACATGAGTACTGCCTATCATCCACAAACTGATGGGCAGAGCGAAAGGACGATACAAACGCTTGAAGACATGCTACGAGCATGTGTTATTGATTTCGGAAACAGTTGGGATCGACATCTACCGTTAGCAGAATTTTCCTACAACAACAGCTACCATTCAAGTATTGAGATGGCGCCGTTTGAAGCACTTTATGGTAGAAAGTGCAGGTCTCCGATTTGTTGGAGTGAAGTGGGGGATAGACAGATTACGGGTCCGGAGATTATACAAGAAACTACCGAGAAGATCATCCAAATTCAACAACGGTTGAAAACCGCCCAAAGTCGACAAAAGAGCTACGCTGACATTAAAAGAAAAGATATAGAATTTGAAATTGGAGAGATGGTCATGCTTAAAGTTGCACCTTGGAAAGGCGTTGTTCGATTTGGTAAACGAGGGAAATTAAATCCAAGGTATATTGGACCATTCAAGATTATTGATCGTGTCGGACCAGTAGCTTACCGACTAGAGTTACCTCAACAACTCGCGGCTGTACATAACACTTTCCACGTCTCGAATTTAAAGAAATGTTTTGCTAAAGAAGATCTCACTATTCCATTAGATGAAATCCAAATCAACGAAAAACTTCAATTCATCGAAGAACCCGTCGAAATAATGGATCGTGAGGTTAAAAGACTTAAGCAAAACAAGATACCAATTGTTAAGGTTCGATGGAATGCTCGTAGAGGACCCGAGTTCACCTGGGAGCGTGAAGATCAGATGAAGAAGAAATACCCGCATCTATTTCCAGAAGATTCGTCAACACCTTCAACAGCTTAAAATTTCGGGACGAAATTTATTTAACGGGTAGGTACTGTAGTGACCCGAACTTTTCCATGTTTATATATATTAATTGAGATTGATATTTACATGATTAAATGTTTCCAACATGTTAAGCAATCAAACTTGTTAAGACTTGATTAATTGAAATAGGTTTCATATAGACAATTGACCACCCAAGTTGACCGGTGATTCACGAACGTTAAAACTTGTAAAAAAAAAAAACTATATGATGACATATATATGGTTATATATATAGTTAACATGATATTATGATAAGTAAACATATCATTAATTATATTAACAATGAACTACATATGTAAAAACAAGACTACTAACTTAATGATTTTGAAACGAGACATATATGTAACGTTTATCGTTGTAACGACATTTAATGTATATATATCATATTAAGAGATATTCGTACATCATAATATCATGATAATATAATAATTTAAAATCTCTTTTGTTATTATAAACATTGGGTTAACAACATTTAACAAGATCGTTAACCTAAAGGTTTCAAAACAACACTTACATGTAACGACTAACGATGACTTAACGACTCAGTTAAAATGTATATACATGTAGTGTTTTAATATGTATTTATACACTTTTGAAAGACTTCAATACACTTATCAAAATACTTCTACTTAACAAAAATGCTTACAATTACATTCTCGTTCAGTTTCATCAACAATTCTACTCGTATGCACCCGTATTCGTACTCGTACAATACACAGCTTTTAGATGTATGTACTATTGGTATATACACTCCAATGATCAGCTCTTAGCAGCCCATGTGAGTCACCTAACACATGTGGGAACCATCATTTGGCAACTAGCATGAAATATCTCATAAGATTACAAAAATATGAGTAATCATTCATGACTTATTTACATGAAAACAAAATTTCATATCCTTTATATCTAATCCATACACCAACGACCAAAAACACCTACAAACACTTTCATTCTTCAATTTTCTTCATCTAATTAAACTCTCTCAAGTTCTATCTTCAAGTTCTAAGTGTTCTTCATAAATTCCAAAAGTTCTAGTTTCATAAAATCAAGAATACTTTCAAGTTTGCTAGCTCACTTCCAATCTTGTAAGGTGATCATCCAACCTCAAGAAATCTTTGTTTCTTACAGTAGGTTATCATTCTAATACAAGGTAATAATCATATTCAAACTTTGGTTCAATTTCTATAACTATAACAATCTTATTTCAAGTGATGATCTTACTTGAACTTGTTTTCGTGTCATGATTTTGCTTCAAGAACTTTGAGCCATCCAAGGATCCATTGAAGCTAGATCCATTTTTCTTTTTTCCAGTAGGTTCATCCAAGGAACTTAAGGTAGTAATGATGTTCATAACATCATTCGATTCATACATATAAAGCTATCTTATTCGAAGGTTTAAACTTGTAATCACTAGAACATAGTTTAGTTAATTCTAAACTTGTTCGCAAACAAAAGTTAATCCTTCTAACTTGACTTTTAAAATCAACTAAACACATGTTCTATATCTATATGATATGCTAACTTAATGATTTAAAACCTGGAAACACGAAAAACACCGTAAAACCGGATTTACGCCGTCGTAGTAACACCGCGGGCTGTTTTGGGTTAGTTAATTAAAAACTATGATAAACTTTGATTTAAAAGTTGTTATTCTGAGAAAATGATTTTTATTATGAACATGAAACTATATCCAAAAATTATGGTTAAACTCAAAGTGGAAGTATGTTTTCTAAAATGGTCATCTAGACGTCGTTCTTTCGACTGAAATGACTACCTTTACAAAAACGACTTGTAACTTATTTTTCCGACTATAAACCTATACTTTTCTGTTTAGATTCATAAAATAGAGTTCAATATGAAACCATATCAATTTGATTCACTCAAAACGGATTTAAAATGAAGAAGTTATGGGTAAAACAAGATTGGATAATTTTTCTCATTTTAGCTACGTGAAAATTGGTAACAAATCTATTCCAACCATAACTTAATCAACTTGTATTGTATATTATGTAATCTTGAGATACCATAGACACGTATACAATGTTTCGACCTATCATGTCGACACATCTATATATATTTCGGAACAACCATAGACACTCTATATGTGAATGTTGGAGTTAGCTATACAGGGTTGAGGTTGATTCCAAAATATATATAGTTTGAGTTGTGATCAATACTGAGATACGTATACACTGGGTCGTGGATTGATTCAAGATAATATTTATCGATTTATTTCTGTACATCTAACTGTGGACAACTAGTTGTAGGTTACTAACGAGGACAGCTGACTTAATAAACTTAAAACATCAAAATATATTAAAAGTGTTGTAAATATATTTTGAACATACTTTGATATATATGTATATATTGTTATAGGTTCGTGAATCAACCAGTGGCCAAGTCTTACTTCCCGACGAAGTAAAAATCTGTGAAAGTGAGTTATAGTCCCACTTTTAAAATCTAATATTTTTGGGATGAGAATACATGCAGGTTTTATAAATGATTTACAAAATAGACACAAGTACGTGAAACTACATTCTATGGTTGAATTATCGAAATCGAATATTCCCTTTTTTATTAAGTCTGGTAATCTAAGAATTAGGGAACAGACACCCTAATTGACGCGAATCCTAAAGATAGATCTATTGGGCCTAACAAACCCCATCCAAAGTACCGGATGCTTTAGTACTTCGAAATTTATATCATATCCGAAGGGTGTCCCGGAATGATGGGGATATTCTTATATATGCATCTTGTTATTGTCGGTTACCAGGTGTTCACCATATGAATGATTTTTATCTCTATGTATGGGATGTGTATTGAAATATGAAATCTTGTGGTCTATTGTTACGATTTGATATATATAGGTTAAACCTATAACTCACCAACATTTTTGTTGACGTTTAAAGCATGTTTATTCTCAGGTGAATATTAAGAGCTTCCGCTGTTGCATACTAAAATAAGGACAAGATTTGGAGTCCATGTTTGTATGATATTGTGTAAAAACTGCATTCAAGAAACTGATTTCGATGTAACATATTTGTATTGTAAACCATTATGTAATGGTCGTGTGTAAACAGGATATTTTAGATTATCATTATTTGATAATCTACGTAAAGCTTTTTAAACCTTTATTTATGAAATAAAGGTTATGGTTTGTTTTAAAAATGAATGCAGTCTTTGAAAAACGTCTCATATAGAGGTCAAAACCTCGCAACGAAATCAATTAATATGGAACGTTTTTAATCAATAAGAACGGGACATTTCATATTTAACGACGAAACTAAGCATACAAACATGCATAATCATATATACTCGAGCACTAGTCAGGGATACACTATTAATATATAAAATATAAGATATGAATGCTCACGTATCAATATTGTGATTCAATATTGCAGGAAAGTACGTAGACGCAACGAAAATGATAAACGTTAGGTTGACCTCACGAGCAATACCCTCGATCAATACCCATAACCTTCATAGCTATAACCCATAATTTCCTTAGCTATATCCCATTTGAAAACTTATTTTGAAATCGTCTGAATATAACTCCGTCGTAGTATTTTATGTATACTAATAATAGCTAGAAATAGTACTAAGTAAATATATATATATGTAATTCGATTGAGAGAGTTTAGAGAAATATATTTTCAAGTTTCTATGAAATAATGAAACCTATTGAATTCTATTTATAATAGATTTTTGAATTATTAAAGTGAATTATTAAAGTATGAATTATTAAAGTGAATTATTAAAGTATGAATTATTAAAGTGAATTATTAAAGTGAATTATTAAAGTATGAATTATTAAAGTGAATTATTAAAGTATAAATTATTAAAGTGAATTATTAAAGTTAGAGTAAAGTAAAAGTAAAGTAAAGGTAAAGTTATAGTATAGTAAAAGTATAAAACTATGTACGTATAATACGCGTATAAAAATATATAATATTAATTTAAATCGTTATATATATTTAATAAAATAAAATATAAATATCGTTATCTTTATCATACTGGTTATGTAATGAGTTGTCAAAAAGAATAGATTTCTTAAATCACAGTGGACCTCATAACATAGGCTCGTAATCATATCATAATGTATCTGATAATTCAATCATTTGATATTATCTCTTAATTCTGTCGATAAATATATCGAAACAAGTATGTTCATGTAAAGTATCATATATCTAATACTTTGTTAATGTTTTCAGTTAATATTATATATTATATATACATATCTATATACACATAATTGTTCGTGAATCGTCGAATACGGTCTAAGGGTAATTGATTACATGAATGTAGTTCCAAACTTTTTAAGATTCAACATTACAAATTCTGCTTATCGTGTCGAAAACATATAAAGGTTAAGTTTAAATTTGGTCGGAAATTTCCGGGTCGTCACAGCACCTACCCGTTAAAGAAATTTCGTCCCGAAATTTGATCGAGGTTGTCATGGCTAACTATAAAAATGTTTTCATGATGAATATGAGTTGATAAATAGAGTTTTATCATCATTGAGTAATATAGATAAAATAATTTGATTACGCGAAGAGTATAAGTGAAGCTATCGCAAGAGAGTGAAATGAGTAAACGTATATTCGTTTTAACCGATGACGTAGTTATGATTGATTTTCGGAATTCATGGGATTTAAAGAAAATCTTTGCAATAAGATTTGGTTCTTCGGTGATTAAGGAAATCAGGATCTTCTTTGATTAAATGCGATAATCTGCCTCGATTTCTCTGTCTGATATTTTACTATAATTCCACCCCCTTCGTTTCTTTATTTCCACATCTCACACCTTCTAGTCTTTCTCCCTAATTCATACTTTAAAGCATTCGTTAATATGCTTCATCCAGTATTGATTCTTGATATACTCTTAACTTTCATATATGTCATTCTTCTTTTTCATCTACCATCGGAGTAAGTTATTTTCTTCTACCATTACCTTGGAGTTATTGTGTTTTTCATTCTCCCGTGTCTTTATATTGCTATACGCATTGATATACACGGTTTGTAATTTCGGGGTTCTTATCGGGCTTTATATTCTCCATTATATTTTGGAGCTTCATGCTTTCGTTTTCTCTTTCCGACCTTAAGTCAAGCGGATAATGGTCCAGAATTCGTAGATATGAATTTTTGGATGAACATAGTTAATGTTCCAAGAAGAAAATTGTAATGGCACGATCTTGATTTGGCAAATTACCATAATATCCGAAAATATAGAGCTATCAAGATGATATGTTCTTAATATGTTTAGAAATTGGGTAGAATGTAAGAGTCGTGTAAATAGTACATGATGACAGTATGTTCTGTGAATCATCACGTTCCATTAGAAACTCAGCATGACTTATTGTAATATAATCACGTTGATCAAGTGTCATTATATTATACTAACTCATGCTTCAGTTCCCAACACTACTTCAAAAACATTCCTATTTTAAATTCAAATTTTTTTTTTTTAGAATTTAGAAACTAACACAGTTTCTTTTTATGTTGTAACGCAGATATTGCGAAGAGATAAAAGATTTCAGATAAGAATAGTTGTGAAAATATCTTCAGGAATATCGAAGATATTATAATAAAAGATACGATAATATGGATGATGAAGAAGATTTGTCTGTGAAGGTTTAGAATAAGAAGTAAGTTGTTTGCTAACGATTTCAGTAGACACTGAATCATTTGGATCCTTTGAAGGCAGGTTTAGTCTTTGTGATTTGTCCACAGCCTCCTTCATGGTCTGCTCAATCCGTTTTCCAGTTTTAAACCTTCTCTTTTTCTCAGCTTTACCACCATACTATTCTTTATCATCAAACTTTTGACTGTTAAAGTCGTTTACAGTTTTTGCTGCTTCATCAGCATTTTTCCAATTTCGGAGAACTAGTTCATGGTTTGGGATGTTTTTCAGAAAATTCACATTCGAAGTATGTAAGTCTAGGAGATAGACGTTATATGTATAACTTTTGACGTAAAATTGTCGCGAAATTCAAAATACTGATTGCTAATTCCCAGTAGTTGGTGTGACAATTATTGTTACAGGATGTAGGTGAGTACATGATGGGGTTTTAATGAATAAGTATAGTGGCTTTTCGGAGAGGCTTAAGTCGAAGGTTAATGAAGTTGTTGATAAGTTTACTGCTAATGTGGCGAGATATGAAAGGTTCCCCGGTAACAATGATGAAGGGGTAATTGTTATAATAAGGTTTATTCGTATAAACAAATGAAGGTGATTTGCTGGAGCTGTGACAAAACTGTCTATTTTGGAAAGAGATTGAAAAATTATATTTGGTAATAAATATCAAAGGATCTGACATGGATACGTGTTAAACTATAACTTTGGTTTCGAGAGCTTTTCAGATGCATGACAGTGGGTAATATGTGGTTGGATCATCATCTCGCATGTCTTTAGAAATTTCGAAGTGTTTGAACACATATTGTAATTGTTAATATACATATGATGTTCTAAGATTTTGAATGATACAAATATTTTTGTGAGTTTCATGAATAGAAATGAAGTTCTAGGACAGTTTTGAAGTCAAAGTATAGTTTTGAAAGATGTAGGAATCTAAGAGTGATGATACTGGTTATATTTCGAATTGAATTATGCGATTTCAAAATGAGAATATGTAATTGAATTTGAATGAGTATGATTGTTTTGATTTATATGAAAGAATGGAATATGTAATTGAATTTGAATGAGTATGATTGTTTTGATTTATATGAAAGAATGGATATTGTTGTGAAAGTAGGGAGTATAGTTGATGATTGCTGAATCAGTTTCGAAAAATGTAATATATTAATTGTGAATTTATATATCTCTCGGGTATTACCTACCCGTTAAAATTTTTTTCACAATTAATATTTTGTACAAAAGAAGTTTATTACAGTCTTTATGAAAATATATGTGTATATTTTCTTTAGATGTAATATAGATTTAATGAGTTAATATTAAATTAAACTCATTTGTTTTATGGTTGGAACTAGAATTGAGTAATCCCTAAAACTTTATAAATTGCATAAGTATTTCTTCAATAATATTAAAATTATGAATCATTACTTTGTTATTTGTTGGTTTTCGTGAAATTCTTGTGAACTTCGCAAGGTACGAATGATGTTATTTGAAAAGTTTCGAGTACATCGATGATGAAAGTGTAAAATCAAACATATATTCGAATAATACACTTGATTTATTATGAATTGGATTTTTATTGAATTGAGACAGAGATTGTAATTAACGATGGTTAAGTTGCGGACGAAGGACGTACATCATTGCATATTTGTAATATGAATTAACTGAGTAGTTAAGATTCACACATAATAGCTTAGTACGGGAAGATTTATTACGGTTTAAAAATTTATACATATAAAATATACATATAAATCTTTCGATTGGAAATGAGTTAATACTTCATAACTCGTTGATACAATATATTTGTTGTTGATTTGTAATGATGTCCATAATGATTCTTGAACTGACAGAGTTTGTGATGTTACAGGTGCTGTTGATTCTGACGATACTGACGGCACTGACTGTGTTAATGATGCTACGGTCCTGTTGATGCTGTTGGTAAAACAATTCTAGCTTGTAAATCGTACACCATTTTCGATCAAAGTTTCTACTCTACCATCTCCGTTCACTCATCCGATTTACGGTCAGAATTAAATAATCTCTAAGATTTTGGAGATTACATAACTGCCGCAGAGATATCTCTTCAATGAAGTTTATGAATTAATACTTTGTTGTTGTTGATATTCCTGGATATTTACAGGGCGTATGACGTTGATGTTTGAGATACAGATTGTGATGTTGCGGTGTGGGATGTGGATGTTGTTGTTGGTGGTAGTGATGGTACTGTTGGTGTTGCTGATGGTGGTACTGTTTATGCTGCTGGTGCTGCTGCTGGTGTTTGTAACCTTTGCACCATATTCTCCAAAGCCACTACCCGAGCGCGAAGCTCGTTGACTTCTTCTATTACACCGAGGTGATTGTCAGTTCGGACGAGCGGATAAATAAAATCTAGAATTTGGTGTAGTATGTAATGGTGATGAGATACTCTAGAAATAAGAGAGAAAATGGTGTTTCGGATAGGTTCGCCGGTAAGTGCTTCAGGTTCTTCGCCAAGAGGGAAATGTGGTGGATGGAAGGGATCACCTTCTTCTTGTCTCCAATGATTAAGGAGGCTACGAACCCATCCCCAATTCATCCAGAATAGATGATGACTAATTGGTTGATCCATTCCGGTCACACTACTTTCGAAACTTGAGTGGGATTCCATTTCAGAATCCGAGGGACTTGAACTAATGAAGAATTCCATTTCGTACGATTGAATAAAGAATTTTTCGATATGAAATGATTTTCTGGCTATCGGGTGGTATTCTAATTATATAGAGCAAAAGGTGTCGTAGATTACGGAGGAATTTACGGAATATGTCAGGCAAAGTTTATAGTAACAGATACGCTAAGATATGAATTAGCAGATACGCTAAGATATGAATTTTGTCTATACACTATTCATGCAATCAATGCAATAAGATGTGTCTAGACTAAGAATGATAAGCAGGTAATTTCCAACAAGAATGATGAGCAAAACTTTTGAAATGCAGACACGGTCGAAGTCCAGACTCACTAATGCATCCTAACGACTATCAGTTAGACACACTAATGCAGACCTGGTTCGCTAAGACCACCGCTCTGATACCAACTGAAAGTTGGGGACGCATCCCACTCAGTGCCTTCTCAGCTAACCGCCTGTGACCACTGAGCGTACCTCAGTCACTGATTTTACGGCCCGCCTCTCGGCAGTACAGCCAACCCTAATAGGGACCGCGAGGAGTAAGAGCCAATGCTTCGTCACAGGTAACACTGTGAGAAACCCCTCTACGATTAACCCGCTCATAAACGGCATTAAACCAGCTCTGATACCAACTGAAAGGACCCGTTCATATACATTATAAACGATTCACAATAGTTGATTACATCGCGAGGTATTTGACCTCTATATGATACGTTTTACAAACATTGCATTCGTTTTTAAAAGACAAACTTTCTTTACATCAAAAATTGACGGCATGCATACCATTTCATATTACATCCAACTATAATTGACTTAATATTAATCTTGATGAACTCAACGACTCGAATGCAACGTCTTTCAAAGTATGTCTTGAATGACTCCAAGTAATATCCTTAAAATGAGTAATGCACAGCGGAAGATTTCTTTAATACCTGAGAATAAACATGCTTTAAAGTGTCAACCAAGAGGTTGGTGAGTTCATTAGTTTATCATAATCCATCATTTCCGTAATAGTAATAGACCACAAGATTTCAGTTTCTATAAATATCCGTACACTCGCAAGTGTATAAAAGTATTCTATAAGTTGTAGGCACCCGGTAACAAGCCTTAACGTTCATGTTTTACCCTCTGAAGTACACCAGATCAGGTGTGTTTAAAATAACCTCGAAGTACTAAAGCATCCCATAGTCAGGATGGGGTTTGTCAGACCCAATAGATCTATCTTTAGGATTCGCGCCTACCGTACATAGACAAGTAGTTTAATGTTACCAAGCTAAGGGTATATTTCTGGTTTAAACCCACATAGAATTAGTTTTAGTACTTGTGCCTATTTCGTAAAACATTTATAAATCAGCGCATGTATTCTCAGCCCAAAAATATATATAAAAAGGGAGCAAATGAAACTCACAATACTGTATTTCGTAGCAATTATGTATATGACGGCACTGAACAAGTGCAGGGTTTGTCTCGGATTCACGAACCTATATTAAGTATATATATTTATATGTTGGTCAATATCTGTCTAACAATTTAGGTCAAGTCGTAGTGTATCACAATCCTAATGCTCGAGACCGACATGCAAAAGTCAACAAGAGTCAACTTGACCCAAAATGACTTTCAAAATCTATACATGTTTATTATATAACTTATATATAGTAGTTTTATATATTTAAATATATTTATCAGATCTTATTATACTAAATAATACAAGTCATTTATTAATAAATAAAAATTTATATTAAAATTCATATATGATAAAAATATACTTTTATATATCTCAAGTAATAAAATTTATAAAATTCACTTAATATCATAAAAATATAGTGGTATGTATTATTAATGTAATTACATTACATGTGGTAAAAATATCTTTGTACGCATATTTATTTGATAAAATAATATTGATAATAATAATAATGATAAAAATAATAAAATGATAGTTTCAATAAAAATATTAATTTTTAGTAATAAAGATAATTTTAGTAATAACATCAACTGATAACAGTTATAATAATCGTTTTAATAATAATATTAAAATTAATGATAATTCAGTTGACCATATCTTTTAATCCGTTCATCGAAACCACACGATTTCTAAATGAAAAGTTATTAATTTTTTTCTTCAGCTTTTCAACGACATGTATATCATATAACTTATCTCAGTAGCATATGTATCAAATTCGTGATTTATCATAAACTATTTAACGACGAAACTAAGCATACAAACATGCATAATCATATATACTCGAGCACTAGTCAGGGATACACTATTAATATATAAAAGATAAGATATGAATGCTCACGTATCAATATTGTGATTCAATATTGCAGGAAAGTACGTAGACGCAACGAAAATGATAAACGTTAGGTTGACCTCACGAGCAATACCCTCGATCAATACCCATAACCTTCATAGCTATAACCCATTATTTCCTTAGCTATATCCCATTTGAAAACTTATTTTGAAATCGTCTGAATATAACTCCGTCGTAGTATTTTATGTATACTAATAATATCTAGAAATAGTACTAAGTAAATATATATATATGTAATTCGATTGAGAGAGTTTAGAGAAATATATTTTCAAGTTTCTATGAAATAATGAAACCTATTGAATTCTATTTATAATAGATTTTTGAATTATTAAAGTGAATTATTAAAGTAAGAATTATTAAAGTGAATTATTAAAGTATGAATTATTAAAGTATGAATTATTAAAGTGAATTATTAAAGTATGAATTATTAAAGTATGAATTATTAAAGTTAGAGTAAAGTAAAAGTAAAGTAAAGGTAAAGTTATAGTATAGTAAAAGTATAAAACTATGTACGTATAATACGCGTATAAAAATATATAATATTAATTTAAATCGTTATATATATTTAATAAAATAAAATATAAATATCGTTATCTTTATCATACTGGTTAAGTAATGAGTTGTCAAAAAGAATAGATTTCTTAAATCACAGTGGACCTCATAACATAGGCCCGTAATCATATCATAATGTATCTGATAATTCAATCATTTGATATTATCTCTTAATTCTGTCGATAAATATATCGAAACAAGTATGTTCATGTAAAGTATCATATATCTAATACTTTGTTAATGTTTTCAGTTAATATTATATATTATATATACATATCTATATACACATAATTGTTCGTGAATCGTCGAATACGGTCAAAGGGTAATTGATTACATGAATGTAGTTCCAAACTTTTTAAGATTCAACATTACAAATTCTGCTTATCGTGTCGGAAACATATAAAGGTTAAGTTTAAATTTGGTCGGAAATTTCCGGGTCGTCACAGTACTTAACAAAGAACCAGATGTCGATTCCCCCGAGTTTCTCCTACGAGTATCTTCACCAAGAATCAAATCCCTTATTCCTTCAAACGCTAGTTTAGTAGTTCCCGTAGAGCTACTAACTGCGGTAACCGTACCCGACCAACTTTCCAGTAATGATGAAAGCAAGATTAGTGCTTTTAGTTCATCATCAAACTTAATCTCTACCGATTTAAGCCTTAAAACGATATTATTAAATTCATTGATATGATCTGTTACACTCGTACCTTCCTTCATCTTCGTATTGAACAATTGTCGCATGAGAAAGACCTTATTAGAAGCGGTAGGTTTCTCATACATGTTAGAGAGTGCTTTCAAGTAAGCAAACGTCGTCTTCTCATTCACAACGTTGTATGCAACGTTCTTAACAAGTGAAAGACGAATAGCGCCCAAAGCTTGACGATCCAAAAGCGTCCAATCGGCATCGTTCATGCTTTCAGGATTGGTCTCTAACAAGGGTTGGTGTAGCTTCTTTTGATGCAAGTAATCTTCAATTTGCATCTTCCAAAAGTCAAAGTCTCTCCCATCGAATCGGTCGATTCTAAACTTCCCATCTTTCGCCATCGTACCCAAAGTCGAAACCTTGAGCTCTGATACCAGTTGTAAGGATATTAGGACCCAAAACAACGCAAGTGATTCAACAAGATCACTCACCGATAGTAATTCTACAAGATTACTAACCCACTTAATGAACGAAAGATTATAAATGCAAGAAATGTAAATCGACACAAGAGATAACGTGGTTATATGCAATTGTTGTGATTGCTTTAGTCCACGGACCAACTAGAGAATGTATTTACTGAATATTTGTGGTGTGTTTACAATGAGTTACAAGAGGGTCTATTTATAGAATGGTTTAAAGAGTAAGCTAAAAACAATTCCTTGAAGCTTCATGTGAGTTTCCTGACAGCTTCATGGAAGCTACATGTGAGTTTCCTGACAGCTTCGTGGAAGCTACATGTGAATTTCCTCACAACTTCGTGGAAGCTACATGTGAGTTTCCTAACAACTTCGTGGAAGCTACATGTGAGTTTCCTAACAACTTCGTGGAAGCTTCGTGTGAGTTTCCTGCAATCTTCCCTCTAATTTTTTAAAGTTCTCCATATCTCCAACAGCCATAACTTTGAACCTTCATTCGCCAAGCCCCCAGATTTCAAGCCTCGAAATCGATTTTCCAAGTTTTGATGAGGCGAAATATTTAACTTCCACAATCAATGTACCCTACTCCACAGTTCTTTTGCAAACGGACAGTGAAGTAAAATGTGTTCGGTAGTTTCGATATCCCCGTCACAAACCTGGCATCTCAGAGAATCGAGATCAATTTCCCGTTTATCTAACTCAACACGAACTGGTATCCTGTTTAAACAAGCACGCCAAATGAATATACCAAATTTTTGTATTAATTGATTAGCTGTATCTATATAATATGGATATACGATACAATCTTAGGTTAACATTTTTATTAATTTAAGGATTTAGAAGATATGATGAAGAAATTGAAGGAGATTGAATAGGAAGCAGGCGCGCTTCTGAAATGCAGGGAAAAGTTGAGAAGGATACGGGTTCAGTTCAAGGTATTAGCTCTACTTTTTGATATTTATGATAATCTATTCAACTATTTGAAATTTTTTATTTGCATAACGACATATGCTTCCCTTGTCTAATTTAAATAAATGGATGTCCTAAATGTTGGACGGGTTGGAGCAATTGCTTGGATGGTTACATACGAAGGTATAATGTTCAAGTCGTCCTTGATAGATTTGATTTGTTCTTCACCCGTTTGAGGTGAAAAATCTTGTTTGTACAAGTAATTAATCAACATAACAAAGTAAAATATTTTGATTATCTGCAATGATCTAATAATCTAAAGCAAGATTTCAAAATCTAAAATAAATTTATCTATGTTTCATACTTTCATCATATAGTAGACTAACAGACACACAAGATTGTATAACGTCGTAAGATCAATTCAATATGATTACAAGTTCCGGCTTATATTTGATACCGGTGAAGTGCATATAAGGGTAGTCCATTGTCCATGTGAAGGGTGAACATGGTTCTGTATGTTGCTTCTTTACTTTCATCCACCAGTTTAAACTTGAAATAGTAAACAAGAAAAGAAGCCATTATCTTCATCTGTCTGTATGCAAATTCTTTCCCTAAGCATATTCTTGGTCCTCCCTACCGAAATGCATTTGAATTTATTTATGGTTTTGAATTAAAATGCGAATACTTATCGAATTCACAAGAGTACAAAATTTATGTGTTACTTACCTGAAATGCCGTAAACTTGAACGGACTTTCAGGCTAGAAAACACCATCATGGAGCCACCTTTCAGGCCGAAATTCCTGTGCGTCTTCACCCCAAATGTATGTCATTCTTCCCATTGGGTATGGCATATAGCTTATACCATCTCCTTTCTTGATCTTGCACCCATCTGGTAGAATATCATCTTTCTCTAAACACTTCCCATCCTGAACAAACAAACTTACAAGAATTAGAGTTAGGAAATGCACCCATTTTATCTAGTTATGGTTAAGGTTATAAGGTTATAATGTTTTCTTCATTCTTCTGTTATTTGCGATGCGAGTAATTCAACCTCATACTCTAATGTACGCAGCTCAGCACGATTACTCCCTGGATGTTTCCAACTAGGGATGAGCGTGGTACCGTACCGGTACCGAACCGGTTGGTACCGCATTATTTTATACTCCTAAAGTAAGTACCGAATACCGTACCGGGTATTCGGATACTAATGCTCATCCCTATATTCCAACTCTTCTCTGGCCACCACAAGATTCGAACCTCCGACTCTTGCAAGGAGATCAAGGCCCAAACTCAAACTACTGGGCTATCTTGTGATGGTTCCAGTTTACTTAATTATGAATCTGGTAAATTTGTTTCTGTTATCTCAAACGTATCAAACAAAAAAAACAAAATGAATGGGTCTTGACTGTAGTGACCCGAACTTTTCCATGTTTATATATATTAATTGAGATTGATGTTTACATGATTAAATGTTTCCAACATGTTAAGCAATCAAACTTGTTAAGACTTGATTAATTGAAATAGGTTTCATATAGACAATTGACCACCCAAGTTGACCGGTGATTCACGAACGTTAAAACTTGTAAAAAAACTATATGATGACATATATATGGTTATATATATAGTTAACATGATATTATGATAAGTAAACATATCATTAATTATATTAACAATGAACTACATATGTAAAAACAAGACTACTAACTTAATGATTTTGAAACGAGACATATATGTAACGTTTATCGTTGTAACGACATTTAATGTATATATATCATATTAAGAGATATTCGTACATCATAATATCATGATAATATAATAATTTAAAATCTCTTTTGATATTATAAACATTGGGTTAACAACATTTAACAAGATCGTTAACCTAAAGGTTTCAAAACAACACTTACATGTAACGACTAACGATGACTTAACGACTCAGTTAAAATGTATATACATGTAGTGTTTTAATATGTATTTATACACTTTTGAAAGACTTCAATACACTTATCAAAATACTTCTACTTAACAAAAATGCTTACAATTACATTCTCGTTCAGTTTCATCAACAATTCTACTCGTATGCACCCGTATTCGTACTCGTACAATACACAGCTTTTAGATGTATGTACTATTGGTATATACACTCCAATGATCAGCTCTTAGCAGCCCATGTGAGTCACCTAACACATGTGGGAACCATCATTTGGCAACTAGCATGAAATATCTCATAAGATTACAAAAATATGAGTAATCATTCATGACTTATTTACATGAAAACAAAATTACATATCCTTTATATCTAATCCATACACCAACGACCAAAAACACCTACAAACACTTTCATTCTTCAATTTTCTTCATCTAATTGAACTCTCTCAAGTTCTATCTTCAAGTTCTAAGTGTTCTTCATAAATTCCAAAAGTTCTAGTTTCATAAAATCAAGAATACTTTCAAGTTTGCTAGCTCACTTCAAATCTTGTAAGGTGATCATCCAACCTCAAGAAATCTTTGTTTCTTACAGTAGGTTATCATTCTAATACAAGGTAATAATCATATTCAAACTTTGGTTCAATTTCTATAACTATAACAATCTTATTTCAAGTGATGATCTTACTTGAACTTGTTTTCGTGTCATGATTTTGCTTCAAGAACTTTGAGCCATCCAAGGATCCATTGAAGCTAGATCCATTTTTCTCTTTTCCAGTAGGTTCATCCAAGGAACTTAAGGTAGTAATGATGTTCATAACATCATTCGATTCATACATATAAAGCTATCTTATTCGAAGGTTTAAACTTGTAATCACTAGAACATAGTTTAGTTAATTCTAAACTTGTTCGCAAACAAAAGTTAATCCTTCTAACTTGACTTTTAAAATCAACTAAACACATGTTCTATATCTATATGATATGCTAACTTAATGATTTAAAACCTGGAAACACGAAAAACACCGTAAAACCGGATTTACGCCGTCGTAGTAACACCGCGGGCTGTTTTGGGTTAGTTAATTAAAAACTATGATAAACTTTGATTTAAAAGTTGTTATTCTGAGAAAATGATTTTTATTATGAACATGAAACTATATCCAAAAATTATGGTTAAACTCAAAGTGGAAGTATGTTTTCTAAAATGGTCATCTAGACGTCGTTCTTTCGACTGAAATGACTACCTTTACAAAAACGACTTGTAACTTATTTTTACGACTATAAACCTATACTTTTTCTGTTTAGATTCATAAAATAGAGTTCAATATGAAACCATAGCAATTTGATTCACTCAAAACGGATTTAAAATGAAGAAGTTATGGGTAAAACAAGATTGGATAATTTTTCTCATTTTAGCTACGTGAAAATTGGTAACAAATCTATTCCAACCATAACTTAATCAACTTGTATTATATATTATGTAATCTTGAGATACCATAGACACGTATACAATGTTTCGACCTATCATGTCGACACATCTATATATATTTCGGAACAACCATAGACACTCTATATGTGAATGTTGGAGTTAGCTATACAGGGTTGAGGTTGATTCCAAAATATATATAGTTTGAGTTGTGATCAATACTGAGATACGTATACACTGGGTCGTGGATTGATTCAAGATAATATTTATCGATTTATTTCTGTACATCTAACTGTGGACAACTAGTTGTAGGTTACTAACGAGGACAGCTGACTTAATAAACTTAAAACATCAAAATATATTAAAAGTGTTGTAAATATATTTTGAACATACTTTGATATATATGTATATATTGTTATAGGTTCGTGAATCAACCAGTGGCCAAGTCTTACTTCCCGACGAAGTAAAAATCTGTGAAAGTGAGTTATAGTCCCACTTTTAAAATCTAATATTTTTGGGATGAGAATACATGCAGGTTTTATAAATGATTTACAAAATAGACACAAGTACGTGAAACTACATTCTATGGTTGAATTATCGAAATCGAATATGCCCCTTTTTATTAAGTCTGGTAATCTAAGAATTAGGGAACAGACACCCTAATTGACGCGAATCCTAAAGATAGATCTATTGGGCCTAACAAACCCCATCCAAAGTACCGGATGCTTTAGTACTTCAAAATTTATATCATATCCGAAGGGTGTCCCGGAATGATGGGGATATTCTTATATATGCATCTTGTTATTGTCGGTTACCAGGTGTTCACCATATGAATGATTTTTATCTCTATGTATGGGATGTGTATTGAAATATAAAATCTTGTGGTCTATTGTTACGATTTGATATATATAGGTTAAACCTATAACTCACCAACATTTTTGTTGACGTTTAAAGCATGTTTATTCTCAGGTGAATATTAAGAGCTTCCGCTGTTGCATACTAAAATAAGGACAAGATTTGGAGTCCATGTTTGTATGATATTGTGTAAAAACTGCATTCAAGAAACTGATTTCGATGTAACATATTTGTATTGTAAACCATTATGTAATGGTCATGTGTAAACAGGATATTTTAGATTATCATTATTTGATAATCTACGTAAAGCTTTTTAAACCTTTATTTATGAAATAAAGGTTATGGTTTGTTTTAAAAATGAATGCAGTCTTTGAAAAACGTCTCATATAGAGGTCAAAACCTCGCAACGAAATCAATTAATATGGAACGTTTTTAATCAATAAGAACGGGACATTTCAGTTGGTATCAGAGCGTTGGTCTTAGAGAACCAGAAAATTTGCATTAGTGTGTCTTATCGAGTTTGTTAGGATGCATTAGTGAGTCTGGACTTCGACCGTGTTTTCTTTAAAAATGATTGCTTAACATTTTTGTTGGAAACTATATATTTTTAACATATGAATATTATGTGATATATTAATCTCTTAACGTGTTTGATATTATGTGATAGATGTCTACCTCTAGAACAAGTCCCATTGACTCACCTAATAATAATGAAGAGTCAAATGTAAATTGGAATGATTTGTGGACTGATTCACAAGTTCCCGAAGAGGAACCGGAAGAAGAGTCGGAACCGGAAGAAGAATCGGAACCGGAAGAAGAATCGGAACCGGATGAAGAAATAGAACCGGTGGGGGAAATAATAAAATGGTTAAGTAAAAGAAAATCCTCAACCAACCGACCAAAGTTAATTATGGTCAATGGTGTTTCCGCCAAGGAAGCAAAATATTGGGAGGATTACCAATTCTCCGATGAATCGGATTCCGACGAGAATTCCGATGATGTTATAGAAATTACCCCAACTGAATTTAAAAAGGCAAAAGAAAATAATAAGGGAAAGGGCATAAAAATAGAGAAATCTAATTCCAACCCCGATGAACTTTATATGTATCGTCAACCCCCGAAGTCCTTAAGTTGTAACAATGACCCGGGAACCTCTAAACCACCAGGTTTTTCTAAACCAATGTGGACAACGACGGCTCGTATTAGGGAAACATCATATATCCCTAGAAACTTGGCAAAACGAACCAAAACCGAAGAAGAAGAAACGAGCGAGTCGGAATAAGATAGTTGTATTCGTGTGGTGTAATATATGTAATATAGTGTTCTTATGCTTTATGATATATGTAAAAATTGCTTGTATTAATAAGTATTTTTTTTTATGAATCTAACTCTTGTCTATTTTACAGTTTAAAAACACAAAATGGATAGACAACCCAATATTTTAAGAGACCTACCCGGAGACATGATTGATGAAATCTTGTCTAGAGTCGGCCAGAATTCTTCGGCACAACTATTTAAGGCGAGATCAGTTTGTAAGACATTCGAAGAACGTTCCAAGAATGTCTTAGTTTATAAGAGACTTTCGTTTGAAAGATGGGGGATATCACATTGGGAAACCCATAAGTTACGATGTGTTTACTTTGACGCATATATTGCGGGGAACCCAAATGCTATTTTACGCAACGGGTTAAGAAATTATTTTGACTCAATATATCCGAATATTGGACTTCGTGATTTAGAAAAAGCGGCTAACATGCAACATAAAGAAGCATGTTATGCTTACGGATTAGTAATGTTCGCTTCTCACCAAAGTGAGAACAAGAACATCGGGCTACAACTATTAAACAAAACGTTTCCACAAGTGACGGAGTCGGTAATTGGGGTAAGAAATGAGGTTTTTAGATTATTACGGGACTGTTGGACATTACGTAACCCTCGTCCCTTTGATGACGTTACAACACGCTGTCTTATCAACGGCCATAACGGTTATGTTGCACAAGACCAAGGATGGGAAGTAGTCCTAGTAAAACCAGAATGCATGACTTGTTTCTGGACGTATGAATTACGTGTCTTTATTTCCTTTGCTGAACGACTTGTGTACTAGCTAGAATTGTCTTCACAACTATCTTGTATCAAAGTTATTGTGTGCTATATTTCATGCTTTATGTAAAATAAGAGGTATTGTAAGTTTGTAAAATATTGTATAAAAGTTTGAACGCGAAATATTATTATAATCAGTTTTTCATATAGAATTGTAGTAGTTGAATTGTATATTAGCTACTAAGTATGAACTTAACGGGTAGGTACTACCCGAATTTAAACTTATAAAACGCTAATATGAAGAAAAAGCTTTTATAAATGAGTTCATATTATGCTACGAAATACTATTAACTACTCTTAATATTCTGTATGATTAACTTGTTCCATTTAACTATTTTGAAGGAAATGGCACCGACTACTCGACACACCGTGAATATGAATGAAGAGGAATTCCGTACTTTTCTAGCTTCAAACATAGCCGCAGTACAGGCTGCGCAACATACCAACAATAACCTTGGATCTAGCAGTACAGGAAATCGTGTAGGATGCACCTACAAAGAATTCACTGCCTGCAAACCTTTAGAATTTGATGGAACCGAAGGACCGATCGGATTGAAACGGTGGACCGAGAAGGTTGAATCGGTGTTTGCCATAAGTAAGTGTACTGAAGAGGACAAAGTGAAGTACGCTACGCATACCTTCACAGGTTCTGCGTTAACATGGTGGAATACCTATCTAGAGCAAGTGGGACAAGATGATGCGTACGCACTACCGTGGTCAGCATTCAAGCACTTGATGAACGAGAAGTACCGTCCCAGAACCGAGGTCAATAAGCTCAAGACAGAACTTAGAGGGTTACGAACCCAAGGATTTGATATTACCACGTACGAAAGATGATTCACAGAATTGTGCCTATTGTGTCCGGGAGCATTCGAAGATGAGGAAGAGAAGATCGACGCGTTTGTGAAAGGATTACCGGAAAGAATCCAAGAAGATATAAGTTCACACGAGCCCGCCTCCATACAACAGGCATGTAGAATGGCTCACAAACTAGTGAACCAGATTGAAGAAAGAATTAAAAAACAGACTGCTGAAGAGGCCAATGTGAAGCAAGTCAAAAGAAAGTGGGAGGAAAACGGTGATAAGAATCACCAATACAACAACAACAGCAATTACAACAATAATCGCAACAATTATCCCAACAATCGCAACATCAATCGCAACTACAACAAACGGCCCAACAACAACAACAACAACAACAACAGCAACTACAACAATCATCCCAACAACAATAATAACCGCAACAACAACAACAATCAGAAGCAGCTATGCCAAAGGTGTGAAAAGAATCACTCGGGGTTCTGCACCAAATTTTGCAACAAGTGTAAAAGAAATGGTCATAGCGCGGCGAAGTGTGAGGTCTACGGACCAGGGGTTAATAGAACGAAAGGAACAAATGGTGTCGGAACGAGTAATGGCGGAGCAAGTAGTGTCGGAGCAAGTTATGCCAATGTAGTTTGTTATAAATGTGGAAAACCAGGCCACATTATTAGAAATTGCCCGAACCAGGAGAACACGAATGGACAAGGCCGTGGAAGAGTTTTCAATATTAATGCGGTAGAGGCACAGGAAGACCCGGAGCTTGTTACGGGTACGTTTCTTATTGACAATAAATCTGCTTACGTTTTATTTGATTCGGGTGCGGATAGAAGCTATATGAGTAGAGATTTTTGTGCTAAATTAAGTTGTCCATTGACGCCTTTGGATAGTAAATTTTTACTCGAATTAGCAAATGGTAAATTAATTTCAGCAGATAATATATGTCGGAATCGAGAAATTAAACTGGTTAGCGAAACATTTAAGATTGATTTGATACCAGTAGAGTTAGGGAGTTTTGATGTGATAATCGGTATGGACTGGTTGAAAGAAGTGAAAGCGGAGATCGTTTGTTACAAAAATGCAATTCGCATTATACGAGAAAAAGGAAAACCCTTAATGGTGTACGGAGAAAAGGGCAACACGAAGCTACATCTTATTAGTAATTTGAAGGCACAAAAACTAATAAGAAAAGGTTGCTATGCTATTCTAGCACACGTCGAGAAAGTACAAACTGAAGAAAAGAGCATCAATGATGTTCCCATTGCAAAAGAATTTCCCGATGTATTTCCGAAAGAATTACCGGGATTACCCCCACATCGATCCGTTGAATTTCAAATAGATCTTGTACCAGGAGCTGCACCAATAGCTCGTGCTCCTTACAGACTCGCACCCAGCGAGATGAAAGAACTGCAAAGCCAATTACAAGAACTTTTAGAGCGTGGTTTCATTCGACCAAGCACATCACCGTGGGGAGCTCCTGTTTTGTTTGTCAAGAAGAAAGATGGTACATTCAGGTTGTGTATCGACTACCGAGAGTTGAACAAACTTACCATCAAGAACCGCTACCCACTACCGAGAATCGACGACTTATTTGATCAACTACAAGGCTCGTCTGTTTATTCAAAGATTGACTTACGTTCCGGGTATCATCAAATGCGGGTGAAAGAAGATGATATTCCAAAGACTGCTTTCAGAACACGTTACGGTCATTACGAGTTTATGGTCATGCCGTTTGGTTTAACTAATGCACCAGCTGTGTTCATGGACCTTATGAACCGAGTGTGTGGACCATACCTTGACAAGTTTGTCATTGTTTTCATTGATGACATACTTATTTACTCAAAGAATGACCAAGAACACGGTGAACATTTGAGAAAGGTGTTAGAAGTATTGAGGAAGGAAGAATTGTACGCTAAGTTTTCAAAGTGTGCATTTTGGTTGGAAGAAGTTCAATTCCTCGGTCACATAGTGAACAAAGAAGGTATTAAGGTGGATCCGGCAAAGATAGAAACTGTTGAAAAGTGGGAAACCCCGAAAACTCCGAAACACATACGCCAGTTTTTAGGACTAGCTGGTTACTACAGAAGGTTCATCCAAGACTTTTCCAGAATAGCAAAACCCTTGACTGCAATAACGCATAAAGGGAAGAAATTTGAATGGAATGATGAACAAGAGAAAGCATTTCAGTTATTGAAGAAAAAGCTAACTACGGCACCTATATTGTCATTGCCTGAAGGGAATGATGATTTTGTGATTTATTGTGACACATCAAAGCAAGGTCTCGGTTGTGTATTAATGCAACGAACGAAGGTGATTGCTTATGCGTCTAGACAATTGAAGATTCACGAACAAAATTATACGACGCATGATTTGGAATTAGGCGCGGTTGTTTTTGCATTAAAGACTTGGAGGCACTACTTATATGGGGTCAAAAGTATTATATATACCGACCACAAAAGTCTTCAACACATATTTAATCAGAAACAACTGAATATGAGGCAGCGTAGGTGGATTGAATTATTGAATGATTACGATTTTGAGATTCGTTACCACCCGGGGAAGGCAAATGTGGTAGCCGATGCCTTGAGCAGGAAGGATAGAGAACCCATTCGAGTAAAATCTATGAATATAATGATTCATAATAACATTACTACTCAAATAAAGGAGGCGCAACAAGGAGTTTTAAAAGAGGGAAATTTAAAGGATGAAATACCCAAAGGATCGGAGAAGCATCTTAATATTCGGGAAGACGGAACCCGGTATAGGGTTGAAAGGATTTGGGTACCAAAATTTGGAGATATGAGAGAAATGGTACTTAGAGAAGCTCATAAAACCAGATACTCAATACATCCTGGAACGGGGAAGATGTACAAGGATCTCAAGAAACATTTTTGGTGGCCGGGTATGAAAGCCGATGTTGCTAAATATGTAGGAGAATGTTTGACGTGTTCTAAGGTCAAAGCTGAGCATCAGAAACCATCAGGTCTACTTCAACAACCCGAAATCCCGGAATGGAAATGGGAAAACATTACCATGGATTTCATCACTAAATTGCCAAGGACTGCAAGTGGTTTTGATACTATTTGGGTAATAGTTGATCGTCTCACCAAATCAGCACACTTCCTACCAATAAGAGAAGATGACAAGATGGAGAAGTTAGCACGACTGTATTTGAAGGAAGTCGTCTCCAGACATGGAATACCAATCTCTATTATCTCTGATAGGGATGGCAGATTTATTTCAAGATTCTGGCAGACATTACAGCAAGCATTAGGAACTCGTCTAGACATGAGTACTGCCTATCATCCACAAACTGATGGGCAGAGCGAAAGGACGATACAAACGCTTGAAGACATGCTACGAGCATGTGTTATTGATTTCGGAAACAGTTGGGATCGACATCTACCGTTAGCAGAATTTTCCTACAACAACAGCTACCATTCAAGCATTGAGATGGCGCCGTTTGAAGCACTTTATGGTAGAAAGTGCAGGTCTCCAATTTGTTGGAGTGAAGTGGGGGATAGACAGATTACGGGTCCGGAGATTATACAAGAAACTACCGAGAAGATCATCCAAATTCAACAACGGTTGAAAACCGCCCAAAGTCGACAAAAGAGCTACGCTGACATTAAAAGAAAAGATATAGAATTTGAAATTGGAGAGATGGTCATGCTTAAAGTTGCACCTTGGAAAGGCGTTGTTCGATTTGGTAAACGAGGGAAATTAAATCCAAGGTATATTGGACCATTCAAGATTATTGATCGTGTCGGACCAGTAGCTTACCGACTAGAGTTACCTCAACAACTCGCGGCTGTACATAACACTTTCCACGTCTCGAATTTGAAGAAATGTTTTGCTAAAGAAGATCTCACTATTCTGTTAGATGAAATCCAAATCAACGAAAAACTCCAATTCATCGAAGAACCCGTCGAAATAATGGATCGTGAGGTTAAAAGACTTAAGCAAAACAAGATACCAATTGTTAAGGTTCGATGGAATGCTCGTAGAGGACCCGAGTTCACCTGGGAGCGTGAAGATCAGATGAAGAAGAAATACCCGCATCTATTTCCAGAAGATTCGTCAACACCTTCAACAGCTTAAAATTTCGGGACGAAATTTATTTAACGGGTAGGTACTGTAGTGACCCGAACTTTTCCATGTTTATATATATTAATTGAGATTGATGTTTACATGATTAAATGTTTCCAACATGTTAAGCAATCAAACTTGTTAAGACTTGATTAATTGAAATAGGTTTCATATAGACAATTGACCACCCAAGTTGACCGGTGATTCACGAACGTTAAAACTTGTAAAAAAACTATATGATGACATATATATGGTTATATATATAGTTAACATGATATTATGATAAGTAAACATATCATTAATTATATTAACAATGAACTACATATGTAAAAACAAGACTACTAACTTAATGATTTTGAAACGAGACATATATGTAACGTTTATCGTTGTAACGACATTTAATGTATATATATCATATTAAGAGATATTCGTACATCATAATATCATGATAATATAATAATTTAAAATCTCTTTTGATATTATAAACATTGGGTTAACAACATTTAACAAGATCGTTAACCTAAAGGTTTCAAAACAACACTTACATGTAACGACTAACGATGACTTAACGACTCAGTTAAAATGTATATACATGTAGTGTTTTAATATGTATTTATACACTTTTGAAAGACTTCAATACACTTATCAAAATACTTCTACTTAACAAAAATGCTTACAATTACATTCTCGTTCAGTTTCATCAACAATTCTACTCGTATGCACCCGTATTCGTACTCGTACAATACACAGCTTTTAGATGTATGTACTATTGGTATATACACTCCAATGATCAGCTCTTAGCAGCCCATGTGAGTCACCTAACACATGTGGGAACCATCATTTGGCAACTAGCATGAAATATGTCATAAGATTACAAAAATATGAGTAATCATTCATGACTTATTTACATGAAAACAAAATTACATATCCTTTATATCTAATCCATACACCAACGACCAAAAACACCTACAAACACTTTCATTCTTCAATTTTCTTCATCTAATTGAACTCTCTCAAGTTCTATCTTCAAGTTCTAAGTGTTCTTCATAAATTCCAAAAGTTCTAGTTTCATAAAATCAAGAATACTTTCAAGTTTGCTAGCTCACTTCAAATCTTGTAAGGTGATCATCCAACCTCAAGAAATCTTTGTTTCTTACAGTAGGTTATCATTCTAATACAAGGTAATAATCATATTCAAACTTTGGTTCAATTTCTATAACTATAACAATCTTATTTCAAGTGATGATCTTACTTGAACTTGTTTTCGTGTCATGATTTTGCTTCAAGAACTTTGAGCCATCCAAGGATCCATTGAAGCTAGATCCATTTTTCTCTTTTCCAGTAGGTTCATCCAAGGAACTTAAGGTAGTAATGATGTTCATAACATCATTCGATTCATACATATAAAGCTATCTTATTCGAAGGTTTAAACTTGTAATCACTAGAACATAGTTTAGTTAATTCTAAACTTGTTCGCAAACAAAAGTTAATCCTTCTAACTTGACTTTTAAAATCAACTAAACACATGTTCTATATCTATATGATATGCTAACTTAATGATTTAAAACCTGGAAACACGAAAAACACCGTAAAACCGGATTTACGCCGTCGTAGTAACACCGCGGGCTGTTTTGGGTTAGTTAATTAAAAACTATGATAAACTTTGATTTAAAAGTTGTTATTCTGAGAAAATGATTTTTATTATGAACATGAAACTATATCCAAAAATTATGGTTAAACTCAAAGTGGAAGTATGTTTTCTAAAATGGTCATCTAGACGTCGTTCTTTCGACTGAAATGACTACCTTTACAAAAACGACTTGTAACTTATTTTTCCGACTATAAACCTATACTTTTTCTGTTTAGATTCATAAAATAGAGTTCAATATGAAACCATAGCAATTTGATTCACTCAAAACGGATTTAAAATGAAGAAGTTATGGGTAAAACAAGATTGGATAATTTTTCTCATTTTAGCTACGTGAAAATTGGTAACAAATCTATTCCAACCATAACTTAATCAACTTGTATTATATATTATGTAATCTTGAGATACCATAGACACGTATACAATGTTTCGACCTATCATGTCGACACATCTATATATATTTCGGAACAACCATAGACACTCTATATGTGAATGTTGGAGTTAGCTATACAGGGTTGAGGTTGATTCCAAAATATATATAGTTTGAGTTGTGATCAATACTGAAATACGTATACACTGGGTCGTGGATTGATTCAAGATAATATTTATCGATTTATTTCTGTACATCTAACTGTGGACAACTAGTTGTAGGTTACTAACGAGGACAGCTGACTTAATAAACTTAAAACATCAAAATATATTAAAAGTGTTGTAAATATATTTTGAACATACTTTGATATATATGTATATATTGTTATAGGTTCGTGAATCAACCAGTGGCCAAGTCTTACTTCCCGACGAAGTAAAAATCTGTGAAAGTGAGTTATAGTCCCACTTTTAAAATCTAATATTTTTGGGATGAGAATACATGCAGGTTTTATAAATGATTTACAAAATAGACACAAGTACGTGAAACTACATTCTATGGTTGAATTATCGAAATCGAATATGCCCCTTTTTATTAAGTCTGGTAATCTAAGAATTAGGGAACAGACACCCTAATTGACGCGAATCCTAAAGATAGATCTATTGGGCCTAACAAACCCCATCCAAAGTACCGGATGCTTTAGTACTTCGAAATTTATATCATATCCGAAGGGTGTCCCGGAATGATGGGGATATTCTTATATATGCATCTTGTTATTGTCGGTTACCAAGTGTTCACCATATGAATGATTTTTATCTCTATGTATGGGATGTGTATTGAAATATAAAATCTTGTGGTCTATTGTTACGATTTGATATATATAGGTTAAACCTATAACTCACCAACATTTTTGTTGACGTTTAAAGCATGTTTATTCTCAGGTGAATATTAAGAGCTTCCGCTGTTGCATACTAAAATAAGGACAAGATTTGGAGTCCATGTTTGTATGATATTGTGTAAAAACTGCATTCAAGAAACTGATTTCGATGTAACATATTTGTATTGTAAACCATTATGTAATGGTCATGTGTAAACAGGATATTTTAGATTATCATTATTTGATAATCTACGTAAAGCTTTTTAAACCTTTATTTATGAAATAAAGGTTATGGTTTGTTTTAAAAATGAATGCAGTCTTTGAAAAACGTCTCATATAGAGGTCAAAACCTCGCAACGAAATCAATTAATATGGAACGTTTTTAATCAATAAGAACGGGACATTTCATTGACCATTTTGATATATTACCCGACCCACTTATAGTGCCACCTTTTATGAATTAATTGACCCCTAATGCACAAGATTACCAAGGGAACATGAGGGTAAAGTCTAAGAGTCTCGGTTAAAGCTGCATGAAGGTAATGCATTTTCTCAAGGGCCGGTTCTGTTAACTTTAGAGAGAATGCATCGATAGAATGTATATCCTTAGCAGCTCCTGTGGCTTCTTTCACTTCAAGTGCAATTTTTTCTTGAATGAAAGTGTTCTTACAAAGCATATAAACGAACCAAGTGAGTGTGTTTGCTGTTATGTCCTTCCCTGCAATAATGAAACTAAGTACTATGTCTCTCTAGTATTGATCACTCAATTTTGCAGGATTTATCTCACTTTCAGTCAAGAATCTTGATAATATGTCCTCTTTATATCCCTGTTTTCATAAAAGGTAAAACCATAAAAAGATAACCTCTTTAAAGATCTTGATGATGAATATCAAGTAATTACAACTCCAAAGATGTAGCGTTTGGTACGGGTGGGTTTGACCTGAAACACTTTTTTGACCCAAGTTATTAAATCATTTATGAATAGCTAATATAAACTACGATTAAAAAAATTATCAAAATTTGGATAATTATATAATTTAATCAGAATACACTTGTATGTCTTTCGACCAATGCGAAATGGGTCATTACAAGTTAAAATATTTTACTTACCTGTTTGACCCATTAAAGATAAAGCATAACATAACTCTGATCCATATATCAGTTTTTTTTACAGCGATTGGGATCACCCGAGGGGGACTAAACCACCCGTTGCTATCATCCCCCGTTTCGACTATGCCGATGCAGCGATAATAACCCTGCCCCCATCGCTGCCCGGGAGGAAACCTTGAAACCGATCCAAGGGCACTGCCAAGTTTCTCACAACTTCATCCATATATCAGTTTAGTTAATTAAAGGATGATACTCACATCAAGTTTCTCATTTTTCATCATACACCTCTTGTGTTGTATCAATTCATACACGAAGCTTTCAATCACTTTTATGTTTTTCTTCAGAGAAGCTTCTACTTCGAAGTTGAAATACCTTTTAACTCGCCATAACACATCAACGTATCTTCGGAAGATAATAACATTTGAATCATCAAAAGCTATCATGAATCGATTGCTGACTTCACTTGAACCGGATAAAGTATCAAGATCAAAACCAAATCCGACCTTGAATATCGAATCTAAAGTGGATTTCATTAAAAGATCCTGCAAAATTAACAAAATTTGTGAGTTTATTGCATAAAAAGTTTAAAAGTTACAATCTTCATATGTTATTAAAAGATCCTATAAAATTACCCAAGAGGGCGAGTAATCCAACCCAATTCTCTAATGTACGCAGCCTAGCAGGATTAGTTTCAACTATTTTAACCCTTTCCTGACCACAGGATTCGAACCTGAGACCTCTCCGCCCCAACCACGGGCTATCTTATGATTGTGTTGCAATCTTATGAAGATTCCTCGTAGGCTTTATTCACTTAACACAGAGTGACAATTTTGACGTGTTTATATTTGGGTAGATTTGGGTTGTGTCTTAACCCAAACATATCAACTAAAAAAGGAATCGGTTCAGAAATATTATTACCTATATATTATACAAAGATTTTGTATATGTGCTTTAACTGATACCTGTTTTTGATGCAACACATAGGTAAACAGGGTAAGGTGCTACCTGGTTAGGATGAGTATTTTCACTTTGATTTAACTTATAATACCTGTAGATAAATAACTTCATTCTGAGCAGCTGCTTCTGAAATCTTGTTTACCAGCTTAGCAGTGTTTGATTGGAAAACGTTAGTACTAAAATCTCTAAGATTTTTAGTTGAAAACTCGTAACTTGCAAGCTTTCTTTGATGTGCCATATATCTCCATCAGCTGCAAATATCCCATTTCCAAAAAGATCTTTCATTATCCCTTTATGGTAATCTCCCTGTAAGTGAACATGTCAATCAAATACAATACTAATATATGTTATGTTATTACAAATTTATATATCTCAATTAAAAGGGTAACAAAAATCATAAAATACCTTGGTGTAGTTTGGAAAGTTGGATTTTAAAATATATTCAACATTAATCAGATCAGCAATATGTACTTCACTGTGAGTAGGCGTAGTAAAGAGGAAAGTGTGGTGTTTTCTAGCAATCAAAGTCATATAATAAAAAATATGGTCAAAGTGTATCAGCATTGAAGCGACCCGTCCTAATCCATAAGAACGAATACGATAACATATGATTCCATTGCGAGTTATTTGACCTCTATATGATACATTTTACAAACATTGCATTCGTTTCTTAAAAGACAAACTTTCATTACATCGAAAGTTGACGGCATGCATACCATTTCATAGTATATCCAACTATAATTGACTTAATAATAATCTTGATGAACTCAACGACTCGAATGCAACGTTTTTTGAAATATGTCATGAATGACTCCAAGTAATATCTCTAATATGAGCAAATGCACAGCGAAAGATTTCTTTCATACCTGAGAATAAACATGCTTTAAAGTGTCAACCAAAAGGTTGGTGAGTTCATTAGTTTAACATAAATAATCATTTCCATCATTTTAATAGACCACAAGATTTTCATTTTCATTTCTCATAAATATACGTCCCATGCATAGAGACAAAAATCATTCATATGGATTGAACACCTGGTAATCGACCTTAACAAGATGCATATAGAATATCCCCATCATTCCGGGACTCCCTTCGGACATGATAAATTCGAAGTACTAAAGCATCCGGTACTTTGGATGGGGCTCGTTGGGCCCGATAGATCTATCTTTAGGATTCGCATCAATTAGGGTGTCTGTTCCCTAATTCTTAGATTACCAGACTAAAAGGGGCATATTCGATTTCGATCATTCAACCATATAATGTAGTTTCAATTGCTTGTGTCTATTTCGTAAAACAGTTATAAAAGCAGCGCATGTATTCGCAGTTCCAAAAATATATATTGCAAAAGCATTTAAAAAGGTAGCAAATGAAACTCACCATACTGTATTTTGTAGTAAAAATACATATGACGACATTGAACAACGCAAGGTTGGCCTCGGATTCACGAACCTATACCAGTTATATATATTAAAACACATAATAACAAGTAACAAGTTTATATTAATATTATTAATATACTTCTTATATTCATAATTTGTATGTTATTTTGGTAAATAAATTAATAATTAATATTTATATAAAACAGATTCCTATTAAGGTACTTTAATTAGGATATAATTAATATATATTATTATATATAAATGCTTAAAATATATTAGAATTAATATTTATATATATGACTTAACTTAAAAATATGTTTATATACTATTTGTAACATAATTATAATAACATTTTATTAGAACATAATAGTACCTAATATTAATATAGATGTAAAAATATATATTTTTTTTTATAAATGTCTTTTAGTTTGTAAAGATTATAATAATTATGATAATAAAGTTAATAATAATACCAATACTTATTTTAATGATAATAATAATAATAATAATAATAATAATAATAATAATAATAATAATAATAATAATAATAATAATAATAATAATGGTAATAGTAGTACTACCTCAAAGGAGTAGCACTTAAAAATTATGCTCAAGTCCGGGTTTGAACCCGCGACATCACGCTAACTTGATAAATTCCAAGACCACTCCTCTAAGTCTGTTTTTCTGATTTATGATGTAACTTAAATTGATTTAAACCGAATCATTGGGCCAACATAACATTCGGCCCAACTGCACCATCATATACGGCCCAACACGAGACACAAGTATTCGGTCCAACAGGCCCAAGCTTTTTAACACAGCCCAGCTTCTTCTGATAATAATAATAAAAAATATGTGGTGGCCCGGGTTCGAACCCAAGACCTCCTGCTTCAAGAGTACACGCCCAACCATCTAACTGTTTGATGCTTTCTTGTAGAATTCCGATTGCTTAAATAATAGTAGCATATAGGAAACTGTTATCCTCTTCATTCTATAAACTTATCATCATTGTATTAACATCATCCTCATCATTCCTCTACTGTATCATCATCATAATTTGTATCATAATCATCATCAAATCTATGTTAGTTGTAAAGTAACACCATCACCATTTTCGTTTATAAAAATCATTACGCCTCATTATTACTCTATCATCCTTCATGTTCATTATTTAAAAAAAAAATTAAATAAATAAATAATAAAAAAAAACGTCACTTTTGTGACCCATTGTTGTCTGCCATGAAAAACCCCTTTGTCCCACATACACATATGAAATTCTTTGTATAATAATAATGTATATAACCAAGTTGGCAATCTATAAACTGTGGGCATTATTCACCACTGTTTCATTTTGTTTCCATCATCATCTTATTTATAGGGAAACAAATGTAATAGCTGCTAGAAATGCAGCGATAGAAAGAAAGGAAACAGGAATGAGTGACGGAGGAAAAAAAATAAATATGATGGTGGGAGTCTTGCGGTGGTGATGATGGTTGTTTGGTTCGGACAGAAGCAGTGCAACAAAAGTTGGTTTTCGGTGGTGTTGGTTTCGATTGAAATAGCAAGAAACAGAAAGTATATGCAGCGTAGCTGCTTGTGTAGCTTAAGGTGTTCTAATATGGCGGTGTTGTAGTGAAAGTTGTAGACGGTGGAGGTGAGTTGTAGTGGTGATATTCGAACAACTTAACAACGAAAAAAAAAAATAATTTTGGTTGTGAGAGAGAGGTGAGAGAGAAAGAGGTGGTCAACGGTTGTGATTGGTTGGTGGTGGTGGCGATGGGTTATGGTGATGGTTATATAGTAGACCGTAGGTGGTGGTGGGTTAACGGGTTTGAAGTGAGCACTGGCGAATCTAGAATAAAATTTAATTGGGGTCCCAAAATTTTTTTTCAAAGAAAATTATATTTGAAGGGTACTTTAGTGCTTGTTTACCTAAAAAAAACCATAAATTTTAAAAATATATGGAGTCCTATTGCTAAATTTTAGTGGTGTCCTGTACAATTTGAAGTATACATGCTAATATAAATTTCCAAGATAGTGGGGTCATAGGACCCACTCCGATGTATGTAGAGTCGCCATTGGAAGTGAGTATCGTGATTTAATGGGTGATTCACGATGGTTTACACCGAAAAGAAGGTGGCATAGGTGGTGGTGCAATGTGGCGGATAGTGATCATTGAGAAGGTGGTTGTTTAAAAAGAAGGATATGGGTTGTAAGTCTAGTAGGAACAAGCAGTTAGTAAAGATGGTTGTGCATAACAACAACCAACAGTAGAGTTTGGTTTGAAGCTTGATAAACAAAAATAGGAGCGATAATCATAGGTCTTGGAGAGTTTTGATGATGGTTGTTTACCGAGCCAAAAACAAGAAAAGAGAAAAGATTTGTAACGAGTTTAAGTTGTTGTTGGTTATGGTTTTTAGGGTGACAATCGAAAGCAAAAACAAGTGAGTTTATGGAGATGATGAAGTATTGTTTTTCATTTATGGTAACACTAAACAAAATAGGTAGTAGTGATAAGATAAAATAAATAATATAATAATATAATAATAAATAAATAATATAATATTTAATACTTTAACACATGTTAATTGACAATCAGTAATCCATTCATTCTCGTGACAATTCATTAAAGTATCCTACCGACAGTCTTATTAGGAATAGTATTTCGTGCTCCGTTGATGATTCAGTGGCGGATAAAAGTACTCATAAAAATTCCAAAAGTTTATATTAAGTATATTTATTTATTTTGGTCATTATGGTATAAAATTCGATCCTCAATTTGTTAAATAAAAATTACATTAACTGTCCCTCTCATTTATAAGTAAAATATAAAGAGTGTTAAAATTAAATAATTAGATCCTAAATATACTTTTAATAAGCCTATAACTTATATAACTTATTTTCGGATCACCTTTTATTTTAAAATTACATAAGTTCGAATTTAACTTTAATATCAATCGAAACATTAAACGAGTATTACAATCATTTAATATTTATTTTTAATATACATTATTTATATATAGAGATATATTTTAAATAATAATTATTATAATATCCTATTTTTATTTTATTAAATTTTTTTATAGCAACAACATATAATACTTCAAATTATATTTTGAATTTTATATATATATATATATATATATATATATATATATATATATATATATATATATATATATATATATATATATAGGGGCAGGATCAATGGGGAAGTAACCAATCGGGGGGAAGCAAAATTTTTTTTTTTTTTTTTTGTTTTTTGAAAAAACTTTGTTCACGAACATTATAGATTGGATGAAAATAAGAACATTTAGAAAAGACACATCGTGATAAATGTTATTATTTTGGCGGGAAAACGATCGACAAACATAACATTCAAGATAATATTGTTCGTGGAGAATGCTAACGTTTTTTTTCCATGTTTTGTGAAGTAAAATTTAGCCCGATTTAGAGTATAGGGTTTAGGGTTTAGGGTTTAGGGTTTGGTGTTTTGGGTTTATTCCATAAACCCAAAACACCAAACCCTAAACCCTAAACCCTAAACTCTAAACCCTAAACTCTAAACCGTTCGTTTTAAAAACTCAATCTAAATCCTAAATCTAAACCCTAAATCTAAACCCTAAACCCTAAATTTCTAAACCCTAATATCTAAACCCTATAAACCCTAATATCTAAACCCTAATATCTAAAACCTCAACATACGCTCGAAAAACACGATAATTGTTACTCCCTCCGTCCCATTACAAGTGTCCACTTACTTTTTGCACACAGTTTTAGAAAATCCCACTAACTTCATTCTCCACCAATCAGAAATCTTCTCTCTCCAGAATAATCTCTTCTCATTGGTTGAAACACAAAGTGGACACTTGATATGGGACATCTCAAAATAGAAATGTGGACACTTGTGATGGGACGGAGGTAGTATATATTACTTCTTTGAGCATTTTCCCGCCAAAATAATAACATTCATCACGAAGTGTCTTTTCTAAATGTTCTTATTTTCATCCAATCTATAATGTTCGTGAACAAAGTTTTTTCAAAAAATGAAAAAAAAAATTTGCTTCCCCCCGCTTCCCCCCGATTGGTTACTTCCCTCTTGATCCTACCACTATATATATATATATATATATATATATATATATATATATATATATATATATATATATATATACACACACACACACACACACATACACACATATCTATTTACAATTAATTGTTCGTGAATCGTCGAGAGCAGTCGAGGGTCAATTGAATATATGAACATCGTTTCAAACCTTTCTAGACTCAACATTATATACCTTGCTTATCGTATCGAAATCATATAAAGATTAAGTTTAAATTTGGTCGGAAATTTTTCGGGTCGTCACAAGCATGCTGAAAACTGAGCCTACAACCGGTGGCCGTTGATAAACTGATATAATAAATTCTTTAAAGTAAGGTACGAGAAAATATGACAAAAATGCAATCGCAAATAGAATTATGAGTCCAATAAGTGATAGCATGAAGGCAGTTGAAAAATAACTGCTTGTGGTGAGGAACAAGATGATGGAAATCAACAAGAGAGTTTTTTTCATGTTAAAAAGTAAGGTAAACATATGGTTAAAATGTAAAATAGTAATCACAGTTATATAGTAAATGGAAGGTTAATGTATATATGTATGGCCGGTCATATGCCCATGTAAAATGATAAGATAAATACAAATTAAACATCAACTTTGATGTAAACTTGGATTAAAAATTATAGATGGCAAACGTTAACATCATCGTACCATTGTTGGAAGCTTCGACGAGCCCAACACACCCACTATAGAGGACCTAGGTTATACTCACTCACTAGACCAACACTTTGACGTTGGTTAGCCTTTAATTTTATAAATCCTTAGTGCACAATAATATTTAGGCGACAGTGTCGACCATATATCATTTAGGCGGTATAACCGACCATGTATCACTTAGGCGGCAGAGCAGACCATATAATAAGAACAACAAAAGTGCACTAAGAACTTAAACACAAACTAAGGCTTGATCGGGAAACTTAACAAAAACACTTATATTAAATTACAATTACAATATTACTTACAAGCTTTCTCTTCTCTACTTTCGCTAACTCACACTCTTCTTCTCTTCTTCACAACTCACTTCTTATTTCACTCTTACTCACAACTCTCACAACTTACTTCACACACTACAAATGAAATCCTCACCCTTATTTATACTACTCCATGGAAGTTTCTAGAAACTAGATATTTTCATGGATATATATAAAGATCTAGATATTTTTATACATATAAATATCTAGATATTTCTTACACACATAAATATCTAAATTTTTCTTTACATTTTTATATCTAGATATTTTTCATATACATATTAATATCTAGATATTTTACCCATATACATATACTAATTCTATATTATTCTAAATTTGCATTGTATTTTAACACTCCCCCTCAATGCAAATTTTCTTCCAACGATGTCTTGTAGACCATTCCAAGTGCTTCTCTGAATTTTGTAAACTTCGGTTTACTTAGGTTCTTGGTGAATATATCTGCAACTTGTTCATCTGTCTTTGTTGGCATCATCTTGATCTCTCCTTCAAGGACCTTCTCGCGAACATAGTGATAGTGCACTTCTATATGTTTTGTTCTCGCATGAAAGACTGGATTTTCTGCTAGACGAATAGTTGATAGATTATCGCAGAAAAGTTTTACTTGATAATCTGTTGATTGATGAAGATCTTCCATTAGTTGCTTCAACCAAGTAATTTCTTGTGTTGCTGATGCTGCCGATCGATATTCTGCTTCAGCGCTTGATAAGGATACAGTTGGTTGTCTCTTGCTGCACCATGATATTACTCCCGATCCAAGACTAAACATGTATCCAGTTGTTGATCGTCGTGTATCATAGTCTCCAGCGTAATCAGCGTCACAATATCCAGTCACGTGACATTCTTTTGTTTTCTTGTACAAAATGCCAAAGTTAATAGTGCCTTTAACATACCTTAAGATGCGTCGTACAACATCAAGGTGAGGCTTCTTGGGATTGCTCATGTATCGTGTCATAACCCGTCCATAACCATAAGAACGAGTTAGATAACGTATGATTTCATTGCGAGGTATTGACCTCTATATGCGACATTTTTAAAAGAACAACTGCATTTATTTTACATTACAAACCAAACTCTTATTTTAATACAAGCTTTAGACAATATAAAGATGATTATCGTTTAGCGATAATCTTAGACTTACAAACTTTACAAATGATGATAACAATACGATTTCTAGCATATTTTACAATACAACTCCTCGGATATGCAGTTTTGTTTTTGACACAAATATGCGTACACAAGATCTTGCTTAAATTCAACATGTTGCAGCGGAAGCTTTTAGTTATCACCTGAGAATAGACATGTTTAAAACGTCAACATAAAGTTGGTGAGATATAGGTTTAATGCCGACAGCGATATAAATATAGACCACAAGATTTCATATGTAAACATTTTAATAAAAATATTCTAAGTGGTTGAGCACTTGGTAACCATACTTAACATTTAATCACGTCGCATATTCCCTTTATTATGAAATCTTACTACACCGTACCAAGTGTAGTCACGAAACGAAGTACTGTGCAACCGTTGAATACTGGTCGTCCAGTCCGGTTGGGGTTGTCAGGCCCGATAGATCTATCAACAGGATTCGCGTTTACAATACCCATGTAAATTGTAGTTACCAAGCTACAGGGAAGTATGCCAGTGGTACAACTCAACGTAGAATATATTTTTCAGTTACTTGTGTCCATAACGTAAAACATAAAATACATGTATTCTCATCCCGAAATACTTAGAGTTTAAAAGTGGGACTATATACTCACTTTTGCCTTGAAGATATATATATTTTGACTTGGTCTCCGGTTGATATCACGAACCTATCCATATATAATTTATCAATATATTTTCATTTTAAACAATCATCACATATATATACTTATAATACTTTTAATGTCTTCTTAGTCTGTAGTTAACAATTCAATTTTTAATGGTTCATATTTAGGTGTTTAATAAATAAATAAAACCCCCATCGAAATAAATAAAACCCCCATCGTATTCGTATTGGTCGGGATTAATCTTGACCCACGGTACCGTGTTGTCAAATGACGTGTTGCGTACATAAAGTACCGGTGTTGTCAAATGACGTGTTGCGTACGTACATGAGGTCTTATGATTAATCTTCTCGTGTTGTTTACGGGTGATCCTGAAATATATAAAATTAAATTATGAGTACATATATATAAAATATCATGTTATTTTAGAAAGATGTGATTTATTTAATTTTTCTCCAATTATTTTCGTGGCTAAACTAATTTTGGATATCCGATCTTGTTTTGGTCATAGTTTCTTCGTTACAACTCCGTTTTCGTTGGTTCAACTTGCCACTTCCTTGGATCGAGTCCCTCTTTAAGAATATGAACTGTAAATACCTTAGTTTGTATTCGAAATCACAGGTCATAGGTGTAGTGACCCGAACTTTTCCATGTTTATATATATTAATTGAGATTGATATTTACATGATTAAATGTTTCCAACATGTTAAGCAATCAAACTTGTTAAGACTTGATTAATTGAAATATGTTTCATATAGGCAATTGACCACCCAAGTTGACCGGTGATTCACGAACGTTAAAACTTGTAAAAACTATACGATGACATATATATGGTTATATATATAGTTAACATGATTTTATTATAAGTATGTATCCCATTAGGTATTTTAACAATGAGTTATATACATAAAAATGAGACTATTAATTTAAGAAACTCGAAAACGATATATATAACGATTATCGTTATAACAACGTCTTACTAGGTACATATGAATCATATTAAGATATTGATACACTTGGTTAATTATGTTAAATGATAAGTAAATATATTATTAAGTGTATTAACAATGAAATACATATGTAAAAATAAGACTACTAACTTAATGATTTCGAAACGAGACATATATGTAACGATTATCGTTGTAACGACATTTAATGTATATATATCATATTAAGAGATATTCATACATGATAATATCATGATAATATAATAATTTAAAATCTCATTTGATATTATAAACATTGGGTTAACAACATTTAACAAGATCGTTAACCTAAAGGTTTCAAAACAACACTTACATGTAACGACTAACGATGACTTAACGACTCAGTTAAAATGTATATGCATGTAGTGTTTTAATATGTATTTATACACTTTTAAAAGACTTCAATACACTTATCAAAATACTTCTACTTAACAAAAATGCTTACAATTACATCCTCGTTCAGTTTCATCAACAATTCTACTCGTATACACCCGTATTCGTACTCGTACAATACACAGCTTTTAGATGTATGTACTATTGGTATATACACTCCAATGATCAGCTCTTAGCAGCCCATGTGAGTCACCTAACACATGTGGGAACCATCATTTGGCAACTAGCATGAAATATCTCATAAAATTACAAAAATATGAGTAATCATTCATGACTTATTTACATGAAAACAAAATTACATATCCTTTATATCTAATCCATACACCAACGACCAAAAACACCTACAAACACTTTCATTCTTCAATTTTCTTCATCTAATTGATCTCTCTCAAGTTCTATCTTCAAGTTCTAAGTGTTCTTCATATATTCTACAAGTTCTAGTTACATAAAATCAAGAATACTTTCAAGTTTGCTAGCTCACTTCCAATCTTGTAAGGTGATCATTCAACCTCAAGAAATCTTTGTTTCTTACAGTAGGTTATCATTCTAATACAAGGTAATAATCATATTCAAACTTTGGTTCAATTTCTATAACTATAACAATCTTATTTCAAGTGATGATCTTACTTGAACTTGTTTTCGTGTCATGATTCTGCTTCAAGAACTTCGAGCCATCCAAGGATCCGTTGAAGTTAGATCCATTTTTCTCTTTTCCAGTAGGTTTATCCAAGGAACTTAAGGTAGTATTGATGTTCATAACATCATTCAATTCATACATATAAAGCTATCTTATTCGAAGGTTTAAACTTGTAATCACTAGAACATAGTTTAGTTAATTCTAAACTTGTTCGCAAACAAAAGTTAATCCTTCTAACTTGACTTTTAAAATCAACTAAACACATGTTCTATATCTATATGATATGCTAACTTAATGATTTAAAACCTGGAAACACGAAAAACACCGTAAAACCGGATTTACGCCGTCGTAGTAACACCGCGGGCTGTTTTGGGTTAGTTAATTAAAAACTATGATAAACTTTGATTTAAAAGTTGTTATTCTGAGAAAATGATTTTTATTATGAACATGAAACTATATCCAAAAATTATGGTTAAACTCAAAGTGGAAGTATGTTTTCTAAAATGGTCATCTAGACGTCGTTCTTTCGACTGAAATGACTACCTTTACAAAAACGACTTGTAACTTATTTTTCCGACTATAAACTTATACCTTTTCTGTTTAGATTCATAAAATATAGTTCAATATGAAACCATAGCAATTTGATTCACTCAAAACGGATTTAAAATGAAGAAGTTATGGGTAAAACAAGATTGGATAATGTTTCTCATTTTAGCTACGTGAAAATTGGTAACAAATCTATTCCAACCATAACTTAATCAACTTGTATTGTATATTATGTAATCTTGAGATACCATAGACACGTATACAATGTTTCGACCTATCATGTCGACACATCTATATATATTTCGGAACAACCATAGACACTCTATATGTGAATGTTGGAGTTAGCTATACAGGGTTGAGGTTGATTCCAAAATATATATAGTTTGAGTTGTGATCAATACTGAGATACGTATACACTGGGTCGTGGATTGATTCAAGATAATATTTATCAATTTATTTCTGTACATTTAACTGTGGACAACTAGTTGTAGGTTACTAACGAGGACAGCTGACATAATAAACTTAAAACATCAAAATATATTAAAAGTGTTGTAAATATATTTCGAACATACTTTGATATATATGTATATATTGTTATAGGTTCGTGAATCAACCAGTGGCCAAGTCATACTTCCCGACGAAGTAAAAATCTGTGAAAGTGAGTTATAGTCCCACTTTTAAAATCTAATATTTTTGGGATGAGAATACATGCAGGTTTTATAAATGATTTACAAAATAGACACAAGTACGTGAAACTACATTCTATGGTTGAATTATCGAAATCGAATATGCCCCTTTTTATTAAGTCTGGTAATCTAAGAATTAGGGAACAGACACCCTAATTGACGCGAATCCTAAAGATAGATCTATTGGGCCCAACAAGCCCCATCCAAAGTACCGGATGCTTTAGTACTTCGAAATTTATATCATATCCGAAGGGTGTCCCGGAATGATGGGGATATTCTTATATATGCATCTTGTTAATGTCGGTTACCAGGTGTTCACCATATGAATGATTTTTATCTCTATGTATGGGATGTGTATTGAAATATGAAATCTTGTGGTCTATTATTATGATTTGATATATATAGGTTAAACCTATAACTCACCAACATTTTTGTTGACGTTTTAAGCATGTTTATTCTCAGGTGATTATTAAGAGCTTCCGCTGTCGCATACTTACATAAGGACGAGATTTGGAGTCCATGCTTGTATGAACTTATTTTGTTGTAACATATTTGTATTGTAAACCATTATGTAATGGTCGTGTGTAAACAGGATATTTTAGATTATCATTATTTGATAATCTACGTAAAGCTTTTTAAACCTTTATTGATGAAATAAAGGTTATGGTTTGTTTTAAAATGAATGCAGTCTTTGAAAAACGTCTCATATAGAGGTCAAAACCTCGCAACGAAATCAATTAATATGGAACGTTTTTAATCAATAAGAACGGGACATTTCAGTTGGTATCCGAGCGTTGGTCTTAGAGAACCAGAATTTTGCATTAGTGTGTCTTATCGAGTTTGTTAGGATGCATTAGTGAGTCTGGACTTCGACCGTGTTTACTTGAAAAATGATTGCTTAACAAATTTTGTTGGAAACTATATATTTTTAACATGTGAATATTATGTGATATATTAATCTCTTAACGCGTTTGATATTATGTGATAGATGTCTACCTCTAGAATAAGTCCCATTGACTCACCTAATAATAATGAAGAGGCAAATGTAAATTGGAATGATTCGTGGACTGATTCACAAGTTCCCGAAGAGGAACCGGAAGAAGAGTCGGAACCGGAAGAAGAATCGGAACCGGAAGAAGAATCGGAACCGGATGAAGAAATAGAACCGGTGGGGGAAATAATAAAACGGTTAAGTAAAAGAAAATCCTCAACCAACCGACCAAGGTTAATTATGGTCAATGGTGTTTCCGCCAAGGAAGCAAAATATTGGGAGGATTACCAATTCTCCGATGAATCGGATTCCGACGAGAATTCCGATGATGTTATAGAAATTACCCCAACTGAATTTAAAAAGGCAAAAGAAAATAATAAGGGAAAGGGCATAAAAATAGAGAAATCTAATTCCAACCCCGATGAACTTTATATGTATCATCAACCCCCGAAGTCCTTAAGTTGTAACAATGACCCGGGAACCTCTAAACCACCAGGTTTTTCTAAACCAATGTGGAAAATAACGGCTCGTATTAGGGGAACATCATATATCCCTAGAAACTTGGCAAAACGAACCAAAACCGAAGAAGAAGAAACAAGCGAGTCGGAATAAGATAGTTGTATTCGTGTGGTGTAATATATGTAATATAGTGTGCTTATGCTTTATGATATATGTAAAAAATATTGCTTGTATTAATAAGTATTTTTTTTTTATGAATCTAACTCTTGTCTATTTTACAGTATAAAAACACAAAATGGATAGACAACCCAATATTTTAAGAGACCTACCCGGAGACATGATTGATGAAATATTGTCTAAAGTCGGTCAGAATTCTTCGGCACAACTATTTAAGGCGAGATCAGTTTGTAAGACATTCAAAGAACGTTCTAAGAATGCCTTGGTTTATAAAAGGCTTTCGTTCGAAAGATGGGGGATATCACATTGGGAAATCCATAAGTTACGATGTGTTTACTTTGACGCATATATTGCGGGGTACCCAAATGCTATTTTACGCAATGGGTTAAGAAATTATTTTGACTCAATATATCCGAATATTGGACTTCGTGATTTAGAAAAAGCGGCTAACATGCAACATAAAGAAGCATGTTATGCTTATGGATTAGTAATGTTCGCTTCTCACCAAAGTGAGAACAAGAACATCGGCCTACAACTATTAAACAAAACGTTCCCACAAGTGACGGAGTCGGTAATTGGGGTAAGAAATGAGGTTTTTAGATTGTTACGGGACTGTTGGACATTACGTAACCCTCGTCCCTTTGAAGACATTACAACACGCTGTCTTATCAACGGCCATAACGGTTATGTTCCACAAGACCAAGGATGGGAAGTAGTCCTAGTAAAACCAGAATGCATGACTTGTTTCTGGACGTATGAATTACGTGCCTTTATTGCCTTTGCTGAACGACTTGTGTACTAGCTAGAATTATCTTCACAACCATCTTGTATCAAATTTATTGTGTGCTATATTTCATGCTATATGTAAAATAAGCGGTATTGTAAGTTTGTAAAATATTGTGTAAAAGTTTGAACGCGAAATATTATTATAATCAGTTTTTCATATAGAATTGTAGTAGTTGAATTGTATATTAGCTACTAAGTATGAACTTAACGGGTAGGTACTACCCGAATTTAAACTTATAAAATGCTAATATGAAGAAAAAGCTTTTATAAATGAGTTCATATTATGCTACGAAATACTATTAACTACTGTTAATATTCTGTATGATTAACTTGTTCCATTTGACTATTTTGAAGGAAATGGCACCGACTACTCGACACACCGTGAATATGAATGAAGAGGAATTCCGTACTTTTCTAGCTTCAAACATAGCCGCAGTACAGGCTGCGCTACATACCAACAATAACCTTGGATCTAGCAGTACAGAAAATCGTGTAGGATGCACCTACAAAGAATTCACTGCCTGCAAACCTTTGGAATTTGATGGAACCGAAGGACCAATCGGATTGAAACGGTGGACCGAGAAGGTCGAATCGGTGTTTGCCATAAGTAAGTGTACTGAAGAGGACAAAGTGAAGTACGCTACGCATACCTTCACAGGTTCTGCGTTAACATGGTGGAATACCTATCTAGAGCAAGTGGGACAAGACGATGCGTACGCACTACCGTGGTCAGCATTCAAGCACTTGATGAACGAGAAGTACCGTCCCAGAACCGAGGTCAATAAGCTCAAGACAGAACTTAGAGGGTTACGAACCCAAGGATTTGATATTACCATGTACGAAAGACGATTCACAGAATTGTGCCTATTGTGTCCGGGAGCGTTCGAAGATGAGGAAGAGAAGATCGACGCGTTTGTGAAAGGATTACCGGAAAGAATCCAAGAAGATATAAGTTCACACGAGCCCGCCTCCATACAACAGGCATGTAGAATGGCTCACAAACTAGTAAACCAGATTAAAGAAAGAATTAAGGAACAGACTGCTGAAGAGGCCAATGTGAAGCAAGTCAAAAGAAAGTGGGAGGAAAACGGTGATAAGAATCACCAATACAACAACAACAGCAATTACAACAATAATCGCAACAATTATCCCAGCAATCGCAACATCAATCACAACTACAACAAACGGCCCAACAACAACAACAACAACAGCATCAACTACAACAATCATCCCAACAACAATAATAACCGCAACAACAACAACAATCAGAAGCAGCTATGCCAAAGGTGTGAAAAGTATCACTCGGGGTTTTGCACCAAATTTTGCAATAAGTGTAAAAGAAATGGTCATAGCGCGGCAAAGTGTGAGGTCTACAGACCAGGGGTTAATAGAACAAAAGGAACAAATGGTGTCGGAACGAGTAATGGTGGAGCAAGTAGTGTCGGAGCAAGTTATGCCAATGTAGTTTGTTATAAATGTGGAAAACCGGGCCACATCATTAGAAATTGCCCGAACCAGGAGAACACAAATGGACAAGGCCGCGGAAGAGTTTTCAATATTAATGCGGCAGAGGCACAGGAAGACCCGGAGCTTGTTACGGGTACGTTTCTTATTGACAATAAATCTGCTTACGTTTTATTTGATTCGGGTGCGGATAGAAGCTATATGAGTAGAGATTTTTGTGCTAAATTAAGTTGTCCATTGACGCCTTTGGATAGTAAATTTTTACTCGAATTAGCAAATGGTAAATTAATTTCAGCAGATAATATATGTCGGAATCGAGAAATTAAACTGGTTAGCAAAACATTTAAGATTGATTTGATACCAGTAGAGTTAGGGAGTTTTGATGTGATAATCGGTATGGACTGGTTGAAAGAAGTGAAAGCAGAGATCGTTTGTTACAAAAATGCAATTCGCATTATACGAGAAAAAGGAAAACCCTTAATGGTGTACGGAGAAAAGGGCAACACGAAGCTACATCTTATTAGTAATTTGAAGGCACAAAAACTAATAAGAAAAGGTTGCTATGCTGTTCTAGCACACGTCGAGAAAGTACAAACTGAAGAAAAGAGCATCAATGATGTTCCCATTGCAAAAGAATTTCCCGATGTATTTCCGAAAGAATTACCGGGATTACCCCCACATCGATCCGTTGAATTTCAAATAGATCTTGTACCAGGAGCTGCACCAATAGCTCGTGCTCCTTACAGACTCGCACCCAGCAAGATGAAAGAACTGCAAAGCCAATTACAAGAACTTTTAGAGCGTGGTTTCATTCGACCAAGCACATCACCGTGGGGAGCTCCTGTTTTGTTTGTCAAGAAGAAAGATGGTACATTCAGGTTGTGTATCGACTACCGAGAGTTGAACAAACTTACCATCAAGAACCGCTACCCACTACCGAGAATCAACGACTTATTTGATCAACTACAAGGCTCGTCTGTTTATTCAAAGATTGACTTACGTTCCGGGTATCATCAAATGCGGGTGAAAGAAGATGATATTCCGAAGACTGCTTTCAGAACACGTTACGGTCATTACGAGTTTATGGTCATGCCGTTTGGTTTAACTAATGCACCAGCTGTGTTCATGGACCTTATGAACCGAGTGTGTGGACCATACCTTGACAAGTTTGTCATTGTTTTCATTGATGACATACTTATTTACTCAAAGAATGACCAAGAACACGGTGAACATTTGAGAAAGGTGTTAGAAGTATTGAGGAAGGAAGAATTGTACGCTAAGTTTTCAAAGTGTGCATTTTGGTTGGAAGAAGTTCAATTCCTCGGTCACATAGTGAACAAAGAAGGTATTAAGGTGGATCCGGCAAAGATAGAAACTGTTGAAAAGTGGGAAACCCCGAAAACTCCGAAACACATACGCCAGTTTTTAGGACTAGCTGGTTACTACAGAAGGTTCATCCAAGACTTTTCCAGAATAGCAAAACCCTTGACTGCATTAACGCATAAAGGGAAGAAATTTGAATGGAAGGATGAACAAGAGAAAGCGTTTCAGTTATTGAAGAAAAAGCTAACTACGGCACCTATATTGTCATTGCCTGAAGGGAATGATGATTTTGTGATTTATTGTGACGCATCAAAGCAAGGTCTCGGTTGTGTATTAATGCAACGAACGAAGGTTATTGCTTATGCGTCTAGACAATTGAAGAGTCACGAGCAAAATTATACGACGCATGATTTGGAATTAGGCGCGGTTGTTTTTGCATTAAAGACTTGGAGGCACTACTTATATGGGGTCAAAAGTATTATATATACCGACCACAAAAGTCTTCAGCACATATTTAATCAGAAACAACTGAATATGAGGCAGCGTAGGTGGATTGAATTGTTGAATGATTACGACTTTGAGATTCGTTACCACCCGGGGAAGGCAAATGTGGTAGCCGATGCCTTGAGCAGGAAGGACAGAGAACGCATTCGAGTAAAATCTATGAATATAATGATTCATAATAACCTTACTACTCAAATAAAGGAGGCACAACAAGGAGTTTTAAAAGAGGGAAATTTAAAGGATGAAATACCCAAGGGATCGGAGAAGCATCTTAATATTCGGGAAGACGGAACCCGGTATAGGGCTGAAAGGATTTGGGTACCAAAATTTGGAGATATGAGAGAAATGGTACTTAGAGAAGCTCATAAAACCAGATACTCAATACATCCTGGAACGGGGAAGATGTACAAGGATCTCAAGAAACATTTTTGGTGGCCGGGTATGAAAGCCGATGTTGCTAAATACGTAGGAGAATGTTTGACGTGTACTAAGGTCAAAGCTGAGCATCAGAAACCATCAGGTCTACTTCAACAACCCGAAATCCCGGAATGGAAATGGGAAAACATTACCATGGATTTCATCACTAAATTGCCAAGGACTGCAAGTGGTTTTGATACTATTTGGGTAATAGTTGATCGTCTCACCAAATCAGCACACTTCCTGCCAATAAGAGAAGATGACAAGATGGAGAAGTTAGCACGACTGTATTTGAAGGAAGTCATCTCCAGACATGGAATACCAATCTCTATTATCTCTGATAGGGATGGCAGATTTATTTCAAGATTCTGGCAGACATTACAGCAAGCATTAGGAACTCGTCTAGACATGAGTACTGCCTATCATCCATAAACTGATGGGCAGAGTGAAAGGACGATACAAACGCTTGAAGACATGCTACGAGCATGTGTTATTGATTTCGGAAATAGTTGGGATCGACATCTACCGTTAGCAGAATTTTCCTACAACAACAGCTACCATTCAAGCATTGAGATGGCGCCGTTTGAAGCACTTTATGGTAGAAAGTGCAGGTCTCCGATTTGTTGGAGTGAAGTGGGGGATAGACAGATTACGGGTCCAGAGATTATACAAGAAACTACCGAGAAGATCATCCAAATTCAACAACGGTTGAAAACCGCCCAAAGTCGACAAAAGAGCTACGCTGACATTAAAAGAAAAGATATAGAATTTGAAATTGGAGAGATGGTCATGCTTAAAGTTGCACCTTGGAAAGGCGTTGTTCGATTTGGTAAACGAGGGAAATTAAATCCAAGGTATATTGGACCATTCAAGATTATTGATCGTGTCGGACCAGTAGCTTACCGACTTGAGTTACCTCAACAACTCGCGGCTGTACATAACACTTTCCACGTCTCGAATTTGAAGAAATGTTTTGCTAAAGAAGATCTCACTATTCCGTTAGATGAAATCCAAATCAACGAAAAACTCCAATTCATCGAAGAACCCGTCGAAATAATGGATCGTGAGGTTAAAAGACTTAAGCAAAACAAGATACCAATTGTTAAGGTTCGATGGAATGCTCGTAGAGGACCCGAGTTCACCTGGGAGCGTGAAGATCAGATGAAGAAGAAATACCCGCATCTATTTCCAGAAGATTCGTCAACACCTTCAACAGCTTAAAATTTCGGGACGAAATTTATTTAACGGGTAGGTACTGTAGTGACCCGAACTTTTCCATGTTTATATATATTAATTGAGATTGATATTTATATGATTAAATGTTTCCAACATGTTAAGCAATCAAACTTGTTAAGACTTGATTAATTGAAATATGTTTCATATAGACAATTGACCACCCAAGTTGACCGGTGATTCACGAACGTTAAAACTTGTAAAAACTATACGATGACATATATATGGTTATATATATAGTTAACATGATTTTATTATAAGTATGTATCTCATTAGGTATTTTAACAATGAGTTATATACATAAAAATGAGACTATTAATTTAAGAAACTCGAAAACGATATATATAACGATTATCGTTATAACAACGTCTTACTAGGTACATATGAATCATATTAAGATATTGATACACTTGGTTAATTATGTTAAATGATAAGTAAATATATTATTAAGTGTATTAACAATGAAATACATATGTAAAAATAAGACTACTAACTTAATGATTTCGAAACGAGACATATATGTAACGATTATCGTTGTAACGACATTTAATGTATATATATCATATTAAGAGATATTCATACATGATAATATCATGATAATATAATAATTTAAAATCTCATTTGATATTATAAACATTGGGTTAACAACATTTAACAAGATCGTTAACCTAAAGGTTTCAAAACAACACTTACATGTAACGACTAACGATGACTTAACGACTCAGTTAAAATGTATATACATGTAGTGTTTTAATATGTATTTATACACTTTTAAAAGACTTCAATACACTTATCAAAATACTTCTACTTAACAAAAATGCTTACAATTACATCCTCGTTCAGTTTCATCAACAATTCTACTCGTATACACCCGTATTCGTACTCGTACAATACACAGCTTTTAGATGTATGTACTATTGGTATATACACTCCAATGATCAGCTCTTAGCAGCCCATGTGAGTCACCTAACAAATGTGGGAACCATCATTTGGCAACTAGCATGAAATATCTCATAAAATTACAAAAATATGAGTAATCATTCATGACTTATTTACATGAAAACAAAATTACATATCCTTTATATCTAATCCATACACCAACGACCAAAAACACCTACAAACACTTTCATTCTTCAATTTTCTTCATCTAATTGATCTCTCTCAAGTTCTATCTTCAAGTTCTAAGTGTTCTTCATATATTCTACAAGTTCTAGTTACATAAAATCAAGAATACTTTCAAGTTTGCTAGCTCACTTCCAATCTTGTAAGGTGATCATTCAACCTCAAGAAATCTTTGTTTCTTACAGTAGGTTATCATTCTAATACAAGGTAATAATCATATTCAAACTTTGGTTCAATTTCTATAACTATAACAATCTTATTTCAAGTGATGATCTTACTTGAACTTGTTTTCGTGTCATGATTCTGCTTCAAGAACTTCGAGCCATCCAAGGATCCGTTGAAGTTAGATCCATTTTTCTATTTTCCAGTAGGTTTATCCAAGGAACTTAAGGTAGTATTGATGTTCATAACATCATTCAATTCATACATATAAAGCTATCTTATTCGAAGGTTTAAACTTGTAATCACTAGAACATAGTTTAGTTAATTCTAAACTTGTTCGCAAACAAAAGTTAATCCTTCTAACTTGACTTTTAAAATCAACTAAACACATGTTCTATATCTATATGATATGCTAACTTAATGATTTAAAACCTGGAAACACGAAAAACACCGTAAAACCGGATTTACGCCGTCGTAGTAACACCGCGGGCTGTTTTGGGTTAGTTAATTAAAAACTATGATAAACTTTGATTTAAAAGTTGTTATTCTGAGAAAATGATTTTTGTTATGAACATGAAACTATATCCAAAAATTATGGTTAAACTCAAAGTGGAAGTATGTTTTCTAAAATGGTCATCTAGACGTCGTTCTTTCGACTGAAATGACTACCTTTACAAAAACGACTTGTAACTTATTTTTCCGACTATAAACTTATACCTTTTCTGTTTAGATTCATAAAATATAGTTCAATATGAAACCATAGCAATTTGATTCACTCAAAACGGATTTAAAATGAAGAAGTTATGGGTAAAACAAGATTGGATAATTTTTCTCATTTTAGCTACGTGAAAATTGGTAACAAATCTATTCCAACCATAACTTAATCAACTTGTATTGTATATTATGTAATCTTGAGATACCATAGACACGTATACAATGTTTCGACCTATCATGTCGACACATCTATATATATTTCGGAACAACCATAGACACTCTATATGTGAATGTTGGAGTTAGCTATACAGGGTTGAGGTTGATTCCAAAATATATATAGTTTGAGTTGTGATCAATACTGAGATACGTATACACTGGGTCGTGGATTGATTCAAGATAATATTTATCAATTTATTTCTGTACATTTAACTGTGGACAACTAGTTGTAGGTTACTAACGAGGACAGCTGACATAATAAACTTAAAACATCAAAATATATTAAAAGTGTTGTAAATATATTTCGAACATACTTTGATATATATGTATATATTGTTATAGGTTCGTGAATCAACCAGTGGCCAAGTCTTACTTCCCGACGAAGTAAAAATCTGTGAAAGTGAGTTATAGTCCCACTTTTAAAATCTAATATTTTTGGGATGAGAATACATGCAGGTTTTATAAATGATTTACAAAATAGACACAAGTACGTGAAACTACATTCTATGGTTGAATTATCGAAATCGAATATGCCCCTTTTTATTAAGTCTGGTAATCTAAGAATTAGGGAACAGACACCCTAATTGACGCGAATCCTAAAGATAGATCTATTGGGCCCAACAAGCCCCATCCAAAGTACCGGATGCTTTAGTACTTCGAAATTTATATCATATCCGAAGGGTGTCCCGGAATGATGGGGATATTCTTATATATGCATCTTGTTAATGTCGGTTACCAGGTGTTCACCATATGAATGATTTTTATCTCTATGTATGGGATGTGTATTGAAATATGAAATCTTGTGGTCTATTATTATGATTTGATATATATAGGTTAAACCTATAACTCACCAACATTTTTGTTGACGTTTTAAGCATGTTTATTCTCAGGTGATTATTAAGAGCTTCCGCTATCGCATACTTACATAAGGACGAGATTTGGAGTCCATGCTTGTATGAACTTATTTTGTTGTAACATATTTGTATTGTAAACCATTATGTAATGGTCGTGTGTAAACAGGATATTTTAGATTATCATTATTTGATAATCTACGTAAAGCTTTTTAAACCTTTATTGATGAAATAAAGGTTATGGTTTGTTTTAAAATGAATGCAGTCTTTGAAAAACGTCTCATATAGAGGTCAAAACCTCGCAACGAAATCAATTAATATGGAACGTTTTTAATCAATAAGAACGGGACATTTCAATAGGTCAAACTTTGGTGAAACTTATGAAGTTAATCATTTTCCCTTATGCAAACAACATTAAATGATTATTTTTCTAAAAATACTTATACTTTGAGTTAAATCATGAAATTTTTATGTGTTATCATATTCATAGTAAATATCATTTTTCCAGAAAATAAACCTCCAATTCAAGGTTCAAAATAGTTTTTAATTATCCAACCCAAAACAGCCCCCGGTTGCACTCCGACGTCGTAAATTCAGTTTTTAAGGTGTTCTTTGAAAAACCAAGTTATACCTTGTTAAATTAGCATATATTTATGATATATTACAGGTCTTGAAGTATTTTAAAAGTTAAGTTAGAAGGATCTATTTAGTTTGCAAACAAGTTTGAAATCATTCAAACTATGTTCTTGTTGTTAAAATTGTATACCATAAAATAAGATAGCTATATATATATGAATCGAATAAGGTTATGAACAAAGTTACTACCTCAAGTTACTTGGACAAGATTGCTGTAAAAGAGAAGTAAAAACCTAGAACCAAAAGAGTGATGGAGTTGAATGAAAGATTGGAAGTAAACTTGTGTTCTTGGAAGGATTCTTGAAGTGTTTTTGTAAGGGTTTTCTTATGGTGATTAAGTGATGTTTTTGAAGCTAGATCTTCATGGTTGTGAGCTGAGATGGTTAAGGTGTTTAAGGCTCATAAGTGTGTGTGTATTTAGCTAGAAAATTGAAGTAAAAATGAATCAAAATGATGATCCCCCCATGGTCCTTAAAAACGTGAATCAAAGGGAAACAAGGACAAGATTTTAGGTTGTTCTTTTGTGCAATTTGTCATACTTGCTTCCAAATTCAATTACCTTATACCTAGGGCATGAACAAGGGCTGGTTGGTGGTGATTTGATGTGTATATACCAATAGTAAATACGTATAGAAGCTAGGTATGATACGGGTACATATACTCTAGATATACGTATAGAATTCTTGTGAAAACGGAATGAGAATTCAAATATAGCTATCTTTTGTGAATATACTTATATGGTTTTATGTATTTAAGTCCTTAAAAAGTGATTAAATACATTATATATACGATATATTTATAAACATTATAGGTCATAAGTATTTATGTCAAATAACGTTACGTATGGTTATCGTTTTGAAAACTTAAGTTAGTAGTTTCAAAATATACTTATAACTTATTGTTATTAATACAAAATGAGATATTAAAACATCCATAAATCATGTTAAATATGTATATATACATATATATACACAAACGTATAATTATCATATGTTATATAGTTCGTGATATCATCGGTCAACTAGACGGTCAAACGTTGTGTAAAACTCTTTTCAAAAACATAAATCTCAACAATTTGGATTGCTTATCATGTTGGTAAGGTTTAATTTATGTAAATATTAATCTTATAAGTATAGATTGATCGAAAAAGTCCGGGTCATTACAGTACCTACCCGTTAAATAAATTTCATCCCGAAATTTTAAAATTGTACCTATTTTGCGTCATCGAGAAACAAGTGTGGATACTTTTGTTTCATCTGATCCTCTCATTCCCAAGTAAACTCAGGACCTCTTCGAGCATTCCAACGAACCTTAACGATCGGTATGTTGCTCTGCTTGAGCCGTTTAACTTCACGATCCATGATTTCGATTGGTTCTTCGATGAATTGTAGTTTCTCGTCGACATGGATTTCTTCAAGAGGAATGGTGAGATCTTCCTTTGCAAGACACTTCTTAAGGTTTGAGACGTGAAATGTATTATGTACTCCAGCGAGTTGTTGTGGTAACTCGAGTCGATAAGCTACCGTTCCAATGCGTTCGATGATCTTGAACGGGCCTACATATCTTGGGTTCAGTTTACCTCTTTTACCAAAACGTATTACACCTTTCCAAGGTGACACCTTTAGCATAACCATGTCACCGATCTGAAACTCTAATAGTTTCCTTCGGACATCGACGTAGCTCTTTTGGCGACTACGGGCTGTTTTCAATCTCTCCTTGATTTGTACTATCTTCTCAGTCGTTTCGTGTATGATCTCGGGACCAGTTAATTGTCGATCTCCTACTTCATTCCAACAAATAGGAGATCTACACTTCCTTTCGTACAATGCTTCGAATGGCGCAGCTTTAATGCTCGCATGATAACTGTTATTATACGAGAATTTTGCTAATGGTAGATATTTATCCCATCCGTTTCCAAAATCGATCACACATGCCCTGAGCATGTCTTCAAGAGTCTGAATTGTTCTTTCACTCTGCCCGTCGGTTTGCGGATGATATGCGGTGCTCATATCCAAACGAGTTCCTAGGGCCTCCTGTAGTGATTGCCAGAACTTTGAGGTAAATCTACTATCACGATCGGATATAATGGAAATAGGTATTCCATGCCTTGAAACTATTTCCTTTATATATAATCGTAATAATTTCTCCATTCTATCCGTTTCCTTTATAGGCAAGAAATGTGCAGATTTGGTAAGACGATCAACAATTACCCAAATGGTGTCGTATCCCCAGGCAGTCTTTGGTAACTTCGTGATGAAATCCATGGTAATACCATCCCATTTCCATTCTGGGATTTCTGGTTGTTGAAGTAGCCCTGACGGCTTTTGGTGTTCTGCTTTGACTTTGGAACAAGTTAAACACTCCCCAACATATGTTGCAACGTCTGTCTTTAAATTAGGCCACCAATAATGTGTCTTAAGATCTTGGTACATCTTTCCCACTCCAGGATGTATCGAGTATCTTGTCTTATGTGCCTCGTTCAATATCAACTTCCTTAATCCACCCAACTTCGGTACCCAAATACGATTTGCAAAATATCGAATTCCATCTTCCCGTATAACGAGTTGCTTATCATACTTCTTCATTATTTCATTTCCTATATTTTCTTTAGTAAGTGCTTCTCGTTGAACTTCTTTGATTTGTGAGTTGAGATTCATGCGAATTTTTATGTTCATTGCTCGTACTCGAATTGGTTCCCGTTCCTTTCTGCTTAGAGCGTCGGCCACTACATTCGCTTTCCCAGGATGATAGCGAATCTCACAATCATAGTCGTTTATCAGCTCGACCCACCTACGTTGCCTCATGTTCAGCTGTTTCTGATCGAAGATATGTTGAAGGCTTTTATGATCAGTAAACACAGTGCATTTAACCCCATACAAGTAGTGTCTCCATATCTTCAATGCAAACACTACTGCTCCCAGTTCTAAATCATGCGTCGTATAATTCTGCTCATGAATCTTCAATTGTCTGGATGCATATGCTATAACTTTCTTCCGTTGCATAAGGACGCAACCAAAACCTTGTCGTGAAGCGTCACAATATATTTCAAAATCATCGTTCCCTTCTGGTAACGATAAAATAGGCGCCGTAGTCAACTTCTTTTTCAGTATTTGAAATGCACTCTCCTGCTCAGAAGTCCATTCGTACTTCTTCCCTTTTTGTGTTAACACTGTTAATGGTTTAGCTATTCGGGAAAAATCTTGAATAAACCTTCTATAATAACCAGCTAAACCCAAAAATTGGCGTATCTGCGTTGGTGTCTTAGGAGTCTCCCATTTTTCAATGGCTTCAATTTTTGCTGGATCAACCTGAATTCCTTTGCTACTAACAACGTGGCCAAGAAATTGCACTTCTTTCAACCAGAAAGCACATTTAGAAAATTTAGCATATAGCTGTTCTTTTCTCAACAACTCTAATATCAACCTTAAATGCTGCTCATGCTCTTGCTCACTCTTGGAATAGATAAGAATATCATCAATGAAAACGATAACAAACTTATCTAAATACGAACTACAAACTCGATTCATGAGGTCCATGAATACAGCTGGCGAATTCGTCAATCCAAACGGCATGACCAAAAATTCGTAATGACCATAACGTGTCCGAAAAGCAGTTTTCGGAATGTCCTCTTCTTTGACACGTAATTGATGATAACCCGATCTTAGGTCGATTTTCGAATAAACACATGATCCTTGCAGTTGATCAAATAAGTCATCAATTCTCGGTAGTAGATACCGATTCTTGATAGTTAACTTATTTAATTCACGATAATCTATACACATCCTAAAAGATCCATCTTTTTTCTTAACAAACAAAATTGGAGCTCCCCATGGTGAAGTGCTTGGTCGTATGAATCCACGGTCCAGTAATTCTTTTAACTGATCTTGAAGTTCTTTTAACTCGGACGGTGCAAGTCTATATGGAGCACGAGCAACTGGTGCAGCTCCTGGTACTAAATCTATTTGAAATTCTACAGATCTAAATGGAGGTAATCCCGGCAACTCTTCCGGAAAAACTTCAGGAAAATCTCTTGCCACAGGCACGTCGTTGATGCACTTCTCTTTTTCTTTCTTTTCGACTTTATTAACATGTGCTAGAATAGCATAACATCCCTTTTCTAAACACTTCTTGGCTTTCAAACAACTAATGAGTTTTAGCTTTGAATTACCCTTCTCTCCATAAATCATCACCGGCCTTTTATCCTTACCAGGAATGCGAATTGCCTTCTTGGCACACACAACTTCCGCTCCTACTTTGGACATCCAGTCCATGCCGACTATTACATCAAAACTTCCTAATTCTACGGGTATTAAGTCAATTTTAAACGTTTCTCCAGCTAAATTTATTTCACAATCACGACAAATTTTATCGGCTTTAATTAGTTTACCATTAGCTAACTCAATCATGTACTTAGCATCTAGAGGTAATGATGAACAATTCAATTTAGTGTAAAAATTTCTACACACGTAACTTCTATCGGCACCAGTATCAAATATAATAGATGCTGATAAGTTATTAATGGTAAACGTACCCGTAACAAGCTCCGGGTCTTCACATGCCTCTCTAGCATTAATAACATATGCTCTCCCACGTGCAGGTCCGATATTCTTCTCTGGATTCGGGCACTGGCTCTTATAGTGACCTTGTTTTCCACACCCAAAACAAGTAACGGTAGCCAAAGCAGTTCTATTTGCATTGGTGGCAGGAGTCTTGGTATCATTTGTATTTGTAACGAGAGCCCTACAATCTTCAGCAAGATGACCCTTTCGATTACATTTGTTGCATACCACATTACAGTAACTAGAGTGATGTTTGTGGCATCGATTGCATAAAGGATTTTGTCCTTTATAACCGAAGCTTAAACCACTACCCGCACCACGCGTGATTTCTTGTTTCTTAAAAGATTGTTGTTGGTTACCTCGATCATAATTTCCATTCCACTTTCTTTTGTTACCCGATACCTTCACATCAGTATTGGATGCTTTCTTATCCATGATGACCTGATCCATTAGCTCGTTTGCCATGGTTATAGCTTCATGAATTGTCTTAGGTTTCGATGCTGTAACGTTTGCCTTGACCTTTTTGGGCAAACCATCTTTGTACATTTCAATCTTCCGTTCTTCGGTTGGAACCAATTCAGGACATAGTAAAACTAATTCCATGAATCGCTGATTGTAGTTGGTGATTTCGGTACCAACAACCTTCAGACTTCGTAATTCATCTTCCAACTTCCTAACCTCGTTCCTTGGACAATATTCGTTGATTAACATTGTTTTGAATTCTTCCCATGGAGTATCATAAGCTACATCTCCTCCTACAGCCTTCACATAATTTTTCCACCACGTGAGTGCACTATCTTGTAAAGTGCACGATGCATACTTGGTCATGTCCTTTTCAACACAACCACTGATTTTAAACACAGTCTCCATATTTTCTATCCACCGGGTTAAACCGATCGGTCCTTCTGTTCCACTGAATGATGAGGGCTTGCAAGCTTGAAAAGTCTTGTAGGTGCATCCTACACGAGGATTTGGGTTAACTGCAGCAGCTCTTGCAGCTTCGACCCATAACATTCTGTCGTTCACTCGCTGGTTGATGAATTCCTCGACTTCTTGTTCCGTCATTCGATTCAATCGCGCCATTTCCTAATGAAAGAAAATAATTATTCACATGGAATATTATAGATGTAGTGTGTATTTATAGTACATTATAGCTTGTTAATAATATGAACCAGGTATTATTATAAAAGCCTTTTCTTCTTATTAGCATTTTATAATTATATCTAGGGTAGTACCTACCCGTTAATGTTCATACTTAATAGCTTAGTACAGAACCAATTACTACAATCTAAATAATACTTAACCATGGAAAATTATTGCATTTCATACTTCACTATTTTACATATGCTTATCTTACATCGAACATTAAGCAAACCACACTAATAATATTATACAAAACATTATATGATCCCATGGTTTAATACGGCAGCGCATCGTTTGGTCTATTTTCTAGGACGTTTAGGTTCAATGAATCGCCTAACGCTTATCCTAGCTGTCTGCCTATATTTTGGCTGTGGGACTGAAGAACTGGATGCCGGGATAGAACGAATAGGAATAGCGGGAATAGGGGTGGTAGTGTCTAGTGGAGTTGGTGCCACATCATCCTCACTAAACTCGGGATTTGAATTTTCTAATTCATTAGCCTTTCGTTTCTTTCCTAATTCGAACTTGTCTTTCGTAATTTCCTGTATTTCTTCCTCGGGTTCACTTTCCTCCTCGGGTTCACTTTCCTCCTCGGGTTCACTTTCCGGGTTCCCTATAGTTGGTTCATCCGGAATTTGTGAATCTTCCCCAAAGATATCATTTTCGTCATCGGATAGGTTAATGACTGGAACACCATCTGAAGATTCTGGTTCGGAGTCGCTGAATGTGATAACAAGTTTTGAGTCCGACATCTATCACACAACAACTAACCCATTAGTACTACATAATATTTACATATAAATTTTAACCAACAATGATAAGCAATGGTTTTTAAATCAGACCCGGTCAAAGTCCAGACTTACTAATGTATCCTAACGACTTATCAGTTAGACACACTAATGCAAACCTGGTTCGCTAAGACCACCGCTCTGATACCACATGTCATAACCCGTCCTTAACCATAAGAACGAGTTAGATAACGTATGATTTCATTGCGAGGTATTGACCTCTATATGCGACATTTTTAAAAGAACAACTGCATTTATTTTACATTACAAACCAAACTCTTATTTTAATACAAGCTTTAGACAATATAAAGATGATTATCGTTTAGCGATAATCTTAGACTTACAAACTTTACAAATGATGATAACAATACGATTTCTAGCATATTTTACAATACAACTCCTCGGATATGCAATTTTATTTTTGACACAAATATGCGTACACAAGATCTTGCTTAAATTCAACATGTTGCAGCGGAAGCTTTTAGTTATCACCTGAGAATAGACATGTTTAAAACGTCAACATAAAGTTGGTGAGATATAGGTTTAATGCCGGCAGCGATATAAATATAGACCACAAGATTTCATATGTAAACATTTTAATAAAAATATTCTAAGTGGTTGAGCACTTGGTAACCATACTTAACATTTAATCACGTCGCATATTCCCTTTATTATGAAATCTTACTACACCGTACCAAGTGTAGTCACGAAACGAAGTACTGTGCAACCGTTGAATACTGGTCGTCCAGTCCGGTTGGGGTTGTCAGGCCCGATAGATCTATCAACAGGATTCGCGTTTACAATACCCATGTAAATTGTAGTTACCAAGCTACAGGGAAGTATGCCAGTGGTACAACTCAACGTAGAATATATTTTTCAGTTACTTGTGTCCATAACGTAAAACATAAAATACATGTATTCTCATCCCGAAATACTTAGAGTTTAAAAGTGGGACTATATACTCACTTTTGCCTTGAAGATATATATATTTTGACTTGGTCTCCGGTTGATATCACGAACCTATCCATATATAATTTATCAATATATTTTCATTTTAAACAATCGTCACATATATATACTTATAATACTTTTAATGTCTTCTTAGTCCGTAGTTAACAATTCAATTTTTAATGGTTCATATTTAGGTGTTTAATAAATAAATAAAACCCCCATCGAAATAAATAAAACCCCCATCGTATTCGTATTGGTCGGGATTAATCTTGACCCACGGTACCGTGTTGTCAAATGACGTGTTGCGTACATAAAGTACCGGTGTTGTCAAATGACGTGTTGCGTACGTACATGAGGTCTTATGATTAATCTTCTCGTGTTGTTTACGGGTGATCCTGAAATATATAAAATTAAATTATGAGTACATATATATAAAATATCATGTTATTTTAGAAAGATGTGATTTATTTAATTTTTCTCCAATTATTTTTGTGGCTAAACTAGTTTTGGATATCCGATCTTGTTTTGGTCATAGTTTCTTCGTTACAACTCCGTTTTCGTTGGTTCAACTTGCCACTTCCTTGGATCGAGTCCTTCTTTAAGAATATGAACTGTAAATACCTTAGTTTGTATTCGAAATCACGGGTCATAGGTCAAACTTTGGTGAAACTTATGAAGTTAATCATTTTCCCTTATGCAAACAACATTAAATGATTATTTTTCTAAAAATACTTATACTTTGAGTTAAATCATGAAATTTTTATGTGTTATCATATTCATAGTAAATATCATTTTTCCAGAAAATAAACCTCCAATTCAAGGTTCAAAATAGTTTTTAATTATCCAACCCAAAACAGCCCCCGGTTGCACTCCGACGTCGTAAATTCAGTTTTTAAGGTGTTCTTTGAAAAACCAAGTTATACCTTGTTAAATTAGCATATATTTATGATATATTACAGGTCTTGAAGTATTTTAAAAGTTAAGTTAGAAGGATCTATTTAGTTTGCAAACAAGTTTGAAATCATTCAAACTATGTTCTTGTTGTTAAAATTGTATACCATAAAATAAGATAGCTATATATATATGAATCGAATAAGGTTATGAACAAAGTTACTACCTCAAGTTACTTGGACAAGATTGCTGTAAAAGAGAAGTAAAAACCTAGAACCAAAAGAGTGATGGAGTTGAATGAAAGATTGGAAGTAAACTTGTGTTCTTGGAAGGATTCTTGAAGTGTTTTTGTAAGGGTTTTCTTATGGTGATTAAGTGATGTTTTTGAAGCTAGATCTTCATGGTTGTGAGCTGAGATGGTTAAGGTGTTTAAGGCTCATAAGTGTGTGTGTATTTAGCTAGAAAATTGAAGTAAAAATGAATCAAAATGATGATCCCCCCATGGTCCTTAAAAACGTGAATCAAAGGGAAACAAGGACAAGATTTTAGGTTGTTCTTTTGTGCAATTTGTCATACTTGCTTCCAAATTCAATTACCTTATACCTAGGGCATGAACAAGGGCTGGTTGGTGGTGATTTGATGTGTATATACCAATAGTAAATACGTATAGAAGCTAGGTATGATACGGGTACATATACTCTAGATATACGTATAGAATTCTTGTGAAAACGGAATGAGAATTCAAATATAGCTATCTTTTGTGAATATACTTATATGGTTTTATGTATTTAAGTCCTTAAAAAGTGATTAAATACATTATATATACGATATATGTATAAACATTATAGGTCATAAGTATTTATGTCAAATAACGTTACGTATGGTTATCGTTTTGAAAACTTAAGTTAGTAGTTTCAAAATATACTTATAACTTATTGTTATTAATACAAAATGAGATATTAAAACATCCATAAATCATGTTAAATATGTATATATACATATATATACACAAACGTATAATTATCATATGTTATATAGTTCGTGATATCATCGGTCAACTAGACGGTCAAACGTTGTGTAAAACTCTTTTCAAAAACATAAATCTCAACAATTTGGATTGCTTATCATGTTGGTAAGGTTTAATTTATGTAAATATTAATCTTATAAGTATAGATTGATCGAAAAAGTCCGGGTCATTACATATCGACTAACCACTCCAACTGCATAAGATATGTCTGGCTGGCTTAGTGTGAGATAAATAAGACTTCCGACCATCTTTCGATACATGGTAACATCTTGAAGACTTTTTCCTTCATCTGCTCGTAGTTTTGTATTCGGATCCATCGGAGTTGAGATAGGTTTGCAATTAAGCATTCCGTACTTTTGTAAAAGATCTCGCGCATATTTCTGTTGTTCCAGAAATAATCCTTCTCTTTTCTGCTCTATTTCGAGTCCAAGAAAATGTTTGAGTTCTCCAAGCTCCTTCATATGAAATCTGATAGACATATTCTCTCTTGTTCTTTGGATCTCCTCATAGTGATCTCCCGTGATGATTAAGTCATCTACATATACTAGCACTATGGCTAGTTTTCCTTGATCTTGTTTCACAAATAAACTAGAATCTGAAGGAGCAACTGTGAAACCACTTTGTACTAAGAACTCGCCAATCTTCCCGTACCAAGCTCTTGGAGCCTGCTTCAAGCCGTATAGTGCTTTCTTTAATTTGCAGACATGGTCAGGATGGGACTTGTTCTCAAAGCCTCTTGGTTGCTCCATATAAATTTCTTTGTCAAGTTCTCCATGTAAGAAAGCGTTCTTGACATCCATCTGCCACAGCTTCCAAGATTTGCTAGCGGCTAAAGCTAGTAGAGCTCGAATTGTTGTGATCTTCGCCACTGGACTAAACGTTTCTTCATAATCCAGCCCATATTGTTGAGAAAAACCTCTAGCAACAAGTCGAGCTTTATACCTTTCAATGGAGCCATCTGATCGAGTCTTCACCTTGTAAACCCATTTACAAGATATTGGTTTTACATCTTTTGGCTTTGGAACTAAATACCATGTCTGATTTTCTGTTAGTGCATTAATTTCTTCTTCCATCGCTTTCTGCCACTCTCGACTTTGTGCTGCTTCTTCATAAGTGGAAGGCTCAATAGGTATTGATTCATCCACATGAGCAGCATTGGCATACCTCGGATTAGGTTGCCTCGGCCTTGTTGATCTCTGTAATTCTTGTACATGCTCCTTGGCATCCATTTAGCTTGGACAAACCTCTTCGGATGTAGATTGATGTACCCCAGTTTTCCATGGACTCGTTTCCTTAGAGTACGATCCATATCCTTCTTTAATTGGATCCGATATGTGCTCTTTATGTTCTTCTTTCTCTTCTGGAACTTCTTCTAATCCATGAGATTCTGGAAGCTCTATCTTTTGAGGTGACCACCATGAAGAAGCTTCATCAAATACCACATTTCGTGAAGTATGACACTTTCCAGTATTTGGATCACAACATCTCCATCCTTTTCTTGATTCATCATAACCGACAAAAATGCACCGAATTACCTTCTTATCAAATTTGCTTCGTAGATGATCTGGTACGAATACGTAGCATACACATCCAAAAACCTTGAGATGGTTGACGGTTGGCTTGATCTTCCATAATCTTTCATATGGTGAAATATATCCCAACTTTGTTTGTGGGAGTCTGTTAATCACGTATGAAGCCGTCCTCATACATTCGGCCCAAAATCTTCCTGGTACATTCTTACCATGAAGCATACTTCTACAGGTTTCAGCAAGATGACGATTCTTACGTTCTGCCACTCCATTCTGTTGTGGAGTATTAGGGCAAGTTAATTGCCTTCTGATCTTGTGCTTCTCAAAATAGATATTGAACTCGGTTGATAAATATTCTCCTCCATTATCTGTGCGTAAGCATCGAATCTTAGTATTGAGCTCACTTTCTACCTTGTTCTTGAACTCTTTAAACTTTAGAAAAGTCTCCGACTTTTCCTTCATGAAGTAAACCCACACATACCTTGAGAAGTCATCAATGAATGTCACCATATACTTCATTCCTCCAAGTGATGTTTGTTTCACTGGGCCAAAGACGTCTGAGTGTATGAGCTCTAGTGGTGTCTTGGACTGATGCACTGACTCCTTGAATGGTAATTGGTGAGCTTTCCCAAATTGACATCCAGCACATATTGTATCTGTTCGGATATCAATTTGAGGAAGCCCATTTACTATGCGTTTCACCATCATCTCGTTTAACTTATTGTAGCCCACATGCCCAAGACGTTCATGCCATAGATCAGCCGTCTCATTCTTTCGAGTCTTGTCCACATATGTTGTTTCAGCAGATAGTACATAGACCGACTCTATTCTTCTTCCTTGCATAATTGGATTGCCAACCACCTTCACTCTCTTGAATACGGACACATCTTCTGGTCCAAAGAGCACATAATTCCCTTCTGCTGTCAATTGTGGTACTGACAATAAATTCTTCTTTAGGCCAGGGACAAGATACACCTTCTCGAGTTGGAGCTTATGAGAGTCGCCTTCATTTGGAATTATTGTCTTTCCAATGTGAGAAATAGACAACCTTGAATTATCGGCTGTCAACATGACTCTCTTTCCTTTGTAATCATCCATTTCTTGCAGCTTCGTCTCATCATTGTTCATATGATTTGAACACCCAGAATCGATGATCCAATCATCTTTGTAGTTTATTGTTGACTTTAAGGTTGCTGCAAGAGCTTGATCATCCATGCCAGCTTCAACAGAAAATTCAGCTTCTGCATCCCATGTTTCCCCATTAATGGTTGCTTCAAATGTGACCTCTTTCTTCTCATCTCTTGCGGTGGCCACATTTTATTCAAAAGTTCGCCTTCTGGGAAATCTACATTCTCGAGCAAAATGACCCTTCTTGCCACAATTGAAGCATTCACCATTCTTTCTCTTATCATTTTCCCCGTATTGTTGGCGATGATCTCTTCTTCCTTGTTGAACTCCCCCTGAAGCGTTGCCTTTTGATTTTGGGTGACCCTTCCACCCATATGTCTTACTTTCTTTCATCGCCTCTTGTCTTCGAGATGTTGCTTTCTTTTTATTGGTGAAGAGTGCATCTTCTCCGTCTTTTACGGTTACTTCATTCATCTGCTTGGCTAATGCCTCTTGATTTGCCAATAGATTCTCCAGCTCTATTAATGATGGTTGAGTAGGCCATCCTCTCACAGCGGCTATAAATCCATTATACTCGGATCTTAAGCCGTAGATGATAATTCTCTTCATCCTTGCATCGCTCACTTTCTCTTCAGGAGCAAGTTGAGATATCTCACGGCAAATTGATTTCACCTTGGTGAAATACTGAGAAATAGACAGACTTCCTTGTGAGATACTCGCGAGCTCATTTTCCAAGAGCTGGAGGCGTGCTTCATTCTTCTTTGAAAATAATTTTTTAAAAGTTTCCCAAGCTGCCTTTGGTGTTTTCTCGTCACGGATGTGCTCCAATAGATCCTCCTCGATTGTAGTCTTCAATATAAATAAAGCCTTCCCGGCCTTGATGTTCCATTTTCTCAAGGCTTCAGCATTTTCTTTCGGTGGAGGCGTTGTGTCACTGCCAGCAACTATTTCCCATAAATCCTGTCCTTGTAGGTAGGATTCTATGCAAGTCCGCCAATAACCATAGTTGTGGTTATTGAGACTCTTGATTCCACTGCTCGTACTTGCAAGATCTGCCATCATGACGTCCAATGTCCAATAAGCTTGGTCCCTGACCGATGAGCTTTCACAGTTCCTAACTGTGCTCCGACAGAATCTTCCTTAGAGCCTTGGTGAAAACAAGCCGATGTAAACATCCAACGTTTACCGATTTCCTCCACTAGAAATGGTCCCGAACGACCCGCTCTGATACCAATTGTTGGAAGCTTCGACGAGCCCAACACACCCACTATAGAGGACCTAGGTTATACTCACTCACTAGACCAACACTTTGACGTTGGTTAGCCTTTAATTTTATAAATCCTTAGTGCACAATAATATTTAGGCGACAGTGTCGACCATATATCATTTAGGCGGTATAACCGACCATGTATCACTTAGGCGGCAGAGCCGACCATATAATAAGAACAACAAAAGTGCACTAAGAACTTAAACACAAACTAAGGCTTGATCGGGAAACTTAACAAAAACACTTATATTAAATTACAATTACAATATTACTTACAAGCTTTCTCTTCTCTACTTTCGCTAACTCACACTCTTCTTCTCTTCTTCACAACTCACTTCTTATTTCACTCTTACTCACAACTCTCACAACTTACTTCACACACTACAAATGAAATCATCACCCTTATTTATACTACTCCATGGAAGTTTCTAGAAACTAGATATTTTCATGGATATATATAAATATCTAGATATTTTTATACATATAAATATCTAGATATTTCTTACACACATAAATATCTAGATTTTTCTTTACATTTTTATATCTGATGGCGTAGGGTTTATTAATTAGGGCTTAAGATTGACTTAGTCCACAAGTCATCTAAACCCTAATTCCCATCTATAAATATGGGAGAAAACCTACATCAAGTTCACACGCCCCTCCACCGCAACGCATTCGGCATCCATCGCATACGGCTCTCCGCATCTCACGCTAAATGCCTCTTTACGGCGACTACACGATCTCTCACTATCTAGGGTTTTTACCTACGGATCTTGTAGGGTTTTTCTCCCTCTTGTCGTCGTTAGGTTCCGACTATCGACCGGCGGGCAATTCGTTAGCCACCCTCCCGAGATCATCATCTCTGGTACGGGTTATCACGGTAACCGGACCGGAGGTTAACGACGATGACGCCTAAAAAAACCCATCTCATATTGTTGTTTGTGGATGTATTTTCCCTCGGAAAATATATGCATGATCAAGTGGTGCTCTCGTTGAGAGACGCAACATGACGTCTCATACTCTCGCAATCACGCGGGTATCAAAGGTTTATCTATCTTATTGAGCTTTTAATTCGTTATATGCGGTTTTAAGTACATGTATTTCTCGCGCAGATGTTCGTGCGCCTGCGTAACTGTTCGCGCGCTTTGCGCACATTATCCGCAGCTTTAGACGCAATTTTCATGCGATTTTACGCATGGTGGTTCACGCGGTTTCCCCGCGCACTCTGCATGCGGTTTTACGCGCATCTGTTCGCGGGTTTACGCACAGTTGTTTGCGCAGGATCATGTGAACTTATTTTCCGCAGCATAATGAGAAGTTCGATACGATACTTGGCAAAAATATCATACCGAACTTGGGGGACTTGATGGCGTAGGGTTTATTAATTAGGGCTTAAGATTGACTTAGTCCACAAGTCATCTAAACCCTAATTCCCATCTATAAATATGGGAGAAAACCTACATCAAGTTCACACGCCCCTCCACCGCAACGCATTCGGCATCCATCGCATACGGCTCTCCGCATCTCACGCTAAATGCCTCTTTACGGCGACTACACGATCTCTCACTATCTAGGGTTTTTACCTACGGATCTTGTAGGGTTTTTCTCCCTCTTGTCGTCGTTAGGTTCCGACTATCGACCGGCGGGCAATTCGTTAGCCACCCTCCCGAGATCATCATCTCGGGTACGGGTTATCACGGTAACCGGACCGGAGGTTAACGACGATGACGCCTAAAAAAACTCATCTCATATTGTTGTTTGTGGATGTATTTTCCCTCGGAAAATATATGCATGATCAATATCTAGATATTTTTCATATACATATTAATATCTAGATATTTTACCCATATACATATACTAATTCCATATTATTCTAAATTTGCATTGTATTTTAACACCATAATTACAAAGTTTGATTATTTAACACCTTTTAAGGGCTTAACATTATCAAAATGATTGATATTATGGGGAGGATTGAATTAGTCAAAGATTAACTAAATGTAGTTATAAAGGACCGTTCAAATTTAGTTTATTGGTGTTAGGGTAGGATGGCAAAAACTTGAGAAATTCAGGGGATGTCGTTTTTGGCCATTTGGGCAGGTATGAAGAAAGAGCCATATATATGCATCTAAATATTTCCCTGTCTTGTCAAAGTTAAAAATTTGTGTGTTGAAATTGAACCTTTAGGAAGGTATAACAACTAATTCTATGTTAATTACAGGGTTTGTGCAATTTTGGGGAAATAATGGATATTGTTGTAATGAGTTGGATAATTGATCAGAATTATGATGTACAATTAAAATATCACAGCTTAAGTAACCCATCTAACAATAATAAGATCATAGCTTATTTTTAAAGCTATTTCAAGTAGCTTAAGTAGCTTATTTTTTCATATCTTATGTTATAAACAAAAACTTTCATAAGCTCTAGTGTGTTAAACGCACCCTAAATTATAATATTGGACAAACTCAAAAGCATCGTACATACAAAACCTAAAGCATAATTATTCACCAGCAAACCAAACACATTTAAACATATTGTAACAGTTTGTCTTGTTTTTGAAGATCATCACCTTGAATGTTAAAGCTTACAAGTAATTAATCAAGTAATTAAACATATTTAAAAAATTTAGTACACATGATAGGTCATTTTTACACGAAAACTGTATTTACAAGTAATTAATCAACATAACAAAAAGTAAACTATCTTGATTAATTTCAAAGATCTAAAACTCTGATATAGATTTATTTATGTTTCATCATATAGTAGACTAACACACATAGAAAGTATATAATGAAAGATTAATTCAATATGATTACATTTACATGTTTCGGATTATATTTTCGAACGATAAGATGCATATAAGGGTAGTCCATTGTCCATGTGCAGGGTGAACATTGTTCTGTATGTTGCTTCTTTACTTTCATCCACCAGTTTAAACTTGAAAAAGTAAACAAGAAAAGCAGCCATTATCTTCATCTGTCTGTATGCAAATTCTTTCCCTAAGCAAATTCTTGGTCCTCCCTAAACAAATGCTTTTCAGTTTAGTTACAGTTGTCAACTAAATTGTGCATATATTTCAAATTCACATTCACAAGAGCACAAAATTTCGTCGTAACTTACTTGAAATGCAGTAAACTTGAATGAACTTTCAGGCTTGAAAACACCATTATGGAGCCACCTTTCTGGCCGAAATTCCTCTGCGTCTTCACCCCAAATGTATGCCATTCTTCCCATTGGGTATGGCATATAGCTTACACCGTCTCCTTTCTTGATCTTGAAACCATCCGGTAATATGTCATATTTCTCTGAACACTTCCCATCCTGAACAACCAAGCATACATGAATTAGAGGTACCAAATGCACCCTGTTTACTTAATTATTGTTAAGGTTATAAGGTTTTCTCTCCTAAGAGGGGGAGTAATCCAACCTCATACTCTAATGAATGCAACAGAAGATGTTTTCAAACCTTCTCTGGCCACCACAAGATTCGAACTTAAGACTCTTGCAAGGATATCAGGGCCCCAAACACTGGCCTATCTTGTGATGGTTCTAGTTTACTTAATTATGAATCTCGTATATTGGTTTTTGATATGTCAAATATATCAAACGAAAAAAAATGCAAGGGTAAATCCATTCTTGATTACTCATTTTGACCATTTTGACATATTACCTGACCCACTTATAGTGCCACCTTTTATGAATTAAATACCCTAAATTAACAATGTTACCAGAGCAACAGGAGGATAGAGTCTGAGAGTCTCAGTTAAAGCTGCATGAAGGTAATGCATTTTGTCAAGGGCCGTTTCGGTCAACTTGAGGGAAAATGCATCGATAGATCGTATATCCTCAGCTCCAATGGCTTCTTTCACTTCAAGTGCAACTTTTTCTTGAATGAAAGTCTTTTTACAAAGCATGTAAAAGAACCAAGTGAGTGTGTTTGCTGATGTGTCCTTCCCAGCAATAATGAAACTAAGTGTTATGTCTCTCAAGTATTGATCACTCAATTTTGTGGGATTTGTTTCGCTTTCAGTCAAGAATCTTGATAATATGTCCTCTTTATTTCCCTGTTTTCATAAAAACAACACCACCATATAAAGCTAATGTAAATTAATAATAATCTAAATTTTAGATAATACAATTTAATTCAACTGGTTAATACAATTTAAGTTAACCGGTTAATTTGGCCATTGATACTCACATCAAGTTTCTCACTTTTCATCATACACCTCTTGTGTTGAATCAATTCATACACGAAGCTATCGATCACTTTTATGTTTTTCTTCAGAGAAGCTTCGGTTCCAATGTTGAAATACCTTTTCACCGGCCATAACACATCAACATATCGTCGGTAGGTAATAAAATTTGAATCGTCAAAAGCTATCATAAATCGATTACTAACTTCATCTGAACCAGATAAAGTATCAAGATCAAACCCAAATCCAACCTTGAATATCGAATCTAAAGTGGATTTCATTAAAAGGTCCTGCAAAATTAAAGAATTCTGTAATTGTGTTGCATCCTTATCAAAATTCAGAGTGTTATTTAACTTTTTTCTTATTTGTTAACTATGTTGATTTTTTTATTAAACTTATAATACCTGTAAATAAATAATTTCATTATTAACAGCTGCTTCTGAAATTTTTTTCACCAACTTAGCAGTGTTTGACCTGAAAACATTAGTACTAAAATCTCTAAGATTTTTAGTTGAAAACTCATAACTTGCAAGCTTTCGTTGATGACGCCATAAATCTCCATCAGCTGCAAATATCCCATCTCCAAAAAGATCTCCCATTATACCTTTATGGTAATCTCCCTGTATGTAAACACCAAAATCAAATAGAATTCAATATATACGTTAGGTTTATACAAATTTATATATGTCAATTTAAAAGAAAATTTATTAACAAAAACCATAAAATACCCTGGTGTAGTTAGGGAAGTTGGATTTGAGAACATGTTCAACGTTAATCGGATCAGTAATATAAACTTCACTGTGCGTTGGTGTAATAAAACGGAAAGTGTGATGTTTTCTTGCAATCAAAGTCATATAATCGAAAATATGGTGAAAGTTTATCAGCATGCTGAAAACTGAGCCTACAATCGGTGGCCGTTGATTATCTGATATAATAAATTCTTTAAAAAAAGGTATGAGAAAATATGAAAAGAGCGCGATCGCAAATAGAATTATGAATCCAATAAGTGATAGCATGATGATTGTTGAAAAATCAGTGCTTGTGATAAGGAACAAGATGGTGTGAATCAACAAGAGTTTTTATGCTACGGAGTATGATATACATGGTTGAGGAACATATGGTTGAATTTATATGGATGGGACTATGGGAGGCGACTATGTTCATTTATTATAATATTAATTTGGCTTGAGTCTTATTTTTAGGGGGCGTTTGGTTCAAGAATTTCAATTCCCAGAATTTGAAATCCCATGGGATCTGAAATCCCACAGAATTTGAAATCCTATCTTCTGTTTGGTTCGAGGTTTTCAAATCTCAGAATTTGTAATGCGAACCCGAAACGGGAACGCGATCGCAAAACGCAAACTTGAAATCGAAACGTGAATCTAAAACAGGAATGCGGCCGTGATACGTGAACTGGAAACCGAAATGAGAACCCGAAATCGAAATGCGAACCCGAAATGGAACACGACACGCAGTGGCGATTCCAGGATTATAACTGAATGGGGTCCCGAAATTTTTTTTCAGTACTCATTATATTAAAATGTTATTTTAGTGATAGTTTACTTCAAAAAAATTACAAATTCGAAAAATATATGGGCTCCAAGTGGTGTAATTTAGTGGTGTCCTATATATACAATTTAAAAGAAAAACTATTGATTTGAAAAATATATGGGTCACACATTTAAATTTAGTAATGTCCTATACATTTTACGGGATATTTCTACTAAAAATTTTTAAAAAAATTTAAATTAGCGGTGTCCCGTGACCCCACGGATTCCCACTTAGATTCGCCACTGACGACACGCGAACCCGATACACTAACCCGTAACACGAACCAGAAACGCGAACCCGAAACGCGAACTCGAAACTCGAACCCGAATCGCGTACCCGAAACGCGAACCCGAATCGCGTATCCGAAATGTGAACCCGAAATGTGAACCCGAAACGCGAACCCGTAACGCGAACCCGAAACGGGAACCCGAAAAGCGGACCCGAGACGCAAACCCGAAACGCAAACCCGGAACGCGAACCCGAAACGTAAATCGTAAACGTAAAATCTTAGAACATAGGATTTCAAATCCCTTATATATAAAGGATTTTCAAATCCTTCATCTATGGGATTTCATGGGATTTGAAATGCAAATTCCTCCAACAAAATCCTCCAACCAAACATTGGATTTCATGGAATTTGAAATGCAAATCCCTCCAAATCCCACGAACCAAACGCCCCCTTAGACTTTGGATATTAACAAAACTTATGATACATGTCATCCTACTATATAGTCCAAAACGAGTTCGGAGGTCCATAGGATGGAGCGGATTAGCGCATCAATAGTCTAAACGTTTATATTTTTTTTTAAATAGATCGCGACATAAAATTTATACTTGCTCTATAAATTAATCAGACGACCATATATTTAAATTAAGTATATAAATCTATAAAAGAAAATATGTCACACGCCTTATTGCGGTAAGTAGTACAATTCGTTTTTCGTTTATCGACGATTGACACTAGTCTTTTACGGAGTATTAATGAAAAGTTTTTAAAATATATCTGTACAAAAAACTAGATGATACAGTCAAAGGAATAAAACTAACAAATAATAAATAAAAACATGTAGAAATTAAAAAAAATAATAAATAAATTATAAAGGGTGATGACATCATCGTGACATCATGATGGTGTCACGATAGTTATTGGTCATTTGGTATGTATTTTAGTGTAGGTAGTAATAGTAATAGAAGTAAATGCATCTATGAATTGAGTTTAGATGCAGAACAATATGTTTCGTAGCTAGTTGTATCAATGTAAAGATTGTTTACAACAACAACAACAAAACTCAACCCTGCACCTGCGAGGTGGGGAATGTAGACAATTCTTCCCTACCCTACATCTGACCACGAGTCGAGAGAAAAATCTCCACCCACCAGGTAGGGAAAGTCATCCCCCTCTCTACTCCAGGGTAGAGAAATTGCTTCCGTGAGGACCTTCGACAAAAAAAAAAAAAGAATAATGAGAATAAAAATAAATAAATAAATAAAAATGAGACGCCATGAAAATGGTAGAATCAAATTTCCATGGGTTTAAAGTCTGCCTGAAAATCAATTTAGGCCCTAAGTGGCAGTCAATTATTGTCTCAAAAATAAAGCCAAAAGACCTTGTGGACAGCAACTCGAAAGGCATGCCAGGTGAAAGTTGTTGCGCAAGGAAAGAGCCAACCACCCGTAACAAACCAAAACACCATCATGCACCTTTACGGTAGACATTCCCGAAGCCACATAACTAAAAGAAACCAACCAAGCTCAAGAGCAAAGAAAGTCGTCCTCAGCTGTGACGATCCATCCAAATCCCTTTAGACGAATACATCATTCATTGATTTCACAGTGAGGTACTGACCTCTACATGATACGTTTTGTAAACATTGCATTCTTTTGAAAATGGCATACCATAATTGAATATCATATTCCAAGGTTTTTGACGTTTGATGATTTCTACATATAGACAATCACCGTAATTAATAGTTTACAATACTACATCCGTTGATAATGCAGTCAAAATAAGATACATGGTGATAATTTTGTGAATGCAACGTTTTCTTGACTAAAGCATGTATGAATCCATGCACATAGCTTGTATAACAGATAAGCAAACAGCGGAAGACTTCTAGGAACCTGAGAATAAACATGCTTTCAAGTGTCAACACAAAGGTTGGCGAGTTCATAGTTTTAATGTTGTGCATAATCTGTATATAAAGGTGGATCACAAGATTTCAGTTGTTTCATCCAGAAACGTTTATCAAAATATTCTACGAAATTGAGCACCCTGGTAACTAAATTTTAACGTTATAATAAGTACCCCTGTTTTAACATACATGCAACCAACATGTACAATACACGCAATCCAACGTGTACTAAACTCAAATAGTATACGTCTGTTTTATAGTTCAGGCTAGGGTTTCTTGTAACATCCCATTTTCCCATACTTATCTAAAGGTACATACTTAATCATTGTTACGCTTATAACCCGTTCGTTTATGTGAAGAAATAAATAAAGTGTTAGTTGATGTGTAAATATATATATATATATATATATATATATATATATATATATATATATATATATATATATATATATATATATATATATATGTGTGTGTGTGTGTGTGTGTGTGTGTGTGTGTGTGTGTGTGTGTGTGTGTATTTGAGAACGCATGCATGTATAAGTTTATACATGGGTTTTGATAGCGTTAAGTCTTGTGAGACTAAAAATTGAAGTTTAGACGTGTATAGGAAGCGAGAACGAGGCGTACAAGTCGAATAATTAATTGTTAGTTTTGTTGCCGAGAGACTGGTCAGGCCACGCCTAATGGCGCGCCGCGATGACCATTGCCGCGCCGCGGCATATCAAACAAACCAGAGTCAGGAGGCATGCTAAGAAGGGTCGAGTTTTCCTTTAAATGTCGCACCGCAGAGAAGAAGGTCGCACCGCGACCAATAACTAGAATCTGAGTCAGGAGTGAATTAAGACAGCTCGTAAAATACGTTAATTGTCGCGCCGCGACCCACTGGGTGAACTGGTTCCGGATTTTGTTTTTTAAAATAATTGGTTCAATGGCAAATTCGTCTTTTTACGTATAGATTTGAAGGGAGCATTTAATCTCCACCACTTATCCCATTTAATTCATTTCTTTTCCATTTTCTTTCTCCAATTTCTCTCAAAACATAAAAAAACCACTTAGATTCAAATTGAGATTTGAGAGTGAAGAATTTAGAGTTGATCTTTGGAGCAAGAATTAAAGTTGTTCTCCTCGTTCTTAGCTACGAGTGGATAGTGTTGATAAGTCTTAACTCTATGTTTTGAGTTTTAATTAGTTTATGCTAGGGTTTAGTTCATTTGGGACTTGTAAGACCCATTTGGGAATTTAATGGGTGGATTTGGGTTAATTTGATGTAAGAAAACTCAAATGGTGTTAACCTAGGGTTTGTTCATGTAATTGGGGTTTTGTAAGTGTTAAATAGTATTTTTAGTCACTAATACACTTGTAAATGATGAAAGCATGTTAAGGGGTTAAGTTTGACCGAGTTTGTGGGTATAAGTGTTAAAATGGGTCAAATGAGTCATGGTTGACCTAACTGGGTGAAATGGGTATGAAATACCCTAAGTTTGTGTTAATTGGTGATAGTAGGCTCTAATCACTAGCTTTTAGTGATTTATGACGAGTCATGGCCATTAATGTGCGGTTTGATGGGTGTGAGTCATTTAATGCGGTTAGGACATTAAATGCTCAAGAGTGAGTAAGGTGGTTAATTCCACTTGTTGTGTATTGAATGTGTACTTATGTATTAGGTACCTTGCTTGAAGCATTCGGGAGTAATTAATCACCACCGACGTGATAAGGTGAGTGGAATAATTATATGCGTGCATATATGATGTATTTATTTGTGAGGTATGAGTTGTGAAGTGTCGATGTGTTAAGACACCACTTCTCACGTGGCGAGTGAAGTGTCGATGTGTTAAGACACCACTCGGGAGTGAAGCATCGATGTGTTAAGATGCCACTTCGAGAGATGTAGCGAGTGAAGTGTCGATGTGCTAAGACACCACTCGGGGTGAAGTGTCGAAGTGTTAAGGCACCACCCGGGGTGAAGTATCGATGTGTTAAGATGCCACCCGTGGGGTTAGTGTACGAGGTGTTAAGTGCACTAATGGTTGTTATGAACTCCGATGGTCCTTTAAATACCGTTCCCTCGTTCGATTGGTTAACCATGGTTGTGTGTGGATTGTAGCATATTATATTGTTTAAACTATATGCTATTGTTATGCTAGCTCGTATGGTGGGAGGTTTAGTATTATACTGGTGATGGTATGATTATTTATATTGATAGCATGTATGCGGTAAATGCGTAAGTGATTGCAAGTAAGTAGGTTGTATATGTAATCGTATAATTGTTGCACTCACTAAGCATTAGCTTACCCCTTCTCGTTGTTTATCTTTTTAGATGCAGGTGCGGATAAGGGCAAAGGGGTTGTTGGGCACTAGGTGTCCCTTGGTGATGCTTGTTGAAGCTTTTGAAGTTGGCCTAGTGTTTTGGGTAGTTTAGCCCCAAACCATGCTCCAGGTGTTGTTTGGATTAAAACTATCATTTTAAATGGGTCGAACTTGTAATACATTTGATTAATGGCCTTTGTGCCTTTTGTAAACATTTAACTTGTGATATTGTTTGAATGGGTTATATGTAACCGTTATTTTGGGCGCTAATGGTTTATTGTTTTAAAAAAAATAAAAATTTATCGTATGAAATATGGGTTGGGTTGTTTCAAGTGGTATCAGAGCATGGTCTAAGGGATTTAGGCGACTTGAGATAGGTGCCTAGACTTAGACTTTATTATGTGTGCGCTTTATGCGGGACTTGTAGGACTTCGGGTCGGATCGGGTTTGGTTAGTGCATAGGTTTATGTGAACTAACCTTGCGCTACTTATTTTGTGCGGTAATTGCAATCATCAAGCGAGATGGACGTTGTACTAGTAAGTTAATGCGATGTGCTCGCGTGGTAATGACTAGCTACCATTATTACGGGTGCAAATCGTGTCAAACAAGCGATGTACGACGATTGTTGAGCAAGATGGGGCGGTACGATGTATATGTGTATTTATGTGTCAAGTCTTTTATTTCGTTGTTTAATCTCTTCCGTTTTATAGAATGAAGATGAGAAACGGACACGACACCGAAAATGGGGGCACGAGCGAGGACCCCAAATTCACGGCCAAGGTTGAGGCCATTTTGAAAAGTCATCATGCGTCTTTCTTAGAAGATGTTAAGAAGATGTTTCTAGATACGATTGACGAGCAATTAGTCAACGTAGTAAAGGAGCAAATTAAAGTTGTTCTTCAAGAGGACAATGTTGGAAGACGAGACTTTTTCTATAAGAATTTGAAAGACGCTCAACCTCCTACTTTTGAGGGCGAACGGGATCCACTTAAGAGTGCCCGATGGATCTCCGATATGGAGGGTGCTTTTCGAACTTGTGAATGCCCTCTTGATTAAAAGACGAGGTATGGTAGTAGCATGTTAAGAGGTGATGCTAAGTTGTGGTGGGATGCGAAAATCCAAGTTTATGGTGAAGAACAATGCATGGATTTTACTTGGGACGAGTTTAAGACGGAGTTTTTCCAAGAGTACCGAACTTCGGCCGATCTTACCAGACTTAAGGACGAGTTGCGTTCCTTGAGGCAAGGGTCGATGGATTTGAACACTCTTAAATCAGTTTACTTGTCAAAAACCCAATTTTGCCCGGAGTATGTCGGGAATGATAAAATGTTAAAGGAAGACTTCTATCGAATCTTGAATGACAATTATCAAGAGAAGATTAGTGTGAACGTGGTGAAGAGTTTTGATGAGTTGTTTGATATGGCCAAACGTTTCGAGTCGCTCATCTTGAGAAAGAGTGGCTTTACCTTAGGCAAAAAGAAGTTTGAAGCCACTAGTCATTCGAACTTTTCTAACAAGAAGCACAAGAAGGGCTCCGAGAGTGTTGGTAGTGTGAGGAAGGGTGCTTCCGATGATTTTACTTATGCTTGCTACAATTGTGGCCAAAGGGGGCACATGGCTCGTGAGTGCCCGAAACCATCATCCACAACCAAGCTCACTTGTTTTAATTGCGGTAAAGAAGGGCATAAGAAGCCGGAGTGTCCCGATTTGCGGTGATCATGTTAAGAGGTTAGAGAAGGCGGCTGGCACGGCTAAGGGGCGAAATTATTTGATGACCAATGATGAGGCCGAGCATTCCAATGAACTTGTCTCAGGTACTTTCATGGAGGATATTATTTGATAGCGGTGCTAATTTGTCTTTTGTGTCGCCTCGATTTGTATCTAAGCTTAACAAACCGCTAGCTAAATTAAGTCATCGGTAGAAGTCGAAATAGCGGATGGTAAGACGGTGCTAGGGGTTGATGTTTGTAATAATTGTAATGTTGTGTTTGGTACCGAAACGTTTAATATCGATCTCATTTCGATGACTTTGGGTGATTTTGATATTGTTGTTGGTATGGATTGGCTCGATCGTTATAGAGCCGATATTGCATGCCATGATAAATTCATTCGTGTGAAGACCCCAAGTGGGGGAGAGTTAATTATTCATGGTGATAAGCGAAGAAGACTTGTGCCGATATGCACTTATGCACAGGCACGTCGTTTCCTTGTTAGTGGCGGCATGGATTTTCTTGCCCATGTAGTTGATACTCGTGATGAGCCACCACCCATTCGTGAAATTTCGGCGGTTAATGAATTTGAAGACTTTTTTCCGGATGAGTTACCGGGTGTTCCGGCGGAAAGACAAGTTAAATTTCGCATTGAGTTGGTCCCGGGGGCTACCCCCATTGCTAAAACTCCTTAGCGTTTAGCACCGACAGAAATGCAAGAGTTGTTAAATCAAACCCAAGAGTTGCTTGAAAAGGGTTTTATTCGACCGATTTCCTCGCCATGGGGTGCTCCAGTTTTATTTGTGAAGAAGAAAGACGGTAGTATGCGGATGTGCATCGATTATCGGGAGTTGAACAAAGTGACGATCAAGAATCCTTATCCATTGCCTCGGATTGATGATTTGTTTGACCAACTCCAAGGTGCAACGTATTTTTGTAAGATTGACTTATGGTCTGGCTATCATCAAGTACGGGTCCGTGAGGAAGACATAGAGAAAACGGCTTTCTGAACTCGTTACGGGCATTTTGAGTTTGTAGTTATGCCTTTTGGTCTCACGAATGCACCGGCGGCATTCATGGATCTAATGAACCGAGTGTGCCAACCTATGTTGGACAAGTCGGTAATCGTGTTCATTGACGACATACTTGTCTATTCTAAGAGTATGAAGGAACATGAACACCATTTGCGTGAAGTGTTGAAGACATTGCGGAAGGAGAAGTTGTATGCTAAATTCTCCAAATGTGAATTTTGGCTAAGGGAAGTTCAATTCCTTGGCCATATTGTGAATAAAGAAGGTATTCAAGTAGATTCGGGGAAGATAGAAACGGTGAAGAGTTGGGGACGACCGACTACGCCTATGGAAATCCGAAGTTTTCTCGGATTGGCCGGTTATTATCGTCGGTTTATCCAAGACTTTTCTAAGATTGCTTCTCCTTTGACGAAGTTGACAAGGAAGAACGTAAGGTTCAATTGGGAAAACGAGCAAGAAATTGCTTTTCAATTGTTAAAAGAGAAGTTGTGTCAAGCTCCGGTGCTAGTATTGCCGGAAGGGGTAGAAGACATGACGGTTTATTGTGATGCTTCTTTAAATGGGCTCGGGTGTGTTCTAATTCAAAGGGGTAAAGTCATCGCTTACGCCTCTCGACAATTAAAGGAACACGAAAAGAGATACCCGACTCATGATCTTGAATTGGCGGCGGTGGTACATGCGTTGAAAATTTGGCGCCACTACTTGTATGGTGTCAAGTGTACGATTTATTCGGATCATAAGAGTTTGAAACACCTCTTTAACCAACGAGATTTGAATTATCGTCAACGTAGGTGGATGGATGTGGTAAAGGATTATGATTATGAGATACTTTATCATCCGGGTAAGGCGAACGTGGTCGCGGATGCGTTAAGTAGAAAGAGTCAATATCCGGCGATACGAGTAGGATCGTTACGCATGATTATTACTAACGATTTTCTTGTAAATCTTGGTGAGATTCAAATTGAAGCTTTTGTTAACAACAAACATGAAGAACGAATTGTGGGGCAAACGGAGTCTATTACTTTAGGCCCGCACGGCTTGTTATCTTTTCAAGGAAGAGTGTGGGTGCCTAAGATGGGTGGTTACCGACAAGTGCTCCTTGATGAAGCACATAAGTCAAAGTATTCCATTCATCCGGGTGAAACGAAAATGTACCTTGATTTAAAGAAGGAGTATTGGTGGCCGGGCATGAAACGTGATGTTGTTAAGTATGTTGAACAATGCGTCACATGTTTGCAAGTTAAAGCCGAACACCAAAAGTCGTACGGTAAGTTACAACCGTTGGAAGTCCCGAAGTGGAAATGGGAGCACATTACCATGGACTTCATTACAAAGTTACCAAAGAAGGCGAGAACCCAATATGACACGATTTGGGTGATAGTTGATCGATTGACGAGGAGTGCTTTGTTTCTTCCCATTCGGGAAACGATATCGTCGGAGACTTTGTCCAAGTTGTTTATCAAGGAGGTGATATCAAGGCATGGGGTTCCTATATCTATTGTTTCGGATCGAGATACTCGTTTCACGTCTCAGTTTTGGAATAAGTTTCATGAAGATATGGGTACTCAATTGAAAATGAGCACAGCGTATCATCCTCAAACGGACGGTCAAACCGAGCGTACGAACCAAACGTTGGAGGATATGTTAAAGGTGTGTGTTATTGATTTCGGCGGTAGTTGGGATGAGCACTTACCATTGGTGGAATTCTCGTACAATAATAGTTACCACACTAGTATTGGAATGCCACCTTATGAGATGCTTTATGGGCGTAGGTGTCGAACTCCTATTTGTTGGGGTGAAGTGAGACAACGAGAAATCGGGAGTACCGATTTGGTCCTAGAGATGAATAGCAAGATTGAGATGATTCGGGCTCGACTTAAGGCGGCGCAAGATAGACAAAAATCATATGTCGATAAAGGGAGGCGAACGATTGAGTTTCAAGAAGGCGACATGGTGATGCTTAAAGTTTCACCATGGAAAGGAGTTATTCAGTTTCGAAAACGAGGAAAGTTAGCTCCTCGGTTTATTGGTCCTTTCAAGGTTTTGGCATGTATTGGTGAGGTTGCTTATCGACTAGAGTTGCCCGAAGAGCTCGCGGGGATTCATAATACGTTTCATGTTTCCCATCTCCGTAAGTGTCTTGCGAATGACTCGACTTGGGTGCTGTTAGATGAGATTACCTTGAACAACAAGCTAGAGTATGTTGAAGAACCGATAGCTATTCTCGATGAAAAGGTTAAATTGTTGCGTAACAAAGAAGTGTGGACCTTTAAAGTTCAATGGCGACATCGAAAGGGTTCCGAGTTTACGTGGGAATTCGAAGAGTTTATTTTGGTTTATCTTCCGGCATGTCATGCGGCTTGGATCACGAGGACGCACTCCGATTCAAGTGGGGGAGAGTTGTAACATCCCGTTTTCCCGTACTTATCTAAAGGTACATGTGATGACCCGAGAATTTCCGACCAAATTTAAACATAATCTGTAAATGAATTCGACACGATAAGCAAAGTCTATAATGTTGAGTCTCAAACTCTTGAACTGTTTATATGGAATCATTTAACCTAGACTATTCCCGACGATTCACGAACCATTGTGTGTAAGTATGTATGTAAATAAATATATATTAAAGATTCAATAAATTATATAATTGGTAGATATAATATAATAAATGGAAACATATCAAACTAAATTACAAATTTGAATATAATTGTTAGTATTATTATTAAGTAGTATTATTATTAATATCATTAATAAGATTGTTATTATTATTATTATTATTAGTATTAGTATATATATTGTAATGTATAAATATTAAATATTAAATATATGCTATATAATTACTAGATATTACATAAATTATAATATTAGAATTACAAGTTAAAAATAGAATTTTTATATTTATAATGTTATTGTAACTTTCATCAAAATAAATACTAATATTAATATTAAGATCTATTATGAATATAATTATATTAATATTACATATAGATATAAACTTTAATACATGTAATTTATTGTATTAATGTTATTATTAGAAAATAATACCATTTATTATTATTATCATTAATAATATTATTATTATCATTTTTTTTTATAATTCTTAGTATCATTATTATCTATTATTATTAATATAATTATTATTATTATTATTATTATTATTATTATTGTTATTATTAATATTATTAATATATTTATTAATTATTAATATTAATTCCATAAATCATTGAAATCATAAAATGGAGTACAAATCGGTTCACCACCTCCCTGCATCTAAATCATTTTTTTTCCCAATTGGATTGATTCTATAACCAGATATATATAAAAAAATCTGTTCTTTTTCATTATCCGTATTAATTATTTTTTTTTTACTTACTGAGGATTCGATTCTGGTATAATCCAAATGCACGTCCCTGTTGAGCTATTTAATTTTTTTGTTTCTTATCTAATTTGTTACACATCCTAATCAGTAGTATAAAGCAGTTAGGAATTTTTGTTCATCTCTATTTATTTTATTAATTCTCCTGTACTGATAAAATCATTCGGTCGATCCTCTAATGCTATAATTGGTACGACATATTCAGTGTTAGGTAATTAAAAACGACTTTACCTTATTAAATATCAATTACAATAACCTTTAACAGCTTTTACTTCAACGAAATCAATCAGAAAGGATGAAGAACCGATACATGTCCTGTTCTTGTAAATTTTTTTACAAACTTCGAGTTCTTGATTTATTTCAAATTCTATTAATGCGGTTATGTTCTAAATCGTTCATTTAAACTATCTGGAGAATTTCAAGGTTCAATTTGATCTATCAAACTCAAATTTTAAAGTCAAAGGTAAGTTTTAAAAAAAGTCAATCGATTGTTCATCAACAAAATTAAGATTCGTTTTTGTGTTTCATACTAAATTGATGGTCCAAAAAGCTTGTAGGAATGATTTCTAACATAGTTTATGTAGGAAGTATTTTCTAAAATGATCTTAAACTCACAATCGCGATTTAAGCTTTATAAATTGTTTTTCGTAAGCAACAGGTGTTTTAATTCGAATTTTTTTAATTATTTCGTTTTCAGTTAATTCGAACATTTAATATAGATGGTGTATCCTTCGTTTATAATTATTTAAAATATACGAAAAACAATTTAAATCATGTTGGTGGTTACCTGATCTACTGGAAGGAGGAGAAGAAGATGAACACTGTAGTAAACGAGTTAAATAAAATTGATTTGAAGAATTAATCAGAAAAACGGAAGTAGCTGAGTGGTGTTGTGTGTTTGTGATTGAGTGAAAGGTCTCGGGTTCGATCCAGGGGGAGAGCAGCTATTTTTTTTATGGGATTCTTTCTTGTGAGGTAGCCTTCTTACTAATATTAAATATCATTATTATTATCTTTATTATTATTTATTATTATTGTGATTATTATTATTATTGTTATTGAAAGTATTATAAATGATATTAGTATAGTAATTATTATTATTAGTATTAATATCACAATCGTAATTATAAAGTATTATAACCATTATTATTATTATTAATCGTATAAGTATTATTATTATTATTATTACTACTCTTATTGTTATGATTAAGATTAAAATTATTGTTATTATTGATATATTATCATTGTCTTTAGCAAAATCATTAAAAGTATTATTGTCAAAAAATTTAGAATTATCATTTAAATATCAAATGTACCATACTATCGCATGATTTCTGAAATTTCTACTTAAACTAGTATTATGATTAAAATTAACCTTACTATTAAAAGTAATATGTTTATTAGAACTATCATTTTTGTCTTATCATCTATATTAAAAATTTTCATTTTTAAATTAATATTATTACTATCATAATTATTATCATTTTTATCATTACTAGGATTATTACAAATAGATATTTTTCTTTTACATATCACAATTTTGTTATTAGTAAAATGAAATTAAATAGGCTATATGAATTAAGTATATTAAATTATCTATATCTATATCTATATAATACATAAATACAACAAGTATATTATTAATAATAAATATAAATTTGCTAAATTACAATTTTATGTTTTAATAGATATAAAATTGATATAGGTTCGTGAATCCGAGGCCAACCCTGCATTGTTCAGTTCCGTCGTATGAATATTTTTACTACAAAATATTGTATTGTGAGTTTCATTTGCCTTTTTACCCTTTATATTTTTGGACTGAGAATACATGCGCAATTTTTATAAATGTTTTACGAAATAGACATAAGTAATCGAAACTACATTATATGGTTGAATGATCGAAGCCTAATATGCCTCTTTTGCTTGGTAACCTAAGAATTTGGAAACCGATCTCCAAATTGACGCGAATCCTAAAGATAGATCGAAGGGCCCGACTGTAGTGACCTGAACTTTTCCATATTTATATATATATTAAATGAAATTGTTATTTACATGATTAAGTGTTTCCAACATGTTAAGAAATCAAACTTGTTAAGACTTGATTAATTGAAATAGATTTCATATAGACAATTGGCCACCCAAGTTGACCGGTGATTCACGAACGTTAAAACTTGTAAAAACTATATGATGACATATATATGGATATATATATATATTTAACATGATATTATGATAAGTAAACATATCATTAAGTATATTAACAATGAACTACATATGTAAAAACAAGACTACTAACTTAATGATTTTGAAACGAGACATATATGTAACGATTATCGTTGTAACGACATTTAATGTATATATATCATATTAAGAGATATTTATACATCATAATATCATGATAATATAATAATTTAAAATCTCATTTGATATTATAAACATTGGGTTAACAACACTTAAGAAGATCGTTAACCTAAAGGTTTCAAAACAACACTTACATGTAACGACTAACGATGACTTAACGACTCAGTTAAAATGTATATACATGTAGTATTTTAATATGTATTCATTCCATTTTGAAAGACTTCAAGACACTTATCAAAATACTTCTACTCGTATGCACCCGTATTCGTACTCGTACAATACATAGCTTTTAGATGTATGTACTATTGGTATATACACTCCAATGATCAGCTCTTAGCAGCCCATGTGAGTCACCTAACATACGTGGGAACCATCATTTGGTAACTAGCATGAAATATCTCATAAAATTACAAAAATATGAGTAATCATTCATGACTTATTTACATGAAAACAAAATTACATATCCTTTATATCTAATCCATACACCAACGACCAAAAACACCTACAAACACTTTCATTCTTCAATTTTCTTCATCTAATTGATCTCTCTCAAGTTCTATCTTCAAGTTCTAAGTGTTCTTCATAAATTCCAAAAGTTCTAGTTTCATAAAATCAAGAATACTTCCAAGATTGCAAGTTTACTTCCAAGTTTTCTAAATCCATTCCAAGTAATCATCCAAGATCAAGAAACCTTTGTTACTTACAGTAGGTTATCTTTCTAATACAAGGTAATAATCATATTTAAACTTTAATTCAATTTCTATAACTATAACAATCTTATTTCGAGTGGAAATCTTACTTGAAATTGTTTTCGTGTCATGATTCTGCTTCAAGAACTTTCAAGCCATCCAAGGATCCCTTGAAGCTAGATCCATTTTTCTCATTTCCAGTAGGTTTATCCAAGGAACTTGAGGTAGTAATTATGTTCATAACATCATTCGATTCATACATAAAAAGCTGTCTTATTCAACGATATAAACTTGTAATCACTAGAACATAGTTTAGTTAATTCTAAACTTGTTCGCAAATAAAGTTAATCCTTCTAACTAGACTTTCAAAATCAACTAAACACATGTTCTATATCTATATGATATGCTAACTTAATGATTTAAAACCCGAAAATACGATAAACACCATAAAACTGGATATACGTCGTCGTAGTAAAACCGGGGGCTGTTTTGGTTGGGATAATTAAAATCTAAGAATAACTTTGATTTAAAAGCTATACTTCTGGAAAAATGATTTTTCTTATGAACATGAAACTATATCCAAAAATCATGGTTAAACTCAAAGTGAAAGTATGTTTTTCAAAATGGTCTTCAAGATGTCGTTCTTTCGACGGAAATGACTACCTCTTTCAAAAACGACTTGTAACTTGTATTTCCGACTATAAACTTATAATTTTTCTATTTAGATTCATAAGGTTAAGTTCAATACGAAACCGTGGCCACTGGAATCACTCAGAACGGATTAGAAACGAAGAAATGGCGAGTAAAACAAGATTGATAAAAACTACTCATTTTACCTACGTGAAAGTTAGTAATAAATCTATTCCAACTATAACCTAATCAACTTATATTGTATATTATGTAATCTTGAGATACCATAGACACGTATACAATGTTTCGACCTATCATGTCGACCCATCTATATATATATATTGCGGAACAACCATAGACACTCTATATGTGAATGTTGGAGTTAGCTATACATGGTTGAGGTTGATTCCAAAATATATATATAGTTTGAGTTGTGATCAATACTGGGATATGTATACACTGGGTCGTGGATTGATTCAAGATAATATTTATTTCCGTACATCTAACTGTGGACAACTAGTTGTAGGTTACTAACGAGGATAGCTGACTTAATAAACTTAAAACATCAAAATGTATTAAAAGTATTGTAAATATATTTTGAACATACTTTGATATATATGTATATATTGTTATAGGTTCGTGAATCAACCAGTGGCCAAGTCTTACTTCCCGACGAAGTAAAAATCTGTGAAAGTGAGTTATAGTCCCACTTTTAAAATCTAATATTTTTGGGATGAGAATACATGCAGGTTTTATAAATGATTTACAAAATAGACACAAGTACGTGAAACTACATTCTATGGTTGAATTATCGAAATCGAATATGTCCCTTTTTATTAAGTTTGGTAATCTAAGAATTAGGGAACAGACACCCTAATTGACGCGAATCCTAAAGATAGATCTATTGGGCCTAACAAACCCCATTCAAAGTACCGGATGCTTTAGTACTTCGAAATTTATATCATATCCGAAGGGTGTCCCGGAATGATGGGGATATTCTTATATATGCATCTTGTTAATGTCGGTTACCAGGTGTTCACCATATGAATGATTTTTATCTCTATGTATGGGATGTATATTGAAATATGAAATCTTGTGGTCTATTTTTACGATTTGATATATATAGGTTAAACCTATAACTCACCAACATTTTTTGTTGACGTTTTAAGCATGTTTATTCTCAGGTGATTATTAAGAGCTTCCGCTGTCGCATACTTAAATAAGGACAAGATTTGGAGTCCATGCTTGTATGATATTGTGTAAAAACTGCATTCAAGAAACTTATTTTGTTGTAACATATTTGTATTGTAAACCATTATGTAATGGTCGTGTGTAAACAGGATATTTTAGATTATCATTATTTGATAATCTACGTAAAGCTTTTTAAACCTTTATTGATAAAATAAAGGTTATGATTTGTTTTAAAATGAATGCAGTCTTTGAAAAACGTCTCATATAGAGGTCAAAATCTCGCAACGAAATCAATTAATATGGAACGTTTTTAATCAATAAGAACAGGACATTTCAGTTGGTATCCGAGCATTGGTCTTAGAGAACCAGAAAATTTGCATTAGTGTGTCTTATCGAGTTATTAGGATGCATTAGTGAGTCTGGACATCGACCGTGTTTTCTTTAAAAATGATTGCTTAACATTTTTGTTGGAAACTATATATTATTAACATGTATATATTATGTGATATATTAATCTCTTAACATGTTTGATATTGTGTGATAGATGTCTACCTCTAGCACAAATCCCATTGACTCACCTAATAATAACGAAGAGTCGAATATATATTGGACTGATTCACAAGTTCCCGAAGAGGAACCGGAAGAAGAATCAGAACCGGAAGAAGAATCAGAACCGGAAGAGGAGGAACCGGAGGAGGAAATATAACCGGTGGGGGAAATAATAAAACGGTTAAGTAAAAGAAAATCCTCAACCAACCGACCAAGGTTAATTATGGTCAATGGTGTTTCCGCCAAGGGAGCAAAATATTGGGAGGATTACCAATTCTCCGATGAATCGGATTCCGACGAGAATTCCGATGATGTTATAGAAATTACCCCAACTGAATTTAAAAAGGCAAAAGAAAATAATAAGGGAAAGGGCATAAAAATAGAGAAATCTAATTCCAACCCCGATGAACTTTATATGTATCGTCAATCCCCGAAGTCCTTAAGTTGTAACAATGACCCGGGAACCTCTAAACCACCAGGTTTTTCAAAACCGTTGTGGAAAATGACAGCTAGTATTAGGGGAACATCATATATCCCTAGAAACTTGGCAAAACGAACCAAAACTGAAGAAGAAGAAACGAGCGAGTCGGAATAAGATAGTTGCATTCGTATGGTGTAATATATGTAATATAGTGTGCTTATGCTTTATGATATATGTAAAAATTGCTTGTATTAATAAGTATTTTTTTTATGAATCTAACTCTTGTCTATTTTACAGTATAAAAACACAAAATGGGTAGACAACCCAATATTTTAAGAGACCTACCCGGAGACATGATTGATGAAATCTTGTCTAGAGTCGGTCAGAATTCTTCGGCACAACTATTTATGGCGAAATCAGTTTGTAAGACATTCGAAGAACGTTCCAAGAATGCCTTGGTTTATAAGAGACTTTTGTTTGAAAGATGGGGGATATCACATTGGGAAACCCATAAGTTACGATGTGTTTACTTTGACGCATATATTGCGGGGAACCCAAGTGCTATTTTACGCAACTGGTTAAGAAATTATTTTGACTCAATATATCCGAATATAGGACTTCGTGATTTAGAAAAAGCGGCTAACATGCAACATAAAGAAGCATGTTATGCTTACGGGTTAGTAATGTTCGCTTCTCTCCAAAGTGAGAATAAGAACATCGGGCTACAACTATTAAATAAAACGTTCCCACAAGTGACGGAGTCGGTAATTGGGGTAAGAAATGAGGTTTTTAGATTGTTACAGGACTGTTGGACATTACGTAACCCTCGTACCTTTGACGACGTTACAACACGCTGTCTTATCAACGGCCATAACGGTTATGTTCAACAAGACCAAGGATGGGAAGTAGTCCTAGTAAAACCAGAATGCATGACTTGTTTCTGGACGTATGAATTACGTGTCTTTATTGCCTTTGCTGAACGACTTGTGTACTAGCTAGAATTATCTTCACAACTATCTTGTATCAAAGTTATTGTGTGCTATATTTCATGCTTTATGTAAAATAAGCGGTATTGTAAGTTTGTAAAATATTGTATAAAAGTTTGAACGCGAAATATTATTATAATCAGTTTTTCATATAGAATTATAGTAGTTGAATTGTATATTAGCTACTAAGTATGAACTTAACGGGTAGGTACTACCCGAAAATAAACTTATAAAACGCTAATATGAAGAAAAAGCTTTTATAAATGAGTTCATATTATGCTATGAAATACTATTAACTACTCTTAATATTCTGTATGATTAACTTGTTCCATTTGACTATTTTGAAGGAAATGGCACCGACTACTCGACACACCGTGAATATGAATGAAGAGGAATTCCGTACTTTTCTAGCTTCAAACATAGCCGCAGTACAGGCTGCGCTACATACCAACAATAACCTTGGATCTAGCAATACAGGAAATCATGTAGGATGCACCTACAAAGAATTCACTGCCTGCAAACCTTTGGAATTTGATGGAACCGAAGGACCGATCGGATTGAAATGGTGGACCGAGAAGGTCGAATCGGTGTTTGTCATAAGTAAGTGTACTGAAGAGGACAAAGTAAAGTACGCTACGCATACCTTCACAGGTACTGCATTAACATGGTGGAATACCTATCTAGAGCAAGTGGGACAGGATGATGCTTACGCATTACCGTGGTCAGCATTCAAGCACTTGATGAACGAGAAGTACCGTCCCAGAACCGAGGTCAATAAGCTCAAGACAGAACTTAGAGGGTTACGAACCCAAGGATTTGATATTACCACGTATGAAAGACGATTCACAGAATTGTGCCTATTGTGTCCGGGAGCGTTCGAAGATGAGGAAGAGAAAATCGACGCATTTGTGAAAGGATTACCGGAAAGAATCCAAGAAGATATAAGTTCACACGAGCCCGCCTCCATACAACAGGCATGTAGAATGGCTCACAAACTAGTGAACCAGATTGAAGAAAGAATTAAAGAACAGACTGCTGAAGAGGCCAATGTGAAGCAAGTCAAAAGAAAGTGGGAGGAAAACGGTGATAAGAATCACCAATACAACAACAACAGCAATTACAACAATAATCGCAACAATTATCCGAACAATCGCAACATCAATCGCAACTACAACAAACCGCCCAACAACAACAACAACAATAACAACAACAACAGCAACTACAATAATCATCCCAACAACAATAACAACCGCAACAACAACAATCAGAAGCAGCTATGCCAAAGGTGTGAAAAGTATCACTCGGGGTTCTGCACCAAATTTTGCAACAAGTGTAAAAGAAATGGTCATAGCGCGGCGAAGTGTGAGGTCTACGGACCAGGGGTTAACAGAACGAAAGGAACAAATGGTGTCGGAATGAGTAATGGTGGAGAAAGTAGTGTCGGAGCAAGTTATGCCAATGTAGTTTGTTATAAATGTGGAAAACTGGGCCACATTATTAGAAATTTCCCGAACCAGGAGAACACGAATGGACAAGGCCGCGGAAGAGTTTTCAATATTAATGCGGCAGAGGCACAGGAAGACCCGGAGCTTGTTACAAGTACGTTTCTTATTGACAATAAATCTGCTTACGTTTTATTTGATTCGGGTGCGGATAGAAGCCTTAATGAGTAGAGATTTTTGTGCTAAATAAAGTTGTCCATTGACGCCGTTGGATAGTAAATTTTTACTCGAATTAGCAAACGGTAAATTAATTTCAGCAGATAATATATGCCGGAATCGAGAAATTAAACTGGGTAGCGAAATATTTAAGATTGTCTTGATACCAGTAGAGTTAGGGAGTTTTGATGTGATAATCGGTATGGACTAGTTGAAAGAAGTGAAAGCAGAGATCGTTTGTTACAAAAATGCAATTCGCATTATACGAGAAAAAGGAAAACCCTTAATGGTGTACGGAGAAAAGGGCAACACGAAGCTACATCTTATTAGTAATTTGAAGGCAGAAAAACTAATAAGAAAAGGTTGCTATGCTGTTCTAGCACACGTCGAGAAAGTACAAACTGAAGAAAAGAGCATCAATGATGTTCCCGTCGCAAAAGAATTTCCCGATGTATTTCTGAAAGAATTACCGGGATTACCCCCATATCGATCCGTTGAATTTCAAATAGATCTTGTACCAGGAGCTGCACCAATAGCTCGTGCTCCTTACAGACTCGCACCCAGCGAGATGAAAGATCTGCAAAGCCAATTACAAGAAATTTTAGAGCGTGGTTTTATTCGACCAAGCACATCACCGTGGGGAGCTCCTGTTTTGTTTGTCAAGAAGAAAGATGGTACATTCAGGTTGTGTATCGACTACCGAGAGTTGAACAAACTTACCATCAAGAACCGCTACCCACTACCGAGAATCGACGACTTATTTGATCAACTACAAGGCTCGTCTGTTTATTCAAAGATTGACTTACGTTCCGGGTATCATCAAATGCGGGTGAAAGAAGATGATATTCCAAAGACTGCTTTCAGAACACGTTACGGTCATTACGAGTTTATGGTCATGCCGTTTGGTTTAACTAATGCACCAGCTGTGTTCATAGACCTTATGAACCGAGTGTGTGGACCATACCTTGACAAGTTTGTCATTGTTTTCATTGATGACATACTTATTTACTCAAAGAATGACCAAGAACACGGTGAATATTTGAAAAAGGTGTTAGAAGTATTGAGGAAGGAAGAATTATACGCTAAATTTTCAAAGTGTGCATTTTGGTTGGAAGAAGTTCAATTCCTCGGTTACATAGTGAACAAAGAAGGTATTAAGGTGGATCCGGCAAAGATAGAAACTGTTGAAAAGTGGGAAACCCCAAAAACTCCGAAGCATATACGTCAATTTTTAGGATTGGCTGGTTACTACAGAAGATTCATCCAAAATTTCTCCAAAATAGCAAAACCCTTGACAGCTTTAACGCATAAAGGGAAGAAATTTGAATGGAAGGATGAACAAGAGAAGGCGTTTCAATTATTGAAGAAAAAGCTAACTACGGCACCTATATTGTCATTGCCTAAAGGGAATGATGATTTTGTGATATATTGTGACGCCTCAAAGCAAGGTCTCGGTTGTGTATTAATGCAATGAATGAATGTAATTGTTTATGCGTCTAGACAATTGAAGATTCATGAGCAAAATTATACGACGCATGATTTGGAATTAGGCGCGGTTGTTTTTGCATTAAAGACTTGGAGGCACTACTTATATGGGGTCAAAAGTATTATATATACCGACCATAAAAGTCTTTAGCACATATTTAATCAGAAACAACTAAATATGAGGCAGCGTAGGTGGATTGATTTGTTGAATGATTACGACTTTGAGATTCGTTACCACCCGGGGAAGGCAAATGTGGTAGCCGACGCCTTGAGCAAGAAGGACAGAGAACCCATTCGAGTAAAATCTATGAATATAATGATTCACAATAACCTTACTACTCAAATAAAGGAGGCGCAACAAGGAGTTTTAAAAGAGGGAAATTTAAAGGATGAAATACCCAAAGGATCGGAGAAGCATCTTAATATTCGGGAAGACGGAACCCGGTATAGGGCTGAAAGGATTTGGGTACCAAAATTTGGAGATATGAGAGAAATGGTACTTAGAGAAGCTCATAAAACTAGATACTCAATACATCCTGGAACGGGGAAGATGTACAAGGATCTCAAGAAACATTTTTGGTAGCCGGGTATGAAAGCCGATGTTGCTAAATACGTAGGAGAATGTTTGACGTGTTCTAAGGTCAAAGCTGAGCAGCAAAAACCATCAGGTCTACTTCAACAACCCGAAATCCCGGAATGGAAATGGGAAAACATTAACATGGATTTCATCACTAAATTGCTAAGGACTGCAAGTGGTTTTGATACTATTTGGGTAATAGTTGATCGTCTCACCAAATCAGCACACTTCCTGCCAATAAGAGAAGATAACACGACTGTATTTGAAGGAAGTCATCTCCAGACATGGAATACCAATCTCTATTATCTCTGATAGGGATGGCAGATTTATTTCAAGATTCTGGCAGACATTAAAGCAAGCATTAGGAACTCGTCTAGACGTGAGTACTGCCTATCATCCACAAACTGATGGGCAGAGCGAAAGGACAATACAAACACTTGAAGACATGCTACGAGCATGTGTTATTGATTTTGAAAACAGTTGGGATCGACATCTACCGTTAGCAGAATTTTCCTACAACAACAGCTACCATTCAAGCATTGAGATGGCGCCGTTTGAAGCACTTTATGGTAGAAAGTGCAGGTCTCTGATTTTTTGGAGTGAAGTGGGGGATAGACAGATTACGGGTCCAGAGATAATACAAGAAACTACCGAGAAGATCATCCAAATTCAACAACGGTTGAAAACCGCCCAAAGTCGACAAAAGAGCTACGCTGACATTAAAAGAAAATATATAGAATTTGAAATTGGAGAGATGGTCATGCTTAAAGTTGCACCTTGGAAAGGCGTTGTTCAATTTGGTAAACGAGGGAAATTAAATCCAAGGTATATTGGACCATTCAAGATTATTGATCGTGTCGGACCAGTAGCTTACCGACTTGAATTACCTCAACAACTCGCGGCTGTACATAACACTTTCCATGTCTCGAATTTGAAGAAATGTTTTGCTAAAGAAGATCTCACTATTCCATTAGATGAAATCCAAATCAACGAAAAACTTCAATTCATCGAAGAACCCGTTGAAATAATGGATCGTGAGGTTAAAAGACTTAAGCAAAACAAGATACCAATTGTTAAGGTTCGATGGAATGCTTGTAGAGGACCCGAGTTCACCTGGGAATGAGAAGATCAGATAAAGAAGAAATACCCGCATTTATTTCCAGAAGATACGTCAACACCTCCAACTTCTTAAAATTTCGAGACGAAATTTATTTAACGGGTAGGTACTGTAGTGACCCGAACTTTTCAATGTTTATATATATGTTAAATGAAATTGTTATTTACATGATTAAGTGTTTCCAACATGTTAAGCAATCAAACTTGTTAAGACTTGATTAATTGAAATAGGTTTCATATAGACAATTGACCACCCAAGTTGACCGGTGATTCACGAACGTTAAAACTTGTAAAAAATATATGATGACATATATATGGATATATATATATAGTTAACATGATATTATGATAAGTAAACATATCATTAAGTATATTAACAATGAACTATATATGTAAAAACAAGACTACCAACTTAATGATTTTGAAACGAGACATATATGTAACGATTATCGTTGTAACGACATTTAATGTATATATATCATATTAAGAGATATTTATACATCATAATATCATGATAATATAATAATTTAAAATCTCATTTGATATTATAAACATTGGGTTAACAACACTTAACAAGATCGTTAACCTAAAGGTTTCAAAACAACACTTACATGTAACGACTAACGATGACTTAACGACTCAGTTAAAATGTATATACATGTAGTGTTTCAATATGTATTCATACACTTTTGAAAGACTTCAAGACACTTATCAAAATACTTCTACTTAACAAAAATGCTTACAATTACATCCTCGTTCAGTTTCATCAACAATTCTACTCGTATGCACCCGTATTCGTACTCGTACAATACACAGCTTTTAGATGTATGTACTATTGGTATATACACTCCAATGATCAGCTCTTAGTAGCCCATGTGAGTCACCTAACATATGTGGGAACCATCATTTGGCAACTAGCATGAAATATCTCATAAAATTATAAAAATATGAGTAATCATTCATGACTTATTTATATGAAAACAAAATTACATATCCTTTATATCTAATCCATACACCAACGACCAAAAACACCTACAAATACTTTCATTCTTCAATTTTCTTCATCTAATTGATCTCTCTCAAGTTCTATCTTCAAGTTCTAAGTGTTCTTCATAAATTCCAAAAGTTCTAGTTTCATAAAATCAAGAATACTTCCAAGATTGCAAGTTTACTTCCAAGTTTTCTAAATCCATTCCAAGTAATCATCCAAGATCAAGAAACCTTTATTACTTACAGTAGGTTATCTTTCTAATACAAGGTAATAATCATATTCAAACTTTAATTCAATTTCTATAACTATAACAATCTTATTTCGAGTGAAAATCTTACTTGAAATTGTTTTCGTGTCATGATTCTGCTTCAAGAACTTTCAAGCCATCCAAGGATCCTTTGAAGCTAGATCCATTTTTCTAATTTCCAGTAGGTTTATCCAAGGAACTTGAGGTAGTAATGATGTTCATAACATCATTCGATTCATACATAAAAAGCTGTCTTATTCAACGTTATAAACTTGTAATCACTAGAACATAGTTTAGTTAATTCTAAACTTGTTCGCAAATAAAGTTAATCCTTCTAACTAGACTTTTAAAATCAACTAAACACATGTTCTATATCTATATGATATGCTAACTTAATGATTTAAAACCCAAAAACACGATAAACACCATAAAACTGGATATACGCCGTCGTAGTAAAACCGGGGGCTGTTTTGGTTGGGATAATTAAAAGCTAAGAATAACTTTGATTTAAAAGCTATACTTCTGGAAAAATGATTTTTCTTATGAACATGAAACTATATCCAAAAATCATGGTTAAACTCAAAGTGAAACTATGTTTTTCAAAATGGTCTTCAAGATGTCGTTCTTTCGACGGAAATGACTACCTCTTTCAAAAACGACTTGTAACTTGTATTTCCGACTATAAACTTATAATTTTTCTATTTAGATTCATAAAGTTAAGTTCAATACGAAACCGTGGCCACTGGAATCACTCAGAACGGATTAGAAACGAAGAAATGGCGAGTAAAACAAGATTGATAAAAACTACTCATTTTACCCACGTGAAAGTTAGTAATAAATCTATTCCAACTATAACCTAATCAACTTATATTGTATATTATGTAATCTTGAGATACCATAGACACGTATACAATGTTTCGACCTATCATGTCGACCCATATATATATATATATATATTGCGGAACAACCATAGACACTCTATATGTGAATGTTGGAGTTAGCTATACATGGTTGAGGTTGATTCCAAAATATATATATAGTTTGAGTTGTGATCAATACTGAGATATGTATACACTGGGTCGTGGATTGATTCAAGATAATATTTATCGATTTATTTCCGTACATCTAACTGTGGACAACTAGTTGTAGGTTACTAACGAGGACAGCTGACTTAATAAACTTAAAACATCAAAATGTATTAAAAGTATTGTAAATATATTTTGAACATACTTTGATATATATGTATATATTGTTATAGGTTCGTGAATCAACCAGTGGCCAAGTCTTACTTCTCGACGAAGTAAAAATCTGTGAAAGTGAGTTATAGTCCCACTTTTAAAATCTAATATTTTTGAGATGAGAATACATGCAGGTTTTATAAATGATTTACAAAATAGACACAAGTACGTGAAACTACATTCTATGGTTGAATTATCGAAATCGAATATGCCCCTTTTTATTAAGTCTGGTAATCTAAGAATTAGGGAACAGACACCCTAATTGACGCGAATCCTAAAGATAGATCTATTGGGCCTAACAAACCCCATCCAAAGTACCGGATGCTTTAGTACTTCGAAATTTATATCATATCCGAAGGGTGTCCCGGAATGATGGGGATATTCTTATATATGCATCTTGTTAATGTCGGTTACCAGGTGTTCACCATATGAATGATTTTTATCTCTATGTATGGGATGTATATTGAAATATGAAATCTTGTGGTCTATTTTTACGATTTGATATATATAGGTTAAACCTATAACTCACCAACATTTTTTGTTGACGTTTTAAGCATGTTTATTCTCAGGTGATTATTAAGAGCTTCCGCTGTCGCATACTTAAATAAGGACAAGATTTGGAGTCCATGCTTGTATGATATTGTGTAAAAACTGCATTCAAGAAACTTATTTCGTTGTAACATATTTGTATTGTAAACCATTATGTAATGGTCGTGTGTAAACAGGATATTTTAGATTATCATTATTTGATAATCTACGTAAAGCTTTTTAAACCTTTATTGATAAAATAAAGGTTATGATTTGTTTTAAAATGAATGCAGTCTTTGAAAAACGTCTCATATAGAGGTCAAAACCTCGCAACGAAATCAATTAATATGGAACGTTTTTAATCAATAAGAACGGGACATTTCACCGACGAACCACATCCAACGTACCAGATGCTTTAGTACTTCGATGTTGTTTTATATCACGTCCGAAGGATTTCCCGGAATGATAGGGGATATTCTTATATGCATCTAGTTAATGTCGGTTACCAGGGTTCAATCCATATGAATGATTTTTGTCTCTATGCATGGGAAGTATATTTATGAGAAATGAAAATCTTGTGGTCTATTAAAATGATGAAAATGAATGATTATGATAAACTAATGAACTCACCAACCTTTTGGTTGACACTTTAAAGCATGTTTATTCTCAGGTATGAAAGAAATCTTTCACAGTGCATTAGCTCATTTTAAGGATATTATTTAGAGTCATTCATGGCATATTTCGAAAGACGTTGAATTCGAGTCGTTGAGTTCATCAAGATTATTATTAAGTCAAATATAGTTGGATGTATTATGAAATGGTATGCATAATGTCAACTTTCGATGAAAGGAAAGTTTGTCTTTTAAAAACGAATGCAATGTTTGTAAAATGTATCATATAGAGGTCAAATACCTCGCGATGTAATCAACTATTGTGAATCATTTATAATCGATATGGACTTCATCCGGATGGATTAGGATGGGTCCATACAGTTGGTATCAGAGCGGTGGTCTTAGTGAACCAGGTCTTGCATTAGTGTGTCTAACTGATTGTCGTTAGGATGCATTAGTAAGTCTGGACTTTGACCGTGTCTGCATGTCAAAAGTTTTGCTTATCATTTTTGTCGGAAATCATCTGTTTATCATCCTTAGGAAATTTTCTGCTTATCATTCTTATTCTAGACACATCTTACTACAATGATTGCATGAATAGTGTATAGACAAAATTCGTATCTTAGTGTATCTGCTAATTCATATCTTAGCATATCTGTTACTGTAGACTTTGCCTGACAACTTCTGTAGATTCCTCCGTAACTTATGGAATTTTAGTATTATATATGCATATGTAAATTATGTATTGTAGGGTACTAATCTACATCCTATAATCTATTTCTTATCGAAAATACTTCATCTGATCGTACGAGATGAATCCCTCAACCAGTTCGAGTCCCTCAGATTCCGATAGCTATTCCGATAGTTATTCTGACAACTATTTCGACATGGATATTTACCTAAGCTCCGAAAGCAGTGTCACCAGAATGAATCAACCAATCATCCATCCCCAATTCATCTAATGGGTTCATAATCGACTTAATCGATGGAGACGAGAAGAAGGCGATCCTTTCCACCCACCAACCTGTACTCTTGACGAATTACTCAAAGCACTTACCGGTGAATCAATCCGAAACACCATTTTCACCCTCATTTCTAGAGTAGCTCGACATGATTATATTCTATCCACAATTCTAAACCTTATTTATCCGCTCATTCCGACCGACAAATCATTCCGGAATAATAGAAGAAGTCAACGAACTTCGAGCTCGAGTAATCAATTTGGAATATATGGTGCAAAACTTACCAGCTTCAGCAACAACACCCGTACCATCAACAACACACGCCTCAACATCGCAATCTATACCTCGAGCATAATCATCGTTTTACATGACATTCTACATCATTTATCTTCGTTCGGTATAGCGATTATGTAATCTCTAATGTTTTAGAGATTATATATTCTTGTTCTAACGGTAAATCAAATGAGTTTAATATCATATTGACTCATTAAATCCATGATTACATCTGAAGAAAATATATAAGTATATATATTTTTTCATAAAAATTGTAATTAAAAATTCTTTCGTACAAACTGTTAATGGTGAAAATATTTTAACGGGTAGGTAATACCCTAGAAATAATTAGATTTCACATTAATAAGTTACACTGTACATTCTTCGAATCTGATTCAACAGTCATTTACTATCCTACTTACATCCACCGATATACAAATCCGTTCACCACATAACAACCATTTTCATCCAATTTCATATTTGAATTTTGATTTATCAGAATCCAACAAGTGGCATAATGAAAAAAACATTGGACAAAATAAAATTTGTTAGAAACAAACAAATTAACCATGAGAAAATTTTGTTAAGAATCCACGCTAACAAAATCCTAGCTAACTGTTCCTAGCTAACTGATTACATTTTATTTATCGCAGTTTATTTATCGCAATTTAATTATCACAATTTTATTTATCGTCATTTAATTTCTGTTATTTACTTTACGCACTTTATTTATTGTCATTTAATTTATGTTATTTATTTTACGCACTTTAAATATCGGGACACATATACAAGGTTTTGACATATCATATCGACGCATCTATATATATTATTTGGAATAACTATAGACACTCTATATGCAGTAATGTTAGAGTTAGCTATACAGGGTTGAGGTTGATTCTACAATAATATATATAGTTTGAGTTGTGATCGAGTCTGAGACGTATACGGGTCACGATACGTATTATTTAATTCGAATATAATATATTAAACTATATATGAATTACTGGACTGTTAACTGTGGACTATCGACTGTGGACTAATAACATTGGATAATTAAAAAGAATTAAAATATTGATTATAACATATGAAACTAAACAATTCTTCAAGTTTGCCACTTGATTTCATCTTAAACCACATTTGTATCTTGACGGTTACAATCCGCGTTCAAACCTTTCGTGATTCTTGAAAACACTTCAATCGATAGGATGAACCAACCGCACTTCATCTACAGAAGAAGAGATTGATGCATATAGTTATGCACCTGAAAACACTCGAAACCTGTGTAAACATTTAACACGTGTCTGTGCTAGCTCCTTTGGCATTGTTATTACCGAAAATAACATTGCAACTCTTTTTAAATTAGCCAAATTTGTCACAGCTCCAGCAAGTCAACTTCGACTTTTCAGTCGGACTAGCCTTACTATAACCTTGATATATATGCGTGTTCTTTTATTATTACCAGAGAACTTTTTATATTCCACCATACTACCATCAGCGTTTAATCATCTAAAAACACAATTCTCTTGAAACCACCTCGGATTGATAACCGACAATTCAGATATGGCTGCATTAAATGCAGACGAAACAGTAAAATTGCAGATGGCCTAAATGACCAAGAGTTTGATGGTAAAAGAATGGAGTGTTGGGAACACTCGATATAAAATTTGGTACTGAAAAAAGGATTGAGCAAACCATGAAAGAGACCAAGGACAAATACAAGGATCATACCCTATATCCTAAGAATCTAGGTAATTCTGTATCCAATGAAGTCTTCAGCATAAATCTTACTCCGAAGTCATGTTAAAATCTTACGGAAAATTTTTCTTCATCAACCTTTGAACTTAGAAATTCCAAAATATCATCATAAATATCTTCGGTGTTTATGAGGATATCTTCATAAATGTCCTCGTCCGAAGTTATATATCTCTTCATACTATCTGTACTACATCATATTGGAAAGTGTTTTAGTTTCCTATATTCTGTAAAAATTTTAAGTATAAATTATGAATGAATTCTGGAGAAGTGTTAGGAATTGAAGCATGAGTTAGTATAATATAATGACACTTGGCCAACGTGATTATATTACAGTAAGTCATGCTGAGTTTCTATTGGAACATGATGATTCACAGATCATAACGTCATCATGTGCCATGTTACATAACTCTTTCATTCTACTTAACTTCTGAACATATCAAGAAAATATATTATTGATAGTTCTATTTTCTGTAATTTTGATAAATTTGAAAATCAAATCGTGCTATCACGTTCCTTACTGCTTAGAACATTATAATTATTCGAAAACTCTATATCTACAATTCTGGACCATTATTCGCTTGATTTAGAATCGGGAAGAGAAAACAAGAGCACGGAGCTCTGAAATATAAAGGAAAATATAAAGCCGATCACAAACACATAAGTTACAAACCGTGGATATTAATACGAATAGCAATATAAAGACACTGCATAATTAAGAATATTATCACCCCAAGGGCGATGTTGAAGAACATAGATTCCTCCGGTGGAAGTTGAAAAAGGTGAATGATTGTTGCGATAGTAAGGATGAGGACAAGGGTCAGAACTGGATTAAGCATTTTCACAATCGTTTGGATGTATGAACTAAGAAAGAAAGTATAGGAATGATGAGAATAATGGAACGGAAGAATTTAATTTATAATGGAAATATCAGACAGAGCAATCGAGGCAGATCATCACATTTAATTAAAGAGATCCTAATTTCCTCATTTACCTAAAAATCAAATCTTATAGATTTCATAGATTTTCTTTAAATCCCTTAAATCCCAGAATTCAACCAAGACAACGTCAAAAGTAAAGAAGCACCTTATTTTATAAATTCAATCGTGACTACGTCAAAAGTTAAATCTCTATCTCAATATTTTGTGATAGCTTCATTCGTGCTCTTCGAATAATCGAATTGTTTTACCCATATTACTCAAAGATGATAAAACTCTATTTATCAACTCATATTCATCATGAAAACATTTTTATTGTTAGCCATGACCACCTCACTCAAATTTCGGGACGAAATTTCTTTAACGGGTAGGTACTGTGACGACCCGGGAATTTCCGACCAAATTAAAACATAATCTGTAAATGAATTCAACACGATAAGCAAAGTCTATAATGTTGAGTCTCAAACTCTTGAACTGTTTATATGGAATCATTTAACCTAGACTATTCCCGACGATTCACTAACCATTGTGTGTAAGTATGTATGTAAATAAATATATATTAAAGATTCAATAAATTATATAATTGGTAGATATAATATAATAAATGGAAACATATCAAACTAAATTACAAATTTGAATATAATTGTTAGTATTATTATTAAGTAGTATTATTATTAATATCATTAATAAGATTGTTATTATTATTATTAGTATTAGTATTAGTATGTATATTGTAATGTATAAATATTAAATATATGTTATATAATTACTAGATATTACATAAATTATAATATTAGAATTACAAGTTAAAAATAGAATTTTTATATTTATAATGTTATTGTAACTTTCATCAAAATAAATACTAATATTAATATTAAGATCTATTATGAATATTATTATATTAATATTACATATAGATATAAACTTTAATACATGTAATTTATTGTATTAATGTTATTATTAGAAAATAATACCATTTATTATTATTATCATTAATAATATTATTATTATCATTTTTTTTATAATTCTTAGTATCATTATTATCTACTATTATTAATATAATAATAATTATTATTATTATTGTTATTATTAATATTATTAATATATTTATTAATTATTAATATTAATTCCATAAATCATTGAAATCATAAAATGGAGTACAAATCAGTTCACCACCTCCCTGCATCTAAATCATTTTTTTTTCTAATTGGATTGATTCTATAACCAGATATATATAAAAAAATCTGTTCTTTTTCATTATCCGTATTAATTATTATTTTTTACTTACTGAGGATTCGATTCTGGTATAATCCAAATGCACGTCCCTGTTGAGCTGTTTAATTTTTTTATTTCTTATCTAATTTGTTACACATCCTAATCAGTAGTACAAAGCAGTTAGGAATTTTTGTTCATCTCTATTTATTTTATTAATTCTCATGTACTGATAAAATCATTCGGTCGATCCTCTAATGCTATAATTGGTACGGCATATTCAGTGTTAGGTAATTAAAAACGACTTTACCTTATTAAATATCAATTATAATAACCTTTAACAGCTTTTACTAGAACGAAATCAATCAGAAAGGATGAAGAACCGATACATGTCCTGTTCTTGTAAATTTTTTTACAAACTTCAAGTTCTTGATTTATTTCAAATTCTATTAATGCGGTTATGTTCTAAATCGTTCATTTAAACTATCTGGAGAATTTCAAGGTTCAATTTGTTCTATCAAACTCAAATTTTGAAGTCAAAAGTAAGTTTTAAAAACAGTCAATCGATTGTTCATCAACAAAATTAAGATTCGTTTTTGTGTTTCATACTAAATTGATGGTCCAAAAAGTTTGTAGGAACGATTTCTAACATAGTTTATGTAGGAAGTATTTTCTAAAATGATCTTAAACTCACAATCGCGATTTAAGTTTTATAAATTGTTTTTCGTAAGCAACAGGTGTTTTAATTCGAATTTTTTAATTATTTCGTTTTTAATTAATTCGAACATTTAATATAGATGGTGTATCCTTCGTTTATAATTATTTAAAATATATGAAAAACAATTTAAATCATGTTGGTGGTTACCTGATCTACTGGAAGGAGGAGAAGAAGATGAACACTGTAGTAAACGAGTTAAATAAAATTGGTTTGAAGAATTAATCAGAAAAATGAAAGTAGCTAAGTGGTGTTGTGTGTTTGTGATTGAGTGAAAGGTCTCGGGTTCGATCCAGGGGGAGAGCAGCTATTTTTTTATGGGATTCTTTCTTGTGAGGTAGCCTTCTTACTAATATTAAATATCATTATTATTATCATTATTATTATTTATTATTATCGTGATTATTATTATTATTGTTATTGAAAGTATTATAAATGATATTAGTATAGTAATTATTATTATTATTATTAATATCACAATCGTAATTATAAAGTATTATAACCGTTATTATTATTAATCGTATAAGTATTATTATTATTATTACTACTCTTATTGTTATGATTAAGATTAAAATTATTGTTATTATTGATATATTATCATTAATATTATTATTATTGTCTTTAGCAAAATCATTAAAAGTATTATTGTCAAAAATTTTAGAATTATCATTTAAATATTAATATTAGTACTATCTCATGATTTCTGAAATTTCTACTTAAACTAGTATTATGATTAAAATTAACCTTACTATTAAAAGTAATATGTTTATTAGAACTATCATTTTTGTCTTATCATCTATATTAAAAATTTTCATTTTTAAATTAATATTATTACTATCATAATTATTATCATTTTTATCATTACTAGGATTATTACAAATAGATATTTTTCTTTTACATATCACAATTTTGTTATTAGTAAAATGATATTAAATAGGCTATATGAATTAAGTATATTAAATTATCTATATCTATATCTATATAATACATAAATACAACAAGTATATTATTGGTAATAAATATAAATTTGCTAAATTACAATTTTATGTTTTAATAGATATAAATTGATATAGGTTCGTGAATCCGAGGCCAACCCTGCATTGTTCAGTTCCGTCGTATGAATATTTTTACTACAAAATATTGGATTGTGAGTTTCATTTGCCTTTTTACTCTTTATATTTTTGGCCTGAGAATACATGCGCAATTTTTATAAATGTTTTACGAAATAGACACAAGTAATTGAAACTACATTATATGGTTGAATGATCAAAGCCGAATATGTCCCTTTTGCTTGGTAACCTAAGAATTTGGAAACCGATCTCCAAATTGTGGCGAATCCTAAAGATAGATCTATGGGCCCGACGAACCCCATCCAACGTACCGGATGCTTTAGTACTTCGATGTTGTTTTATATCACGTCCGAAGGATTTCCCGGAATGATAGGGGATATTCTTATATGCATCTAGTTAATGTCGGTTACCAGGGTTCAATCCATATGAAAGATTTTTGTCTCTATGCATGGGACGTATATTTATGAGAAATGAAAATCTTGTGGTCTATTAAAATGATGAAAATGAATGACTATGATAAACTAATGAACTCACTAACCTTTTGGTTGACACTTTAAAGCATGTTTATTCTCAGGTATGAAAGAAATCTTCCGCGGTGCATTAGCTCATTTTAAGGATATTATTTGGAGTCATTCATGGCATATTTCAAAAGACGTTGCATTCGAGTCGTTGAGTTCATCAAGATTATTATCAACTCAAATATAATTGGATGTATTAAGAAATGGTATGCATAATGTCAACTTTCGATGAAAGGAAAGTTTGTCTTTTAAAAACGAATGCAATGTTTGTAAAATGTATCATATAGAGGTCAAATACTTCGCGATGTAATCAACTATTGTGAATCGTTTATAATCGATATGGACTTCGTCCGGATGGATTAGGACGGGTCCCTACAGTACATACTTAATCATTGTTACGCTTATAACCCGTTCGTTTATGTGAAGAAATAAATAAAGTGTTAGTTGATGTGTAAATATATATATATATATATATATATATATATATATATATATATATATATATATATATATATATATATATATATATATATATATATATATATATATGTATGTATGTATGTATATATGTGTGTATTTGAGAACACATGCATGTATAAGTTTATACATGGGTTTTGATAGCGTTAAGTCTTGTGAGACTAAAAGTTGAAGTTTAGACGTGTATAGGAAGCGAGAACGAGGCGTACAAGTTGAATAATTAATTGTTATTTTTGTTGCCGAGAGACTGGTCAGGCCACGCCTAATGGCGCGCCGCGATGACCATTGTCGCGCCGTGGCATATCAAACAAACCAGAGTCAGGAGGCATGCAAAGAAGGGTCGAGTTTTCCTTTAAATGTCACGCCGCGGAGAAGAAGGTCGCGCCGCGACCAATAACTAGAATCTGAGTCATGAGTGAATTAAGACAGCTCGTAAAATACGTTAATTGCCGCGCCGAGACAACTTGGGTCGCGCCGCGACAACTGGGGTCGCGCCGCGACCCACTATTGAACTAGTTCTGGATTTTGTTTTTAAAATAATTGGTTCAAGGGAAAATTCGTCTTTTTACGTATAGATCTGAAGGGAGCATTTAATCTCCACCACTTATCCCATTTAATTCATTTCTTTTCCATTTTCTTTCTCCAATTTCTCTCAAAACATAAAAAAACCCACTTAGATTCAAATTGAGATTTGAGAGTGAAGAATTTAGAGTTGATCTTTGGAGCAAGAATTAAAGTTGTTCTCCTCGTTCTTAGCTACGAGTGGATAGTGTTGGTAAGTCTTAACTCTATGTTTTGAGTTTTAATTAGTTTATGCTAGGGTTTGGTTCATTTGGGACTTGTAAGACCCATTTGGGGATTTAATTGGTGGATTTGGGTTAATTTGATGTAAGAAAACCCAAATGGTATTAACCTAGGGTTTGTTCATGTAATTGGGGTTTTGTAAGTGTTAAATACTGTTTTTAGTCACTAATACACTTGTAAATGATGAAATCATGTTAAGGGGTTAAGTTTGACCGAGTTTGTGGGTATAAGTGTTAAAATGGGTCAAATGAGTCATGGTTGACCTAATTGGGTGAAATGGGTATGAAATACCCTAAGTTTGTGTTAATTGGTGATAGTAGGCTCTAATCACTAGCTTTTAGTGATTTATGACGAGTCATGGCCATTAATGGGCGGTTTGGTGGGTGTGAGTCATTTAATGCGGTTAGGACATTAAATGCTCAAGAGTGAGTAAGGTGGTTAATTCCACTTGTTGTGTATTGAATGTGTACTTATGTATTAGGTACCTTGCTTGAAGCATTCGAGAGTAATTAATCACCACCGACGTGATAAGGTGAGTGGAATAATTATATGCGTGCATATATGATGTATTTATTTGTGAGGTATGAGTTGTGAAGTGTCGATGTGTTAAGACACCACTTCTCACGTGGCGAGTGAAGTGTTGATGTGTTAAGACACCACTCGGGAGTGAAACATCGATGTGTTAAGATGCCACTTCGAGATATGTAGCGAGTGAAGTGTTGATGTGCTAAGACACCACTCGGGGTGAAGTGTCGAAGTGTTAAGGCACCACCCGGGGTGAAGTATCGATGTGTTAAGATGCCACCCGTGGGGTTAGTGTACGAGGTGTTAAGTGCACTAATGGTTGTTATGAACTCCGACGGTCCTTTAAATACCGTTCCCTCGTTGGATTGGTTAACCATGGTTGTGTGTGGATTGTAGCATATTATATTGTTTAAACTATATGCTATTGTTATGCTAGCTCGTATGGTGGAAGGTTTAGCATTATACTGGTGATGGTATGATTATTTATATTGCTAGCATGTATGCGGTAAATGCATAAGTGATTGCAAGTAAGTAGGTTGTATATGTAATCGTATAATTGTTGCACTCACTAAGCATTAGCTTACCCCTTCTCGTTGTTTATCTTTTTAGATGCAGGTGCGGATAAGGGCAAAGGGGTTGTTGGGCACTAGGTGTCCCTTGGGGATGCTTGTTGAAGCTTTTGAAGTTGGCCTAGTGTTTTGAGTAGTTTAGCCCCAAACCATGCTCGAGGTGTTGTTTGGATTAAAACTATCATTTTAAATGGGTCGAACTTGTAATACATTTGATTAATGGCCTTTGTGCCTTTTGTAAACATTTAACTTGTGATATTGTTTGAATGGGTTTTATGTAACCGTTATTTTGGGCGCTAATGGTTTATTGTTTTTTTTTTAAAAAAATTTATCGTATGAAATTCGGGTTGGGTTGTTTCATTTCTATACCTGGAACAGACGGGGATGTCAAGCCCTATGGATCCATATACAACTATTCACGCCCACCAGTTCTTATAACTGACAGTTACTAGTTACCAAAGCTAAGGGATTTTCGGTTCAAACTCAGTGTAGAATTTAGTATGTACTTGTATCCATTGCGTTTAAAATAAAGTGCATGTATTCTCAGCCCAAAAATATAGATTGCAAAGCAATTTAAAAGGGATCTATAAACTCACCTTAGCAGCACATAGATTCATTCATTGAAATGTGACCGAAACTCGGAATGCGAAATAACTGTAGATCTCAACCTAGAGAACATATGTTGGTCAATACATGTCTAACAAGCTAGGTTGGGTCATAGTGTATCACAATCCTAATGCTGGAGACCGACATGTAAAAGTTAACAAAAGTCATCTCAAAAGTCAACCTGACCCAATATGATCTTTAAATCTATACATGTTTATTATATTAACATAGTATAAGTCTTAATAATTGAACGAATTTAGAGTTTATCAAACTTGAAACATTATTTATTTCAGGAGTTATATTATATTTGAATGATCATGGCAATTGAATATATTTTAACATTTCATATAGTTTTCCAATACTTGTAAAATCAGACTATAGTTTTTATAAGGCTTTAAAATATGATAAAACAGTCAACTTGACAATTGTTCAACGAGACGTGCCTTATATAAGAATTCATTTACTCGACTAATAATATTTGGAAATTCAATTTATCAATCTCATAAACAAGTTGTTTAAATATCAATTTACAGTTTCAAACACAATTTCAATTAATATTAATCATAATTCAGTTGACCATAACTTTTAATCCGCTTCTCGAAAACACACGATTTTTAAATGAAAAATTATTAATTTTTCGACAGCTTTCCAACGACATGCATATCATATACCTTACATCAATAACATATGTATCAAATTCGTGATTTATCATAAACTATCTAACGATAAAATTAAAGCATACAAGTATGCATAAACATATATACTCGAGCACTAGACAGGGATACACTATTAATATATAAAAGATAAGATATGAGTGCTCACGTATCAATATTGAGATTCAATATTGCAGGAAAGTACGTAGACGCAACGGAGATGATAAACACTAAATTAACCTCACAAGCATACCCCTGAACAATACCCATAACCTCCATAGCTATAACCCATAATTTCCTTAGCTCTATCCCGCTCGAAAAACCATTTTTGAAATCACTCGGACAGCACTCCGTCGTAATATTTTATGTATAATACTACTAATAATAATTCTTCTCACCATAAGATTAATAATAATATTAATTAATCTTACTAATAATAGTATTAATAATAATAATAATATAAATATAAATTATAAGTTACAGAGAAAAGAAAAAGAAATGTGAAAGTGTGTGAGAGTGTCGAGCAAAACTGGTCAATTTATAGCACCTCTCCTGCATTCTGGCCTCATGCGATCGCATGGGCATGCATGCATTTTGCCATGCGATCGCATGGCTTCTGTCCCCAGCTCAAAATCGTTTAACATTTTGCTTGTCGACATGATTAAATATATATAATATATATAATTTATATTAATTAATTATATATTATATTATATTCTCGTGACTAGTTAACTTGAAATTTTGGTTCCGATGTCTTGTACGTTTACGTTCGACTTATGTCCCGGTTCCGGTTTTTCGAACGTCCTTTCATACACTTAGAAAACTTGTACTTTACGTTTCGCGACGTATACATTTATCAATAATTAGACTTAATCAATGATAAACTATATTACCCGAAGTATAACTTAATCATTTGAGTGTTTTGGTCATTTGCTTCCTTAAATCAACATCTCGTTATCAATTAAAATATAAATAATAATATCAAAACGTTTTATATCTAAATTACTATTATATATTATCACATCGTAAAATATATATTATTTTAAAATATTTATTTAATTATGAAACAATAAACGAGTGCTATAAACCTTTTTTAAAAAAAAATATATATTTCGAACCCATATATATATATATATATATATATATATATATATATATATATATATATATATATATACAATATAAATACGTTGCAAGTTATTTTATATATCTAATTCCAAATATAATCAAAAGGGAAAGATTTTCTAAATCGAAGTGGACCTCACAACAGAGACCCGTAACAATCGTAATAGCTATGTGATTGTTAGATGCTATCAAAATATCTTCTACTTCGATCGTTTGATAATATCCTTTAATTTCGTCGATAAACATATAAAACATATATTGAGACAAATACGTTTAATGTAAAGTATTATACACTTAATACTTTGTTGACGTTTTCAAGTTGTAATATATATATATATATATATATATATATATATATATATATATATATATATATATATACATACATACATACATATATATACATATCTTATGTTTACAATCGTTCGTGACTCGTCGAAATTTGGTCGAGGTTAAATGAATACATGAACATAGTTCAAAATGTTTGAGATTTAACTTATCAGACTTTGCTTATCGTGTCGAAAACATTAAATCATTTAAGGATTAAGTTTAAATTTGGTCGAAAATTTCCGGGTCATCACATCAGCCATAATGGTCCCAAGATGCACCGAACATTGCGAATCACCTGATCATGCATACATACATACATACACCCATACATAAACCAATATACATACCTACATACATCCGTACACAAATATACCTACGTACATACCTACATACATACATAAAATATAATAATACATACATAACATACACACATAAATAAGCATATACATACATACGTACATACATCTTACATATATACATAAATACTTACACACCTCCATACATACATACATACCTACATAGGCATACATACATGCACAAAACATACATACCTACATCCGTATACGTTGATACATACCAAGTCATACATAAACCTAATAACAAGAACATACATACTTAAATACATATACATATATACACATCTACAAACAGGCAAAACATACATACATACATACATACATACATACATACATACATACATACATACATACACATAATAATATGCTAATAATAGTAACTAGTAATAGTAATAATAGTAATGGTAAAATGTAATAATAATAACGGTACTATAATAATGGAAATAATAATAATAATAATAATAATAATAATAATAATAATAATAATAATAATAATGATGATGATGATGATGATGATGATGATAATAATTAAAATAATAATAATAATAATAATAATAATAATAATAATAATAATAATAATAATAGTGATAATATTACTATTACCAATTAATTAATTAATAATAATATAATAATAATGATACTAGTGATAATAATATTACTAGTGTAAAGATCGTTTATTTATTCAAAACTTAATTATATAATACACCATTAATTATTAATTATTGAAGAAATGATCAACAATTCCACTACGCTCATACTCAACTATCTAACGACATGAATTATGAATAGTTGAATAGTTGAATAGTTGATAGAACTACAAAATAGTCTCACAAGTAAATAGTTAATAGAAGGTTGATGTATGTATGCCCGGCCACATGCCCTTGAAAACGATATAAATACAATTTATAGATCAACTTTGCTGTAAAATAATAAAAAAAAAAAAAAAAAAAAACTTGCAAATGACATTAATTTGATAGAAGGATATATTGACCCCTTGAAAAATGTATTTATATAGACATAATACATGATAGTAGTGTTGAACGTACATGATATAAGTGTAGTGCGATGGCAAAAAAAAAACTATGACCCGTATGTATCCCTCCATGATGGGCGTGTAAAAATCATAAAAGTTTAACCTGCGGGCACGGGTAGGGGTAAAAATTGTAGTTGCCAACAGGTCGGGGTGGTCGTTGATAAAACTCGATCAGCTAATCCTTGAATTGTTCAAGACGCCGTCGCTACTCATGGAGTAGTTAAGTATATACTAGTGAAGTAACTCATAAGTACAACAACAACAATACTCAATCCTGCATATACGAGGTACGGGGGAGGCGAGATGTAGATCATCATTCCTCTACCCTAGAATAGAAGATATGTCGTTTCTTTAACCACGAGTCGAGAAAAAAATTATCCACTCACAGAAAGAGAAAGTCATCCCCTCTCTACTCTAAGTCTAAAAGAAATAATCTAGTTCCTGAAAGTCTGCATAAGAAAGATCATTATTATATATCTACTTGTATTATTATATGATACGGAGTACTATATACTATACTATCTAGATATTTATATTGGGTTGATCAATTCAAGTGTGATTGACTATATTTTTTTTTTTTTTGAATTGGCGAGTAAATCATCCTATGAACGAGTATATTGATTCTTTTATAGAGGGTAAACCTTGAGTAATCGAGTCCCTGAGTGCGAAATCTGGTATCGGGTGAATTGCGCACAAGGTGCTCCCTCTGATGACACTCTCTTTTTGAACGAAATGACTTTGCCAAGATTCGAACTCGGGTGGTGTGCTTCATCGAGCAACTCAGTGACCACTTAGGCAAGCCTTGATAAATGACTATATTATAATGAATCATAAGATAAGTATACGAGTATATGACACATGGATTGTTCAATGTCCAAACAAAAATAGTTATAGTTATTAATTATTAATTAATATGGTTGGTTTGTAATGCGATCACATGGAAACGGATACCAGGCTTTGTGTTGGGCTTCGACAGGCTTCGACCCAATTTTTATTTAATTATTATTATTATTATTATTATTATTTTTTCTGATTTTAATTTATATAAAATATTTATATAAAATAAAAAAACTTATATTTTAAAAACCTAAAAATAAAAAAATATATATATTTTTTTAATTTTATAGTAAAAATGAAAAATTAGCTTTTAAAAATATATAAACTTTTTATACACTTATATATAGAATATATATATATATATATATATATATATATATATATATATATATATATATATATATATATATATATATATATATATATATATATATATATATATATATATATATATATATATATATATATATATATATATATATATATATTTCTTTTTAATGTTTTATATTTTTTTTTTTTTCTTTTGGAACATTTCGGTTATAATTATGGTTTTGATTGTAGTTTGGTCTTGGCGGTTGATAATTACGTCGCTAAAATGACAAGTCAACTATGCATATAAATATAATGTAATATATATATAATTATATAAAATTATATATATATATATATATATATATATATATATATATAAGTGTCGACAAGCTTGCAAACAAAAGATCCTGAGCTGTAAAATGGTGCCATGCGATCGCATGGCCTGGAGGCATAAACTCCATGCGATCGCATGGAGTCCTGTAGCTACCCAAGTGCTATAAAAAGCAACGAATTCGGACGAATGAATTACACCTTTTTCTTTTTCTTCCTCTTTAATCATAATTATATTTTTAATTATAATTTTAATTTTAAATTAAGTTTAATAATAATTGATGTGCGAGCGGTGGTACGTGAAATACTATTATTATTTATTACGAAATGCGATACAAATTACACAAGTTTTATATAGTTTATTTACAGATGGATATACCTAAACCTTGCTACAACACTATAGGCAGTGTACCTAATCGTAGAGTAGTATAGTTTTTAGTAAGTCCGGTTCGTTCCACAGGGAGACGACTTATTCTACACTATATTTTTATATAACTATATTTGTACAAAATATAAATATATATATATATATTACAATTATTATTATTAAAAAAGGAGGTTTTACCATTTAATGACTGGTTTGTCGATTTTATATTTTAAGCGAAGCGTAAAAGAGATTACCTAGATTAAACTAAAAAAAGTCAGACATTGATTCTCATATATGTAGATTACCTGGATAGTTAAATTTTCTTTACTTGCTGAGTCGCTACTTCAGAGGATCTATGCAATTCTTCTTATAAGGGGTTAACTCCTTCCTATATGTTCTGAAGGTGGATGCCTCAATATATATGGGACAATAATAATTGTAAGACGATTTATACTACAAAATGAATAAATGTCACCATGCAGAATTGAGCCCCTTCTTGCCTTCCCTATGTTTACTCGCTGATCATAACATCATTGTTTTCATCAACTTGATAATTGACCATACACAAATACGTTGTTTATTATTAGATTTTATGTGATTAAAAAAATGATTCAGCGGTTCCAGATTAGTCAAAAGTCCACCTAGACCAAGAATATTAACCACAAGCATCTTAAACGCGCAACAAGAATCGAATTCAAGAAACAATAACCGATTCAAACATTTCATCAAACACCTTTTGCGAACATGTCAACACCCCAAAACCAGTATAAATACCAATCATCAAATTTCGAACATACACATCATCAACAACCCCAAAGTTAACAGAAAGAGCATCATCACTCTGATCAACGTTGACACGTCCTTTCAATATAAAGGGAATACTAATACAATCTGGCACAATGTAATTCAACAAGATTTGCTTATACACAGCCAATGAATGTGGTTTTCCAACAGTGTTACTTAAATTACTAGAATACGCTCTGATACTTGCGCTGTATGTAAAGAGATTGGTGTTATCGGTTACTAGAGAAACAAGAGAAGCATAATTGAGTGATCCAAATGATGAAATGTGCATCGATTTCTAAAAACATGTTGAACGAATTAGTATAAGATTTCTCATGTTCTTACAGTTGTCTAATACTCGTAAAAATGCCTATCGATTTCAAATATTTGCGAAAACGGACATAGATTACACGATGGTCATTTTTACACGAAAACTGTATTTACAAGTAATTAATCAACATAATAAAAAGTAAAATATCTTGATTAATTTCACAGATCTAATAATCTGACATAGATTTATTTATGTTTCATCATATAGTAGACTAACACACATAGAAAGTATATAATGAAAGATCAATTCAATATGATTACATGTTCCAGATTATATTTTTGAACGATAAGATGCATATAAGGGTAGTCCATTGTCCATGTGCAGGGTGAACATGGTTCTGTATGTAGCTTCTTTACTTTCATCCACCAGTTTAAACTTGAAATAGTAAACAAGAAAAGCTGCCATTATCTTCATTGTCTGTATGCAAATTCTTTCCCTAAGCATATTCTTGGTCCTCCCTAAACAAATGCATTTCAATTTAGTTATGGGTGTCAACTAAAATGCACATATATATCAAATTCACATTCACAAGAGCATAAAATATCTTTGTTACTTACTTGAAATGCTGTAAATTTGAATGGACTGTCAGGCTGAAAAACACCATCATGGAGCCACCTTTCGGGCCGAAATTGCTCTGCATCTTCACCCCAAATGTATGTCATTCTTCCCATTGGGTATGGCATATAGCCTATACCGTCTCCTTTCTTGATCTTGAAACCATCCGGTAAAATATCATCTTTCTCTGAACACTTCCCATCCTGAACAACCAAGCTTACATGAGTTAGAAGTACCAAATGCACCCAGTTTACTTAATTATGGTTAAGGTTATAAGTTTTTCTCTCCCAGGAGGGCTAGTAATCCAATCTCATAGTCTAATGAACGCAGTTCAGCATAATTACTTCCTGGCTGTTTTCAAACCTTCTCTGGCCACCACAAGATTCATCTTGAGACTCTTGCAAGGATATCAGGGCCCCAACACTGGCCTATCTTGTGATGGTTTCAGTTTACTTAATCATGAATCTGGTAAATTGGTTTTTGTTATCTCAAACATATCAAACGAAAAAAAATTGCAAGGGTAAATCGATTCTTGATCTACTCATTTTGATCATTTTGACATATTACCCAACCCACTTATAGTGCCACCTTTTATGAATTAATTGACCCTAAATGCACTCTGTTACCAGAGGAACAGGAGGATAGAGTCTGAGAGTCTCAGTTAAAGCTGCATGAAGATAATGGATTTTTTCAAGAGCCGGTTCCGTTAACTTGAGGGAGAATGCATCGATAGAACGTATGTCCTCAGCTTCGATGGCTTCTTTCACTTCAAGTGCTACTCTCTCTTGAATGAAAGTGTTCTTACAAAGCATGTAAAAGAACCAAGTGAGTGTGGTTGCTGATGTATCTTTCCCAGCAATAATGAAACTAAGTATTATGTCTCTCAAGTATTGATCACTCAATTTTGTAGGATTTGTTTCGCTTTCAGTCAAGAATCTTGATAGTATGTCCTCTTTATTTCCCTGTTTTCATAAAACAAAGCCACATAAACCTAACCACTTCGAAAATTTTAATGATGAATATCAGATGAAAACTCCAAAGAAGTAGTGTTTGGGACGGGTTGGGTTTGACCCAAAACACTATTTTCTTACATAAGTTATTCAATCTTCTATGAATAGCTAGTGTAAATTAATAATAAACTAAATTTTAGATAATACAATTTATTCAACCGGTTAATTGGGGTATGATACTCACTGTTTGATGATATACTTTTGTTTGATGATTTTTGTAATGACCTGATCCAATCCGACCTAATATGACCCGAACCGACACATTCAATTTTTCGTTTAAGTTACATGAAAAAAAATTGGACCCCATTAAGTTATGATCCTAGATTCGCCATTGTACTCACATCAAGTTTCTCACTTTTCATCATACACCTCTTGTGTTGTATCAATTCATACACAAAGTTATCGATCATTTTTATGTTTTTCTTCAAAGAAGCTTCTGCCCCAAAGTTGAAATACCTTTTCACCCTCCATAACACATCAACATATCGTCGGAAGGTAATAGCATTTGAATCTTCAAAAGCTATCATAAATCGATTACTAACTTCATCTGAACCAGATAAAGTATCAAGATTAAACCCAAATCCGACCTTGAATATCGAATCTAAAGTGGATTTCATTAAAAGATCCTGCAAAATTAAAGAATTTTGTAATTGTGTTGCAACCCTTATCAAAATTCTAGAGTGTTATTTAACCTTTTTGTTGTGTTAACTATTTATAGTAGAAAGATTTAATAGACATGCTCCAACTCTTACCTGTTTTGACAGGGTCACCCACCTGAACCACAAATTTTTAAAATCTAAAAAGTTATACATGTTTTTTTAACAACAGCAGTACGAGATCACCCAGGAAACTTAACCACCCATTCATCTCCCTACAGTTGCATAACTTGCCCCCAACTGCTGCTCAGGAGGAAACCCGGCCCAATCCAAGGGCATGAGCGATAAAAACTCCCTACCCGACTACCCCCGCAACGTGATGTGGGAAAGGCACCCTTGGGTGGAATTCAAGGGTAAAGGGGCAACCTTGTGTGTAATGTTGCACCCCACAGGAGTCGAACTCCTGACCTCTCGCTAAGAGAGGCAGACCACTACCACATGAGTTTTTTTATACTTGTCATGTCAATTTTTATTTCGCATATTATACCTGCAGATAAATAATTTCATTATTAACAGCTGCTTCTGAAATCTTCTTCACCAGCTTAGTAGTGTTTGATCTGAAAACATTGGTACTAAAATCTCTAAGATTTTTAGTTGAAAACTCATAACTTGCAAGCTTTCGTTGATGACGCCATATATCTCCATCTGCTGCAAATATCCCATTCCCAAAAAGATCTCCCATTATCCCTTTATGGTAATCTCCCTGTACACAAACACCAAAATCAAATAGAATTTAGTATGTTATTTATATATGTCAATTTTTTTTTTTTTAAATGTTATTAACAAAAACCATAAAATACCCTGGTGTAGTTTGCGAAGTTGGATTTAAGAACATGTTCAACGTTAACCGGATCAGTAATATAAACTTCACTGTGAGTAGGCGTAATAAAACGAAAAGTGTGATGTTTTCTAGCTATCAAAGTCATATAATCGAAAATATGGTGAAAGTTTATCATCATGCTGAAAACTGAGCCTACAATTGGTGGCCGTTGATCATCTGATATAATAAATTCTTTAAAAAAAGGTATGAGAAAATATGAAAAGAGCGCGATCGCAAATAGAGATATGAATCCAATAATTGATAGCATGATGATTGTTGAATAATCAGTGCTTGTGGTAAGGTACAAGATGGTGTAAATCAACAAGAGAGTTTGTATGCTTGAAAGTATGAAATACATGGTTGAGGAGCATATGGTTGAACTTATACGGATGGTACTATGGGGATGTGACTGAGTAAATTTATTATATTATTGTTTTGGCTTGAGTCTTACTTTTGAATTTTGGAAAATAACAAAACTTATAATACATGTCATCCTACTATACAGTCCAAAACGAGTTAGGAATGCAGCGGCGCATCAATAGCCTAAAACGTTCATATTTATATCGCGACATAAAGTTTATACTTGCTTTATAAATTAATGAGACGACCATTTATATAAATTAAGTATATAAATCCATAAAAGAAAAGATGTCACAAGCCTTGTTGCGAGAAATAGTACAATTCGTTTATCGACGATTGACAGTAATCTTTTATTAGTGAAAAGTTTAAAAAATACATGTGTACAAAAAAACTAGATGATAAAGTGGAAAGAATAAAGCTAACAAATAACAAATAAAAAACATGTAGAAATAAAAGTATATATATATATATATATATATATATATATATATATATATATATATATATATATATATATATATATATATATATATAGTGGTAGGATCAAGAGGGAAGTAACCATTCGGGGGGAAGCGGGGGGAAGCAAAAACTTTTTTTTTTTCGTTTTTTGAAAAAACTTTGTTCACGAACATTATAGATGAGATGAAAATATGAACATTTAGTAGAGACACTTTGTGATAAATATTTTTATTTTGGCGAGAAAACGCTCGAAGAAGTAATATATAACAATTATCGTATTTTTCGAGCGTATTTTGAGGTTTTAACTATTGGGGTTTAGATATTAGGGTTTAGATATTATGGTTTATAGGGTTTAGATATTAGGGTTTATAGGGTTTAGAAATTTAGGCTTTAGTGTTTAGATTTAGGATTTAGATAGAGTTTTTAACACGAACGGTTTAGAGTTTAGGGTTTAGGGTTTTGGGTTTATGGAATAAACGCAAAACACCAAACCCTAAACCCTAAACCCTAAACCCTTCCATAAACCCAAAACACCAAACCCTAAACTCTAAATCGGGCTAAATTTTACTTCACAAAACATGAAGAAAAAAAACGTTCATATTCTTCACGAACAATATTAACTTGAATGTTATTTTTGTCGATCGTTTTCCCGCCTAAATAATAACATTCATCACGAAGTGTCTCTTCTAAATGTTCATATTTTCGTGTGATCTTGATGCCGGAAAAAAATTAAAAAAAACGAAAAAAAAATTTGCTTCCCCCCGATTGGTTACTTCCCCATTGATCCTGCCCCTATATATATATATATATATATATATATATATATATATAGTTGAGGGATCAAATGAGAACTTTTTTTGTGTGAGAACCCTGAGAACTCAAAAATACACTGAAATTCGAGCAAAAAACTCAATATTCGAGCAAAAAATATGATATTCGAGCAAAAATAGAGAAAGTCGAACAAAAAAAACAAAGACGAACAAAAATTTGATATTCGAACAAAAATTTTGATATTCGAACAAAAATGTGTTCTACATTTTTGAAATTCGAACGCAAAAATGTAGAACACATAGGTAGTCGAACAAAAATTTTGATATTCGAACAAAAATGTGTTCTACATTTTTTTCGAATTTTTTTTTTGCTCGACTATGAAATTTTTGTTCGTCCGTGTTTTGAAGTTTTGCTCGAATTTTCCTTTTTTTGTTCGTCCGTATCCCTTTTTGCTCGAATTTTTTTGTATTTTGAGTGTTTTTTGAATTTCTAGAGTTCTCACAGTAAAAAAATTCTCACTGGATCCTCTCTCTCTATATATATATATATATATATATATATATATATAGTGGTAGGATCAAGAGTGAAGTAACCAATCGGGGGGAAGCAAATTTTTTTTTTCGTTTTTTGAAAAAACTTTGTTCACCAACATTATAGATTGGATGAAAATATGAACATTTAATAAAGACACATTTTGATAAATATTTTTATTTTGGCGGGAAAACGCTCGAAGAAGTAATATACAACAATTATCGTGTTTTTCGAGCGTATGTTGAGGTTTTATATATTAGGGTTTAGATATTAGGGTTTATAGGGTTTAGATATTAGGGTTTAGAAATTTAGGGTTTAGGATTTAGATTTAGGGTTTAGATTTAGGATTTAGATTTAGGATTAACACGAACGGTTTAGAGTTTAGGGTTTAGGGTCCCTAAACCCTAAAACCTAAACTCTAAATCGAGCTAAATTTTACTTCAGAAAACATGAAGAAAAAAAACGTTAACATTATTCACGATCAATATTATCTTGAATGTTATTTTTGTCAATCGTTTTCCCGCATAAATAATAACATTCATCACAAAGTGTCTTTTTTAAATGTTCATATTTTCGTGTGATCTTGATGCCTGAAAAAAAATCCAAAAAAAGGGGAAAAAAAATTTGTTTCCCCCCGATTGGTTACTTCCCATTGATCATGCCCCTATATATATATATATATATATATATATATATATATATATATATATATATATATATATATATATATATATGGGCACGATCCATGGATAAACTTAAAAGGAGTACAAACCGGATAAGCAAAATAAAATTTTTGTTTTTTGAATTTTTTTTTTACATTCATAAATCTGCATTAAAATGCACCTCTAATCAATTTTTTTCATAAAAAAAAGTTCAAAATCTTTCAAAAATCGATGATGAATGGTAAAATTAACCATTCATCGGGTTAATTTTTCATTCATCTTGTTTACGATTAATGATAAAATTAATCAATGCTAAAAAAACCAGATGAATGGTTAAATTAACCATTCATCTGTTTTTTTATCATTCATCATAAACAGATGAATGGGTAAATTAACCATTCATCTGCTTTTTTTTAGCATTGATTAATTTTATCATTCATCGCGAACAAAAATGAATGATAAATTAACCAGATGAATGGTTAATTTTACCATTCATCATCAATTTTTACCATTCATCATCGATGTTTACCATTCATCATCGATTTTCGAACGATTTTGTTCAAAAACTTTTTAAAATTTTTTCGTTTTCTTCTATTTGCATATTAAAAGATCGTTTTTTTTTTAAAAAAATTTTGAAATTTTACTTATCCAGTTTGTGCCCCATTTAGTGCTTATCCATGAATTGATCCACTATATATATATATATATATTATAACAGGTGATGACATCATTGTGACATCATGATGATGTCACTATAGTTATTATTCATTTGGTATGTATTCTAATAGTGATAGAAGTAAATCTGTAAATGCATCTATGAATTGAGTTTAGATGCAGAACAATATGTTTCGCAGCTAGTTGCAGTGGCGGAAGTTGAAAACCTATTTTGGGAGGGCTATTGCTAAATTTATAAACTTTTAAGAGGGTCACAAAGGTAATATTATAAATTTATCTTAAAATATAAGTAATTTTTACACTAGAAGCCAAAATTTAAGGATGACTATGACCTCTTTTACTAACACATAGTACCGCCTCACGCTAGTTGTATCAATGTAAAAATCGTTTATTTATTCAAAAATTAATTATATAACACACCATTAATTATTGAAGATATGAAAACCTATTCTACTAAGCTCATTCTCAATTATCTAACAAATTTCGGCAAACGAAATATGCTAATTTATTACGTATTAAAACAACATAAATACTCCCTCCGTCCCGGATTAATTGTCCAGTATTCCTTTTTGGGACGTCCCAAATTAATTGTCCACTTCCAAATATGGAAAGTAAATTTGATGATGTTTACAATATTGTCCCTAATGAATTAATTAAATTACAAAGGTGAGAGAGATTTCTAATTAATTAGTTGAGGGTAAAACAGTAAAGTAAGAAAAAAGTACAGAAAAAGTACAGTGTGATAATGACATTTCTTAAACTGTGTGTTTTTTGTCTGGGGACAATTAATCTGGGACGGAGGGAGTAGTTAATTTTATATTTATATATGGAGTAGACAAAAATGATGAATAATAACTAGGGGTATTTTCGTCTTTTCACATTTTTTAAAAATCTAATTAAATTTCACTACACCAACAAGACCCCACACTTTTTTCAAATATTCAAATCGACCCCCTAAACAGGGGGCAAAGTGTCAAATAACTATTTTCATAAAAAATCTTAAGTAAACTCCACCCAAATATTCAACGGGTCATATCTTCTCGCTCGCAACGAGTTAAATTTTTCCGACACCATCGTTAAACTAGAAATAATTTTAGGAACACAATGTCACTAACTATACGCAAAACGGACGTTTTTTAAAAAACGCTAAATACTTGGGGTACTTTTATACACGTTGATTTTGCGTTATATTTTTAAAAGTCGATAATTACATAGCTAAACGCGGAGATGAACATAAATTGTTAATTTAAAATAACATTTAAATCTTTCACGGGTTATACCTTTTAGTTCGACTCGAGTTGCGCTTCAACGACATCATTCTTTAGCCACGAAATAATTTTACAAACTAAAAACAATAAAATACATTGAAAACCGAACTCCCGGCGCGAAGCAATGGCGACTCTATATGGAAACAAGTGGGGTCAAAGGACCCCATTAATTTTTTTATATATGTATAAAATACTAATAAAATATTATAGGACACCACTAAATTTATAGATAGGACCCCATATATTTTTAAAATTAGTGATTTTTATAAAAGTCAATAGTCATTCTTTAGAAATTTTTTTACAATGTATCACTCAAATTGTAAAGGACCCCATTGAGTTTGCATCCTAGAATCGCCACTGGCGCGAAGCGAAGGTTAAACAACTAGTTAAAATACAAATTAGTATCACAAGTAAATAGTTAATAGAAGGTTGATGTATATATGGCCGGCCATATATATCATTGAAAATGATTAGATAAATACAAATAAGAGATCAACTTTGATGTAAATAAAAAACTTGCAAACGGCATTAATTTGATAGAAGGATATATTGATTATTTGAATAATGTATTTATATAGATATAACTAGTTGTGGAGCCCTCGCTTCGCGCCGGGGCTCCGTTTCGAATGCGAGTTAAAAAAAATCTTAATCTATTTTGTAAAAAAGAATTTTTTTCGACATCTAACATTGAAGGGTTGTTCCTTTTGTGAAAGTTGCTTCTTTTAGCGTTCGGGTTTTATTTAAAACAAAAAGTTAGTAAAGTGGGGGTTCGATTTGTATTTTAATAAAAGTTAGGGGGTTAAGTTTGTGAAATTTGAAAAAAATATACGTATAAAGTGGGAGTTCGATTTCTATTTTAATAAAAGTTAGGGGGTTAAGTTTGTGAAAATTGAATCTTAGTAAAAAAAAAAATTAGTAAAGTGGGGGTTCGATTTGTATTTTAATAAAAGTTAGGGGGTTAAGTTTGTGAAATTTGGGAAAAAATATACGTATAAAGTGGGGGTGCGATTTGTATTTTAATAAGAGTATAAAGTGGGGGTGCGATTTGTATTTTAATAAAAGTTGAGGGTTAAGTTTGCGAAAAGTAGAAAAAGAAATAGGACTATTCATTTGGTCTTTGTTTTTTAGATATAGGTATATAATAATACATGATACTAGTGTTGAATGTGCATGATATAAGTGTAGTGGGATGGTAATGCGCGAGAAGAAAACTATGACCCATATGTATCGGCTTCGTGATTGTCGTGTAAAAATCATAAAAGTTTACCCGTTGGGACGAGTACGGGTAAAAATTGTAGAGGCCAACAGGTTGTAGGCAGTCGCAAGTATACACTTCTTGTTACGGGTAAAACACGATCCGCTAATCCGTGAATTGTTCAAGACACTACTCAAGGGTAGTTAAGTATTAACTAGTGAAGTAACTCGTAAGTCTAAAAGAAATAATGTAGTCCCTGAAAGTCTGCATAAGAAGGATCATTATTATAAATCTACTTGTATTATATAATACTATATACTATATACTAAATTATTTAGATATTTATATTGGGTTGATCAATTCAAGTGTAATTGACTATATTATAACGAATCATAAAATAAGTGTACGAGTGTATGACACATGGATTGTTCAATGTCCAAACAAAAATAGTTATAGTTATTAATTAATGTGGTTAGTTTTTGATTCACATAATGAGGCTTTGATCGTTAATAATGATCAAGGAGGTAACATATTGAATACGGACATCGTTTAAGAAGTGGTCGTACAAAATGTTCCGAGCGTTATCGTGGATGTTGAAGTGGTTGACGCGGGGCTGCAATTTGGGAGTTTAGGGGAAGTGGATGTGTCGTTTCTTAACAAGTTGGGAACGGTTTAGCCGGGTTTGGATAAAGCTACGGTTTTAGATTATGTTCCGAGATCAAATTTGATTACTGTTTTAAAACATAACAGTTTGGGAGCATCTAATGTTATTAATGAATGTGGGAACATTGTTGTGAATTTGGATGGGTCGGTTGCGGGTCATCATTTGGAAAAGTCACCCTCCTAATTTCGAAATGGGTATTAGCAATGTTGATGTTTGTCCTTCTCATTAAAAAAAAAAAAAAGTTAAACAGGTAAACGAATTCAACATCACTTTTGCGGAAAGGTTGATCCGTTTGAAGGCGAGGAAGAAAAAAAAAGGAAGAATTGAAGGCTAAGCGTTCGGTTATAAACAGGAAGGATAACATGCGGTTGTTAATTCTATTGCGGAGCCGGTTGATAATGTGTTTAAGCTTAGGGATGAAGAGAAGTCGGTCAAGTCGTTTGATGATGGTAACGAGCTCGCGCTTCAGGAAAGAGAAGATCTTGGAGTGTCCGACAATAATGGTACCGGTGGTGATGGTGTAGAAGTGAATCGAAACATTGGCTTTTTTGAGGGCCTTAAGGAGGAAGGTTGGCTACCGCTTCCGTGTCGGGTATTAGGATTGGTAGCGCTTCGACAAAGGTTTCGTCTTATGTGATTGAAAATCAGTCGAAGAAGAAATTTGTTCATGATACCAGTTTGTTCTTGAGATGGTTGTTTTTAGAGGTTTTTTGTTTTTTTTGTTTTTGTTTTTGTTTTTTTTTTTTGTTTTTGTCCTTATTTGGTTAGATAGGGTTAATTGGGACTAGTATTTGTTTGTGTTCCGGGCTCGTTTCGTGATCCGGTTGCTCAAGGATCGGTTTTAGTTAGATTTTGATTCATGTTTAGTGTTAGGGTTCGTTTACTGCTTCGGAGCCTTGCAGTGCTTTTTTTTTTTTTTTTTCCGTTTTGTATCTTTATTCGTCTTTTCATCTATTGATGAAACTTAGTTTTGATGTTAACGTAAAAATAAATATATAAAATAAAAAATTAAAGATTACCTAGATTAAACTAAGAAAAGTCAACATTGATTCTCATATATCACTACAGGAAAAACGATTTTTCCGGACAGGGGTTTCCCGGACGACAAAAGTTGTCCGCAAAAAGCCACAAACCGACAAATTTTTTTGCTTTTTCTGTTTGCTTTTTCCTGAATGTTTGACCACCTTTTCCCGGACGACCCAAATGTCGTCCGGAAAGATAGTCTCCAATTATTGTACCGAAAAAAATTGGCTCCAAAAAAAAGAAAGTTTTCGTGGGCTTTTTGTCCGGACGATTGGTCGTTTGGACAGCCTTTGGGGACGACTAGTCGTCTGGAAAACCTTTGGGGACGACAGGTCGATTTTGCCTACTTATACTTCATCCTCAACACATATTGAACACGTATCTAACACACATCCAATACTTAAACTGCACTATCACACTTCCAAACTCAAAATGGTGACCATTTCGCCGATGATTGTCTCAATCGAAGTGTATTACGGAAGTGAATTCCGTAATGAAATGAAAGTTTACGATTATAAGCGTGGTTCAAAAGCTACGTTCAAAAAGATTGACGTTCACGACGTTGGTTTAGATGAGCTTTTAACCTTTTTGAAAGAAAATGTTCCGTTCGAACACACGGATGTCTTGTTTTATGAAGATGACTGTGTTCCGGAATTGTCCGCCACATATCTCCGTACCGACGATCAGTGGAACGGTATAAAAGAAACCCTAAGTTGGCGTTCTGATCGCATTTCTATTTATTTGGTTTTGGAAGACGAAAACACTTTTTTAACTTTCCGTTAAGTTAGTTAGTTAACTTGGGTGGATTTATATCGTTTGTATTTCTGTATCGTTTGTATTTGTATCGTTTGTATTTGTGTCTCGTTTGTATTTGTATCGTTTGTATTTGTATCGGTTGTATTAGTTCTGTTGAATGAAATTGTTATGTTGTTGTCATTTGTTTTGAATGAAAACGGATTGTAAGTAGATAAATCGGTTATTATATATAAAGAGCAATATTTAAGTAGACAAACGAATTTTTTTGAATTAAACACAACAAACGACAAACATTAAATTAATATAATACAAAGTTACTGAATTAAACACACTTACTGAATTAAACACACTTACTGGAATAAACACACACTTAGTTATCAGACGTCGTCCTACATATCCTTCAAGCACAGGACTAAAATTAAACACACTTACTAAATTTAAACACACTTACTGAATTAAACACACTTCAAGCACACGACTACAAAGTTACTGGCATTGAAACACACTAATAACGACGACGAGGATGACTACGAGCATCCGATTTAGTGGATGAACTTTCAGAACCTGAGCTCGATGCTGCCGATGTTTCAGAAACGAAGGACCGGTCGATAGGTAACGTGATGAGCGGACGTCGTCCCACTAGATCTTCAACCGCACCAATACTAGTAAATAGACGGTTCAGAAATGATCCGTACGGAAGATGAGGTCTTGCTTCTGCATAACGAAGTTGAGTCATTCGGGAAGCGACCAAATGAGCAATATTTACTTGGATGTTGTGAGTTATGCACCAGTGAAGACATGCTTCGGTCATTGACAATCGAGTGACGTTTGGTTCGCGGTGGTACATGTTACTCCTAATAAGTGCATTTCTTATAGCAATATTTCCCGAACGAAGGTATTCGTCAAGGATGCCTGAACGTTCTATGGTTCTGAATGGAACCGCAATACGACTCACAAGTATGGCCATGTCATATTTTGGAATATCCGGAAGAAGAGCTTCGAGGTCTTCACTGGGAAAATAGATATTCTTACCTTCAAATGGTACGCCCAATAGCATACCAAATTGTTCAAGAGTATACTCGTGCTGCCTGTCATAGATTTGAAACCTCACCAATTGTTCATTAGTGAATTCAAAGTTGGAATAGAATTGATGCACGAGAGCAGGGAAAAAAAATTTATCAAGCAAAAGGAAAGGAAGCCAACCCATTCTTCTGAATTCACGATCGATCTCTGGAAAATCTTGTAGTCTGACTTGTCGACCTTCGCTAATAGGTCTATTATTTGTTGGTTGATTCATAGTGTGATTGTAGAGATAGAGATAGAGAGACTTGAATGGGTGGATATGGATGAAAAGAGTGTGTATGGCTACTCTTTAAGTAGATCCACAAAGTTTTCCCGGACGACTCAATGTCGTCCGGAAATATATGATCCAATTATTGTACTGGAAAAAATGGCTCCAAAAAAAGGAAAGTTGTTTCCCGCTGCACCAAGAATTCCCGCCCAAAATTTTTCCCGCCCTAGTGTAACGGTGTTTATGTGTCGGTGTACGTAACGGTGTAATGTAACATTGTTATGCAGAGCACAAATATAACCCTAGTGTAACGGTGTTTTCATACTATTACAAATATAAATCACTATTTTTTTTAACGTTACTTTTATTAAAACAACATCACGGTTACAATTTTTTGAAACTACAGATTAAACACAATAACAACGAAAGCTAATTGACGGTGGAGTAATTCTTTATGCAGAGCATCTCTGCTCAATACAACTTTATGCAGAGCATCTTTGCTCAACAATTTCTTGAAATTAAAAATACAACAATGACATAATTTAAGCATTCAAAGTTGGTAATGAATGTGGTGGTGGTGGATTAGATGATGGAAGGCTGGTGTAGTGACCCAAACTTTTCCATGTTTATATATATATATTAAATGAAATTGTTATTTACATGATTAAGTGTTTCTAACATGTTAAGCAATCAAACTTGTTAAGACTTAATTAATTGAAATAGGTTTCATATAGACAATTGACCACCCAAGTTGACCGGTGATTCACGAATGTTAAAACTTGTAAAAACTATATGATGACATATATCTGGTTATATATATAGTTAACATGATATTATGATAAGTAAACATATCATTAAGTATATTAATAATGAACTACATATGTAAAAACAAGACTACTAACTTAATGATTTTGAAACGAGACATATATGTAACGATTATCGTTGTAACGACATTTAATGTATATATATATCATATTAAGAGATATTCGTACATCATAATATCATGATAATATAATAATTTAAAATCTCATTTGATATTATAAACATTGGGTTAACAACATTTAACAAGATCGTTAACCTAAAGGTTTCAAAACAACACTTACATGTAACGACTAACGATGACTTAACGACTCAGTAAAAATGTATATACATGTAGTGTTTTAATATGTATTCATACACTTTTGAAAGATTTCAAGACACTTATCAAAATACTTCTACTTAACAAAAATGCTTACAATTACATCCTCATTCAGTTTCATCAACAATTCTACTCGTATGCACCCGTATTCGTACTCGTACAATACACAACTTTTAGAGGTATGTACTATTGGTATATACACTCCAATGATCAGCTCTTAGCAGCCCATGTGAGTCACCTAACACATTTGGGAACCATCATTTGGCAACTAGCATGAAATATCTCATAAAATTACAAAAATATGAGTAATCATGCATGACTTATTTACATGAAAACAAAATTACATATCCTTTATATCTAATCCATACACCAACGACCAAAAACACCTACAAACACTACTTATATGGGGTCAAAAGTATTATATATACTGACCACAAAAGTCTTCAACACATATTTAATCAGAAACAACTGAATATGAGGCAGCGTAGGTGGATTGAATTATTGAATGATTACGACTTTGAGATTCGTTACCACCCAGGGAAGGCAAATGTGGTAGCCGACGCCTTGAGCAGGAAGGACAGAGAACCCATTCGAGTAAAATCTATGAATATAATGATTCACAAAAATCATGAACATGAAACTATATCCAAAAATCATGAACATGAAACTATATCCAAAAATCACGGTTAAACTCAAAGTGGAAGTATGTTTTTCAAAATGATCATCAAGACGTCGTTCTTTCGACTGAAATGACTACCTCTTACAAAAATGACTTGTAACTTATATTTTCGACTATAAACCTATATTTTTTCTGTTTAGATTCATAAAATAGAGTTCAATATGAAACCATAGCAATTTGATTCACTCAAAATGGATTTAAAACGAAGAAGTTATGGGTAAAACAAGATTGGATAATTTTTCTTGTTGTAGCTACGTGAAAATTGGTAACAAATCTATATTAATCATATCCTAGCTAACTTATATTGTATTATACATGTATTCTAATATATTATGTAATCTTGGGATACCATAGACACGTATGCAAATGTTTTGACATATCATATCGACCCATGTGTATATATTATTTGGAACAACCATAGACACTCTATATGCAGTAATGTGGGAGTTAGCTATACAGGGTTGAGGTAGATTCCAAAAATATATATACTTTGAGTTGTGATCTAGCCCGAGACGTGTATACACTGGGTCGTGGATTGATTCAAGATAATATATATCAATTTTTTTCTGTACATCTAACTTTGGACAACTAGTTGTAGGTTACTAACGAGGACAGCTGACTTAATGAACTTAAAACATCAAAATGTATTAAAAGTGTTGTAAATATATTTTGAACATACTTTGATATATATGTACATATTTGTTATAGGTTCGTGAATCGACCAGTGGCCAAGTCTTACTTCCTAACGAAGTAAAAAATCTGTGAAAGTGAGTTATAGTCCCACTTTTAAAATCTAATATTTTTGGGATGAGAATACATGCAGGTTTTATAAATGATTTAAAAAATAGACACAAGTACGTGAAACTACATTCTATGGTTGAATTATCGAAATCGAATATGCCCCTTTTTATTAAGTCTGGTAATCTAAGAATTAGGGAACAGACACCCTAATTGACGCGAATCCTAAAGATAGATCTATTAGGCCTAACAAACCCCATCCAAAGTACCGGATGCTTTAGTACTTCGAAATTTATATCATATCCGAAGGGTGTCCCAGAATGATGGGGATATTCTTATATATGCATCTTGTTAATGTCGGTTACCAGGTGTTCACCATATGAATGATTTTTATCTCTATGTATGGGATGTATATTGAAATATGAAATCTTGTGGTCTATTGTTACGATTTGATATATATAGGTTAAACCTATAACTAACCAACATTTTTTTGTTGACGTTTTAAGCATGTTTATTCTCAGGTGATTATTAAGAGCTTCCGCTATCGCATACTTAAATAAGGACAAGATTTGGAGTCCATGCTTGTATGTTATTGTATAAAAACTGCATTCAAGAAACTTATTTCGTTGTAACATATTTGTATTGTAAACCATTATGTAATAGTCGTGTGTAAACAGGATATTTTAGATTATCATTATTTGATAATCTACGTAAAGCTTTTTAAACCTTTATTGATGAAATAAAGGTTATGGTTTGTTTTAAAATGAATGCAGTCTTTGAAAAACGTCTCATATAGAGGTCAAAACCTCGCAACGAAATCAATTAATATGGAATGTTTTTAATCAATAAGAACGGGACATTTCAGTTGGTATCCGAGCGTTGGTCTTAGAGAACCAGAAAATTTGCATTAGTGTGTCTTATCGAGTTTGTTAGGATGCATTAGTGAGTCTGGACTTCGACCGTGTTTTCTTTAAAAATGATTGCTTAACATTTTTGTTGGAAACTATATATTATTAACATGTATATATTATGTGATATATTAATCTCTTAACATGTTTAATATTGTGTGATAGATGTCTACCTCTAGAACAAGTCCCATCGACTCACCTAATAATAATGAAGAGTCAAATGTAAATTGGAATGATTCGTGGATTGATTCACAAGTTCCCAAAGAGGAACCGGAAGAAGAGTCGGAACTGGAAGAAGAATCGGAACCGGAAGAAGAAATAGAACCAGTGGGGAAAATAATAAAACGGTTAAGTAGAAGAAAATCCTCAACCAACCGACCAAAGTTAATTATGGTCAATGGTGTTTCCGCCAAGGAAGCAAAGTATTGGGAGGATTACCAATTCTCCGATGAATCGGATCCCGACAAGGATTCCGATGATGTTATAGAAATTACCCCAACACAATTTAATAAGGCAAAAGAGAACAATAAGGGAAAGGGCATAAAAATAGAGAAATTTGATTCCAAACCCGATGAACTTTATATGTATCGTCAACACCCGTATTTCTTAAGTTGTGACAATAACCCGGGAACCTCTAAACCACCAGGTTTTTCTAAACCAATGTGGAAAACGACGGCTCGTATTAGGGGAACATCATATATCCCTAGAAACTTGGCAAAACGAACCAAAACCGAAGAAGAAGAAACGAGCGAGTCGGAATAAGATAGTTGTATTCGTGTGGTGTAATATATGTAATATAGTGTGCTTATGCTTTATGATATATGTAAAAATTGCTTGTATTAATAAGTATTTTTTTATGAATCTAACTCTTGTCTATTTTACAGTATAAAAACACAAAATGGATAGACAACCCAATATTTTAAGAGACCTACCCGGAGACATGATTGATGAAATCTTGTCTAGAGTCGGTCAGAATTCCTCGGTATAACTACTTAAGGCCAGATCAGTTTGTAAGACATTCGAAGAACGTTCCAAGAATGCCTTGGTTTATAAAAGGCTTTCGTTCGAAAGATGGGGGATATCACATTGGGAAATCCATAAGTTACGATGTGTTTACTTTGACGCATATATTGCGGGGAACCCAAATGCTATTTTATGCAACGGGTTAAGAAATTATTTTGACTCAATATATCCGAATATAGGACTTCGTGATTTATAAAAAGCGGCTAACATGCAACATAAAGAAGCATGTTATGCTTACAGGTTAGTAATGTTCACTTCTCACCAAAGTGAGAACAAGAACATCGGGCTACAACTATTAAACAAAACGTTCCCACAAGTGACGGAGTCGGTAATTGGGGTAAGAAATGAGGTTTTTAGGTTATTACGAGACTGTTGGTCATTACGTAACCTTCATCCTTTGATGACGTTACAACACATTGTCTTACTATCGGTCGCAACGGTTATGTTCCACAAAACCAAGGATAGGAAGTGGTATTAGTAAAACCAGAATGCATGATTTGTTTCTGGACGTATGAATTACGTGTCTTTATTGCCTTTGCTGAACGCCTTATTTATTAACTAGAATTATCTTCGCAACTACTTTGTATTAAAGTTTTATGTGCTATATTTCATGCTATATGTAAAATAGCGGTATTGTAAGTTTGCAAGTTATTGTATAAAGGCTTGAATATGATTTTTTTTTTTTTTTTTTTTTTGTGATTAGTTTTTCATATAGAATTGTAGTAGTTGAAATGGTATGTTAGCTACTAAGTATGAACTTAACGGGTAGGTACTACCCGAATTAAAGAGTAAAAACGCTAAAATGAAGAAAGAGCTTTTATAAATAAGTTCATATTACGCTACGAAATACTATTGACTACTCTTGATATTCTATATGATTAACTCGTTTCATTTGACTATTTTGAAGGAAATGGCACCGACTACTCGACACACCTTGAATATGAGCGAAGAGGAATTTCGTGCCTTTCTTGCTTCAAACATAGCCGCAGTACAGGCTGCGCTACATACCAACAATAACCTTGGATCTAGCAGTACATGAAATCGTGTAGGATGCACCTACAAAGAATTCACTGCCTGCAAACCTTTGGAATTTGATGGAACCGAAGGACCGATCGGATTGAAACGGTGGACCTAGAAGGTCGAATCGGTGTTTTCCATAAGTAAGTGTACTGAAGAGGACAAAGTGAAGTACGCTACGCATTACCTTCACAGGTTCTGCGTTAACATGGTGGAATACCTATCTAGAGCAAGTGGGACAAGATGATGCTTACGCACTACCGTGGTCAGCATTCAAGCACTTGATGAACGAGAAGTACCGTCCCAGAACCGAGGTCAATAAGCTCAAGACAGAACTTAGAGGGTTACGAACCCAAGGATTTGATATTACCACGTACGAAAGACGATTCACAGAATTATGCCTATTGTGTCCGGGAGCATTCTAAGATGAGGAAGAGAAGATCGACGCGTTTGTGAAAGGATTACCGGAAAGAATCCAAGAAGATATAAGTTCACACGAGCCCGCCTCTATACAACAGGCATGTAGAATGGCTCACAAACTAGTGAACCAGATTGAAGAAAGAATTAAAGAACAGACTACTGAAGAGGCCAATGTGAAGCAAGTCAAAAGAAAGTGGGAGGAAAACGGTGATAAGAATCACCAATACAACAACAACAGCAATTACAACAATAATCGCAACAACTATCCCAACAATCGCAACATCAATCGCAACTACAACAAACGGCCCAACAACAACAACAACAACAACAACAACAACAACAATAACAACAACAACAACAACAACAACAACAACAACAACAGCAACTACAACATTCATCCCAACAACAATAATAACAGCAACAACAACAACAATCAGAAGCAGCTATGCCAAAGGTGTGAAAAGTATCACTCGGGGTTCTGCACCAAATTTTGCAACAAGTGTAAAAGAAATGGTCATAGCGCGGCAAAGTGTGAGGTCTACGGACCAAGAGTTAACAGAACGAAAGGAACAAATGGTGTCGGAACGAGTAATGGCGGAGCAAGTAGTGTCGGAGCAAGTTATGCCAATGTAGTTTGTTATAAATGTGGAAAATCGGGCCACATTATTAGAAATTGCCCGAACCAGGAGAACACGAATGGACAAGGCCGCGGAAGAGTTTTCACTATTAATGCGGTAGAGGCACAGGAAGACCCGGAGCTTGTTACGGGTACGTTTCTTATTGAAAATAAATCTGCTTACGTTTTATTTGATTCAGGTGCGGATAGAAGCTATATGAGTAGAGATTTTTGTGCTAAATTAAGTTGTCCATTGATGCCTTTGGATAGTAAATTTTTACTCGAATTAGCAAATGGTAAATTAATTTCAGCAGATAATATATGTCGGAATCGAGAAATTAAACTGTTTAGCGAAACATTTAAGATTGACTTGATACCAGTAGAGTTAGGGAGTTTTGATGTGATAATCGGTATGGACTGGTTGAAAGAAGTGAAAGCAGAGATCGTTTGTTATAAAAATGCAATTCGCATTATACGAGAAAAAGGAAAACCCTTAATGGTGTACGGAGAAAAGGGCAACACGAAGCTACATCTTATTAGTAATTTGAAGGCACAAAAACTAATAAGAAAAGGTTGCTATGCTGTTCTAGCACACGTCGAGAAAGTACAAACTGAAAAAAAGAGCATCAATGATGTTCCCGTCACAAAAGAATTTCCCGATGTATTTCCGAAAGAATTACCGGGATTACCCCCACATCGATCCGTTGAATTTCAAATAGATCTTGTACCAGGAGCTACACCAATAGCTCGTGCTCCTTACAGACTCGCACCCAGCGAGATGAAAGAACTGCAAAGCCAATTACAAGAACTTTTAGAGCGTGGTTTCATTCGACCAAACACATCACCGTGGGGAGCTCCTGTTTTGTTTGTCAAGAAGAAAGATGGTACATTCAGGTTGTGTATCGACTACCGAGAGTTGAACAAACTTACCATCAAGAACCGCTACCCACTACCGAGAATCGACGACTTATTTGATCAACTACAAGGCTCGTCTGTTTATTCAAAGATTGACTTACGTTCCGGGTATCATCAAATGCGGGTGAAAGAAGATGATATTCCAAAGACTGCTTTCAGAACACGTTACGGTCATTACGAGTTTATGGTTATGCCGTTTGGTTTAACTAATGCACCAGCTGTGTTCATGGACCTTATGAACCGAGTGTGTGGACCATACCTTGACAAGTTTGTCATTGTTTTCATTGATGACATACTTATTTACTCAAAGAATGACCAAGAACACGGTGAACATTTGAGAAAGTGGTTAGAAGTATTGAGGAAGGAAGAATTGTACGCTAAGTTTTCAAAGTGTGCATTTTGGTTGGAAGAAGTTCAATTCCTCGGTCACATAGTGAACAAAGAAGGTATTAAGGTGGATCCGGCAAAGATAGAAACTGTTGAAAAGTGGAAAACCCCGAAAACTCCGAAACACATACGCCAGTTTTTAGGACTAGCTGGTTACTACAGAAGGTTCATCCAAGACTTTTCCAGAATAGCAAAACCCTTGACTGCATTAACGCATAAAGGGAAGAAATTTGAATGGAATGATGAACAAGAGAAAGTTTTTCAGTTATTGAAGAAAAAGCTAACTACGGCACCTATATTGTCATTGCCTGAAGGGAATGATGATTTTGTGATTTATTGTGACGCATCAAAGCAAGGTCTCGATTGTGTATTAATGCAACGAACGAAGGTGATTGCTTATGCGCCTAGACAATTGAAGATTCACGAACAAAATTATACGACGCATGATTTGGAATTAGGCGCGGTTGTTTTTGCATTAAAGACTTGGAGGCACTACTTATATGGGGTCAAAAGTATTATATATACCGACCACAAAAGTCTTCAACACATATTTAATCAGAAACAACTGAATATGAGGCAGCGTAGGTGGATTGAATTATTGAATGATTACGACTTTGAGATTCGTTACCACCCAGGGAAGGCAAATGTGGTAGCCGACGCCTTGAGCAGGAAGGACAGAGAACCCATTCGAGTAAAATCTATGAATATAATGATTCACAAAAATCATGAACATGAAACTATATCCAAAAATCATGAACATGAAACTATATCCAAAAATCATGGTTAAACTCAAAGTGGAAGTATGTTTTTCAAAATGGTCATCAAGACGTCGTTCTTTCGACTGAAATGACTACCTCTTACAAAAATGACTTGTAACTTATATTTTCGACTATAAACCTATATTTTTTCTGTTTAGATTCATAAAATAGAGTTCAATATGAAACCATAGCAATTTGATTCACTCAAAATGGATTTAAAACGAAGAAGTTATGGGTAAAACAAGATTGGATAATTTTTCTTGTTGTAGCTACGTGAAAATTGGTAACAAATCTATATTAATCATATCCTAGCTAACTTATATTGTATTATACATGTATTCTAATATATTATGTAATCTTGGAATACCATAGACACGTATGCAAATGTTTTGACATATCATATCGACCCATGTGTATATATTATTTGGAACAACCATAGACACTCTATATGCAGTAATGTGGGAGTTAGCTATACAGGGTTGAGGTTGATTCCAAAAATATATATACTTTAAGTTGTGATCTAGCCTGAGACGTGTATACACTGGGTCGTGGATTTATTCAAGATAATATATATATCAATTTTTTTCTGTACGTCTAACTTTGGACAACTAGTTGTAGGTTACTAACGAGGACAGCTGACTTAATGAACTTAAAACATCAAAATGTATTAAAAGTGTTGTAAATATATTTTGAACATACTTTGATATATATGTACATATTTGTTATAGGTTCGTGAATCGACCAGTGGCCAAGTCTTACTTCCTAACGAAGTAAAAATCTGTGAAAGTGAGTTATAGTCCCACTTTTAAAATCTAATATTTTTGGGATGAGAATACATGCAGGTTTTATAAATGATTTACAAAATAGACACAAGTACGTGAAACTACATTCTATGGTTGAATTATCGAAATCGAATATGCCCCTTTTTATTAAGTCTGGTAATCTAAGAATTAGGGAATAGACACCCTAATTGACGCGAATCCTAAAGATAGATCTATTGGGCCTAACAAACCCCATCTAAAGTACCGGATGCTTTAGTACTTCGAAATTTATATCATATCCGAAGGGTGTCCCGGAATGATGGGGATATTCTTATATATGCATCTTGTTAATGTCGGTTACCAGGTATTCACCATATGAATGATTTTTATCTCTATGTATGGGATGTATATTGAAATATGAAATCTTGTGGTCTATTGTTACGATTTGATATATAGGTTAAACCTATAACTCACCAACATTTTTTTGTTGACGTTTTAAGCATGTTTATTCTCAGGTGATTATTAAGAGCTTCCGCTGTCGCATACTTAAATAAGGACAAGATTTAGAGTCCATGCTTGTATGTTATTGTATAAAAACAGCATTCAAGAAACTTATTTCGTTGTAACATATTTGTATTGTAAACCATTATGTAATAGTCGTGTGTAAATAGGATATTTTAGATTATCATTATTTGATAATCTACATAAAGCTTTTTAAACCTTTATTGATGAAATAAAGGTTATGGTTTGTTTTAAAATGAATGCAGTCTTTCAAAAACGTCTCATATAGAGGTCAAAACCTCGCAACGAAATCAATTAATATGGAACGTTTTTAATCAATACGAATGGGACATTTCATGTAGTAACATTGGAACTTCTGCATGATTTACTTCAATATAATCACGCTGGCCTGGCGTCATTATAATGTACTAAATCGTACGTTCATTCCAATATTATTTCATATGGTCAATGTAACGTGATCACTTCCAATTATACACAATTTCATCTAACGGTGCTTTATCTATGCCATATCAAAACGGAATCAACATAACTAATCTCACAGTTTCTCGATGTGGGTGCGTAGGTTCCGTAGATCATGTATTAATGCCTAAGTGCCCCGAAGTTTCTTCAAAGGTTCGGATTCAGGTAACGTTGTTAGGTTCCTTCTAGATATTTATTCCGGGTCTTGCGTCGGGTTGTACGTGTAGCAAGTAGTGATACGATATGTCTCGAGGTGACTCGCAAGTCTTTGGGTATGGCTGAGTATTAGTAGAAGACACTATGACCTCATTAAAGGGAATGCCTTCCCGACTTCTCCAATGTCTAGGAGTGGTAGAGACCTAAGTCCAGAAGTGTCGTTAGATCGTCAAGCAGTGGTGAAGAATGAAAGAGTTAAGTGATGGTCATGAAAGCGTACAGGGTACGTGTCAACTGAACAATCTTCTAGATTGCGTGAAGTAATGTTTCGATTTCTGGAATGGTGGAGTAGTAGTAACATGTGGATGACACTACTAGTTCTTAGGGTTAGACGAGTGGGAAGGTAGTTCAGGAAAACATCTGAACTGGGTAGGATAAGTTCTCCAAGTTGGTATAGCGAATAGTAGGCATGTAGCAAGAGTGTAATCAGGCATATCAACTACAGCAGCCTAGATCGTTTACAGCAACACGTAGCATGGCAATAGTAAAAGTATCATGCCGAAGTAACATGCTAAAGGCAGATAGTAGCATGCAGTAGCGAGAGTAAGCAAAAGCATACAGTGAGTTTACATGGCAGTAAAAGGAAATGGTAGCATGCAGTAAGTTCATACAGCAGTAGAAGTAAGCAGTGGCATGCAGTAGTATAACACGGTAGCATGCAATCGAAAGCGGATAACATCATGCAGTAGTGTATACAAGTAGCAGTATACGATATATAGCAGTAAAAGCAAGCAGCAGCATGCAGTAAGTTCAGCGGAAAAAAGTAAACTAGCAAGTTGTAGATTAGTCCTATTAGTGAATACTACTCGGGTCTGTCTTAGACTCACTAATGCAACCTAATTCCCTACAACCAATGCTCTAATACCAAATGTGATGCCCCGTACTAAATCATCATGTACGGACCATCAACAACAGGATCATTACAAGGTTAAGTACTATATGCGATTTCAAAAAGAGTTTGCATTCATAATAAAAGTGATGTCATAACCAACGTCGAATGTTTTACATAAAAAGTATGCTTCGCTAAGTAGAAGCAATTAATAAGTGTATGTGACCCTAATGGTCGTTACAATCATCGTTTCAAAAGTACAAAAGTTTGAATGCAAAAGTAAGCGTTCATACAGTGACATCTCTAAAGCAGCGGGTGTCTACAACAAGACTAGTATAACAGCGGAAGCAACCTTAAGCACCTGAGAAAGACATGCTTAAAAACGTCAACACAAAGGTTGGTGAGCTATAGTTTAAGTATAACAGTAATGTAAGGTAGGCCACGAGATTTCAGTGCTACAAAGAGCGTTTCAAAACAGTAATCCTATCAGTATGTTTAAGTATATGCTCAACCGTGGGCATTCAGTAACTAACTTAACGTTTATACCCCCTGAAAGTACACTTGGCAAGTGCGTATGTTTACGAAGTATTAAACACTCATTAAATGCTAGCGCGACTAGCCCGAGTGGGGATGTCAAACCCTATGGATCCATATCTAAGATTCGCGTTCACGGTTCAAAAACCAATGATTATACGTTACCGAGCTAAAGGGAATGTTTATGCCGTTGTATAACCCACACATATATAAGTTTAAGTACTCGTGCCTAGTATGTAAAACATAAAATTCGCATGTATTCTCAGTTCCCAAAATAAGTTAATGTAACGACCCGTCAAAATCGCTATTGACGCGGCACGTTAATCATTGATTCCACAGTGAGGTTTTGACCTCTATATGATACGTTTTGATAAAATATTGCATTCATTAAAATAAGTGACTTTCTAAACATAGAAAGTTATAAACATGTGGGCGAGTGCTTAGGTATAAGCAAAACCCCAAAATACATAAGTCTTTAATTTACAGGTTGACATCACAGTCTAATTATTTATTACACAACGCAGTTTTATTTTGAATGCAATAAACTTTGTACAAAGCATGAGAGACTCTATGCAGGCAACAAGCACATCACAGCGGAAGCATTCTAAGGACCTGAGAATAAAACATGCTAAAAAGTCAACACGGATGTTGGTGAGTTATAGGTTTAATTGCTCGAGTCATAAACATATATAAAGATAGACCACAAGATTTCATCAAAAGTTTATCAATAGATTCTACGTAACAGAGCACCCTGGTAACTAAACTTAATGCTATAGTGATAATTACCCCATTCGTTTTAATACGCGCAAACCAACGTGTCTTAAACTCAAATAACATACGTCCGTTAAAAGGCTAGCGCTCTAGCTCAGACGGGGATGTCAAGCCCTATGGATCCATATACAATTATTCGCGCCCACCAGTCCATATCCTATGTACTGGCAGCTACTAGTTACCAAAGCTAAGGGATTTTCGGTTTAACTCAGTGTAGAATTTAGTATGTACTTGTGTCTTATCGCGTTTAAAATAAATTGCATGTATTCTCAGCCCAAAAATATTTAAAGTATTTAAAAAAGGAGACTATAAACTCACAGTTCAATATTGCGATTCAATATTGTAGGCAAATTGCGTAGACGTAATGATGGTAGACGACTGTATGGTTGGTCTTGGATTCAAGAACAATACCCCGAACAATACCCAATATTTCCTTATTTTAAAACGGTTTGAAACCCGAATTAAAAATACCCTCGAATATACTTTATTATTATTAAACTTAAAATTAAAATTATAATTATAATTATAAATATAAAATTTACGTACATAAATAATTATGAAAATTTTCGTCGAGCAAAACTGACCTTTTATAGTACTTTTCGATTTACTGTAGCTCATGCGATCGCATGAGTTTTCAGTGTTTTTGCCATGCGATCGCATGGCCGCCTTTTCTGTTTTTGTTTGCTAGTTCATCGACATCAAATAGTGTTACTGTAGCAAATAGTGTTTACTGTAGTAATAGTGTTTTACTGTAGCAAATAGTGTTTTACTGTAGCAAATAGCGTTTTACTGTAGCAAATCACTGTAGCAAACTCGTTTTTACTGTAGTACTGTAGCAAAATACGGTTTCACCGTAGCAAATAGTGTTTTACTGTAGTAAATTGTGTTTTACTGTAGCAAAGTAATTTTTACTGTAGCAAATAGGGTTTTACTGTTGGAAAGTCGTTTTTACTTGTACATATATATATACATACATATAATTGTTCATGAATCGTCGAGAGTAGTCAAAGGTAATTGTATATATGTAACAGTTCTAAAATTTTGAGACTCAATCTAACAGACTTTGTTTAACGTGTTAAAATAATAAATCGTATAGAGAATTGGTTTAAATAAGTCAAAAATTTTCGGGTCATCACAGTACCTCCCCGTTAAAGAAAATTTCGTCCTGAAATTTTGAGTAGTACCTGTTTCATGAGCGATATCAGTGAACAAATGTGGATACTTTTGCTTCATCTGATCTTCACGTTCCCAAGTAAACTCGGGTCCTCGTCTTGCGTTCCAACGAACCCTAACTATCGGTATTTTGCTTTGTTTTAATTGTTTGACCTCACGGTCCATGATTTCAACAGGTTCTTCGATAAAATGGAGTTTATCATTGATTCGTATTTCGTCAAGAGGAATTACGACATCCTCTTCAGCTAAACATTTCTTCAAATTTGACACGTGAAATGTGTTGTGAACACTACTAAGTTCTTGCGGTAGCTTTAATCGATAAGCAACTGTTCCAATTCTTTCGGTGATTTCAAAGGGTCCTACGTACCTAGGACTTAGCTTTCCTCGTTTATCGAATCGTACAATGCCTTTCCAGGGTGACACTTTCAACATGACTTTGTCGCCCACTTGAAATTCTAGCGGTTTTCTTCTTACATCAGCATAACTCTTTTGGCGACTCATGGCCATTTTCAATCGCTGTTGTATTTGAATGATCTTTTCGGTGGTTTCGTGAATAATTTCTGGTCCAGTAAGTTGTCTTTCTCCTACTTCACTCCAACATATAGGAGATCTGCACTTTCTACCATAAAGTGCTTCAAATGGCGCTGCGTTGATGCTCGTATGATAGCTGTTATTGTATGAAAATTCTGCCAACGGTAAGTGTCGATCCCAACTGGTTCCAAAGTCAATCACGCATGCCCGTAACATGTCGGGTCGATCCCAACTGGTTCCAAAGTCAATCACGCATGCCCGTAACATGTCTTCCAATGTTTGTATTGTTCTTTCACTTTGACCATCTGTCTGTGGGTGATAAGCGGTGCTCATATCTAATCGAGTTCCCAATGTTTTTTGTAATGACTGCCAGAAACGTGATGTGAATCGGGTGTCGCGATCAGATATGATAGAGATGGGTGCACCATGCCTGGAAACTACTTCCTTCAAATATAGGCGTGCTAATTTCTCCATACTGTCTGTCTCCTTTATTGGTAGAAAGTGAGCTGATTTAGTTAGACGATCAACTATCACCCAAATAGTATCATGACTACTTGCAGTCCTTGGCAATTTCGTAATGAAATCCATGGTTATTCTTTCCCATTTCCACTGCGGAATTTCTGGTTGTTGCAGTAATCCTGACGGCTTTTGGTGCTCAGCTTTGACCTTTGCACACGTTAAACATTTGCTTACATAAGTAGCAATTTCTGTTTTCATATTAGGCCACCAATAAAACTTCTTGAGATCGTGGTACATTTTTCCGTTTCCTGGGTGAATTGAGTACCTCGTTTTGTGTGCTTCATCCAGTACTAGTTGCCTTAGGTTACCATGTTTTGGTACCCATATCCTACCAGCAAAATACAGGGTTCCATCGGCTTTTTCTTCAAGTTGTTTTTCTAACCCTTTGCTTATTTCGCCTTTTTCGTTTTCTTCTTTTAAAGCTTCTAACTGTGCTGCTTGAATTTGCTTTGTGAGATCAGTACGAATTGTAATATTCAAAGCTCGGACCCTAAGAGGTTTTACTCTTTCTTTTCGACTTAGGGCATCAGCTACAACATTAGCCTTTCCGGGGTGGTAACGGATTTCACAATCGTAATCGTTTAACAACTCTACCCAGCGACGTTGCCTCATATTGAGTTGTTTTTGATCAAAAATATGCTGTTATGGTCGGTGTACACTGTACACTTGGTGCCATATAGATAGTGTCTCCATATTTTGAGTGCAAAAACCACTGCTCCAAGTTCTAAATCGTGCGTCGTATAGTTCTTTTCATGAATTTTTAGTTGTCGTGAGGCATATGCGATGACTTTTGAGCGTTGCATTAATACACATCCTAAACCTTGGCGTGAAGCATCACAATAGATCACGAAATCATCATTTCCTTCCGGTAATGACAAAATGGGTGCAGACGTTAACTTCTTCTTTAATAACTGGAATGAGGATTCCTGTTCTGTGGACCAATCATACTTCTTTCCCTTTTGAGTCAATGCAGTTAAGGGTTTGGCGATTCTAGAGAAATCTTGAATGAATCTTCGGTAGTAACCAGCAAGACCTAAGAATTGGCGGATTTGTGTTGGAGTCTTCGGTGTTTCCCATTTACTAATGGCTTCGATCTTGGCGGGGTCAACTTTAATTCCATGTTTACTGACAACATGGCCCAAAAATTGTGCTTCTTGTAACCAGAAATCACACTTCGAAAATTTTGCGTACAATTCTTCTTTCTTGAGTATCTCCAGTACCAGTCTTAAGTGTTGCTCATGTTCTTTCTTGTTCTTCGAGTAAATCAATATGTCGTCGATAAAAACAATGACAAATTTGTCTAAATACGGTCTACAGATGTGATTCATTAGATCCATGAATACTGCTGGAGCATTAGTTAATCCAAAAGGCATGACTAGAAACTCATAGTGACCGTTACGGGTTCTGAACGCGGTTTTAGGAACATCTTCTTCCTTCACTCTCAGTTGATGATATCCGGAGCGTAGATCAATCTTAGAATAAACACTTGATCCTTGCAATTGATCAAACAAATCATCAATCCTCGGTAATGGGTACCGATTCTTGATCGTTAATTTGTTTAATTCTCGGTAATCTATGCACATTCTCATAGATCCATCCTTCTTCTTGACGAACAGAATAGGAGCACCCCAAGGTGAAAAACTAGGATGAATAAATCCACGGTCCTATAATTCTTGCAACTGGTCTTGTAATTCTTGCATTTCTGAAGGTGCAAGTCTATATGGAGATCGGGCTACAGGTGCAGCTCCTGGTATGAGATCAATCTGGAATTCTACACATCTGTGTGGAGGTAGCCCCGGTAATTCTTCTGGAAATACTCCGGGATATTCTCTTACAACCGGCATGTCATTAATGCTTCTTTCTTCAGTATCAATCTTCTTTACATGTGCCAGAATAGCATAACAACCTTTTCTTATAAGTTTCCGGGCCTTCATACAGCTGATAAAGTTCAGCTTTGAGTTGCTCTTCTCCCCATAAATCATTAATGACGTTTCATCCTTACGAGGGATGCGAATTGCTTTCTCAGCGCAAACAACTTCCGCTCTTGTTTTGGACATCCAGTCCATGCCAACGATTACGTCAAAACTTCCTAATTCTACGGGTATCAAATCGATTTTGAAGGTTTCACCAGCGAGATTCATTTCACAACCATGGCAAATTTTATCGGCTTTTATCAGTTTACCATTAGCTAATTCAATAGTATATTTATCGTCTAGAGGTAATGATGCACATTTTAGTTTAAAACTAAAGTCTTTACACATATAAATTCTATCAGCACCCGTATCAAACATAATAGAAGCTAGTTGATTATTAACGGTAAACGTACCCGTGACAAGATTAGGATCCTCACGTGCTTTACTGGCACTAACATTAAATGCCCTCCCACGTGCGGGTTCTTTGTTCTTCTCCTTATCAGGGCATTGATTTATAAAGTGACCAGACTTCCCGCATCCAAAACATTTCTTGACATCGGTCAGTTTTGTCTTTACTTCAGAAACGGTGGCATAACAATCTTTCGCCACATGTCCTTTCTTGTTGCACTTATCACAGACCACTTGACAATAACCTGCATGATGTGTGTAACATCTTTTGCAGAACGGATGGGGTCCCTTATAGTTTGGACTTGCAGTTGCCCCATCTTGTTTACCTTTAAAAGTTTCTTGTTTCTTCAGGTGAGTACTTTTGCCCTTATAGTCTTCCCATTTCCTCTTTCCTTCAGTTATCTTGACTTCGGTAATTGGTGCCTTAATCGAACTCTCTATGATCTGGTACATGAGTTGGTGTGCCATTGTCATGGCTTCCTGCATCGTATTCGGTTTGGACGATGTAACATTTCCTTTGATATTGATCGATAAACCGTCAATATACATTTCTATCTTTCGTTTCTCGTTTGGCACCAATTCGGGACACAACAAGGCTAGTTCCATGAAATGCTTTTCATAGTTATTGAGATTCGCGCCGATAACCTTCAGATTACGTAACTCAGATTCCATTTTTCTGATCTCGTTTCGAGGACAGTACTCCTCGATTAGCATCTTTTTTCAGTTCTTCCCAAGAGATATCATATGCCGTATCTATTCCTTCTGCTTTAGCATAATTGTTCCACCAAGTAAGTGCACCATCTTGCAACGTGCACGAAGCATACTTTGACTTGTCTCCGTTCGCACAATTACTGATTTTGAAAACGGACTCCATCTTTTCAAACCATCGGGTTAGACCGACTGGTCCCTCAGTTCCACTAAACGTCTGTGGTTTGCATCCCTGAAAAGTTTTGTATGAGCATCCATTTCGTGAATTTGTGTTTACGGCTGCTGCTTTAGCTGCTGCTTCGGCTGTTGCTTTTGCTGCTTCGGTTACAGCAATTCTTTCATTCACACGTTTCTCGACTAGTTGCTCAAACTCAGCATCCGACATTTGAGACATGTTTCTTCAATAAACAAAACATATATAATTTAATCATATAGAATATTATAGGTAAAATGAGTTGTCAATAGTTAATCGTAGCATATTAATAATATGAACCGATTATTATAAAAGCCTTTTCTTCTTATTAGCATTTTATAATTATTTCTAGGGTATTACCTACCCGTTAAGTTCATACATAATAGCTAGTACCAGGAATTAACTACTAAAATCCTAATAATATTCCACTATGAAAAATTATAGCGAGTTACTACATTATTATGTAATAATAATAATAAGAAGTAGTAATAATACAAATAATCATTCCATGCATTTATTATTAATAAACCAAAATAATACAATACCATACAATACTGATATTTTACATATGCTTATTTTACATAACAAGATAGAGTAGCACACATAAGCAATAAAATAGCGCATGGAAGATTTATGGTTACGAGGTCATTCATTCAGAACTATCAGAAACTTCTTCCCATTTGGTTCTCTCTGCCAATTGTTTGTGTGCACATGGTCCGACAGACATTCTGGCAGTGTATTTTATTTTTAGTTGGGGTTTTGAGGTACCCGTTGCCTCAGTGGGTTTAATACAATAAGGGTGGTTACGGATCGAATGGTCCTGTTCTTTTTTAATAATTAAGGACATTTTATTATTGTGGTTGTTTTTATTATCTATAGCAAGTTGGAATTTCTCCTTAGTGATCTCTTTTATTTCATTAGCGAAATCCTCCTCCTTACTGATCTCGTCTGATGACGAACTGTCTGAGTCATGTGTAGGAGAATATGATGACGAACTGCAAGAATATGTACCGGTGGTCATGAACCGAAATCTGCCAGGCGTAATCGGCACAACCCGCCCGTCGGCGGTATATCTGGACCAATGTCCATATTTGTTTAGAAATGGACGATCCTCGTTTACTCCAGGGATCATGGGTCCATGCCAACGATACTGTGGCTCCGGAAAACTAAAGCTGGGTGGAGCTGGAACCTCCTCTGGGTTTACCGGGAGTTGAGATTCCCCGGCTAACACAATTTCTTCTTTAATAGGTATTGGAACGCCCTTTTCAGTTGTGGATAGAATAGATTCAGTGTCCGATTCCGAGTCGTACAAAATGATAGGATTAGAGGAAGTCATCTATCACATAATTGAAACAACAATTACGTTAGCATATAAATATATCACATATAATGTTTTTGACCAAATAATAAGCAAAAATCAGTAAAAACAGATATGGTCATAGTCCAGACTCACTAATGCATCCTAACAATTACCAGTTAAACACAATAATGTAATTTCTGGTTCCCTATGACCTCAAGCTCGGATACCAACTGTAACGACCCGTCAAAATCGCTATTGACGCGGCACGTTAATCATTGATTCCACAGTGAGGTTTTGACCTCTATATGATACGTTTTGATAAAATATTGTATTCATTAAAATAAGTGACTTTCTAAACATAGAAAGTTATAAACATGTGGGCGAGTGCTTAGGTATAAGCAAAACCCCAAAATACATAAGTCTTTAATTTACAGGTTGACATCACAGTCCAATTATTTATTACACAACGCAGTTTTATTTTGAATGCAATAAACTTTGTACAAAGCATGAGAGACTCCATGCAGGCAACAAGCACATCACAGCGGAAGCATTCTAAGGACCTGAGAATAAAACATGCTAAAAAGTCAACACGGATGTTGGTGAGTTATAGGTTTAATTGCTCGAGTCATAAACATATATAAAGATAGACCACAAGATTTCATCAAAAGTTTATCAATAGATTCTACGTAACAGAGCACCCTGGTAACTAAACTTAACGCTATAGTGATAATTACCCCATTTGTTTTAATACGCGCAAACCAACGTGTCTTAAACTCAAATAACATACGTCCGTTAAAAGGCTAGCGCTCTAGCTCGGACGGGGATGTCAAGCCCTATGGATCCATATACAATTATTCGCGCCCACCAGTCCATATCCTATGTACTGGCAGCTACTAGTTACCAAAGCTAAGGGATTTTCGGTTTAACTCAGTGTAGAATTTAGTATGTACTTGTGTCTTATCGCGTTTAAAATAAATTGCATGTATTCTCAGCCCAAAAATATTTAAAGTATTTAAAAAAGGAGACTATAAACTCACAGTTCAATATTGCGATTCAATATTGTAGGCAAATTGCGTAGACGTAATGATGGTAGACGACTGTATGGTTGGTCTTGGATTCAAGAACAATACCCCGAACAATACCCAATATTTCCTTATTTTAAAACGGTTTGAAACCCGAATTAAAAATACCCTCGAATATACTTTATTATTATTAAACTTAAAATTAAAATTATAATTATAATTATAAATATAAAATTTACGTACATAAATAATTATGAAAAATTTCGTCGAGCAAAACTGACCTTTTATAGTACTTTTCGATTTACTGTAGCTCATGCGATCGCATGAGTTTTCAGTGTTTTTGCCATGCGATCGCATGGCCGCCTTTTCTGTTTTTGTTTGCTAGTTCGTCGACATCAAATAGTGTTTTACTGTAGCAAATAGTGTTTACTGTAGCAAATAGTGTTTACTGTAGCAAATAGTGTTTCACTGTAGCAAATAGTGTTTTACTGTAGCAAATCACTGTAGCAAACTCGTTTTCACTGTAGTACTGTAGCAAAATACGGTTTCACCGTAGCAAATAGTGTTTTACTGTAGCAAATTGTGTTTTACTGTAGCAAAGTAATTTTTACTGTAGCAAATAGGGTTTTACTGTAGGAAAGTCGTTTTTACTTGTACATATATATATACATACATATAATTGTTCATGAATCGTCGAGAGTAGTCAAAGGTAATTGTATATATGTAACAGTTCTAAAATTTTGAGACTCAATCTAACAGACTTTGTTTAACGTGTTAAAATAATAAATCGTATAGAGAATTGGTTTAAATAAGTCAAAAATTTTCGGGTCATCACAGTACCTCCCCGTTAAAGAAAATTTCGTCCCGAAATTTTGAGTAGTACCTGTTTCATGAGCGATATCAGTGAACAAATGTGGATACTTTTGCTTCATCTGATCTTCACGTTCTCAAGTAAACTCGGGTCCTCGTCTTGCGTTCCAACGAACCCTAACTATCGGTATTTTGCTTTGTTTTAATTGTTTGACCTCACGGTCCATGATTTCAACAGGTTCTTCGATAAAATGGAGTTTATCATTGATTCGTATTTCGTCAAGAGGAATTACGACATCCTCTTCAGCTAAACATTTCTTCAAATTTGACACGTGAAATGTGTTGTGAACACTACTAAGTTCTTGCGGTAGCTTTAATCGATAAGCAACTGTTCCAATTCTTTCGGTGATTTCAAAGGGTCCTACGTACCTAGGACTTAGCTTTCCTCGTTTACCGAATCGTACAACGCCTTTCCAGGGTGACACTTTCAACATGACTTTGTCGCCCACTTGAAATTCTAGCGGTTTTCTTCTTACATCAGCATAACTCTTTTGGCGACTCATGGCCGTTTTCAATCGCTGTTGTATTTGAATGATCTTTTCGGTGGTTTCGTGAATAATTTCTGGTCCAGTAAGTTGTCTTTCTCCTACTTCACTCCAACATATAGGAGATCTGCACTTTCTACCATAAAGTGCTTCAAATGGCGCTGTGTTGATGCTCGTATGATAGCTGTTATTGTATGAAAATTCTGCCAACGGTAAGTGTCGATCCCAACTGGTTCCAAAGTCAATCACGCATGCCCGTAACATGTATTCCAATGTTTGTATTGTTCTTTCACTTTGACCATCTGTCTGTGGGTGATAAGCGGTGCTCATATCTAATCGAGTTCCCAATGCTTTTTGTAATGACTGCCAGAAACATGATGTGAATCGGGTGTCGCGATCAGATATGATAGAGATGGGTACACCATGCCTGGAAACTACTTCCTTCAAATATAGGCGTGCTAATTTCTCCATACTGTCTGTCTCCTTTATTGGTAGAAAGTGAGCTGATTTAGTTAGACGATCAACTATTACCCAAATAGTATCATGACTACTTGCAGTCCTTGGCAATTTCGTAATGAAATCCATGGTTATTCTTTCCCATTTCCACTGCGGAATTTCTGGTTGTTGCAGTAATCCTGACGGCTTTTGGTGCTCAGCTTTGACCTTTGCACACGTTAAACATTTGCTTACATAAGTAGCAATTTCTGTTTTCATATTAGGCCACCAATAAAACTTCTTGAGATCGTGGTACATTTTTCCGTTTCCTGGGTGAATTGAGTACCTCGTTTTGTGTGCTTCATCCAGTACTAGTTGCCTTAGGTTACCATGTTTTGGTACCCATATCCTACCAGCAAAATACAGGGTTCCATCGGCTTTTTCTTCAAGTTGTTTTTCTAACCCTTTGCTTATTTCGCCTTTTTCGTTTTCTTCTTTTAAAGCTTCTAACTGTGCTGCTTGAATTTGCTTTGTGAGATCAGTACGAATTGTAATATTCAAAGCTCGGACCCTAAGAGGTTTTACTCTTTCTTTTCGACTTAGGGCATCAGCTACAACATTAGCCTTTCCAGGGTGGTAACGGATTTCACAATCGTAATCGTTTAACAACTCTACCCAGCGACGTTGCCTCATATTGAGTTGTTTTTGATCAAAAATATGCTGTTATGGTCGGTGTACACTGTACACTTGGTGCCATATAGATAGTGTCTCCATATTTTGAGTGCAAAAACCACTGCTCCAAGTTCTAAATCGTGCGTCGTATAGTTCTTTTCATGAATTTTTAGTTGTCGTGAGGCATATGCGATGACTTTTGAGCGTTGCATTAATACACATCCTAAACCTTGGCGTGAAGCATCACAATAGATCACGAAATCATCATTTCCTTCCGGTAATGACAAAATGGGTGCAGACGTTAACTTCTTCTTTAATAACTGGAATGAGGATTCCTGTTCTGTGGACCAATCATACTTCTTTCCCTTTTGAGTCAATGCAGTTAAGGGTTTGGCGATTCTAGAGAAATCTTGAATGAATCTTCGGTAGTAACCAGCAAGACCTAAGAATTGGCGGATTTGTGTTGGAGTCTTCGGTGTTTCCCATTTACTAATGGCTTCGATCTTGGCGGGGTCAACTTTAATTCCATGTTTACTGACAACATGGCCCAAAAATTGTACTTCTTGTAACCAGAAATCACACTTCGAAAATTTTGCGTACAATTCTTCTTTCTTGAGTATCTCCAGTACCAGTCTTAAGTGTTGCTCATGTTCTTCCTTGTTCTTCGAGTAAATCAATATATCGTCGATAAAAACAATGACAAATTTGTCTAAATACGGTATACAGATGCGATTCATTAGATCCATGAATACTGCTGGAGCATTAGTTAATCTAAAAGGCATGACTAGAAACTCATAGTGACCGTAACGGGTTCTGAACGCGGTTTTAGGAACATCTTCTTCCTTCACTCTCAGTTGATGATATCCGGAGCGTAGATCAATCTTAGAATAAACACTTGATCCTTGCAATTGATCAAACAAATCATCAATCCTTGGTAATGGGTACCGATTCTTGATCGTTAATTTGTTTAATTCTCGGTAATCTATGCACATTCTCATAGATCCATCCTTCTTCTTGACGAACAGAATAGGAGCACCCCAAGGTGAAAAACTAGGACGAATAAATCCACGGTCCGATAATTCTTGCAACTGGTCTTGTAATTCTTGCATTTCTGAAGGTGCAAGTCTATACGGAGATCGGGCTACAGGTGCAGCTCCTGGTATGAGATCAATCTGGAATACGGTTTCACTGTAGCAAATAGTGTTTTACTGTAGCAAAGTGTGTTTTACTGTAGCAAAGTAATTTTTACTGTAGCAAATAGGGTTTTACTGTAGGAAAGTCGTTTTTACTTGTACATATATATATATATACATACATATAATTGTTCATGAATCGTCGAGAGTTGTCAAAGGTAATTGTATATATGTAACAGTTCTAAAATTTTGAGACTCAATCTAACAGACTTTGTTTAACGTGTTAAAATAATAAATCGTATAGAGAATTGGTTTAAATAAGTCAAAAATTTTCGGGTCATCACAGTTAAAGTAAAAAGGGAATGCTATAACTCACAATGATAAAGTAGCGGTAAAGTATGACTCGGAAAGTAAGCAAGTAATGAAGGTTGTCCAAACGGGTCCTCAACCTAAGTCAAATAGTACTAAGTTAGTAAATTGTCCCAATAGATTTAAAAGTATGTAAATAAGGTCTTAAGGGTCATCATCATTCATCATCAAACAAAAGGTGTAAAGTAAGTTTCGTTCATGAAAAGAGTTTAAAACAAAGGCTGAGTTCGGTCAGTCACCACGGCCTCTATACCTACTGAAATAAGGTGAGACCAGTGGTCATGGCTCCGTATATGAGTACTTTAGTTGTGGTAAAAATTACAGAATCAAACTCATCTTCGTTTGACCGTGGCGACGGTCTAAGTGCGAGTAGGTCAGAATTTTCAGCACAACGTTAAATGGACATAGTGACGATCGGAGGGCCATAAATCCTAAACCGTAACTCGGATTAAGATGAGTCCTATATGAAAAGTTATCTACTAGAACAGAGATATATGAAAATCATAATTACAGTAGCCCAGGTCGTACAGGTCAGACACAAAAACAGTAGAACAGTAGGGTCAGTAGGTTCTGGTGGTTCTTGGTGCTCGATGCTTATCATGGTTATCATCCTTGATGCATATAGCTTCAAGTGTACAACTCGTTGATGTGTTTGCATCATTTTCACCAAGGTTTGACCATCATAACCCAAGTGTAAGTCTAAGACATGAAGCACAACTCACTTAAGTGTTGCAAGTGTTTTGATGAACCAAAGTTACATCAAAGTCTTAGATTCAACACATACATGAAATGTAAAAGTAATGTAGAACTATAAACTTGAAAATAAACTAACTAATCAAGATCTTAAGATGTAGAACATAGTTCTTAGTTTGATCTTGAAGATCCAATACTCAAAAGTCTAGATCTAACATAAGTGTACAAAGTTATAATTAAAGAAAGCTTACTTACATGTTCTTGAACTTTTAAGTTAACTTTTAGTTCAAGATTAATGAGATCAATGTTAACTAGTAACACTCGACCAACAAGAACATAAATCATGAAATTAAAGTGCAAGTAAAAGAAGTAAATAAGCTAAGTAAACAAGTAGTTAGTTCAAGGTTGTTCATACTTTAAAGATTCAAGCCTAAGTCTTGATCTTTAGAAAATAAACTTTAAAGTTTACTTCATGAACTTCAAGTATGATTTACAACCATGAACTTACAATCTTTTGAAACAACATATGTAGAACATAAACTAGTAAGTTTAGTTCTTGTGTGTTCTTGAAATTACAAGATAAAATGAAGAATGAAACTAGTAAGTTTGATTCTTGAAAACATGTAAGTAAATAACAACAACATCAAGTAAGTAAATCATAACAAAGAACAAGTAACTAAACAATAATATGAAACAAGTTATGATGATGATTATGTGGTGTTTAGGCCACGGTTTTGCAAGGAGAAAAAGAAGAGAGAAATCTTGAAAGAAACTCACAAATTGAGAGAATACTTGAGAGGAAAAGAGAAGTATTTTTGTGTGTGTGAAAGATGAAATGAGAACAAGTGATAAGTAAATAAAAAAAAATGAAATTTGAATCCCACTACTACATAAAAGCCGTCGGTTTTCAAGAGGAGGGGAAGAGAGAAAAGTTCACAAGGTCTCTACATGTATTTAGTTTAAAAGGTGGTTATTAAGGGTGCTTTCATGGGGATAAGGTGTGACTAAGTAATAACTAGATTCCATGCACAAAACTAACTAGTTATGTTGAAAGTAATACTAGCATTTAATAAAATGGGCTAGTTGGTCCATTTAGTTAAGTTGAGTGGGCTAACAAGTCCATTAAAGAAGTAGGGTGGGCTTTCAAGTCCACTAATACTAATAAAAGCTCAAGTTCCATTAATTAACAAATTAATCCAATAAAAGCCCAAGTAACTAACTTGTAACCATAGTTAATTAAAATGTTTAATAAACTTAATCATGAATGCAAATAATATCTAAAAATATTATTCGTGAAAGTTTCGTGTGTCACAAAGACGTTTCGGGCATTTAAAGTCAAGTATGGTGTACCATGGTAACAAGTAAATGTAATCACATACATTCGTTTAATCACAAGTATTAATAATAACCATTATTAATTAAAGATGGAAAAGTCAGGGTCGTTACATTACCCACCTGTTAAAGAAAATTTCGTCCCGAAATTTTAAGGGGTTTCCAAACAATGGTACCGTATTCGAATAAGAAGGAGCGTATCAAAGTTCCGTGAGTCTCGTGGGCTCAGAAGTAAGTTATTTACCTCGAAAAGTATTTCGGCGTATGAAAGTAAGAATAGGTATATGCCGTTAATTAAGTCTCTTGTCCTAAGAGGTCAACAAATTGATTTTGTTTCTGCTTAACATGAGTATGTCATCTGAATGTACACCCATAAAAGGAAAGATGGTGTGTTTAGCCTTACAGGCATCTCCGGTAAGTTGGATGCGTGAAATGCATCATGGATGATTTTAAGCTCATCTAAAACGTTGAGCGTGTATGTCGTAATATAAAGCTGACAGGTAGAATGAGAAATATGGTGATCACAACCATGCGATTTGATGTCTGGATAGTGATAGCCACGGATTTTACTAAACCCCTTAATTTCGGAAAGAGGCCATAGGCATAAGGAACCCAATATTTAAGAACGTTTCATTTGAATAAGTGAATTGAAAGTTCGCTAAAAGTGATCAATCGGACTTGCAAGCCATAATTATTCATAGTGTCTTCAGATCGGTCTAAACGAACAATGAGGGATATCACCTAGTTTACCATACTGCAGGTGAACCTATCCTTGGATGAAAAGCACAGTTCCGTAATGTAACTTCATCCTTTCAGTTATATGTTGAAGTTAGGGTTAACGTTAACTAGTGCAACTTACAGTTGCAACCAATGAATGAAGAAAATATATAGAGTATCCACATCAGTGTCGTAAATGTTTTAAGCAGTCCCCTCCTAAGGGATAAAAAGATTCATAGGTCCTCAAAGTTTCTTATGTTACATTTTCGAAAGAAATTCGCACGAAAGGTGTGGTATTTGAACGAGGGTGAACTCTTCGAGTGGTTCGTTCTGAATTTATCCATCTACTTAAGGGGATGAGCGGATGAGAAGTTATGTGAACTCTTGGTCCTAGAGAATGACTTACTCCGGGTGAAAAGAATCTCCAAAATGATTCCTGTCTCTCAACATACTGATTCATAGAGATGATGTTTACGAGGGTGTTGTGATTTGCCGTGAAGTATTAGGAACAGTAACCCACTTAGTACCTTTCCTACAATAGGGTGACCAATGAGTGTACCTCAGAAAACTGATTTATCGGCCCGTGTTTTTGTCATGTCTAGCTTTTAAAAGAACATTTTATGGGTGTAAAGATTCTATAACAATTTTTTATAAAACCGTCATCCAAAGTGGCTCAAGAGTTTTTAACAAAGGTCTTAATAGTAAGTTTCATCTCTAACAGAGGGCGAGAAAAAGTGTGATCCATACATGGTGTAGTCTAATATGAAAACCTTTAATAAAATCAACTAAGGGAGTTTTGAAAAACAACACCTTTAACCGTTTGTTGTGACAATGTAAACGGAACGAAGTTCCTAGTAAATTTAGAAGTAGGTACAACGTATACCATTTTGCACAAAACTATTTGACTTAAGTTGAATAATTCGGTAAAGGAGCGTTTTTGATATAACTTAGTATCAAAATAAGTAAGTATAAATTTATGTATGTATGATTTTATAAATCGTATAGGTGACGGAAAAGTTTCTAAATCTCGTGAGGACCGCACAAATAAACAACAGGTAAAAATTTTGATAAACATAGTTTTTCGTATTTCAAAGGTTATGAGTTGGAAAAGATTGAGTGGAAAAGCTTTGAATCATCGGGTGACCAGTTACTAGGTAATGAAAACTAATGACATAAATGTAGTTTTGGTATTTATCAGGACACAAGTCTTTGGGCCAAAAATATTCACGTGCGAAGCCGTTGCTAACAAGTGAGGTACGAAGGATAGAGCATGGGGATGAGAAGTTAATCGCTTCTTGAATTTGCAAAGTGCCAAACAGGTTATGACTAGTATTAAAGCCGGAATAATGATGGTATTAATACCACTAAATGAGAATCCCTTGGAATGAGTCAGGGCTTAGAGCCATGTAAGAAAGAGCATTGTTCCAACAGGTGTGGTGAAATAAATCCATGGGGTAACGCAATAGTTTTGAATGGTTTAAGTGTTAACGGATGCCCGAAGGCCTTGCATGACGTGGTAGTCAGTGCCCTTATCACATACGCATGAATCTCTCGATTTTGACGGTTATAAAGCCTTTATGATGACTTGGATACGAATAACACAAAAAGTTTTATATAATACGCAACAAAAATTTTATAGAAATTGTTTATGGTGACAAGGTAAGAGAAGAAACGAAGTTCTTTGTAAATTAGAGTTATGTACAACACGTACCGTTCAAAGTATAATATCTTTTAAATGAAAGATTTAATTTGTAAAAGTGAAAGTAAAGTTTCATATGTATTTGTCAAAACTAATCATTTACTTTATTTTATATAACGGGTACGATTTCAAAAATTTGTATGAATGGCAAACAGAATAAATTTATTTTTATAAAGCCTTGAGAGGATAGCACAGTAAAATAAGGTGTGTAAATTTTGGCAAAAAAAATCTTCATATTTCTGAGGTTACAAGTTGGAAAAGGTTGATGAGAATCGAGTAAAAGACTTTTGAAAATTTCGAGTGATATTTGAGGTAATAAAAACCATTGAATTTATATGTGTTTGACGACTATTAGTAGGGTATAAGTCCTTGACCAAAAATGTTTAAGTGTGAAGTTGTTGCTTATAAGTGAGATACGAATGGGAGAGTATGAGGATGAGAGTTAACCACTCATTGATTTTAGGAAAATTTTGAACTGGTATGACTAATATCGAAGTAAGAAGGATGATGTTGTGGTTATCATCGAATAAGGAATCTCTAGAAATAGGTGAGGGTTTAGAGTCGCGTAAGAATAAGTATCAAATGAGATTCTTGGGTAATATTTAATATAGAATTTGAACTGCTGAAGTAACAGAATAGGATTTCCTTTAAGTATCGTTGTGCAAGTTTGTTCATTGTATCGGTTTCTTTCATGGCTAAAAAGTAAGCAGTTTGGCGAGACGGTCAATAATAACCCAGATGATGTCCTAACCGCCTTACCGTCTTTGGTAGTTTAGTGATGAATTTCTTCCCATAATAGTTTCACCATTCTTACGAAGTATACAAATAAAATTTTCCCATTATAAATAAATTCCGCTTTCATCCTTGAAAGTCATTTCGTTCCAACTATTTCATCAAAGCTTCCTAGCTCGATGAGTATTAGGTAAATCTTAAAGTTCATCCCAAATCAAATCTTACTGTACTACTGTGAAAAATTCTATCAATCTTCTCAAATAACATATGCCTGTACGTAGGTAACTAGCCCTTTTCAACTACTACATTAAAACACCCAAGTTTGGTTAATATGAGGTCATCTCCAAATGACCCACCTGTTAATCTTAAAGTACTACCTTAAATTATTCCTCTATCTTCCTCAGTTTACCATTTGCTTGTGTCCTATAGAATACTTAATTCCCATGGTTGTTGATGGTTTATTATTCATGATAATGCTAAGGTTCTTAGATGTAAGGTTTCTATCATTCTAGTATTGAACAACTCCGAAATAATAAAACGTTGTGCCGAAACGTACCCTAACAAGAATCAGGATCCATGCAAGTTTCCATAATGATTTCTTTACCGCAGGTAAGTTTAAAGTTTTTCCTATATGAGAACTTTCTCCTTAAATGTCCAGGGTGTCGATATTTATAACAAATTTTCAGGTTATCAGTTCTGCAATCAAAGCCCTTCTTGTATAGTATCTAGGCTACGTGGTTATTCCTTCCCTACCTTTAACAGACTATAATGCGTATGCTCGAATTCTTATATGGGTATGCTTGTATGATCCCTGCCAAAATTTTCCCTGGATCACCCCATATTCCTCATGTAGTAACATTGGAACTTCTGCATGATTTACTTCAATATAATCACGCTGGCCTGGCGTCATTATATTGTACTAAATCGTACGTTCATTCCAATATTATTTCATATGGTTAATGTAACGTGATCACTTCCAATTATACACAATTTCATCTAACGATGCTTTATCTATGCCATCTCAAAATGGAATCGACATAACTAATCTCACAGTTTCTCGATGTGGGTGCATAGGTTCCGTAGATCATGTATTAATGCCTAAGTGTCCCGAAGTTTCTTCAAAGGTTCGGATTCAGGTAACGTTGTTAGGTTCCTTCTAGATATTCATTCCAGGTCTCGCGTCGGGTTGTACGTGTAGCAAGTAGTGATACGATATGTCTGGAGGCGACTCGTAAGTCTTTGGGTATGGCTGAGTATTAGTAGAAGACACTATAACCTCATTAAAGGGAATGCCTTCCCGACTTCTCCAATGTCTAGGAGTGGTAGGGACCTAAGTCCAGAAGTGTCGTTAGATCGTCAAGCAGTGGTGAAGAATAAAAGAGTTAAGTGATGGTCATGAAAGCGTACAGGGTACGTGTCAACTGAACAATCTTCTAGATTGCGTGAAGTAATGTTTCGATTTCTGGAACGGTGGAGTAGTAGTAACATGTGGATGACACTACTAGTTCTTAGGGTTAGACGAGTGGGAAGGTAGTTCAGGAAAACATCTGAACTGGGTAGGATAAGTTCTCCAAGTTGGTATAGCGAATAGTAGGCATGTAGCAAGAGTGTAATCAGGCATATCAACTACAGCAGCCTAGATCGTTTACAGCAACACGTAGCATGGCAATAGTAAAAGTATCATGCCGAAGTAACATGCTAAAGGCAGATAGTAGCATGCAGTAGCGAGAGTAAGCAAAAGCATACAGTGAGTTTACATGGCAGTAAAAGGAAATGGTAGCATGCAGTAAGTTCATACAGCAGTAGAAGTAAGCAGTGGCATGCAGTAGTATAACACGGTAGCATGCAATCGAAAGCGGATAACATCATGCAGTAGTGTATACAAGTAGCAGTATACGATATATAGCAGTAAAAGCAAGCAGCAGCATGCAGTAAGTTCAGCGGAAAAAAGTAAACTAGCAAGTTGTAGATTAGTCCTATTAGTGAATCCTACTCGGGTCGGTCTTAGACTCACTAATGCAACCTAATTCCCTACAACCAATGCTTTGATACCAAATGTGATGCCCCGTACTAAATCATCATGTACGGACCATCAACAACAGGATCATTACAAGGTTAAGTACTATATGCGATTTCAAAAAGAGTTTCCATTCATAATAAAAGTGACATCATAACCAACGTCGAATGTTTTACATCAAAAGTATGCTTCACTAAGTAGAATCAATTAATAAGTGTATGTGACCCGAATGGTCGTTACAATCATCATTTCAAAAGTACAAAAGTTTGAATGCAAAAGTAAGCGTTCATGCAGTGACATCTCTAAAGCAGCGGGTGTCTACAGCAAGACTAGTATAACCGCGGAAGCAACCTTAAGCACCTGGGAAAGAGATGCTTAAAAACGTCAACATAAAGGTTGTTGAGCTATAGTTTAAGTATAACAGTAATGTAAGGTAGGCCACGAGATTTCAGTGCTACAAAGAGCGTTTCAAAATAGTAATCCAATCAGTATGTTTAAGTATATGCTCAACCGTGGGCATTCAGTAACTAACTTAACGTTTATACCCCCTGAAAGTACACTTGGAAAGTGCGTATGTTTATGAAGTATTAAACACTCGTTAAATGCTAGTGCGACTAGCCCGAGTGGGGATGTCAAACCCTATGGATCCATATCTAAGATTCGCGTTCACAGTTCAAAAACCAATGATTAAACGTTACCGAGCTAAATGGAATGTTTATGCCGTTGTATAACCCACACATATATAAGTTTAAGTACTCGTGCCTAGTATGTAAAACATAAAATCCGCATGTATTCTCAGTTCCCAAAATAAGTTAAAGTAAAAAGGGAATGCTATAACTCACAATGATAAAGTAGCGGTAAAGTATGACTCGGAAAGTAAGCAAGTAATGAAGGTTGTCCAAACGGGTCCTCAACCTAAGTCAAATAGTAATAAGTCAGTAAATCATCCCAATAGGTTTAAAAGTATGTAAATAAGGTCTTAAGGGTCATCATCATTCATCATCAAACAAAAGGTGTAAAGTAAGTTTCGTTCATGAAAAGACTTTAAAACAAAGGCTGAGTTCGGTCAGTCACCACGGCCTCTATACCTACTGAAATAAGGTGATACCAGTGGCCATGGCTCCGTATATGAGTCCTTTAGTTGTGGTAAAAATTATAGAAGCAAACTCGTCTTCGTTTGACCGTGGCGACGGTCTAAGTGCGAGTAGGTCAGAATTTTCAGCACAACGTTAAATGGACATAGTGACGATCGGAGGGCCATAAATCCTAAACCGTAACTCGGATTAAGATGAGTCCTATATGAAAAGTTATCTACTCGAACATAGATATCTGAAAATCATAATTACAGTAGCCCAACTCGTACGGGTCAGACACAGAAACAGTAGAACAGTAGGGTCAGTAGGTTCTGGTGGTTCTTGGTGCTCGATGCTTATCGTGGTTCTCATCCTTGATGCATATAGCTTCAAGTGTACAACTCGTTGTTGTGTTTGCATCATTTTCACCAAGGTTTGACCATCATAACCCAAGTGTAAGTCTAAGACATGAAGCACAACTCACTTAAGTGTTGCAAGTGTTTTGATGAACCAAAGTTACATCAAAGTCTTAGATTCAACACATACATGAAATGTAAAAGTAATGTAGAACTATAAACTTGAAAATAAACTAACTAATCAAGATCTTAAGATGTAGAACATAGTTCTTAGTTTGATCTTGAAGATCCAATACTCAAAAGTCTAGATCTAACATAAGTGTACAAAGTTATAATTAAAGAAAGCTTACTTACATGTTCTTGAACTTTTAAGTTAACTTTTAGTTCAAGATTAATGAGATCAATGTTAACTAGTAACACTCGACCAACAAGAACATAAATCATGAAATTAAAGTGCAAGTAAAAGAAGTAAATAAGCTAAGTAAACAAGTAGTTAGTTCAAGGTTGTTCATACTTTAAAGATTCAAGCCTAAGTCTTGATCTTTAGAAAATAAACTTTAAAGTTTACTTCATGAACTTCAAGTATGATTTACAACCATGAACTTACAATCTTTTGAAATAACATATGTAGAACATAAACTAGTAAGTTTAGTTCTTGTGTGTTCTTGAAATTACAAGATAAAATGAAGAATGAAACTAGTAAGTTTGATTCTTGAAAACATGTAAGTAAATAACAACAACATCAAGTAAGTAAATCATAACAAAGAACAAGTAACTAAACAATAATATGAAACAAGTTATGATGATGATTATGTGGTGTTTAGGCCACGATTTTGCAAGGAGAAAAAGAATAGAGAAATCTTGAAAAAAACTCACAAATTGAGAGAAAACTTGAGAGGAAAAGAGAAGTATTTTTGTGTGTGTGAAAGATGAAATGAGAACAAGTGATAAGTAAATAAAAAAAAATGAAATTTGAATCCCTCTACTACATAAAAGCCGTCGGTTTTCAAGAGGAGGAGAAGAGAGAAAAGTCCACAAGGTCTCTACATGTATTTAGTTTAAAAGGTGGTTATTAAGGGTGCTTTCATGGGGATAAGGTGTGACTAAGTAATAAATAGATTCCATGCACAAAACTAACTAGTTAAGTTGAAAGTAATACTAGCATTTAATAAAATGGGCTAGTTGGTTCATTTAGTTAAGTTGAGTGGGCTAACAAGTCCATTAAAGAAGTAGGGTGGGCTTTCAAGTCCACTAAAACTAATAAAAGCCTAAGTTCCATTAATTAACAAATTAATCCAATAAAAGCTCAAGTAACTAACTAGTAACCATAGTTAATTAAAATGATTAATAAACTTAATCATGAATGCAAATAATATCTAAAAATATTATTCGTGAAAGTTTCGTGTGTCACAAAGACGTTTCGGGCATTTAAAGTCAAGTATGGTGTACCATGGTAACAAGTAAATGTAATCACATACATTCTTTTAATCACAATTATTAATAATAACCATTATTAATTAAAGATGGAAAAGTCAGGGTCGTTACATCAAGCGCCCTCTCAGACCAGAGCGGATCAATCCAAATTTGTCGCTTTCTACAAAGTGCAGACATCAAGGTGCCGAACCTACCACCACAACCATAATATCGTCGACCGTACTGGTACTCATCAGTCAAGCAAGTTTTGAGAACCATCTTTGAACCACAAGATCGACAAAATTTCACAGGCAAAGTTTCCACTTGACCATAATGGTAATTATCAGCCATATTGTTGCAGTCATCTAGTGTTGTGATTGTTGGGGTAGTTATATAGAAAAATTTTCCCACACAAAAAGCCATCATCTGTTTTCCCGCCAAAAATTTCCCACCAAATGTTTCCCGCCAAAGATTTGACGTCACATGTGACGCGGATGGTAATTTAAACCCTTAACCCTAAACCCTGGACCATAATGGTAATTTAACGATGACAATGACGATGATGACGATGATGACGATGATGATGACGATGATGACGATGACGATGATGACGATGACGATGATGACGATGATGATGACGATGATGATGACGACGATGATGATAATTAGGTTTTAATTAGGATTTAATTTATATAATTTATAAGTAAATAAAAAATTATTTAAGTGATTAAAATTAATTTTTAATAAAATAAAAATAATTTTTAATTAATTAAAAGTAATTTTTTAATTAATTAAAAGTAATTTTATAATTTAAAAGTAACCAAAAATAATATTTAAGTAATTAAAAATTATTTAGAAGTAATTTTTGATTAAATACTTAAGTAATTATATAGATTTTATTAATAAATAATTTCACCAAATAAATAATAAATACTTAAGTAATTAATAATTTTTGATTGAAATTAATTAAATATTAAAAAATTTCACAAAAAAATGGCGGGCCACTTTTCGTTTCCCTCAAGTTGACCTTCCCAGACGATAAGTCGTCCAGGAAAAAATGGCCAAAATAGCTGAACCAGTGGGTCTGTCGGCATTCACCAAAAAAAAAAAACACTCCCAAACTCATAAATTACTCCGGCGATTTTGAGGTATTTTGCACCAAATCCAACCAAATCCAACTCTAATAACACTAACAAAGGTATGTTCTTCATTATTTTTGTTAAATCCAATATTTTTTTTGCTTATTTTAGTTAAATCCGAAATTGTATGAACCAATTTGAGTTATTGCTATTAAATCCGAAATTTGTGTTTATGTTTTGAAGATTGTTGAGTGTGATTATGTTTATGCTCAAGAAAAACATGCTTTGAGTTATTGCTATTAATTAAATCCGAATTTTGCTTATGTATGTGTTACGATCGCTCCAAATCCATATGGACGAACACGTCATTCATCGATTTCATTGCGAGGTATTTGACCTCTATATGATAAGTTTTGTAAACATTGCATTTTTTGAAAAAGGCACACCATAAATGAATATTTAAATCAAAGGTTTTCGACATCTGATGATTTCTACATATAGACAATCACCATAAATAATAGTTTACAACAGTACTTCCGTTGACAATGCAGTCAAAATAAGATACATGGTGATGATTTGGTGAATGCAACGTTTCCTTGAAAAATATGCCATGTAAGACTCCATGCACATAGCTTGTCTAACATATAAGAAAACAGCGGAAGACTTCTAGGGAACCTGAGAATAAACATGCTAACAAGTGTCAACACAAAGGTTGGCGAGTTCATAGTTTTAATGTTGTGCATAATCTGTACATAAAGGTGGATCACAAGATTTTAGTTGTTTCATCCAGAAACGTTTATCAAAATATTCTACAAAATTGAGTACCCTGGTAACTAAACTTAACGTATATATAATTTGTACCCTTTGTATAATCATCTTAATAATACACGCAAACCAACGTGTACGCTTCTCAAATAGCAAACGTCCGTTAAAAGGCTAGCGCTCTAGCTCGGACGGGGATATCAAGCCTTATGGATCCATATATAACTACTCGCGCTCACCAGTTCTTATAACCGGCAGTTACTAGTTACCAAAGCTAAGGGATTTTCGGTTCAAACTCGGTGTAGAATTTAGTATGTACTTGTATCCATTGCGTTTAAAATAAAGTGCATGTATTCTCAGCCCAAAAATATAGATTGCAAAAGCAATTAAAAAGGGAGCATATGAAACTCACCTTAGCAGCACATAAAGTTGTTCACCGAAATGTGATCGAAACTCAGAATACCAAATAACCGTAGATCTCAACCTAGAGAGCATATGTTGGTCAATAAATGTCTATCAAGCTAGGTCTGGTCATAGTGTATCATAATCCTAATGCTCGAGATCGACATACAAAAGTTATCCAAAGTCGTTTCAAAAAGTCAATTTTGACAATAGTTCACAAAACGTGATGTACCTTATATAAGGATTCATTTACTCGGTTGGTAATATTCAAAAATCCATTTTATCAATCTCGTAAACAAATTGTTTAAATATTAATTGCAGATTCAAAAGCAATTCCAATTAACGTCAATCATAATTCAGTTGATCATATCTTTTAATCCGTTCATCGAAACTATTCGATATCTAAATGAAAAGTTATTAATTTTTCGTTAGCTTTCCAAAAACATGCATATCATATATCTTTTTTCAGTAATATATGTATTTAATTCGTGATTCATTATAAACTGTTTAACGGCGAAATTTAGCATACAAGCATGCATAAATATATATACTCGAGCACTAGACATGGATACACAATTAATATATAAAAGATAAGATATGAATGCTCACGTATCAATATTAAGATTCAATATTGCAGGAAAGTACGTAGACGCAACAGAGATGATAAACACTAGGTTTGACTTGCGAACAATACCCATGAATATTACCCATAACCTCCATAGCAATAACCCATAATTTCCTTAGCTCTATCCCGCTCGAAAAACTATTTTGAAAGTGACATGCTCATGACCTCGTCGTAGTATTTTATGTATAATACTAATTAATAATAATACTACTAATAATATTAAGATTAATAATAATATTAATAATAATAATAATAATAATAATAATAATAATTATTATTATTATTATTATTATTATTATTATTATAAATATAATAGAGAGATTGAGACTAGAGATATAAGTAAATAAAACTGGTACCAGACTTCGCGTTTTATAGCATCTGGCCTGAAAAAGTACCCCATGCGATTGCATGGGATTTGTGCTTCAAGGCCATGCGATCGTATGGCACCCTGGGACAGCTCACAATTGTTTAACTTCTAGTTTGTCGACATATTTTTATATTATTTATAATATATTTAATTTGTATAATTAATTATATATTATATTAAATTCACGTGCATAGTTGACTTGTAATTTTTGTTCCGATAAGTCATACGTCGTCACTCGACTTATGTGCCGGTTCCTGTTTTTCGAGTGTCCGTTCGTACGCTGAGAAAACTTGTAATTTACATTTTGGGACACGTACCTTTATCAAAATATAGCCTTAAATTATCCCTAAATTATATCACTCAAAGTGTATCTTAAACTTTCTAGTGTTTTGATCATTTACTTCTATAAATCATCGTCTCGTAGTATATACATATATATACATTTTCATTTTGAAATAGTGTTTACTGTAGCAAAGTTACAGCAGCAAAGTTTTTTTTACTGTAGCAAATAGTGATTTTTGAAAACACTGTAGCTTTTCGGGTACTGTAGTAATTTGAAAATACTGTAGCAAATTAGTGTTTTACTGGTTCATCTTAAATGTTTTAGTTAACTTATCTAAATATCAATCGAATCAATAATCAAATGTTACTATCGTTTACTAAATAACTTGAAATTATATATATTCAAATAGATATATAAACCAATAAGTTTAATGTACGGTATCATGCAATTAAAACTTTGTTACGTTTTCAAGTTATAGTATATATATGTATCTATTTACATATAATGGTTCGCGAATCGTTGAGAACAACAGAAGGGTACTTGAATAATTCAAAAATTTTGAGATTCGGTTTTACAGACTTTGCTTATCGTGTCGGAAACGTTAAATCATTTAAAGATAAAGTTTAAATTTGGTCAAAAATTTCCGGGTTGTCACAGTATGTTGATTATGTTTGTTATATAGGTTGAAAATTAATATTTTTTTAATTAATATAAACTGAAAATTAAGTTATGTTTAGTTATGCATGTTGATTATGTTTAGTTATACAATTTTTTAATTAGTAAATTGATGGGTTTGATGATGAAAGTTGTATGTTTAGTTTGTATAAGTATAAGTGTAAATGTTATTGTTTATGTTTATGTTTATGCTTATTGTTTTATGAACATTGTTAGATTTAGTGGTTAATTTCAGAATAGTTGTACCTTAGGTTCGAAATTAATCAATCCTATAGAATACCCATCCAAGGTTAATTTATTAGAAATTAACTTTGGAAGGTCCCCTTTTTGGGACTGCTTTCTGTGTATTTTATCTCTTTTAGGATGTGGATGCGTATAACTTATTTACTAGTTACAAAAATTTTGGTACACATTTTCCCTTTACTCCTACAAATATACGTTTAATACGAGTAAAGGGAAAATGTGTACCAAAATTTTTGTAACTAGTAAATAAGTTATACACATCCACATCCTAAAAGAGACAAAACACACAGAAAGCAGTCCCAAAAAGGGGACCTTCCAAAGTTAATTTTTAATAAATTAACCTTGGATGGGTATTCTATAGGATTGATTAATTTCGAACCTAAGGTACAACTATTCTGAAATTAACCACTAAACCTAACAATGTTCATAAAACAATAAGCATAAACATAAACATGAACATAAACATAAACAATAACATTTACACTTATACTTATACAAACTAAACATACAACTTTCATCATCAAACCCATCAATTTACTAATTAAAAAATTACATAACTAAACATAATCAACATGCATAACTAAACATAACTTAATTTTCAATTTATATTAATTAAAAAAATATTAATTTTCAACCTATATAACAAACATAATCAACATACATAAGCAAAATTCGGATTTAATTAATAGCAATAACTCAAAGCATGTTTTTCTTGAGCATAAACATAATCACACTCAACAATCTTTAAAACATAAACACAAATTTCAGATTTAATAGCAATAACTCAAATTGGTTCATACAATTTTGGATTTAACTAAAATAAGCAAAAAAAAAAAAAAATTGGATTTAACAAAAATAATGAAGAATATACCTTTGTTAGTGTTATTAGAGTTTGATTTGGTGCGAAATACCTCAAAATCGCCGGAGTAATTTATGAGTTTGGGAGTGTTTTTTTTTTTTTTTTTTTTTGGTGAATGCCGACAGACCCACTGGTTCAGCTTTTTTGGGCATTTTTTCCCGGACGACCCTTTCCGGACGACTTATCGTCTGGGAAGGTCAACTGGAGGGAAACGAAAAGTGGCCCGCCATTTTTTTGTGAATTTTTTAAATATCTAATTAATTTCAATAAAAAATTATTAATTACTTAAGTATTTATTATTTATTTGGTGAAATTATTTATTAATAAAATCTATATAATTACTTAAGTATTTAATCAAAAATTACTTCTAAATAATTTTTAATTACTTAAATATTATTTTTGGTTACTTTTAAAATTACTTTTCATTAATTAAAAAATTACTTTTAATTAATTAAAAATTATTTTTATTTAATTAAAAATTAATTTTAATCACTTAAATAATTTTTTATTTACTTATAAATTATATAAATTAAATCCTAATTAAAACCTAATTATCATCATCGGCGTCATCATCATCGTCATCATCATCGTCATCGTCGTCATCATCGTCATCGTCATCATCGTCATCATCATCATCGTCATCATCATCGTCATCATCGTCATCGTCATCGTTAAATTACCATTATGGTCCAGGGTTTAGGGTTTAGGGTTTAGGGTTTAAATTACCATCCGCGTCACATGTGACGTCAAATCTTTGGCGGGAAACATTTGGTGAGAAATTTTTGGCGGAAAAACAGATGATGGCTTTTTGTGCGGGAAAATTCTTCTATATAACTACCCCACCAATCACAACACTAGATGACTGCAATAATATGGCTGATAATTACCATTATGGTCCAGTGGAAACTTTGCCTGTGAAATTTTGTCGATCTTGTGGTTCAAAGATGGTTCTCAAAACTTGCTTGACTGATGAGTACCAGTATGGTCGACGATATTATGGTTGTGGTGGTAGGTTCGGCACCTTGTGTAGTGACCCGAACATTTCCATGTTTATATATATTAATTGAGATTGATATTTATATGATTAAATGTTTCCAACATGTTAAGCAATCAAACTTGTTAAGACTTGATTAATTGAAATATGTTTCATATAGACAATTGACCACCCAAGTTGACCGGTGATTCACGAACATTAAAACTTGTAAAAACTATATGATGATATATATATGGATATATATATAGTTAACATGATACTATGAAAAGTAAACATATCATTAAGTATATTAACAATGAACTACATATGTAAAAACAAGACTACTAACTTAATGATTTTTAAACGAGACATATATGTAACGATTATCGTTGTAAAGACATTTAATGTATATATATCATATTAAGATATATTCATGCATGATAATATCATGATAATATAATAATTTAAAATCTCATTTGATATTATAAACATTGGGTTAACAACATTTAACAAGATCGTTAACCTAAAGGTTTCAAAACAACACTTACATGTAACGACTTACGATGACTTAACGACTCAGTTAAAATGTATATACATGTAGTGTTTTAATATGTATTTATACACTTTTGAAAGACTTCAATACACTTATCAAAATACTTCTACTTAACAAAAATGCTTACAATTACATCCTCGTTCAGTTTCATCAACAATTCTACTCGTATGCACCCGTATTCGTACTCGTACAATACACAACTTTTAGATGTATGTACTATTGGTATATACACTCCAATGATCAGCTCTTAGCAGCCCATGTGAGTCACCTAACACATGTGGGAACCATCATTTGGCAACTAGCATGAAATATCTCATAAAATTACAAAAATATGAGTAATCATTCATGACTTATTTACATGAAAACAAAATTACATATCCTTTATATCTAATCCATACACCAACGACCAAAAACACCTACAAAACACTTTCATTCTTCAATTTTCTTCATCTAATTGATCTCTCTCAAGTTCTATCTTCAAGTTCTAAGTGTTCTTCATAAATTCTACAAGTTCTAGTTACATAAAATCAAGAATACTTTCAAGTTTGCTAGCTCACTTCCATTCTTGTAAGGTGATCATCCAACCTCAAGAAATCTTTGTTTCTTACAGTAGGTTATCATTCTAATACAAGGTAATAATCATATTCAAACTTTGGTTCAATTTCTATAACTATAACAATCTTATTTCAAGTGATGATCTTACTTGAACTTGTTTTCGTGTCATGATTCTGCTTCAAGAACTTCGAGCCATCCAAGGATCCGTTGAAGCTAGATCCATTTTTCTCTTTTCCAGTAGGTTTATCCAAGGAACTTAAGGTAGTAATGATGTTCATAACATCATTCAATTCATACATATAAAGCTATCTTATTCGAAGGTTTAAACTTGTAATCACTAGAACATAGTTTAGTTAATTCTAAACTTGTTCGCAAACAAAAGTTAATCCTTCTAACTTGACTTTTAAAATCAACTAAACACATGTTATATATCTATATGATATGCTAACTTAATGATTTAAAACCTGGAAACACGAAAAACACCGTAAAACCGGATTTACGCCGTCGTAGTAAAACCGCGGGCTGTTTTGGGTTAGTTAATTAAAAACTATGATAAACTTTGATTTAAAAGTTGTTATTCTGAGAAAATTATTTTTACTATGAACATGAAACTATATCCAAAAATTATGGTTAAACTCAAAGTGGAAGTATGTTTTCTAAAATGGTCATCTAGACGTCGTTCTTTCGACTGAAATGACTACCTTTACAAAAACGACTTGTAACTTATTTTTCTGACTATAAACCTATACTTTTTCTGTTTAGATTCATAAAATAGAGTTCAATATGAAACCATAGCAATTTGATTCACTCAAAACGGATTTAAAATGAAGAAGTTATGGGTAAAACAAGATTGGATAATTTTTCTCATTTTAGCTACGTGAAAATTGGTAACAAATCTATTCCAACCATAACTTAATCAACTTGTATTGTATATTATGTAATCTTGAGATACCATAGACACGTATACAATGTTTCGACCTATCATGTCGACACATCTATATATATTTCGGAACAACCATAGACACTCTATATGTGAATGTTGGAGTTAGCTATACAGGGTTGAGGTTGATTCCAAAATATATATAGTTTGAGTTATGATCAATACTGAGATACGTATACACTGGGTCGTGGATTGATTCAAGATAATATTTATCGATTTATTTCTGTATATCTAACTGTGGACAACTAGTTGTAGGTTACTAACGAGGACAGCTGACTTAATAAACTTAAAACATCAAAATATATTAAAAGTGTTGTAAATATATTTTGAACATACTATAATATATATGTATATATTGTTATAGGTTCGTGAATCAACAATGGCCAAGTCTTACTTCTCGACGAAGTAAAAATATGTGAAAGTGAGTTATAGTCCCACTTTTAAAATCTAATATTTTTGGGATGAGAATACATGCAGGTTTTATAAATGATTTACAAAATAGACACAAGTACGTGAAACTACATTCTATGGTTGAATTATCGAAATCGAATATGCCCCTTTTTATTAAGTCTGGTAATCTAAGAATTAGGGAACAGACACCCTAATTGACGCGAATCCTAAAGATAGATCTATTGGGCATAACAAACCCCATCCAAAGTACCGGATGCTTTAGTACTTCGAAATTTATATCATATCCGAAGGGTGTCCCGGAATAATGGGGATATTCTTATATATGCATCTTGTTAATGTCGGTTACCAGGTGTTCACCATATGAATGATTTTTATCTCTATGTATGGGATGTGTATTGAAATATGAAATCTTGTGGTCTATTATTATGATTTGATATATATAGGTTAAACCTATAACTCACCAACATTTTTGTTGACGTTTTAAGCATGTTTATTCTCAGGTGATTATTAAGAGCTTCCGCTATCGCATACTTAAATAAGGACGAGATTTGGAGTCCAAGCTTGTATGATATTGTGTAAAAACTGCATTCAAGAAACTTATTTTGTTGTAACATATTTGTATTGTAAACCATTATGTAATGGTCGTGTGTAAACAGGATATTTTAGATTATCATTATTTGATAATCTACGTAAAGCTTTTTAAAACCTTTATCTATGAAATAAAGGTTATGGTTTGTTTTAAAAATGAATGCAGTCTTTGAAAAACGTCTCATATAGAGGTCAAAACCTCGCAACGAAATCAATTAATATGGAATGTTTTTAATCAATAAGAACGGGACATTTCAGTTGGTATCAGAGCGTTGGTCTTAGAGAACCAGAATTTTGCATTAGTATGTCTTATCGAGTTTGTTAGGATGCATTAGTGAGTCTAGACTTCGGTCGTGTTTACTTGAAAAATGATTGCTTAACAAATTTTGTTGGAAACTATATATTTTTAACATGTGGATATTATGTGATATATTAATCTCTTAACGCGTTTGATATTATGTGATAGATGTCTACCTCTAGAACAAGTCCCATTGACTCACCTAATAATAATGAAGAGTCAAATGTAAATTGGAATGATTCGTGGACTGATTCACAAGTTCCCGAAGAGGAACCGGAAGAAGAGTCGGAACCAGAAGAAGAATCGGAACCGGAAGAAGAATCGGAACCGGATGAAGAAATAGAACCGGTGGGGGAAATAATAAAACGGTTAAGTAAAAGAAAATCCTCAACCAACCGACCAAGGTTAATTATGGTCAATGGTGTTTCCGCTAAGGAAGCAAAATATTGGGAGGATTACCAATTCTCCGATGAATCGGATTCTGATGAGAATTCCGATGATGTTATAGAAATTACCCCAACTGAATTTAAAAAGGCAAAAGAAAATAATAAGGGAAAGGGCATAAAAATAGAGAAATCTAATTCCAACCCCGATGAACTTTATATGTATCGTCAACCCCCGAAGTCCTTAAGTTGTAACAATGACCCGGGAACCTCTAAACCACCAGGTTTTTCTAAACCAATGTGGAAAACGACGGCTCGTATTAGGGGAACATCATATATCCGTAGAAACTTGGCAAAACGGACCAAAACCGAAGAAGAAGAAACAAGCGAGTCGGAATAAGATAGTTGTATTCGTGTGGTGTAATATATGTAATATAGTGTGCTTATGCTTTATGATATATGTAAAAATTGCTTGTATTAATAAGTATTTTTTTTTATGAATCTAACTCTTGTCTATTTTACAGTATAAAAACACAAAATGGATAGACAACCCAATATTTTAAGAGACCTACCCGGAGACATGATTGATGAAATCTTGTCTAGAGTCGGTCAGAATTCTTCGGCACAACTATTTAAGGCGAGATCAGTTTGTAAGACATTCGAAGAACGTTCCAAGAATGCCTTGGTTTATAAAAGGCTTTCGTTCGAAAGATGGGGGATATCACATTGGGAAATCCATAAGTTACGATGTGTTTACTTTGACGCATATATTGCGGGGAACCCAAATGCTATTTTACGCAATGGGTTAAGAAATTATTTTGACTCAATATATCCGAATATTGGACTTCGTGATTTAGAAAAAGCGGCTAACATGCAACATAAAGAAGCATGTTATGCTTACGGATTAGTAATGTTCGCTTCTCACCAAAGTGAGAACAAGAACATCGGGCTACAACTATTAAACAAAACGTTCCCACAAGTGACGGAGTCGGTAATTGGGGTAAGAAATGAGGTTTTTAGATTGTTACGGGACTGTTGGACATTACGTAACCCTCGTCCCTTTGACGACGTTACAACACGCTGTCTTATCAACGGCCATAACGGTTATGTTCCACAAGACCAAGGATGGGAAGTAATCCTAGTAAAATCAGAATGCATGACTTGTTTCTGGACGTATGAATTACGTGTCTTTATTGCCTTTGCTGAACGACTTGTGTACTAGCTAGAATTATCTTCACAACCATTTTGTATCAAATTGATTGTGTGCTATATTTCATGCTATATGTAAAATAAGCGGTATTGTAAGTTTGTAAAATATTGTGTAAAAGTTTGAACGCGAAATATTATTATAATCAGTTTTTCATATAGAATTGTAGTAGTTGAATTGTATATTAGCTACTAAGTATGAACTTAACGGGTAGGTACTACCCGAATTTAAACTTATAAAACGCTAATATGAAGAAAAAGCTTTTATAAATGAGTTCATATTATGCTACGAAATACTATTAACTACTCTTAATATTCTGTATGATTAACTTGTTCCATTTGATTATTTTGAAGGAAATGGCACCGACTACTCGACACACCGTGAATATGAATGAAGAGGAATTCCGTACTTTTCTAGCTTCAAACATAGCCGCAGTACAGGCTGCGTTACATACCAACAATAACCTTGGATCTAGCAGTACAGGAAATCGTGTAGGATGCACCTACAAAGAATTCACTGCCTGCAAACCTTTAGAATTTGATGGAACCGAAGGACCGATCGGATTGAAACGGTGGACCGAGAAGGTCGAATCGGTGTTTGCCATAAGTAAGTGTACTGAAGAGGACAAAGTAAAGTACGCTACGCATACCTTCATAGGTTATGCGTTAACATGGTAGAATACCTATCTAGAGCAAGTGGGACAAGACGATGCGTACGCACTACCGTGGTCAGCATTCAAGCACTTGATGAACGAGAAGTACCGTCCCAGAACCGAGGTCAATAAGCTCAAGATAGAACTTAGAGGGTTACGAACCCAAGGATTTGATATTACCACGTACGAAAGACGATTCACAGAATTGTGCCTATTGTGTCCGGGAGCATTCGAAGATGAGGAAGAGAAGATCGACGCGTTTGTGAAAGGATTACCGGAAAGAATCCAAGAAGATATAAGTTCACATGAGCCCGCCTCCATACAACAGGCATGTAGAATGGCTCACAAACTAGTGAACCATATTGAAGAAAGAATTAAAGAACAGACTGCTGAAGAGGCCAATGTGAAGCAAGTCAAAAGAAAGTGGGAGGAAAACGGTGATAAGAATCACCAATACAACAACAACAGCAATTACAACAACAATCGCAACAATTATCCCAACAATCGCAACATCAATCGCAACTACAACAAACGGCCCAACAACATCAACAACAACAATAACAACAACAACAACAACTACAACAATCATCCCAACAACAACAATAACCGCAACAACAACAACAATCAAAAGCAGCTATGCCAAAGGTGTGAAAAGTATCACTCGGGGTTCTGCACCAAATTTTGCAACAAGTGTAAAAGAAATGGTCATAGCGCGGCGAAGTGTGAGATCTACGGACCAGGGGTTAATAGAACGAAAGGAACAAATGGTGTCGGAACGAGTAATGGCGGAGCAAGTAGTGTCGGAGCAAGTTATGCCAATGTAGTTTGTTATAAATGTGGAAAACTGGGCCACATTATTAGAAATTGCCCGAACCAGGAGAACACGAATGGACAAGGCCGCGGAAGAGTTTTCAATATTAATGCGGCAGAGGCACAGGAAGACCCGGAGCTTGTTACGGGTACGTTTCTTATTGACAATAAATCTGCTTACGTTTTATTTGATTCGGGTGCGGATAGAAGCTATATGAGTAGAGATTTTTGTGCTAAATTAAGTTGTCCATTGACGCCTTTGGATAGTAAATTTTTACTCGAATTAGCAAATGGTAAATTAATTTCAGCAGATAATATATGTCGGAATCGAGAAATTAAACTGGTTAGCGAAACATTTAAGATTGATTTGATACCAGTAGAGTTAGGGAGTTTTGATGTGATAATCGGTATGGACTGGTTGAAAGAAGTGAAAGCAGAGATCGTTTGTTACAAAAATGCAATTCACATTATACGAGAAAAAGGAAAACCCTTAATGGTGTACGGAGAAATGGGCAACACGAAGCTACATCTTATTAGTAATTTGAAGGCACAAAAACTAATAAGAAAAGGTTGCTATGCTGTTCTAGCACACGTCGAGAAAGTACAAACTGAAGAAAAGAGCATCAATGATGTTCCCGTCGCAAAAGAATTTCCCGATGTATTTCCGAAAGAATTATCGGGATTACCCCCACATCGATCCGTTGAATTTCAAATAGATCTTGTACCAGGAGCACAACCAATTGCTCGTGCTCCTTACAGACTCGCACCCAGCGAGATGAAAGAACTGCAAAGCCAATTACAAGAACTTTTAGAGCGTGGTTTCATTCGACCAAGCACATCACCGTGGGGAGCTCCTGTTTTGTTTGTCAAGAAGAAAGATGGTACATTCAGGTTGTGTATTGACTACCGAGAGTTGAACAAAGTTACCATCAAGAACCGCTACCCACTACCGAGAATCGACGACTTATTTGATCAACTACAAGGCTCGTCTGTTTATTCAAAGATTGACTTACGTTCCGGGTATCATCAAATGCGGGTGAAAGAAGATGATATTCCAAAGACTGCTTTCAGAACACGTTACGGTCATTACGAGTTTATGGTCATGCCGTTTGGTTTAACTAATGCACCAGCTGTGTTCATGGACCTTATGAATCGAGTGTGTGGACCATACCTTGACAAGTTTGTCATTGTTTTCATTGATGACATACTTATTTACTCAAAGAATGACCAAGAACACGGTGAACATTTGAGAATGGTGTTAGAAGTATTGAGGAAGGAAGAATTGTACGCTAAGTTTTCAAAGTGTGCATTTTGGTTGGAAGAAGTTCAATTCCTCGGTCACATAGTGAACAAAGAAGGTATTAAGGTTGATCCGGCAAAGATAGAAACTGTTGAAAAGTGGGAAACCCCGAAAACTCCGAAACACATACGCCAGTTTTTAGGACTAGCTGGTTACTACAGAAGGTTCATCCAAGACTTTTCCAGAATAGCAAAACCCTTGACTGCATTAACGCATAAAGGGAAGAAATTTGAATGGAAGGATGAACAAGAGAAGGCGTTTCAGTTATTGAAGAAAAAGCTAACTACGGCACCTATATTGTCATTGCCTGAAGGGAATGATGATTTTGTGATTTATTGTGACGCATCAAAGCAAGGTCTCGGTTGTGTATTAATGCAACGAATGAAGGTGATTGCTTATGCGTCTAGACAATTGAAGATTCACGAGCAAAATTATAGGACGCATGATTTGGAATTAGGCGCGGTTGTTTTTGCATTAAAGACTTGGAGGCACTACTTATATGGGGTCAAAAGTATTATATATACCGACCACAAAAGTCTTCAACACATATTTAATCAGAAACAACTGAATATGAGGCAGCGTAGGTGGATTGAATTGTTGAATGATTACGACTTTGAGATTCGTTACCTCTCGGGAAAGGCAAATGTGGTAGCCGATGCCTTGAGCAGGAAGGACAGAGAACCCATTCGAGTAAAATCTATGAATATAATGATTCATAATAACCTTACTACTCAAATAAAGGAGGCGCAACAAGGAGTTTTAAAAGAAGGAAATTTAAAGGATGAAATACCCAAAGGATCGGAGCAGCATCTTAATATTCGGGAAGACGGAACCCGGTATAGGGCTGAAAGGATTTGGGTACCAAAATTTGGAGATATGAGAGAAATGGTACTTAGAGAAGCTCATAAAACCAGATACTCAATACATCCTGGAACGGGGAAGATGTACAAGGATCTCAAGAAACATTTTTGGTGGCCGGGTATGAAAGCCGATGTTGCTAAATACGTAGGAGAATGTTTGACGTGTTCTAAGGTCAAAGCTTAGCATCAGAAACCATCAGGTCTACTTCAACAACCTGAAATCCCAGAATGGAAATGGGAAAACATTACCATGGATTTCATCACTAAATTGCCAAAGACTGCAAGTGGTTTTGATACTATTTGGGTAATAGTTGATCGTCTCACCAAATCAGCACACTTCCTGCCAATAAGAGAAGATGACAAGATGGAGAAGTTAGCACGACTGTATTTGAAGGAAGTCGTCTCCAGACATGGAATACCAATCTCTATTATCTCTGATAGGGATGTCAGATTTATTTCAATATTCTGGCAGACATTACAGCAAGCATTAGGAACTCGTCTAGATATGAGTACTGCCTATCATCCACAAACTGATGGGCAGAGCGAAAGGACGATACAAACGCTTGAAGACATGCTACGAGCATGTGTTATTGATTTCGGAAACAGTTGGGATCGACATCTACCGTTAGCAGAATTTTCCTACAACAACAGCTACTATTCAAGCATTGAGATGACGCCGTTTGAAGAACTTTATGGTAGAAAGTGTAGGTCTCCGATTTGTTGGAGTGAAGTGGGGGATAGACAGATTACGGGTCCGGAGATTATACAAGAAACTACCGAGAAGATCATCCAAATTCAACAACGGTTGAAAACCGCCCAAAGTCGACAAAAGAGCTACGCTGACATTAAAAGAAAAGATATAGAATTTGAAATTGGAGAGATGGTCATGCTTAAAGTTGCACCTTGGAAAGGCGTTGTTCGATTTGGTAAATAAGGGAAATTAAATCCAAGGTATATTGGAACATTCAAGATTATTGATCGTGTCAGACCAGTAGCTTACCGACTTGAGTTACCTCAACAACTCGCTGTTGTACATAACACATTCCACGTCTCGAATTTGAAGAAATGTTTTGCTAAAGAAGATCTCACTATTCCGTTAGATGACATCCAAATCAACGAAAAACTCCAATTCATCGAAGAACCCGTCGAAATAATGGATCGTGAGGTTTAAAGACTTAAGCAAAACAAGATACCAATTGTTAAGGTTTGATGGAATGCTCGTAGAGGACCCAAGTTCACCTGGGAGCGTGAAGATCAGATGAAGAAGAAATACCCGCATCTATTTCCAGAAGATTCGTCAACACCTTCAACAGCTTAAAATTTCGGGACGAAATTTATTTAACGGGTAGGTACTGTAGTGACCCGAACTTTTCCATGTTTATATATATTAATTGAGATTGATATTTATATGATTAAATGTTTCCAACATGTTAAGCAATCAAACTTTTTAAGACTTGATTAATTGAAATATGTTTCATATAGACAATTGACCACCCAAGTTGACCGGTGATTCACGAACGTTAAAACTTGTAAAAACTATATGATGATATATATATGGATATATATATATAGTTAACATGATACTATGATAAGTAAACATATCATTAAGTATATTAACAATGAACTACATATGTAAAAACAAGACTACTAACTTAATGATTTTTAAACGAGACATATATGTAACGATTATCGTTGTAAAGACATTTAATGTATATATATCATATTAAGATATATTCATGCATGATAATATCATGATAATATAATAATTTAAAATCTCATTTGATATTATAAACATTGGGTTAACAACATTTAACAAGATCGTTAACCTAAAGGTTTCAAAACAACACTTACATGTAACGACTAACGATGACTTAACGACTCAGTTAAAATGTATATACATATAGTGTTTTAATATGTATTTATACACTTTTAAAAGACTTCAATACACTTATCAAAATACTTCTACTTAACAAAAATGCTTACAATTACATCCTCGTTCAGTTTCATCAACAATTCTACTCGTATGCACCCGTATTCGTACTCGTACAATACACAGCTTTTAGATGTATGTACTATTGGTATATACACTCCAATGATCAGATCTTAGCAGCCCATGTGAGTCACCTAACACATGTGGGAACCATCATTTGGCAACTAGCATGAAATATCTCATAAAATTACAAAAATATGAGTAATCATTCATGACTTATTTACATGAAAACAAAATTACATATCCTTTATATCTAATCCATACACCAACGACCAAAAACACCTACAAACACTTTCATTCTTCAATTTTCTTCATCTAATTGATCTCTCTCAAGTTCTATCTTCAAGTTCTAAGTGTTCTTCATAAATTCTACAAGTTCTAGTTACATAAAATCAAGAATACTTTCAAGTTTGCTAGCTCACTTCCATTCTTGTAAGGTGATCATCCAACCTCAAGAAATCTTTGTTTCTTACAGTAGGTTATCATTCTAATACAAGGTAATAATCATATTCAAACTTTGGTTCAATTTCTATAACTATAACAATCTTATTTCAAGTGATGATCTTACTTGAACTTGTTTTCGTGTCATGATTCTGCTTCAAGAACTTCGAGCCATCCAAGGATCCGTTGAAGCTAGATCCATTTTTCTCTTTTCCAGTAGGTTTATCCAAGGAACTTAAGGTAGTAATGATGTTCATAACATCATTCAATTCATACATATAAAGCTATCTTATTCGAAGGTTTAAACTTGTAATCACTAGAACATAGTTTAGTTAATTCTAAACTTGTTCGCAAACAAAAGTTAATCCTTCTAACTTGACTTTTAAAATCAACTAAACACATGTTCTATATCTATATGATATGCTAACTTAATGATTTAAAACCTGGAAACACGAAAAACACCGTAAAACCGGATTTACGCCGTCGTAGTAACACCGCGGGCTGTTTTGGGTTAGTTAATTAAAAACTATGATAAACTTTGATTTAAAAGTTGTTATTCTGAGAAAATTATTTTTACTATGAACATGAAACTATATCCAAAAATTATGGTTAAACTCAAAGTGGAAGTATGTTTTCTAAAATGGTCATCTAGACGTCGTTCTTTCGACTGAAATGACTACCTTTACAAAAATAACTTGTAACTTATTTTTCTGACTATAAACCTATACTTTTTCTGTTTAGATTCATAAAATATAGTTCAATATGAAACCATAGCAATTTGATTCACTCGAAACGGATTTAAAATGAAGAAGTTATGGGTAAAACAAGATTGGATAATTTTTCTCATTTTAGCTACGTGAAAATTGGTAACAAATCTATTCCAACCATAACTTAATCAACTTGTATTGTATATTATGTAATCTTGAGATACCATAGACACGTATACAATGTTTCGACCTATCATGTCGACACATCTATATATATTTCGGAACAACCATAGACACTCTATATGTGAATGTTGGAGTTAGCTATACAGGGTTGAGGTTGATTCCAAAATATATATAGTTTGAGTTATGATCAATACTGAGATACGTATACACTGGGTCGTGGATTGATTCAAGATAATATTTATCGATTTATTTCTGTACATCTAACTGTGGACAACTAGTTGTTGGTTACTAACGAGGACAGCTGACTTAATAAACTTAAAACATCAAAATATATTAAAAGTGTTGTAAATATATTTTGAACATACTTTAATATATATGTATATATTGTTATAGGTTCGTGAATCAACAATGGCCAAGTCTTACTTCTCGACGAAGTAAAAATCTGTGAAAGTGAGTTATAGTCCCACTTTTAAAATCTAATATTTTTGGGATGAGAATACATGCAGGTTTTATAAATGATTTACAAAATAGACACAAGTACGTGAAACTACATTCTATGGTTGAATTATCGAAATCGAATATGCCCCTTTTTATTAAGTCTGGTAATCTAAGAATTAGGGAACAGACACCCTAATTGACGCGAATCCTAAAGATAGATCTATTGGGCATAACAAACCCCATCCAAAGTACCGATGCTTTAGTACTTCGAAATTTATATCATATCCGAAGGGTGTCCCGGAATGATGGGGATATTCTTATATATGCATCTTGTTAATGTCGGTTACCAGGTGTTTACCATATGAATGATTTTTATCTCTATGTATGGGATGTGTATTGAAATATGAAATCTTGTGGTCTATTATTATGATTTGATATATATATGTTAAACCTATAACTCACCAACATTTTTGTTGACGTTTTAAGCATGTTTATTCTCAGGTGATTATTAAGAGCTTCCGCTGTCGCATACTTAAATAAGGACGAGATTTGGAGTCCATGCTTGTATGATATTGTGTAAAAACTGCATTCAAGAAACTTATTTTGTTGTAACATATTTGTATTGTAAACCATTATGTAATGGTCGTGTGTAAACAGGATATTTTAGATTATCATTATTTGATAATCTACGTAAAGCTTTTTAAAACCTTTATCTATGAAATAAAGGTTATGGTTTGTTTTAAAAATGAATGCAGTCTTTGAAAAACGTCTCATATAGAGGTCAAAACCTCGCAACGAAATCAATTAATATGGAACGTTTTTAATCAATAAGAACGGGACATTTCACCTTGATGTCTGCACTTTGTAGAAACCGACAAATTTGGATTGATCCGCTCTGGTCTGAGAGGGCGCTTGAGGTGATACCAGAATTGTTAAGGTCCAAAAAAGATCTAGAACGTTCACTCAAAACCGCAAAACGTCAACCAAAAATGTTGAAACTGATGTTAATTTGTACATTTGTAGCATTTGTGTCATATTTCATTTTCAACTAGTATTTCAGTTTCTAGTATTTTAGTTTCAGTATTAGTTTGTAGTTTCATAATTAATTTCAGTTTCTACTATTTCAATGCATCTTCATGGTTGATATTGATGCCAGCCTTCCTGTAACATCCCGCGTTTTTCCGTTAAATTTATTTTTAACACCGTCTTTTTTTTTATATAATATCTTTCGCTATTTAAATTCCCAGTTTCCGTTGACTAACGTTCATAATATTTCCGCTATTCAATTTTGACATCACCCGTGTACTCGAGCGTTTTAAAAATATTCGATCGGTTAAATCCCGCACCCGCTTTGAAACTCGAGGGACCGGAGTTGCCAAATGGGCAAACTAGTTGACTAGGTCAACTAGTCAACCCATTTTTCCACCATTCAACCACCTCCACCTCTCTCTCTTTCTCTCTAGCAAGAACACACACAAACACCCAATTCAATAAATCATCATCTAAATCCGGATCGGGAAGCAAACTTCAAAACAAATTACATATTTGGAATCCTCTCTTCATCCTCTACAATTTGATACCAACTTCATCTCGTTTGGGTAACTTTCTAAAAACTCTAGATTTCTCTAAATTCGTGTTTTTGATTTGAAATGGTGTTAGTTAGTGTCTATGGCTCAAGTCTAACATGAATATATGTTTGGTTTGCTCGATTTGTTGTTTTTGGAGTAACTAGCATGAACTTGAAATGGGTGTGCTTAATCCTTGATTTTGGATGAGTTAATGTTGTTAGATTGTTAAAGTGCATGTTTTAATTGTGTTACTAGTATCATTAGCCACATTTGGATGTGTAGGTTGATTAAGAAAACTTCAAAAACCCGATTAATGATTTTGTGATGTTTGACTAGGGTTTGATAGTTTTTGACATGAACTTTTGGATGCTTAAATACCATGGAATGTTAATTGTTAGTGTTTAGTAGTAATGTATGCTTCATTACCTTCAAAACGGCATATCATATGTGTGAATTGGATTCCCGGAACTCAAAATACGTTTTACGAACTTGAAACTTTGAAAATAAACCTTCCTTGATCAATTGACGAGTTTTCGGTTATTGTAAATGATGTTTTTGATTGATGATATGTGGTTAGTTGTATTCCTTGTCGAAATAGCTTTCCGATGATATAAAATACATGTTCTAATTGTTTGCGGATCATAAAATGTGATTGTTTGTGTTTTGGTTCGTGCATACTTTGAAAACTGACCAGAATTCTCTGCACAGAGGGTGGCGCGGCGCGCCCCTTCCCCGCGCGGCGCGCAATCTGGCCTGGCCAGATTCTGCCCACTTTGTCCCATTTCACGCGAAATGTTTGACTAGCTACCGACCTCCGATTCACATGAAACTTGTTCTAATATGCTTATATATGAATAAAAACCTCAGAAAAATAGTTCGGGACCGAACCCGAACGTGTTGACTTTTTCGTTGACTTTGACCAAGTTTGACTTTTAGTCAAACTTAACCAAACTTTTATACAATCATTCTAACATGCTTTTATACTTGTTTCTTGTATGAAACTTGACAACGTGATTCACATGCTATACTTAATCGAGTCGTAACGAGCCATAGGACTAATTGAACACATTTCACCCGACCTTGTGTCGTAACCGGTTAATTGATATAACTTACTTGTTTAGGTCAAGGCTAAGCAACTTTCATGCACACGTTTACTTGTTGAAGTACTTTTATACTCGTGCACTCGAGGTGAGATCATAGTCCCACCTTTTCAACAACTTTTTATACTTTTAAATTGTGGGCTGAGAAACATATACTTTGTTACATTTTGTACTACTTGCTTTTATACTTTGAACACAAGTACAAGGAAAACAAACATTCCACAGCGAGTTAGAACAAAAATCCTCAATTCGATTATCATTAGTTACACTTGCAGGGTGTAAGCGAGAACTTATATTGTGTGGCCATACGGGTTTGACAAACCCTCATTACGGACGGTTCGCTACCGTCTACGGATGAAATATATTTTCGGGAAACAGTGTATGTTCTAACACTATTGTGATGGGGTTCTATGGAAGGAAACGTTAAGTCTTGATAATTGGGTGCTCGCGAACCAACTTTTGGAATGCAACTTTTGGATGATCAATTTATGGAAATACTAAATCTTGTGGTTCAAAATATAACTTTTATTAATACACCTATGATTTCACCAACGTTTTTCGTTGACAGTTTTCTATATGTTTCTCAGGTTCATACATGGCTATTTGATACATGCTTCCGCGTACATTCATACTTGCTTGGGGTCAAGCATACATGCATACACTCTGATTTCTTGCTTGGAGTCAAGCATACATACATGCATACGCTAGTGATAGCACCTTTGGATTCAAACATATTGTTTACATACTTACGCTATTTATAGCAACTGTGATTTTAAACTAATTATGTCGCAAGATATTTCATTTGTACTTTACTACTTTTGTAAACTTAAACTTATTGTCGATCCGTTTGTTAAACTAAACTTTGTACCTTTCAAATGAACGCGACATAATTTTGGTCAAACGAGTCTCATATAGGGACTATGATCACGCAACGGGACCTAAGTAGCGGCGCCGTCAATGACGATTTGGTCGGGTCGTTACAGATGGTATCAGAGCGTTGGTTGTAGGGAACTAGGACGTGCATTAGTGTGTCTAACAGAGTCGTTAGGACGCATTAGTGAGTCTAGACTACAACCGGATAGTTAGCCATTGCATTCTGACATACATTTGCTATAGATAGCACTTACTTGACTACTTGTGCATTATACTTGAATCATTCTTAGGCAAATTTTTTAATGATACCCAACCTTCATTATACGAACTCGTATCCTGCCACTTTAGTTCGGGAACTCTGACTCTTTGGTTGTTATTCACCCCGTCTCATCTTAATATCCATGAGTATTGTAAAGTCACTGTCACTACTCTAGATGAGTATCGTCATCACTATTTATCGCTACGGTTGCGTACTACTCGCTATCATGACTCGTTACTCTTTTCATACCTAACTACGTTATTGTCTGATTCGAACCGCATTGACGTGAACAATCACTTATACACTTCCCTCTGGGAACGCTTCTTTAGAGTTGTAGAAACTATTTCGATTTAATACGAGTCACGTTTGAGACGTCGTTACATTTTGTTCATTTTAGATTTTCGCGATGACACGAACTTGAATCTATAGAGTGATGTGGGAATGGAGGTATGAGTTAGCGTAATATAACGACACTCGATCAACGTGGTTATATTACGGTAAGACATACCAAAGTTCTAGTGACACGTGATGGTGGTTAGACTCGATCAACCTAAACACCACCATGTGCCATGTACATGACTTCATCTTTTCATGTTTGGACATCCGAAAACTCCGAGAATATTGATAACAACCATACCGGGGACACCCCTTCGACTTTTGTCGAACTATACTTATGCTTCCGAATGAATTACCGATTCCTCTCGACTTCAACCGTATGTTACACGTGTATACTATCTCGTCCTCGCACAGTCTTATTGACTAACTACAACTTACTCGTTATGCTCGCATCGAGGCGGAAACTTCTCTCGCCTTACACTCGTAATTCCGGTTCAGGAAATCTTTTATTTTAAATTCTCAATGGAGAGAGACTCTTCACGTTATGCTAGTATTCGCCTCGAGGGTGAATAGTCCTGACGAACGTTTTTGGAAACCGATAAATCTTCCGCAACGCAAATTTCTTGAGAAACTTGTTCTAACTAACGTTTTCGAGTCCTAACGGATTTGTTCAAATATACCTTACGGAATGTACTCCGTTTTGGACCGAGATCCTCGTTTCATTTCTAGACTTCGGAGTGCCTCACAAAAAGCCTCGGGACCACGTTTAGACATGAGTACCGCACATCAACCATAACCCGACGGACCGAACAAACATACGATTTAAGTCTTGAAAACCATAATACGAATTTGTATTACCAACTTCAAATTTACTTGAGAAAAGTATTTTCCTTAAACCGAATCCTCGTACTACAATGATTTTCATTCGAGTTTTAACGTCACTCCTTTTGAAACCACATGTGACCGGAAACGTCATTCTCCTTTGACGAATCAAGTAAACGATGATCAATTCACCGGGGCCGAGGTTATTCATGAGCAACCGAGAAAATTTATTCATATTCAGGTAAAACCCTACGCGACTCGTAATCACCAAGAGCTACGCCGATGTTAGACGTAAACATTTCAAATTCCACGTGGGAAACCGCGTCACATTAAAAGTCGCACCTTGGAAAGGTTTAATCCGTTTCGGGAAACGTAGGAAGCTAAATCCGCGATATTTTGATCCTTTAAATTCTTGGGGCGTTTTGGACCTGTTGCTAACCGTTTAGATTTTCCGACCCATTTTGAGTCTCCGTTTATCCTACATTCGATGTATCAACTCAAAGACGTGTTTTGCGAAATGAGAACTTGTTATCTCCTTTAATGAACTCACTATCGACGATAACCCTCACTTCCTAGGAGGACCGGTTGAAACCATGAATCATGGAAGCCAAACCTTAAAACAACATATGATCCCGACCGTCAAAATTCGTGGAAATACTCAAGGACGTACCTTCACTTATTCGTAGAATTTACAACGCAAGGTCTCGAGTAAGATTCAACAACTACTACTTCCAACTAAATTTCGGGACGAAATTTCTTTTGAGGTGTGGATAATGTAACATCCCGCGTTTTTCCGTTAAATTTATTTTTAACACCGTCTTTTTTTTTATATAATATCTTTCGCTATTTAAATTCCCAGTTTCCGTTGACTAACGTTCATAATATTTCCGCTATTCAATTTTGACATCACCCGTGTACTCGAGCGTTTTAAAAATATTCGATCGGTTAAATCCCGCACCCGCTTTGAAACTCGAGGGACCGGAGTTGCCAAATGGGCAAACTAGTTGACTAGGTCAACTAGTCAACCCATTTTTCCACCATTCAACCACCTCCACCTCTCTCTCTTTCTCTCTAGCAAGAACACACACAAACACCCAATTCAATAAATCATCATCTAAATCCGGATCGGGAAGCAAACTTCAAAACAAATTACATATTTGGAATCCTCTCTTCATCCTCTACAATTTGATACCAACTTCATCTCGTTTGGGTAACTTTCTAAAAACTCTAGATTTCTCTAAATTCGTGTTTTTGATTTGAAATGGTGTTAGTTAGTGTCTATGGCTCAAGTCTAACATGAATATATGTTTGGTTTGCTCGATTTGTTGTTTTTGGAGTAACTAGCATGAACTTGAAATGGGTGTGCTTAATCCTTGATTTTGGATGAGTTAATGTTGTTAGATTGTTAAAGTGCATGTTTTAATTGTGTTACTAGTATCATTAGCCACATTTGGATGTGTAGGTTGATTAAGAAAACTTCAAAAACCCGATTAATGATTTTGTGATGTTTGACTAGGGTTTGATAGTTTTTGACATGAACTTTTGGATGCTTAAATGCCATGGAATGTTAATTGTTAGTGTTTAGTAGTAATGTATGCTTCATTACCTTCAAAACGGCATATCATATGTGTGAATTGGATTCCCGGAACTCAAAATACGTTTTACGAACTTGAAACTTTGAAAATAAACCTTCCTTGATCAATTGACGAGTTTTCGGTTATTGTAAATGATGTTTTTGATTGATGATATGTGGTTAGTTGTATTCCTTGTCGAAATAGCTTTCCGATGATATAAAATACATGTTCTAATTGTTTGCGGATCATAAAATGTGATTGTTTGTGTTTTGGTTCGTGCATACTTTGAAAACTGACCAGAATTCTCTGCACAGAGGGTGGCGCGGCGCGCCCCTTCCCCGCGCGGCGCGCAATCTGGCCTGGCCAGATTCTGCCCACTTTGTCCCATTTCACGCGAAATGTTTGACTAGCTACCGACCTCCGATTCACATGAAACTTGTTCTAATATGCTTATATATGAATAAAAACCTCAGAAAAATAGTTCGGGACCGAACCCGAACGTGTTGACTTTTTCGTTGACTTTGACCAAGTTTGACTTTTAGTCAAACTTAACCAAACTTTTATACAATCATTCTAACATGCTTTTATACTTGTTTCTTGTATGAAACTTGACAACGTGATTCACATGCTATACTTAATCGAGTCGTAACGAGCCATAGGACTAATTGAACACATTTCACCCGACCTTGTGTCGTAACCGGTTAATTGATATAACTTACTTGTTTAGGTCAAGGCTAAGCAACTTTCATGCACACGTTTACTTGTTGAAGTACTTTTATACTCGTGCACTCGAGGTGAGATCATAGTCCCACCTTTTCAACAACTTTTTATACTTTTAAATTGTGGGCTGAGAAACATATACTTTGTTACATTTTGTACTACTTGCTTTTATACTTTGAACACAAGTACAAGGAAAACAAACATTCCACAGCGAGTTAGAACAAAAATCCTCAATTCGATTATCATTAGTTACACTTGCAGGGTGTAAGCGAGAACTTATATTGTGTGGCCATACGGGTTTGACAAACCCTCATTACGGACGGTTCGCTACCGTCTACGGATGAAATATATTTTCGGGAAACAGTGTATGTTCTAACACTATTGTGATGGGGTTCTATGGAAGGAAACGTTAAGTCTTGATAATTGGGTGCTCGCGAACCAACTTTTGGAATGCAACTTTTGGATGATCAATTTATGGAAATACTAAATCTTGTGGTTCAAAATATAACTTTTATTAATACACCTATGATTTCACCAACGTTTTTCGTTGACAGTTTTCTATATGTTTCTCAGGTTCATACATGGCTATTTGATACATGCTTCCGCGTACATTCATACTTGCTTGGGGTCAAGCATACATGCATACACTCTGATTTCTTGCTTGGAGTCAAGCATACATACATGCATACGCTAGTGATAGCACCTTTGGATTCAAACATATTGTTTACATACTTACGCTATTTATAGCAACTGTGATTTTAAACTAATTATGTCGCAAGATATTTCATTTGTACTTTACTACTTTTGTAAACTTAAACTTATTGTCGATCCGTTTGTTAAACTAAACTTTGTACCTTTCAAATGAACGCGACATAATTTTGGTCAAACGAGTCTCATATAGGGACTATGATCACGCAACGGGACCTAAGTAGCGGCGCCGTCAATGACGATTTGGTCGGGTCGTTACACTTCCATCATCTAATCCACCACCACCACATTCATTACCAACTTTGAATGCTTAAATTGTGTCATTGTTCTATTTTTAATTTCAATAAATTGTTGAGAAGAGATGCTCTGCATAAAGTTGTGTTGAGCAGAGATGCTCTGCATAAAGAATTACTCCACCGTCAATTAGCTTTAGTTGTTATTGTGTTTAATCTGTAGTTTCAAAAAATTGTAACCGTGATGTTGTTTTAATAAAAGTGACGTTAAAAAAAATAGTGATTTATATTTGTAATAGTATGAAAACACCGTTACACTAGGGTTATATTTGTGCTCTGCATAACAACGTTACATTACACCGTTACGTACACCGACACATAAACACCGTTACACTAGGGCGGGAAAAATTTTGGGCGGGAAACATTTGTGCGGGAATTCTTGGTGCAGCGGGAAACAACTTTCCTTTTTTTAGAGCCATTTTTTCCGGTACAATAATTGGATCATATATTTCCGGATGCCATTGGGTCGTCCGGGAAAACTTTGTGGACTACTTAAAGAGTAGCCATACACACTCTTTTCATCCATATCCACCCATTCAAGTCTCTCTATCTCTATCTCTACAATCACACTATGAATCAACCAACAAATAATAGACCTATTCGTGAAGGTCGACAAGTCAGACTACAAGATTTTCCAGAGATCGATCGTGAATTCAGAAGAATGGGTTGGCTTCCTTTCCTTTTGCTTGATAAGTTTTTTTTCCTGCTCTCGTGCATCAATTCTATTCCAACTTTGAATTCACTAATGAACAATTGGTGAGGTTTCAAATCAATGACAGGCAACACGAGTATACTCTTGAACAATTTGGTATGCTATTGGGCGTACCATTTGAAGGTAAAAATATCTATTTTCCCAGTGAAGACCTCGAAGCTCTTCCTCCGGATATTCCAAAATATGACATGGCCATACTTGTGTGTCGTATTGTGGTTCCATTCAGAACCATAGAACGTTCAGGCATCCTTGACGAATACCTTCGTCCGGGAAATATTGCTATAAGAAATGCACTTATTAGGAGTAACATGTACCACCGCGAACCAAACGTCACTCGATTGTCAATGACCGAAGCATGTCTTCACTGGTGCATAACTCACAACATCCAAGTAAATATTGCTCATTTTGGTCGCTTCCCGAATGAATCAACTTCGTTATGCAGAAGCAAGACCTCATCTTCCGTACGGAGCATTTCTGAACCGTCTATTTACTAGTATTGGTGCGGTTGAAGGTCTGGTGGGACGACGTCCGCTCACCACGTTACCTATCGACCGGTCCTTCGTTTCTGAAACATCGGCAGCATCGAGCTCAGGTTCTGAAAGTTCGTCCACTAAATCGGATGCTCGTTGTCATCCTCGTCGTCGTTATTAGTGTGTTTCAATACCAGTAACTTTGTAGTCGTGTGCTTGAAGTGTGTTTAATTCAGTAAGTGTGTTTAAATTTAGTAAGTGTGTTTAATTTTAGTCGTGTGCTTGAAGGATATGTAGGACGACGTCTGATAACTAAGTGTGTGTTTATTCCAGTAATTGTGTTTAATTCAGTAAGTGTGTTTAATTCAGTAAATTTGTATTATATTAATTTAATGTTGGTCGTTTGTTGTGTTTAATTCAAAAAAATTCGTTTGTCTACTTAAATATTGCTCTTTATATATAATAACCGATTTATCTACTTACAATCCGTTTTCATTCAAAACAAATGACAACAACATAACAATTTCATTCAACAGAACTAATACAACCGATACAAATACAAACGATACAAATACAAACGAGACACAAATACAAACGATACAAATACAAACGATACAGAAATACAAACGATACAAATCCACCCAAGTTAACTAACTAACTTAACGGAAAGCTCAAAAAGTGTTTTCGTCTTCCAAAACCAAATAAAGAGAAATGCGATCAGAACGCCAACTTAGGGTTTCTTTTATATCGTTCCACTGATCGTCGGTACGGAGATATGTGGCGGACAATTCCGGAACACAATCATCTTCATAAAACAAGACGTCCGTGTGTTCGAACGGAACATTTTCTTTCAAAAAGGTTAAAAGCTCATCTAAACCAACGTCGCGAACGTCAATGTTTTTGAACGTAGCTTTTGAACCACGTGTATAATCGTAAACTTTCATTTCATTACGGAATTCACTTCCGTAATACACTTCGATTGAGACAATCATCGGCGAAAAGATCACCATTTTGAGTTTGGAAGTGTGATAGTGCAGTTTAAGTATTGGATGTGTGTTAGATACGTGTTCAATATGTGTTGAGGATGAAGTATAAGTAGGCAAAATCGACATGTCGTCCCCAAAGGTTTTCCAGACGACTAGTCGTCCCCAAAGGCTGTCCAAACGACCAATCGTCCGGACAAAAAGCCCGCGAAAACTTTCTTTTTTTTGGAGCCAATTTTTTTTCGGTACAATAATTGGAGACTATCTTTCCGGACGACATTTGGGTCGTCCGGGAAAAGGTGGTCAAACATTCAGGAAAAAGCAAACAGAAAAAGCAAAAAAAATTGTCGGTTTGTGGCTTTTTGCGGACGACTTTTGTCGTTCGGGAAACCCCTGTCCGGAAAAATCGTTTTTCCTGTAGTGCTCGACAAAGAATATTAACCACAAGCATCTTAAACACGCTACAAGAATCGAATTTCAAGATTTATTCAGACATTTCGTGACACACCTTATGCGCACATGTCAACACCCCAAAACCAGTACCAATCATCAAATTTCGAACATACACATCATTAACAACCCCAAAGTTAACAGAAAGAGCATCATCACTCTGATCAACGTTGACACGTCCTTTCAAAATAAAGGGAATACTAATACAATCTGGCACAATGTAATTCAACAATATTTGCTTATACAAAGCCAATGAATGTGGTTTTCCAACAGTGTTACTAGAATAAGCTCTGATCGTAGTGCTGTATGTAAAGAGATCGGTGTTATCGGCTACTCAAAAAACACGAGAAGCATAACTGAGTTGATCCAGATGATGAAATGTGCAGATGAAAATAACACTTGATATGAGAAATGTGCACTGATTTTAATAGATATGTTGATGTTGACAATGATGATACGAAATACGATATAAGAACGAATTAGTATAAGATTTCTCAAGTTCTTACAGTTGTCTAATACTGGTAAAAGCGTCTATTGATTTCAAATATTTGCGACAACCAATGATGCTTGTTCCAATGGGAAAACGTAAATGATGCACCGTACGTGCATCTTTAATTCATTTCTGGATTCAAAAAAATGTCTATTTTCCGTAGTGGTTAACTTCTAACTTATCCTTATAGATATCTCAAATTTTTAACTTGTTACTTGTTACTCACAATTCAATACATCGTCTAGTAACTACGAAACTTTGAAAATAAAAAAGCCATACGAAAAATGGCTAGAAAAATGACTATAATGTGACCTGAACCTACACCAATTAGCTTACAATTGTTAAACAAATAAGTTAAAACTAACTTAGTCAACTCAACATCTTGTAATAAATAATAAATATATTTAAACTATACTAAATATATTATAATTATACTACTAATACTAATAACTCGGAATTTGAGGGGCCCTTCTACCCCCAAAGAAGCTTCGCCCATGTTTACCAGGGCCCAAAACTATTTGTGTTCTACTATGGTGTATGTAGTAATAACGATTTTGGTGTAAATATCACTTGTCATAAGATAAACCCATCAACCTTTTGTCCAGCTTTGGCTGCTTGATAAAATGAGACTGCTTCTTGCATCACATTAGCTTCAGAGAGCAATTTACTACGCTTCTTTCCGGATGGATGGGTAGAAAGGTAATTTTGCAAAGCAGAATCGCCAGCTATTTTACCCAACTTTTCGAATACCTTTGGTGCAACGTGAGGATCGTATCCAGCTGAAGCCATTAGCAACAGCCCAATGTAATCAGCTTCAATCTCCATTCTAGAAAAATACATTTTTCATATAATTAAGACGAACCACTTCTTTAAAAAAAAAAATTAGTCACCTATTCAAATACTCCGTTTGTTATGGAATTTTTATCCACGTATGAAATTAATATTTGCTTTATACAAAAGCTACCAACAAAAGCACTCGGTATTTAAAGTGTTAACTTAATCAGCTTATGTTTTCTTATAATAGTTAAGTACGTATGTTGGTCGATTAAAACCAGTGGCGATTCTACTTATTAAGGTGTGTCTGTGACACTATACAAAAATTATGATTTTTAATATTTATTGTATAGGCCACCACCATTAAAAAATAATTATAGGAACCCATATATTTTCAAGATTTACGGTTTCATTGTATGTGCCATTAAGATATTTAAAGTTAGTTTACTTAGGGACCCTTTAAAACTTAAGTTTTGATCCTGGATTCCCACTTTCTAAAACAAAGTACAAATATCCAAAAGTTTAGTCACTACTAAGTCAACTATCATAAACGGGTATACGGATAAGATTTTTCTGTACATGATACATGGGAAAAGTAAGTATTTTCACTCATATGTACGCAACGCAACCTAACTGGGTTATTCGGTGATCGTTTCTAACTGTTTTCCCTGGACACCCCAATATATGTATATAGTGAGGTTTGAACCTCAAACCTCTTCCGATTAGAACAACCACTAAGATATCACAAGACTATCCATATAGGCAATCGTATCAACAGAGTCTTCCCATGTACATAACCAAGATACTTATATAGTTGCACCCAAAAAAAGGGCTATGGTTAGTCTGTTAGTATGCAATAACATGATATTCTGATTGGCCGGAAAAAAAAAAAACACCCTTCACATAGCAGCTAGAGGAAAGTGTGTGCTCTTTGTATTTAATTTTACTTTTTTATTTCTTTTTTGGACTTTTTACTCCATTGGTCCTGTATTATAACAGCGTCGCTCGGGTTTTTTTGGCTTTAAAATCCGTTGTTTTTCAAAAATTTGCAATCGTCATCCCTCGTCAAAATTCTGTTAAAAAGGTTCGTTAACCCTTGACATGTGCCTTGCATGTATGGGTAAATTCGTCTTTCTACTCTTTTCTTCACTAAAACGAGAGACCACCGGTGAATGTAAGAGTAAAAGGACGAATTTACCCTCACATGCAATGCACATGTCAAGTGTTAATGGATTTTTTTAACGTCGTGTTGATGGAGGGATGCTGATTGTAAATTTTTGAAAAACAAAGGATTCTAAAGGCAAAAAAAATCGAGGGACGTTCTTAGCAATATGGGGTATAACCAGTGTTGTAAAAAACAGCCGAAACGTTCGCCGCAACGGATGCCGCAACGAATTTGCCTTAGTATCGTTGCAACGGGCCTTGAAACGGCAAAAAAGACGGTCAACAACGCTAAAAAACGGTCAAAGACGGAAAAAACGATCAAAGACGAAAAAAAACGGTCAAAGACGTTTTGAGGTCGTTAACGTTTCGGCACCGTCTCACGTCTTTTTCAACCTTGGGTATAACACACGGACCAACGGAGCAAAAAAGTCTTTTTTGTACAGATTCGTTGATCCATTTAGAAATGAATTAAGCACATGATTATACATATGCAAAACGACAATTCTTTTAAACAACCAAAGAATGTCGACTATGCAAAACGAGTTTAACATATTATATTGACTTATAGCATGCATACCGTCTGGAGAAAGGAAGATCAAGTAGAAGTTTTGATATGATGTTGATATAACGATCCGTCTCAAAATATTGAAGTAGAATTATCTTCCCAATAGTAAACCAGATATTCTTTGTAAACTGCTCAGCTGAATGTCTAGCCACCGCATGTGCAACCTACAACATATTCATATTTAGCTCAAACACAAACACATATTAACTGCGTTAAATTCCCTTTAATAGCTAAAATTCTACATCCGATCCTCTTAGTAATAACAATAAGCAAATAAGTAACTTAAGATGTAGCATTATGTCACCAACCCAAAAATATTCAATCGACATATATAGCCTACAAAACCTTAATGCACAAAAAAGGTACTCCGTACTAAATATATGAAGGGCCCAAGTTAAGCACATACAAAAACAGACACACGTTGAATCTATATAAGCAACTCAAAAAACTAATCATACCTCGTGCCCAATTATCGTAGCAATCTCTTCGTTCGTGGTAAAATGCGTCAACAACCCCGAAAACACAACAATTTTCCCACCAGGCAAACAAAACGCATTCACATCTTGCTCATTCACTATCAAAACTTCCCATTCCAACCCCTCTAAATGTGTAGTATCCGACTTTACCCCTTTTTCTTTTCCCTTTTTCATGCTTTGATCAACCCACGTATCATCGATAACCTCATCTTTCCCCATACACGAATTTCCATCACTAGGCGCTTTCGCAAATTCAATCGCCGCTTCCTCCCCTTTACTCTCCGATGCGGGCCCACCTTCTGACGCATAATTCAAATCTGTCCAAACTTTCTCTTTATTCAATCCTCGTTTCAACGCATCGATGATATCTTTAGTAATAATTCTAACCTTAACGCTATCCGGATGATTTTCAGGCACTATTTTTTGTTTATATCTATTTTTTATTTTCTTAAACTCAGACTCACCAATCTTTTTCTCCCAATTTTTCGTCATTATGATGAGATGTTTTCTTTTAGTATACGGTATCGTTTCAACAGTACCAAAAATTACAGTACAACCAATTCCTGATCCTACTAATACTGCTATCAAAACATTTCTATCGTTATCAAACCATCTTTTAAATTCACTATGATAATAATGCTTATTATTACTTGAATTAACAGAATAATTTCTGTAACTACTTCCAAAAAACCTAAAAGTTGAGTTCGTGTTACCAATTACAGGTGAAAATGAAGAAACTTTAGGAACCCTATAACTACTTCCAAATAACCTAAAAGTTGAGTTCGTGTTACCAATTACAGGTGAAACTGAAGAAACTTTAGGAACCCTAGAAACTGAGTAATTTGAAAACTTACCGATTTGATGATGGTTGTGGTTGATAATTGACGGTGGATTTCGAATTAGGGTTTTTGGAGCTGTGATTTTGGAGGTGAAGCAACGAGATATTGCATTAAATCCTAATTTCAATATTCTATACGACGCCATTTTTTAGGTTGCAGAAAAAAATATAAATAAAAAAAACTAAATAATGAGAAATAGCTGTACAAGAAGGGGAAAAAAAAAAAAAAAAAAAAAAAAGAAGGTAAATTGTTGTACAAGAAATAAAAAAGGGGAAATTATTGTACAAGATCTAAGAAGGGTTTGAGTTTAATACTATAGTTTCAAGAAGGAAGGTTGATTTCGTTTCTGGAGAGGGTCCCACGAAATTTAGCGCCACATTGTTACTTTGAAATAGTTTTGACTTTTATTATTTAACAGGGTTTTTGAGCTGGTGCGTTGCACGAGTTTGTAAAAAATCGTGTAAAAATGTAATTTTCAGTAAATATTGGTATATAAATAGTGAAAAAAATATAAAAAATATAAGAGTTATTTAAGAGGCAGTGATGTTGATAAATTTTAACAATTCTTTTAAGTTTAAGAGTCCGTAGTGTTGACAAATTTTATAAATTCCTTTTGAGTTTAAGAGCCCGTAGTGTTGATGAATTCTAAAAGTTCTTTTGAAATTAAGAGCCTATGGTGTTGACAAATTTTAAAAGTGGTTTTGGGTGGTGTTAGTAACTTAATGTCTACAATTTTTTTCTCACCATTAATATCTTTTTAATATATAAATTATATACTACCTAATATTTATAGTGCATTGAAAATTTGTCGTGCAACGTAACATTAGTAAAGTAAAATTTATATTATTTTATAATTATTGTATACAATTATTTTTTATGAATAAAAAGTGTAACTCGCGAGTTTAATTTTAGAAAAGTTGTTATTCATTTCAGATAAATAATGGTACTTGAGTGAGTCGTCATATATAATTAATATTATAATAGTTATAATTGCATGTTTATATATATTTTAAAGACTAAAACTTGTAAATTCAAATCACTTCTATATTTATTTATTAAAAAGAATATAAGAGTTCTATGTAACAAGCCGGACTTAATTACAAAATGAAATTAGTATTGAGTACTCCGTAATATTTTTAATTTGTTCCATAAGCATTGGGTAAGGAGAACGCATTCAACAACACATGCGTTCCAATTCTTAAGCTCTTTAGACCTTATTTAGTGGTGATGGGGTGATGGGGATGATGGAGCTTTTTAAGATTTTTGTGAGGTATAGTGCTGATGTGAAAAATGTGATGGAGTGATGGCGTGATGGAATTTGTAGTAGGATGTGATGATAGTTATGTGATAGAGTATTTGGTCCCACTTTTGTATAATAAATGGAGTATTTATAAAATAAAATAAAAATTTGATTGGGTTAGAACCCCATCACCCCCATGTGATAGACTCATCACGCCTGAGTTTTTTTACCTCCATCACGCCACTAAGCCATACTCAGGTAACCGGTCTAGGTTCCAAGTACATCAACACCCCATAGCTACTTAGGGCCGCAACGCAATAAGGCTTTTCGCTCTAGTTGGGCAATGCAAGGAGGCCTCTTTCGCCATTCTTTCTAAATGATAAACTATTATTAGTTCAGTTCGGTAGAACATCGATGAGAGGAGAATTTTTTCACAGAAGCACATGATTGCCCCTCAATCGCCACGCCCCATAGTGGCGTGATGGGGGCGTGATGGTGGTGATTTGGCTCCTATCACGCTCCACTAAATAAGGTCTTAGTAAATTTTAAGATATTCAATTATCCATTTTTATTTTATTATACTTTCAATTATTTATTATTTATAGATTCTATTATATCTCTAAAATGATAACATCATAAATAAGCTTTTTCTTTCATTAAAAAAATTAAAAAAGAAAAAGAAAAAAATGTAAAGCCTTAAATGATGTCATTATTATAATTAATTAAAAATTAAAAAAATAAAATCATACAATTAATACTCCGTAACACGCACATTAGGGTTTAGGTTTATCGGTAAGTGTTATGGTCATTATACTCTGCGTGCGAATTTTTAATTAGGAGTTTACACCTCAATCTTTACTTTTTTCAGTTTAATTGATTGATGTCAGATATAGTGTGTAATGATTACTATATATATATATATATATATATATATATATATATATATATATATATATATATATATATATATATATATATATATATATATATATATATGAATAGTCAATTATTGATACACAAAAGTAATATTATTGTATTACCTAAACTTGTGATATTTTTGCTATAAATAGCCATTAATGCAAGCATTAAACTTGCATCATTTTCTCACACTTACAAAGTGTTTCTTTCTTTCTCTCCATTATCATCTTTGTTCTTACACTTCATCATTAGCATTCTTAATCAAGAATCAAACCACTAAAGGTAGTTATAAGCCTATTGAATTATAACATCAAGAATCAAACCACTAAAGGTAGTTATAAGCCTACTGAATTATAACACATTATCAGCACGATAATCTTAATACTAATTATGGTTGGCTCTGCCACCTAAATGATATATGGTCGGTTATACCACCTGAATAATATATGGTCGACACTGTCGCCTAATTATCATTTATGTTACTAACATTTATATTTCTATTATCTAACATTTATATGGTCGACACTGTCACCTAATTATCATTTATGTTATATAACATTTATTTATGATTGCTTACATATGGTCGACACTGTCGCCTACTTATCATTTATGTTATATTAAATTTATGTTTAATGTTTATATACTTATGAATATAAATTGACTCTAATTTATCATGTTGTTTGTTTTAATTTTTGATAATAGAAAATGTCGAATCTGGAAAAGCTTAAATTTACTCCTTTAGAATCAACGGGAAACAACTACATGCCATGGGTTATAAAAGTAAAAATGCATCTTAAATCAATGGGCATTCTTGAAACCATAAATGAAAACAACACTTGTTCTGAAAAAGAACAAGCAACGGCATGTTGCTTTATTCATCAACATATTGATGAATGCTTACAAAATAATTATGTAACTGTAGAAGATCCCCATATTTTATGGGAAGGTCTCAAAAGCAGATTCAATAATCAAAGAGAAATTTTACTTCTGGCTGCTATGGATCAATGGAGAACATTAAGGTTCCAAGACTTTAAGAAAGTAAATGAATACAGCTCAGCTCTGTATAATACAGTCTCACAACTTAAATTCTGTGGACATGAAATAAGTGATTCAGACATGTTGGAGAAAACTTTCTCCATAATGAATGCTGCCAACATCACAGTGCAAAGAAATTTGAGAATGCTAAAGTTCAACACATATCCTGAACTTAATTCATATCTCTTGGTTGCAGAGCAAAATGATGAGCTATTAATGAAAAATCAGCAATCCCGTCCTACTGGTACACTTGCAATCCCTGAAGCAAATACTGCAAATAATTATAAACAGGGACAAGGACGCGGGCAAGGTCGTGGTTATAATAACCATCGCCATCATCATGCCAAAAGCCATAACTATGGTAGAAACCATCCTTATGGTAATGGGAATGGGCGTGGACGTGGTCGTGGCCGTGGTGGTCAAAGAAATAATAATCCACGAAAATATAAATATCAACCACAAAACAAGCCCACTAAACAAGATGTTGAAGAAAATTCTTCTAAAAATTCTGAAGAATCTTGTTACAGATGTGGTAGAATGGGCCATTGGGCTAATACTTGCCGAACATCTAAACATCTTGTTAAGATGTATCAGGATTCGCTGAAAGGCAAAGAAAAGGAAGTAAATTTTGTGGATAATATTGATCCAACAGTCACTGAGCAACCATCTGATTTATATGAAGATTTCTTGAATTAAATTAATATGTTTCTTTTATAAATAAAACGATTTAACCTTTGTCATCATGTTTTCTCAAATGTTTCAGTTCTATATGTTTTATCAAATGTTCCAGTTCTATATTTGATGTTTCAATTCTATGTATGTCAAATGTTTCAGTTTTATCTATTTGTGTGTAATAAACATTTTGTGTAACATTTATATACTTACTGTTTGTTTCTTATATATGAAGTTTAATATGAATTCTGCTGGAACACAACATCAATCAAGTAGTGGAGATCTCTGTATAGCAGATAGTGGTACTACACACACTATACCTAAATCTGAAAAATATTTCATTGATTTGAAACCAACGAAAGGAACTATACATACAATATCAGGTGCTGCTAACTTGATAGAAGGGATAGGAAAGGCAAAATTCATATTACCAAACGGTACAACATTTTTAATTAATAATGCCTTATTCTCTCCTAAGTTAAGCAGAAATTTATTGAGTTTTTCTGACATATACCTTAATGGATATGATTATCAGTCAGTAACGGCAGAAAATGAGAAATATTTAAGTATCACTAACAAGAATCATGTGATTGAAAAACTGCCAAGACTTAATTCTGGATTACATTATACACATATAAATGTACCATAAGCACATATGGTGATTAAAGAAAAGTATATTGATCCTGGTGTATTTAATTTATGGCATAACAGATTGGGCCATCCAGGATCAACAATGATGAAAAGAATTATTGAATGTACACATGGACATCCACTGAAGGATAGAAAAATCCTTCATGATACAATAGTTCCATGTATATCTTGCTCTCTTGGAAAATTGATAACTAGACCCTCACCACTTAAGGTTGAGAAAGAATCACCAATGTTTCTTGAAAGAATTCAAGGTGATATTTGTGGACCAATTCATCCACCATGTGGACCATTTAGATATTTCATGGTCCTAATAGACGCATCTAGTAGATGGTCTATGTTTGTCTGTTATCAAGCCGTAATGTGGTATTTGCAAAATTTCTTGCCGAAATTATTAAATTGAGAGCACATTTTCCTAATTACATCATTAAAAAGGTGAGACTTGATAATGCTGGTGAGTTTACATCTCAAGCATTTAATGACTATTGCATATCTATAGGAATTGTTGTTGAACATTCTGTTGCTCATGTGCATACACAAAATGGTTTAGCCGAGTCACTGATTAAACGTTTACAGTTAATCGCTAGACCATTGATAATGAGAACAAAACTCCCTGTATCTATATGGGGTCATGCAATTTTACATGCTGCTGCATTGACTCGCATCAGACCAAGTGCAAGTCATAAATATTCCCCTCTACAACTTGTTTTTGGTCAAGAGCCAAATATTTCCCACCTTAGAACATTTGGCTGTGCAGTATATGTTCCAATTGCGCCACCACAACGTACAAAAATGGGTCCTCAAAGGAGGTTGGGAATATATGTTGGATATGAAACATCTTCAATCATAAGGTATATTGAACCTATGACAGGTGATGTTTTTACAGCACGTTTTGCTGATTGTCATTTTAATGAAACATTGTTTCCTAGATTAGGGGGAGAAATAAAAAATAAAAAAAATGATGTTTCATGGTGTGAACCTCAATTAAAGTATCTTGATCCTCGCACAAAAGAATGCGAGATAGAAGTTCAAAAGATAATGCATATACAAGAACTTGCAAATCAATTGCCTGATGCATTCACAGATACAAAAAGGGTGACTAAATCATATATACCAGCAGTTAATACTCTAGCTCGAGTTGAGATTCCAAATCGGAAAACTGATAATGTAGTCACTCAAGAATCTATGCCACGTCTGAAACGTGGGAGACCAGTTGGTTCCAAAGATAAAAATCCTCGAAAAAGAAAATCAGCTGATAATAAGGTAAAAGAAAGTGTTCAAGAAGAACCACAAATCAGTACTCCTACTGCAGAGGAGATTGATGATGTCAATACAGAAATTGCAATCAATTATGCACATTCAAAAATATTATGGAACCGAAATGAAATGAAAAATCTTGATGAGAAATTTTCATTTAATGTTGCATATGACATCATGAATAATGATGATGATCCAGAACCAACATCTATGGTTGAATGTCAAAATAGACATGATTGGGCTCAATGGAAAGAAGCAATACGAGCTGAATTAGAATCACTCAATAAAAGAAAAGTTTTCGGATCCATCATTCTCACTCCTAAAGATGTGAAACCTGTAGGATACAGATGGATTTTTGTCCGAAAAAGAAATGAGAAAAATGAAGTTACAAGGTATAAAGCTAGACTTGTAGCTCAAGGTTTTTCTCAAAGATCGAAAATTGATTATGAAGAAACTTATTCCCCTGTTATGGATGCAATTACTTTTAGATACTTAATCAGCCTGGCAGTTTCTAAAAATTTAGAAATGCATCTCATGGATGTTGTGACTGCTTATCTATATGGATCACTTGATAGTGATATATGTATGAAGATACCTGAAGCATTTAAGGTACCAGAAGCATCAAATGCAAAACCCAAAGAAATGTATTCGATTAAATTACAAAGGTCTTTATATGGGTTAAAACAATCGGGACGTATGTGGTATAACCGATTAAGTGATTACTTGATAAGCAAAGGGTATACAAATAACCTTATTTGTCCTTGTGTTTTCATTAAGAAAACAACATCCGGATATGTGATCATAGTTGTTTATGTTGATGATCTTAACATCATAGGTACAAATAAAGAGATCCATGAAGCCATTCAACTTCTAAAGAAAGAATTTGAAATGAAAGATCTCGGAAAAACCAAGTATTGCCTTGGTTTACAAATTGAGCATATGCCTAATGGTTTACTTGTACATCAAACAACATATACTGAAAAGATTCTGAAACGTTTCAATATGGACAAGGTAAAACCATTAAGTACTCCTATGGTTGTTAGATCACTCAATGTTGAAACTGATCCATTTCGTCCATGTGAAGATCATGAAGATATTCTTGGACCAGAAGTACTATATCTTAGTGCAATTGGAGCTCTTATGTATCTTACAAATTGTACAAGACCTGACATTTCTTTTGCAGTTAATTTGTTGGCAAGGTTCTGCTCTGCTCCTACCAAAAGACACTGGAATGGGATCAAACACATATTTCGATACCTTCGAGGAACTACTGATTTAGGATTATTTTATTCTAACGAATCAAAACAAGATTTGGTTGGTTATGCTGATGCAGGTTATTTATCTGATCCACATAAAGCTAAATCTCAAAATGGATATGTATTCCTAAATGGAGGTACTGCAATATCATGGCGTTCTCAAAAACAAACACTTGTTGCTACATCATCAAATCATGCCGAAGTGATTGCATTACATGAAGCTACTCGGGAATGTTTTTGGTTGAGATCAATGACACAAATCATTACTGATTCTTGTGGATTAGAACGCGATAAAAGTCCAACAATTATCTATGAAGATAATGCAGCTTGCATAGCACAGATGAAAGAAGGGTATATCAAAAGTGACCGAACCAAACACATACCTCCTAGATTCTTCTCATACACTCAAAATCTCATTAAGGACAACGAGATTGAAATGAGATATGTTCAATCCAGCAAAACTCTGCTGATCTTTTCACGAAAGCACTTCCAACTGCTATTTTCAGAACACACGTTCATAACATTGGTATGAGACATGTTCAAAAGATGTAACAACTGAAGCGATGTCTACTTGAGGGGGAGTCAACTCCATGCTGCACTCTTTTTCCCTTAGCTACAGTTTTTTTTCCCACTGGGTTTTCTTTAACAAGGTTTTTAACGAGGCAGTAACTTACAGTTGATCTTCAACAAACAAAATTGCTATCCAAGGGGGAGTGTTATAATATATAACATATATATATAAATGGATAGTCAATTATTGATACACAAAAGTAATATTATTGTATTACCTAAACTTGTGATATTTTTGCTATAAATAGCCATGAATGCAAGCATTAAACTTGCACCATTTTCTCACACTTACAAAGTGTTTCTTTCTTTCTCTCCATTATCATCTTTGTTCTTACACTTCATCATTAGCATTCTTAATCAAGAATCAAACCACTAAAGGTAGTTATAAGCCTACTGAATTATAACATCAAGAATCAATCCACTAAAGGTAGTTATAAGCCTACTGAATTATAACAATATATATATATATATATATATATATATATATATATATATATATATATATATATATATATATATATATATATATATATATATATATATATCTATTGTTTATGAAGTGCTCGCAAGAAGGAACTGAAGAACAAACAAAAGGAAGAAGAGAGACGGCGTAAGGAAAAAGATAAGGAGATGAAGGTAGAGAACGTAGATCCAATCCAAATGCCGGACTGCAACTATAAGTGTTTGATCGATTGAATTATACTCTAAAGATTATGGTAACCTGATATGGCCGAAGCGGACGGTTTTTATTCGCGCAGTGTCGTCGGGCTGTGGCTCGCCAGGATCAGCCACTCGAGGGGGATGTACTATTTTAAATTTATATTTAGCGGGGCCTAAATCTTACTACTCCTTATAAGTAAGGGAAGTATGACCTAGAGTCGTATTTTTGAGATATCAGTAGAATCGAACCTATATTTAAGCCTAAGATAGTTAGGGAGTAGTGGTTATTTAATTTTGGGATTTTTCTAATTTATAAGACAGATAAAGTAAATGCGATAAAATTCGTAATTCAGATAAGGTTAAAGTGAGTGCATACTATGACTTCATCAGTTATTTTGCCGAGATTATGGAATGCTGGCTCATGAATAGGCAGAGGCCTTGTATTCATTACACTGGTCCTAAACGCCCCTGTCATAAGACATGTCACTGGGTACTGCGTTAGGCTTGAAGATTCTGAATAGACAGCAACGTCCCTTACCCCCGACGCCCGTGCAGTCTGACTACAGGCATACATGTTCAGACGGCTCATCCAATTGAGCGACTCAGTTGGGTGATGTATTAACATTCCAAAATGGTCTAAACTTTCTTAAGCATAATAGAATACATGGTTTACTATATCCGAGGGACGTGATGTGTTTCAATGCTTTCGTTAATGATTAAAAGATAGTTTGGCCCTTTTAAAAAGAGTTCAACCATAAAGAACACCATGGCCAAGTCAAGCTGACTTCCATGAACACGTTCGGTTATCCTAACGGTCCAATCCTTTATGTGTCTAAACAAACAGTTCCTTAATTAACTAAGAATCCCTCAAGCGGGGTGCAATGCTTGAGACCGCGTTATGGTGCAGTGTACTGGTCACCATGTATGACCCGAATAATTATCGTACAACACTGTAAATAGAGTACAGGAAGTGTGGGTGACCTTGTGTATTAAAACAGAGGTCAAACACTGAATGGAGCTTGGTGCGCTCAACTCACACAAAGGGGTGCGTGTGGCGCACTCTTCACTGTAGCCGGATTCTGTTCTTTTAATCAGTTATTTTTAAGGGCTTTTTGGTAATTTCAATTGTGGACGAGTTTAAGGCCAGTAGGTCAGATCTTGGGGTGTCATTCACTCCATTTCTAACAACCTTACCCTATCCATTTCAATTTTAGAGAGAGAGAGATAGTGAGATTCTTGTGTGAGAAAGCTCAAGTAAAGGAAGAAGGAGCTAGTTTCGAGTCTTGGCTCGAGTTATAAAGTTGTTCATCTCCTCTGTAGCTACGTTTTGATTGTGGTGGTATGCTCTAATCTTTATTTCCTTACTTAGATTTATATTATGGTTAGGGTTTGGGTAAATGGTGAACATAAAACCTATATTTGGCGATTTTGGGTGTTCTTGGGTAAGATTGAGTCATGTAGACTCAATAGTAGCTAACCTAGGGTTTTAAAGTATTAATTGGGGTGTATGAACATAAATTGGTTAGTTAATTACTAGCACACCTAAATGTTTAGTAAATGGGTGTTTGGAGGGTTTGTGGAAGACCCGAAATGGGTGTGTTGATATTAAAGTGATTAAATGTGTAATTGTTGACCTAGTTGGGCAAGATGGGTGTGAAATGTCCTAAGTTTGTGTAAGTCAGTGTTGTTAGACCTTAATCACTAGATTTTAGTGATTGATGATGAGTCTTGAACTTAAATGGCGGTTTTGGTAAATGGGGCATTTAATACAATTATACATGTATGTATATGGTGTATTTATTTGTATGCTATGGTATGAACCACTGAGCCGGGAGTGCCATAGTATGTGCGAGTGTACTATGATATGAACCACAGAGCCGGTAGCATCATGGTGCACGTGTTGTGATGTGAACCAAGGAGCTGGTAGCATCAAAGTGTGAACCACGGAGCCGGTAGCACTATAAAAATTAGGTGTGAACCATAGAGCTGGTAGCACCGAAGTGTGAACCACAGAGCCGGTAGCACTATAAAAGAGTATGACTTGAATGCGTAGTGAACCACGGAGCCGGTAGCGTCATAGCATTACGTATGGTGTGCACCACGGAGCCGGTAGCACCATGACGTGTGTATGGTTAACCATATAGCTTGTGTATGTGTTGTTGTAAAGCATAAAATATTATTTTGGTGAATATGCTATTGATTATGCTAGTTGCGGTATTTGGAGATTATTAGCTTATACTCGGAGTTTGTATGCTAATTGTTATTACTAGCGAGTATTACGGTGTGTGTATGTGTATGAAAGTAGGTATATTATATATGTATATGTATAATTATTGCATTCACTAAGCTTTGCTTACTCTCTCGTTGTTTACCTTTTTATAGGATCGGGCGTTGACAAGGGTAAGTGCGTACGGTTGGATTAGAGATTTTCCACTTGTTTGTTAGGGGACGCTTTTGGATGTTATATCTTTTGGAGTTTGACCGAGACTTGGGTAGTTTAACCCCAAACACCATGCTCATAGTGTCGTTTGGAAATTAAACTAATGTGGTCGGAACTCATGATTTGTACGAAACTCCTAAAACGGCCGATGTGGGCCCCGTTTTGTAAAACTCATTTTATGATTGAATCGTATGAGTTTTTCATATTAGAACATGTTGTGAAAAGCGTTTCGTCTAAATATGTCGGGAAGTGGGAGATCTTTATTTGAAAAATTGTAAAACCGGACAGAACTGAAAACGCCCTGTGCGCGCCGCGCACCCTGAGGTGGTGCGCGTGACACACTATTCTGTAATAAAAAAAAAATTGTTTCGCGTAATCGGTTGGTTATTGGTTTGGGTCGTTACACAATACTAACCGGGTTCCATGGCCTTACTTAGCAGAGGTACATCTTACAACAACCGATGTGCTTCAACGTGCATGTACGAAGTTCATATGCTTGGTGACTACACTAGCATGGTCTATGACCAACAATGTACTAAGGGTCTAGTCAGATGTTTCACTACAAAAGAGTCCTCAGTCGGAATCCAAAGCTTGATAGACTTACTACAACCGGTGTGCCTCAGTCGATCTTACGTTGTATCCGATAGACTTCTCTTACTAAGGGGTGACACAGATAGTGTACTCTGAATCGGGGTTCGCGACTTCCCAATAACAGAGCCTATAACTACGTTCTATTAGTTGGAAAAGCGATTGAGTTTAAAGCATAATCGGAAAGCATTTCAACAGCATACACAAACCATAATATTATTTCGGCATTATAACTGCTTACATCATAGCATACACTAAAGATAACTGCTCGCTAATCATGGCAACAATATCATAAAACATTATATAAGATAAGGGATAGAAGTACCAGTAGATTAAACGAGTTTTGAATACAAAAGTGACAACTTCAAGACTCCATACCGCTCCTAATACAATCTTCAGCGTTCTTCTCCAGGTACTAGGTTTCCCGCACGGAGTCGAAGGCCTTGAGAGTATGACTAATATTGTACAAGAGAGAGAGAAAGAAGTGAATTGAAGTGTGTGTTAGAATGAATGACAAAGACCCTTTAAATAGACAAAAATTTTGCCTGCAAACGGCTGGCAAGCCGTTTGGCAGGCCGTATTTGGCAAGCCGTTTGCCAGGCAAGCTGTTTCTTGGGGTCGTTTGCTGGACCGTTTGGCAGGCTGTTTGCCATACTGGCAAGCCGTATGGCATGCCGTTTTTGGTGCCTGGTCAGCCTTGATTCACTGGATCGTAACTTTATTTCTTGTCTTTCACCGTTTTCGCTCTAGAATCTTCGTTTTAGCTCCGATTCTCTTGATTATTTTTGCATTGTCTTCGTAATTACTTGTTCTTCAATTTTAACCGACGAAGTGGGTATTTTGCCGACAAAGTTCGAATCTTTCTTGTTTTTGGGCCTTAATACCGAGGTAAAAACATGACTTTTTAGTCGATATCAAATATCCCACACTTAGACTTTGCTTGTCCTCAAGCAAACTCTCGTTTCCTTAAGAATCTTTTTGGCGTTTCTTTTCTAATAGCCTAAGCGGTTTGCTTTTATTAATAGAGCAAAAAGATAAGGTGAGTCATCTATGTTAGGATTGAAATTATCTCTGCAAGCATGCGAGGAGGTTACATGACATAGGCTATGTTAGGACCCCGAAGTTGTATAGTGTTAATGTGAATTAAGCTTAAATGAAGGTTCCTTAGAAGAGGGCTATATAAGGAACCTATGTAGTCCTAATTAGATAGCCATTGTATTGTAACCGAGTTCTAGAAGCTGTGGAATTTAATTTGTACCGATTCTCTCTAGTACCGAGTCTCCTTCTTACATACCGAATCTCATTCTATCTTATAATTTCTCTCAATCTCAACATGATCTGACCTATCATTTGGTATCAGAGCTACCAGGAAGTGATTCTACATCACTATATCAATCCAGAGATTGTAGTTTACAAAATCTGAACACTCTCGGTATATTGAATCAGATTCGGTATTATCAAATTTGATAATCTGACGTTCAGATTCTTGTGATAAGTTCAGCGAAGGTGTATTAGGTCTATTAGAAAGAGTTTCAATCATCATTACAGCTTTTTAACTTCAATTATGGAGAATCAAGTTGATTTTTAGAGTTTGTGGCTAAAACTCTCGGTATTGCTTAATTCAAGCTTGATTCTGGTGTTTTGTGAAGATTTAAAGATTCAGTTATGTTCGTGAGGTGTTAAATCACATTTCTGTCGGTTCAATTTCTTCAATTCTTCAAGTTTTGAAGATTTGATCAACATTCGGTATCGTAACTGTCATACCGAATCTGCTTCATTACTGGAAATTCATCTTAAGTGTTGCAGATTGTGGTGTGTTTGTGATTCTATCACATTCGGTTTGATCATACGCAGCTAATTGGTGTGGTTTGAGAAAGGATTCTGTTATATTTCTAAGTTTTAGACTTAGACTCGGTATTGTCAACTGCTACAGTTGACATTCGGTATTCTATACATTCGGCATCTTTGATATTTTGTGTGATACTAACTTGTTTCCTTGTGCAGCAAGGTTACAGAATCTAATTCAAAGGGATTGAATTGAGTTTGAACTTCAAATTCATACAGAATCTGACTACCGAGTCAGATACAGAATCTGATTTTCTGTATCACTTAATCCATTAGTTTTAAGTATTCCGAGGCTTCAAGTTGTGTGGTTACCGAATCCATACCGAATTTGGGTGTGTTACTTGTGATTCTTATCAGTTTCTGATACAGAATCTGGTATACCGAATTGTTACCGAATCTGCTACAGTACCGAACCACTTACCGAATCTGCTACTGTACCGAATTTTTACCGAATCTGACATTCTTGTTAGATTTTATACTGAACCCTGATCATAGATTGTGCTTAATACCGAATCTATATCGAATCTACCTCAATTTAAGATGTCTACTCAAGATACTCTTATCATTGGATCAGATTCCCGACCTCCAGTGTTGTTTGATGGCAAGTACACTCAGTGGCTTCATCGTATTACTCAGTACATAGACTATAAGGGTGAAAAAGCTAAACATATTTGGGCTTCTCTGAGAGATGGTCCAGTTGTTGATTTTCATCCGGATACTGGTATGCCAATTCCAATCTATGAACTTTCTGGTGATAAACGTGAAAGAGCTCAGGGTGACATAGAGGCTAAGAATATTGTCATGCAAGCTATCCCATATGAGCTATTTAAAAATGTTGATAGCAACACTACTGCAAAAGATATATGGGATGAGATCAAACAACAACAAGAAGGTTATGACATGTCAGACGTTACTAAATTGAATAAGGCTCTGGGATTGTATGAAGATTTCAAGCAGGAACCAGAAGAGCTACTCAAGGATACCTACCGTCATTTCAATGGTGTTCTCAATGAGTTGAAAAGGTGTAAGATTGTAAAAGTACATGCTGAAGTCAACATGAAATTCCTCAAAAAGCTCAATGCTGATTGGCTTCCTTATGGAACCATTGTTCGATCTACCAAAGAGATTAACAAGTTGACTATTCATGAGCTTGTTGGAGTTCTTATGCATTACCAACCTGAGGTGTCTAAACTTCAAAAAGGAAGGAAAGAGTCATCTCCAAGTGATCCTCTTGCTCTAATTGCCAAAAAGAAGAGCAAATCATTTTCCAAAAGCTTGTCCAAGAAAGTGCTTGTTGAAGAATTAACTGATTCTGAAGAGTTGAATCTTTCTGATATTGATGATTCACACATTGAATTAGTCAAGATGGCAGCCATGTTCACAAACGCCTTGAACAAACACAAGTTTAAAGACAAATCAAGCAATCAACGCAAACACTTATCATCTTCCTCGTACTACAAGAAAGCTGATCTGTGATGACCCGGGAATTTCCGATCAAATTTAAACTTTAATCTTTATATGTTTCCGACACAATAAGCAAAAATCTGTAATGTTGAGTCTCAAAAATTTTGATATCAATATTCATGTACTCAATCACCCTTTGACTAGTTCCGACGATTCACGAACAATTAATTGTAACTTGATATGTGTGTGTGTGTGTATATATATATATATATATATATATATATATATATATATATATATATATATATATATATATATATATATATATATATATATATATATATATATATATATATATATATATATATATAAATAATAATTAGAAGTATAATTTTAAATATTGTATGTTGCTGTTACCAAGATTTATCAATGTAAAATAAAACAAAACATAATAATTATTATTATTTAAAACGTATCTATATATATAAATAAAAGTATATTAAAAATAAATATTAAATGATTGTAATACTCGTTAGACATTATGATTATCAATAAGACAAGTTTAAATCGAACTTATATGATTTTAAAATAAACGGTGATCCAAAAATGAGTTCTATAAATTTTAGGCTTACTAAAAATTCATTTAGGATCTAGTTGTTAAATTTTAACACTTTTTATATTTTACCCAGAATCGAGAGGGACAGTTGATGTAATTTTTAGTTAATAAATTATTGATCGAATTTTATACCATAATGACTGAAATAAATAAAGATAATTATTATAAAAATATGGAATTTTTCTGAAGACTTTTTATTCGCCACTGAGTAAACAACGGGGCACGATATAATAGTCCGTTAAAACTGTCGGCAAATAATATCAATTACAAAAGCTGTAAAGTGTGTAAAGTGATTATGCACGTTTATTTTTCTTCTTCGTATAATATATATGACTAACTAATTTTGTATGTATATGATATATTCAACACATTACTGTTTTGTTAACTTTAATATTTTGATTGATATTTCCTGTTTAAGATTCTTATTATATTTATTATTATTATTATGATATACATCCGGGTACGTAGCATATGATCAAAGAAAACCACCACACATCTCTCAATCAATCAATTACTGTATTTGATTACTTGAGCTCTGTTTTCAATCTGTTTCATCCACTAACATATATTATATAACATATGCACATATAGATAGATATATCACTATCTAAATTCTATATACATATATTAATGATAGATGAGAGATATGAACATAACCATCCAACATTCTTCTTCTCCACATATCACCCATGCTTGATCAAACTATCAACCGTCTTCAATCTTCGCTTAACTTATCACCACCTATGTCGTAACCATCGGAGACACAATAATAAACAACCGGTAACCACCCTCTTTCTCTCTCTATATATATCTTATCTCTTTCTATTCTCTTGAAGATAAATACAACCACAACACCCATTTATGTTGTTGCAACCATGAAAACACCACATACACTACCATCACTCTCTCTCACCCTCTCCTCTCCCTCTTGTGCTTGCCGAACACCCACACTGCAAAACCCATCGGTTTTGTGGCCAAACACTACAACATACTTCTTGACCCACATGACCAAACACAAGCAATTAAATTACTTTCTTACATTTTTTTTGTGCTTTGTGTACATGACAAAACCACAAAACATAATTAGGTATTTGTTTTTGTTGTGAGGACCATTTTTGTCTCTTCTTTCTCTTGATCAACTAAAGTGACCATCATCACAATATTGGATATCCATTTTAAAATTTTTACCCGTCGTTTTCAATGCAAGAAATAATTCGAAAGATGTGTATGATTTAGATTTAGGAAATCAAACTAGCAGTTACATGAATAATTATAAACGTACTCCTGTTTTCTACATGAACTCCTAAAACATGTATGAGATCAAGGAAAATTTTGAAGTGGCTTGTTGACTAGCGAATAGTGTGAAATTTGGACAAAATACGAAAATTGTAGTAGGTTAATTAAATTGCTAAATGGGTTTGTTTCTTCAACACAAAGGAATAAAAGAGGACAAGAAGATAGTGACAGCCTAACAAAAATGATGGTTCCACGTACACTTGACAAAAATTTTTTTATTATTCGCCTGTAGAACTTCTTTTAGTAATGGGAATGGAAGATGATTAAGTGTAAGGAGTGATATTCGATGGAATCCAGCTGGTACACATAACCGATACATAATTTTTTTTTCATTAGAAGACTGCTAAAAGATTGGGCCGGGAACGTTTAAGTTGATGGGCTGTGATGCTGTTTAGTTATTGGGCTGTGATCCAGCTCCCATTTTCATTTGGGTTGGGCAGAATACAATAAAGGAAATGAATTGTGATTATGGCAGTAACCAAAGCTAGTAACGAAGTGTCATATAATGATGCAGAATATTGACGACAGTGATAGAATAGTATTAGGATATAGATGATGTATGATGGTACGTATAAATGATGAGGTTGTTAAATGAAAATAATGGAAGATGATTCGATAATTATTTGATAATGAATATGACATGATGAACGTGTAAATGAAAATGGCGTGAGGTGAGGATGATGACTAAAATGATGATGATGTATGTCGATAGTAATAGCTTGATGGTGATAATATACGGTGTATGTTAATAATTATGATGATGGGATTAGGTTTAGTTAAGATTGATGATGTTGTTATGATTATGTGATGATAGATAAAGAGGTTTAATGATAATGATGATATGAGCGAATGATGGTAAAGATATTAGGATGTGGATAAATGTTATAATGTTTTAAATAAGATTACAAATATGATCAAGAGGATAAATCGGTTCCAACGGGTTAAATAAATCTAAATCCTAGTTATAATCACAAAAGCGAGGTCAGTGGAGTTATTAAGAATGTTATCGGGTTAGCGGGACGTTGAGGATTCAAACCCGGGCTTGGGCATTTTTAAAGGTTACTCCTTTGAGGTAGTTATTACTAATACTCTTATTATTTTTTCATTATCATTTTTATTATTATTATTATTATTATTATTATTATTATTATTATTATTATTATTATTATTATTATTATTATTATTATTATTATTATTATTATTATTATTATTATTATTATCATTTATTATCATTAAAAATGATTTTATTAGTATTACTAATATTATTATTATCATTATTTTTATTACTAGTATTACCATTATTATAAGTATCATTATTTTCAATATATTATTATTATCATTATTTTTATCACAAATAAAATAACTAGTATTATTATCAAAAATTAATATTTCATTATGAAACCTAAATATTATTATTATCAACACTGTTTTAGTATTATTAAAAATCATTATTTTAATAAACTAAAAGTTAATTATATAAAAATATATCAAATACATATATGATAACTATATAAATATTGTATTACTATTTTAAATAAGTAATATATAATTAATATATACAAACCGGTTTGATTATTATTACATGTTAATTATATGTGTTAATATATATATATATATATATATATATATATATATATATATATATATATATATATATATATATATATATATATATATATATATATATATGATATAGGTTCGTGAATTTGAGGTCAACCCTATAGTTGTTCAATGTCGTTCAATGTATTTTTACTATAAAATACAGTATGGTGAGTTTCATTTGCTCCCTTTTTAAATGCTTTTGCAATATATATTTTTGGGATTGAGAATACATGCGCTGCTTTTATAAATGCTTTACAAAATAGACACAAGTGATCAAAACTACATTCTATGGTTGAATTATCGAATCGAATATGCCCCTTTTTATTAAGTCTGGTAATCTAAGAATTAGGAAACAGACACCCTAATTGACGCGAACTCTAAAGATAGATCTATCGAGCCCAACAAGCCCCATCCAAAGTACCGGATGCTTTAGTACTTTGAAATTTATATCATGTCCGAAGGAGGATCCCGGAATGATGGGGATATTCTCATATGCATATTGTGAATGTCGGTTACCAGGTGTTCAATTCATATGAATGATTTTTGTCTCTATGCATGGGACGTATATTTAGGAGAAATGAAAATATGAAATCTTGTGGTCTATTAAAATGATGGAAATGATTATTTATATTAAACTAATGAACTCACCAACCTTTTGGTTGATACTTTAAAGAATGTTTATTCTCAGGTATGAAAGAAATCTTCCGCTGTGCATTTGCTCAATTAGAGATATTACTTGAAGTCATTCATGACATATTTTAAAAGACGTTGCATTCGAGTCGTTGATTTCATCAAGATTATGATTAAGTCAATTATAGTTGAATGTATTATGAAATGGTATGCATGTTGTCAGCTTTCAATGAAGTGAAAGTTTATCTTTTAAAAACGAATGCAATGTTTGTAAAAATGTATCATATAGAGGTCAAGTACCTCCCGATGTAACCAACTATTGTGAATCATTTATAATCGAAATGGACTTCGTCCGGATGGATCAGGTCGGGTCCCTTCAGTTGGTATCAGAGCGGTGGTCTTAGCGATCCAGGTCTGTATTAGTGTGTCTAACTGATAAGTCGTTAGGATGCATTAGTGAGTCTGGACTTCGACCGTGTCTGCATGTCAAAAGTTTTGCTTATCATTTTTGTCGAAAATCATCTGCTTATCATCCTTAGGAAATTACCTGCTCATTATTCTTAGTCTAGACACGTTTTACTGCATTGACTGTATGAATAGTGTATAGACAAAATTCATATCTTAGCGTATCTGCTACTGTAGACTTTGCCTGACAGATTCCGTAGATTCCTCCGTAACTTATGGGATTATAGTATTATATATACATATGTAAATTATGTATTGTAGGGTACTAATCTACATCCTATAATCTATTTCTTATCGAAAATCCTTCATCTAACCGTGCAAGATGAATTCTGCAACCAGTTCAAGTTCCTCGAATTCCGATATGGATTTCCACTCGAGCTCCGAAAGCAGTGTAACCGGAATGGATCAACCAATCAGCCATCATCAATTCTGGATGTATTGGGGATGGGTTCGTAGTCAACTTAATCAATGAAAACTAGAATAAGTCGATCCTTTCCACCAACCGAATTCACCTCTTGACAAAGAACCTGAAGCACTTACCGGCGAACCTGTTCGTAATACCATTTTCTCCCTCATTTTCAGAATATCTCGTCACGATTATATACTATCTCAAAATTCTGAATCTTATTCATCTGCTCATCCAAACCGACAATCATCCCGGAGTAATACAAGAAGTCAAGGAACTTCGCCCTCGAGTAATCAATTTGGAGAATATGGTGCAAAAATTACCAGCTTCAGCAACATCACCAGCATCAACCGTACCATCAGTAACATCACCAGTACCAACAACAACCTAAGTTTCAACACCACATGCCTCAACATCTCATTCTGTACCTCGAGTATAATCATCGTTCTACATGACGTTCTACATCATTTATCTTCGTTCGACATGGCGATCATGTAATCTCTAATGTTTTAGAGATTATGTATTCTAGGTTTGACGGTAAACCAAATGAGTTTAATACTATATTAACTCATTAAATCTGAAGAAAATATATATGTATGTATATTTTCATAAAGATTGTAATTAAAAATTCTTTCGTACAAACCGTTAATGGTGAAAATATTTTAACGGGTAGGTAATACCCGAGGAATATTTAGATTTCACATTAATAAGTTATACTGTACATTCTTCGAATCTGATTCAACAGTCATTTACTATCTTACTTACAATCACCGATATACAAATCCGTTCACCACAGAATAACCATATTCATACAATTTCATATTGGGATTTTGATTTATCAGAATCCAACAAGTGGCATAATGAAGAAAACATATGACAAAATAAAATTTGTTAGAAACAGACTAATTAACTATGAGAAATTGTGTTAAGAATTCACGCTAACTGTTCCGAGCTAATTGTTCCTAGCTAACTGATTACATTTTATTTTTCGCAATTTAATTATCGCAATTTACATTCTCGTAATTTTATTTATTGTCATTTAATTTCTGTATTTAATTTACGCACTTTAAATATCGGGACACGTATACAAGGTTTTGACATATCATATCGACGCATCTATATATATTATTTGGAATCACCATAGACACTCTATATGCAGTAATGATCTAGTTCTCTATACAGGGTTGAGGTTAATTCTATAATAATATATATACTTTGAGTTGTGATCGAGTCTGAGACATGTACACGGGTCACGATACGTATTAATTAATTCGAATATTATATATTAAAATATATATGAATTATTGGACTGTTAACTGTGAATTATCGACTGTGGACTAATGATATTGGACAATTAAAATGAATTAAAATACTGATTATAATATATGAAACTAAATAATTCTTCAAGTTTGCCACTTGATTTCATCTTAAACCTCATTTGTATCTTGACGATTACAATTTGCGTTCAAACCTTTCATGATTCTTGAAAACACCTCAATCGGGAGGATGAACCAACCGCACTTCATCTACGAGAAGAAAGATTTATGCATATAGTTATACACCTGAAAAATACTCGGACCCTGAGTAAACGTTTAACACGCATCTGTGCTAGCTCCTTCGGCATTGCTATTACCGAAAATAACCATGCAATTCCTTTTCAAAGTAGCCAATTATGTCACAGCTTCAGCAAACCAATTTCAACTTTTCACTTGAATAAACTCTATTACAACTTTGATATATAAGTGTACCTTTTGTCATCGTTACCGGGAAACTGTTTATATTCCACTGCATCAGAAATAAACTTGCCAGCAACTCCATTCATCTTTGACTTTCCGAAAAATCTTTATACTCACTGAAACTTTATCATATACTCATTCACATCTTATAACAATAATTACCATACTAATTACCGGAAATCAGTAATCAGTATTTCGAATCTCGTAGCATTTCTACATCAATAGTTATATGTATACATATAACAATTATCTCCTAGAATTACGATCTTCAATTCTGAAATTTTAAAAAGGCACCCAGTTTACGAATCGATACTCTGAATGTTGAAAAAGCTGAATGAAGCAGCAGAAACTGTAGGCAACCATAAACGAATTTAATCGTCGGAAGTTTGATGATAAAGAATAATATATTGGAAAAGCTCAGAAACGTTAGAACTGGAAAACGGATAGAGTTAACCATGAAGGAGACCAAGGACAAATACAAGGACCATACCCTATATTCAAAGAATCCAGGTAATTCTGGATCCGTTGAAATCTTTAGAGAATATCTTGCTCCGAAGTCATGTTAAAATCTTGCGAAAAACCTTTCTCCATCAACCATCGAACTTAGAAATTCCAAAATGTCCTCATCATTATCTTCGATATTTCTGAGGATATTTTCATAAATATTCTTGTCCGAAATTATATACCTCTTATTGCTTCCTGTGTATCATTATATTGGAAACATTCAATAGAAAATTTAGTACCGAAAAGCAGACTATGCGAAACTATGAAGAAAGCCGTGGACAAATCACAAAGAATAAGTTTGACTTCAAAGAATCCAAATGATTCAATGTCTGCTAAAGTCTTTGGTGAATATCTTGCTCCTTACTCTAAACCCTTGCAGACAATAGTTTCTATCATCCTCTGATCTTAGATATTCCGAGATATTATCGTATTATTCATTATAAATATCCTCCATATTCTGGAGATATTTTTATAACTATTCTTATCTGAAATCATTAATCTCTTCGTGCTATCAGTATTACATCATATAGAAACTGTTAGCTTCTATATTTTGTAAACTTTCGAGCTTAAAATATAAATGTTATTGAAGTAATGTTGGGAACTGATGCATGTGTTAGTATAATATAATGACACTTGATTAACGTGATTATATTACAGTAAGTTATGCTGAGTTTCTAATGGAACGTGATGATTCACAGATTATAACGTCATCAGGTGCCATGTTACACGACTCTTACAATCTTCAAACATATTGAGAACATATATTTATGATAGTTCTATCTTTTCTCTTAAATTCTGGTAATTTAACCAATCAGGATCGTACTATTACGATTTCTCTCTTAGAACGATAGTCATGTTCATTCGAAACTTCATACCTACGAATTCTGGACCATTTTTTGCTTGACTTAAAGTAGGGAAAAGAAATCAAGAGGATAGAACTCCACAATATAAAGGAAATGAAGAGGGTGGATTTATAGTGAAATATTTGACAGAACAATCAAAAACAGATTAACGCATTTAACCAAAGATGATCCTATTTTTCTTAATTATCGAAGAACCAAATCTTATTACGAGGATTTTCTTTAAATTCCTCAAATTTCGGAAATCCACCGTGATTACGTCAAAAGTTGAATCTCTATCTCAATATTTTGTGACAGCTTCACTCGTACGCTTCACATAGTCGAATCGCTTTATATATATTAATCAATAATGATAAAACCCTATGTATCGACTCATATTCATCACGAAAATATTTTTATTGTTAGCCATGACGACCTCGATCAAATTTCGGGACGCAATTTCTTTAACGGGTAGGTACTGTGATGACCCGGGAATTTCCGATCAAATTTAAACTTTAATCTTTATATGTTTCCGACACAATAAGCAAAAATCTATAATGTTGAGCCTCAAAAATTTTGATATCAATATTCAAGTACTCAATCACCCTTTGACTAGTTCCGACGATTCACGAACAATTAATTGTAACTTGATATGTGTGTGTATGTATATATATATATATATATATATATATATATATATATAATAATTAGAAATATAATTTTAAATATTGTATGTTGCTGTTACCAAGATTTATCAATGTAAAATAAAACAAAACATAATAATAATTATTATTTAAAACGTATCTATATATAAATAAAAGTATATTAAAAATAAATATTAAATAATTGTAATACTCGTTAGACGTTTTGATTATCAATAAGACAAGTTTAAATCGAACTTATATGATTTTAAAATAAACGGTGATCCGAAAATGAGTTCTATAAATTTTAGGCTTACTAAAAATGCATTTAGGATCTAGTTGTTAAATTTTAACACTTTTTATATTTTACCCAGAATCGAGAGGGACAGTTGATGTAATTTTTATTTAATAAATTATTGATCGAATTTTATACCATAATGACTGAAATAAATAAAGATAATTATTATAAAAATATGGAATTTTTCTGAAGACTTTTTATTCGCCACTGAGTAAACAACGGGGCACGATATAATAGTCCGTTAAAACTGTCGGCAAATAATATCAATTACAAAAGCTGTAAAGTGTGTAAAGTGATTATGCACGTTTATTTTTCTTCTTCATATAATATATATGACTAACTAATTTTGTATGTATATGATATATTCAACACATTACTGTTTTGTTAACTTTAATATTTTGATTGATATTTCCTGTTTAAGATTCTTATTATATTTATTATTATTATTATGATATACATCCGGGTACGTAGCATATGATCAAAGAAAACCACCACACATCTCTCAATCAATCAATTACTGTATTTGATTACTTGAGTTCTGTTTTCAATCTCTTTCATCCACTAACATATATTATATAACATATGCACATATAGATAGATATATCACAATCTAAATTCTATATACATATATTAATGATAGATGAGAGATATGAACATAACCATCCAACATTCTTCTTCTCCACATATCACCCATGCTTGATCAAACTATCAACCATCTTCAATCTTCGCTTAACTTATCACCACCTATGTCGTAACCATCGGAGACATAATAATAAACAACCGGTAACCACCCTCTTTCTCTCTCTATATATATCTTATCTCTTTCTATTCTCTTGAAGATAAATACAACCACAACACCCATTTATGTTGTTGCAACCATGAAAACACCACATACACTACCATCACTCTCTCTCACCCTCTCCTCTCCCTCTTGTGCTTGCCGAACACCCACACCGCAAAACCCATCGGTTTTGTGGCCAAACACTACAACATACTTCTTAACCCACATGACCAAACACAAGCAATTAAATTACTTTCTTACATTTTTTTTTTGTGCTTTGTGTACATGACAAAACCACAAAACATAATTAGGTATTTTTTTTTGTGGTGAGGACCATTTTTGTCTCCTCTTTCTCTTGATCAACTAAAGTGACCATCATCACAATATTGGATATGCATTTTAAAATTTTTACCCGTCGTTTTCAATGCAAGAAATAATTCGAAAGATGCGTATAATTTAGATTTAGGAAATCAAACTAGCAGTTACATGAATAATTATAAACGTACTCATGTTTTCTACATGAACTCCTAAAACATGTATGAGATTAAGGAAAATTTTGAAGTGGCTTGTTGACTAGCGAATAGTGTGAAATTTGGACAAAATACGAAAATTGTAGTAGGTTAATTAAATTGCTAAATGGGTTTGTTTCTTCAACACAAAGGAATAAAAGAGGACAAGAAGATAGTGACAGCCAAACAAAAATGATGGTTCCACGTACACTTGACAAAATTTTTTTTATTATTCGCCTGTAGAACTTCTTTTAGTAATGGGAATGGAAGATGATTAAGTGTAAGGAGTGATATTCGATGGAATCCAGCTGGTACACATAACCGATACATAATTTTTTTTTCTCATTAGAAGACTGCTAAAAGATTGGGCCGGGAACGTTTAAGTTGATGGGCTGTGATGCTGTTTAGTTATTGGGCTGTGATCCAGCTCCCATTTTCATTTGGGTTGGGCTGAATACAATAAAGGAAATGAATTGTGATTATGGCAGTAACCAAAGCTGGTAACGAAGTGTCATATAATGATGCAGAATATTGACGACAGTGATAGTATAGTATTAGGATATAGATGATGTATGATGGTACGTATAGATGATGAGGTTGTTAAATGAAAATAATGGAAGATGATTCGATAATTATTTGATAATGAATATGACATGATGAACGTGTAAATGATAATGGCATGAGGTGAGGATGATGACTAAAATGATGATGATGTATGTCGATAGTAATAGCTTGATGGTGATAATATACGGTGTATGTTAATAATTATGATGATGGGATTAGGTTTAGTTAAGATTGATGATGTTGTTATGATTATGTGATGATAGATAAAGAGGTTTAATGATAATGATGATATGAGCGAATGATGGTAAAGATATTAGGATGTGGATAAATGTTATAATGTTTTAAATAAGATTACAAATATGATCAAGAGGATAAATCGGTTCCAACGGGTTAAATAAATCTAAATCCTAGTTATAATCAGAAAAGCGAGGTCAGAGGAGTTATTAAGGATGTTATCGGGTTAGCGGGACGTTGAGGATTCAAACCCGGGCTTGGGCATTTTTAAGGGTTACTCCTTTGAGGTAGTTATTACTAATACTCTTATTATTTTTTCATTATCATTTTTATTATTATTATTATTATTATTATTATTATTATTATTATTATTATTATTATTATTATTATTATTATTATTATTATTATTATTATTATTATTATTATTATTATTATTATTATTATTATTATTATTATTATTATTATTATTATTCTTATTATTATTATTATTATTATTATTATTATTATTATTATTATTATTATTATTATTATTATTATTATTATTATTATTATTATTATTATTATTATCATTTAGTATCATTAAAAATGATTTTATCAGTATTACTAATATTATTATTATCATTATTTTTATTACTAGTATTATCATTATTATAAGTATCATTATTTTCAATATATTATTATTATCATTATTATTATCACAAATAAAATAACTAGTATTATTATCAAAAATTAATATTTCATTATGAAACCTAAATATTATTATTATCAACATTGTTTTAGTATTATTAAAAATCATTATTTTAATAAACTAAAATAATATATCAAATACATATATGATAACTATATAAATATTGTATTACTATTTTAAATAAGTAATATATAATTAATATATACAAACCGGTTTGATTATTATTACATGTTAATTATATGTGTTAATATATATATATGATATAGGTTCGTGAATTCGAGGCCAACCCTATACTTGTTCAATGTCGTTCTATGTATTTTTACTACAAAATACAGTATGGTGAGTTTCATTTGCTCCCTTTTTAAATGCTTTTGCAATATATATTTTTGGGACTGAGAATACATGCGCTGCTTTTATAAATGCTTTACGAAATAGACACAAGTGATCAAAACTACATTCTATGGTTGAATTATCGAATCGAATATGCCCCTTTTTATTAAGTCTGGTAATCTAAGAATTAGGAAACAGACACCCTAATTGACGCAAACTCTAAAGATAGATCTATCGGGCCCAACAAGCCCCATCCAAAGTACCGGATGCTTTAGTACTTCGAAATTTATATCATGTCCGAAGGAGGATCCCGGAATGATGGGGATATTCTCATATGCATATTGTGAATGTCGGTTACCAGGTGTTCAATTCATATGAATGATTTTTGTCTCTATGCATGGGACGTATATTTAGGAGAAATGGAAATATGAAATCTTGTGGTCTATTAAAATGATGGAAATGATTATTTATGTTAAACTAATGAACTCACCAACCTTTTGGTTGACACTTTAAAGCATGTTTATTCTCAGGTATGAAAGAAATCTTCCGCTGTGCATTTGCTCAATTAGAGATATTACTTGAATTCATTCATGACATATTTTAAAAGATGTTGCATTCGAGTCATTGATTTCATCAAGATTATGATTAAGTCAATTATAGTTGAATGTATTATGAAATGGTATGCATGTTGTCAGCTTTCAATGAAGTGAAAGTTTGTCTTTTAAAAACGAATGCAATGTTTGTAAAAATGTATCATATAGAGGTCAAGTACCTCCCGATGTAACCAACTATTGTGAATCGTTTATAATCGAAATGGACTTCGTCCAGATGGATTAGGACGGGTCTTTACATGATCAATCCAAACAACAACGTGCTGATGATTCCAAGAAGGAAGATTCAATCTGTTTCAATTGTGGCAAAGCTGGTCATTACTCTCGTGAGTGAAAAATGCCTAAGAAGAAGGACGCAACTTACTACAAGAAGAAAATCTTGATGGCTAAGATTGTGGAAACTGGGGGAGAGCTGAAACCGGTTGATGATACCTGGTTTAACTGGACTGATGATTCAGACTCAGAGGTGGAACATGCAAATGTTTGCTAGGCGACCAAGCTCATCAAAGCTAAGGAAGCATTGGAGAATTCTGACTCAACATCTGACGATGATGAGGTACAATCAACTGAAATCTCACCTGATTTTATAAAAATGCAAAATGACTTGATGAAGAATCTGGTCTCAATGTCAAAAGAAGTCAAAGGCTTAAAATCTGAAAACAAGGTTTTAAAAGACAAAATCAAACTTTCTGAGACCAAACCATCTTCATCCAAATTACAATCGGAATTGCAAAAGTTGACCGTCCAACTCAGCTCCTCAGAATCTGAGTTGGAAAATCTTAAAAAGACAATTCATCCGATTAAAGTCGAACGAACTGATTATCGTTTAAAATCTGAACGACTTGCAGAAAAATTTCAATTCTTAGAAAAAGATCTTTCTGATTTAAAAAACCAACATGAACCCACACTTTCAAAGCTAAACAAGAAAATTATTCATTTGGAAAATGCAATAATTGAAAAAGACACTGAAATCTCTTCATTGTCAAAAGAGTCTGTTCTGATGAAAGCTCAACTTGCTCGATATGAGGAAAAACTCTATCGAACAGAGCAATCCAAAGCTATCATGGATATGGAACTTTCAAAACAAACGATTTTCATGAATAGACCAAAAACGATTCATGGTAAAAAGTGGGGGTTGGGTTTTGAAGATCCTAAGATCTTAGATGGAGCTTCCAAAAAGATTCCAGGATTATATCATTCTGATTACTTTCAAGCTGGTTTACCACCGCATTTTGTGCATTCTTCTGATGCTGATTTTGATGATATTATTGTTAATCGCAAATCTAAAAAATACCATCAAATTAGCTTAATGTATGAGAAAATTAATGCAAAAATAGGTAAATCAAATCCTGCTTTCTTGAAGGAACTTGTTGAAAATGAAAAGAATGTGCAATGTGCTAATTATGTGCCGACACGTAGATTGGTTTACATTCCTACACTCATGCTAGAGAAATACATTTTAATGCTTGAGAATGACTGATACCAACTGAAATGTCCCGTTCTTATTGATTAAAAACGTTCCATATTAATTAATTTCGTTGCGAGGTTTTGACCTCTATATGAGACGTTTTTCAAAGACTGCATTCATTTTAAAACAAACCATAACCTTTATTTCATCAATAAAGGTTTAAAAAGCTTTACGTAGATTATCAAATAATGATAATCTAAAATATCCTGTTTACACACGACCTTTACATAATGGTTTACAATACAAATATGTTACAACAAAATAAGTTTCTTGAATGCAGTTTTTACACAATATCATACAAACATGGACTCCAAATCTTGTCCTTATTTAAGTATGCGACAGCGGAAGCTCTTAATAATCACCTGAGAATAAACATGCTTAAAACGTCAACAAAAATGTTGGTGAGTTATAGGTTTAACCTATATATATCAAATCATAATAATAGACCACAAGATTTCATATTTCAATACACATCCCATACATAGAGATAAAAATCATTCATATGGTGAACACCTGGTAACTGACATTAACAAGATGCATATATAAGAATATCCCCATCATTCAAGGACACCCTTCGGATATGATATAAATTTCGAAGTACTAAAGCATCTGGTACTTTGGATGGGGTTTGTTAAGCCCAATAGATCTATCTTTAGGATTCGCGTCAATTAGGGTGTCTGTTCCCTAATTCTTAGATTACCAGACTTAATAAAAAGGGGCATATTCGATTTCGATAATTTAACCATAGAATGTAGTTTCACGTACTTGTGTCTATTTTGTAAATCATTTATAAAACCTGCATGTATTCTCATCCCAAAAATATTAGATTTTAAAAGTGGGACTATAACTCACTTTCACAGATTTTTACTTCGTCGGGAAGTAAGACTTGGCCACTGGTTGATTCACGAACCTATAACAATATATACATATATATCAAAGTATGTTCAAAATATATTTACAATACTTTTAATATATTTTGATATTTTAAGTTTATTAAGTCAGCTGTCCTCGTTAGTAACCTACAACTAGTTGTCCACAGTTAGATGTACAGAAATAAATCGATAAATATTATCTTGAATCAATTCACAACCCAGTGTATACGTATCTCAGTATTGATCACAACTCAAACTATATATAATTTGGAATCAACCTCAACCCTGTATAGCTAACTCCAACATTCACATATAGAGTGTCTATGGTTGTTCCGAAATATATATAGATGTGTCGACATGATAGGTCGAAACATTGTATACGTGTCTATGGTATCTCAAGATTACATAATATACAATACAAGTTGATTAAGTTATGGTTGGAATAGATTTGTTACCAATTTTCACGTAGCTAAAATGAGAAAAATTATCCAATCTTGTTTTACCCATAACTTCTTCATTTTAAATCCGTTTTGAGTGAATCAAATTGCTATGGTTTCATATTGAACTCTATTTTATGAATCTAAACAGAAAAAGTATAGGTTTATAGTCGAAAAAATAAGTTACAAGTCGTTTTTGTAAAGGTAGTCATTTCAGTCGAAAGAACGACGTCTAGATGACCATTTTAGAAAACATACTTCCACTTTGAGTTTAACCATAATTTTTGGATATAGTTTCATGTTCATAATAAAAATCATTTTCTCAGAATAACAACTTTTAAATCAAAGTTTATCATAGTTTTTAATTAACTAACCCAAAACAGCCCGCGGTGTTACTACGACGGCGTAAATCCGGTTTTACGGTGTTTTTCGTGTTTCCAGGTTTTAAATCATTAAGTTAGCATATCATATAGATATAGAACATGTGTTTAGTTGATTTTAAAAGTCAAGTTAGAAGGATTAACTTTTTTTTGCGAACAAGTTTAGAATTAACTAAACTATGTTCTAGTGATTACAAGTTTAAACCTTCGAATAAGATAGCTTTATATGTATGAATCGAATGATGTTATGAACATCATTACTACCTTAAGTTCCTTGGATAAAACTACCGGAAAATAGAAAAATGGATCTAGCTTCAACGGATCCTTGGATGGCTCGAAGTTCTTGAAGCAGAATCATGACACGAAAACAAGTTCAAGTAAGATCATCACTTGAAATAAGATTGTTATAGTTATAGAAATTGAAACAAAGTTTGAATATGATTATTACCTTGTATTAGAATGATAACCTACTGTAAGAAACAAAGATTTCTTGAGGTTGGATGATCACCTTACAAGATTGGAAGTGAGCTAGCAAACTTGAAAGTATTCTTGATTTTTTGTAACTAGAACTTGTAAAATATATGAAGAACACTTAGAACTTGAAGATAGAACTTGAGAGAGATCAATTAGATGAATAAAATTGAAGAATGAAAGTGTTTGTAGGTGTTTTTGGTCGTTGGTGTATGGATTAGATATAAAGGATATGTAATTTTGTTTTCATGTAAATAAGTCATGAATGATTACTCATATTTTTGTAATTTTATGAGATATTTCATGCTAGTTGCCAAATGATGGTTCCCACATGTGTTAGGTGACTCACATGGGCTGATAAGAGCTGATCATTGGAGTGTATATACCAATAGTAAATACATCTAAAAGCTTTGTATTGTACGAGTACGAATACGGGTGCATACGAGTAGAATTGTTGATGAAACTGAACGAGGATGTAATTGTAAGCATTTTTGTTAAGTAGAAGTATTTTGATAAGTGTATTGAAGTCTTTCAAAAGTTTATAAATACATATTAAAACACTACATGTATATACATTTTAACTGAGTCGTTAAGTCATCGTTAGTCGTTACATGTAAGTGTTGTTTTGAAACCTTTAGGTTAACGATCTTGTTAAATGTTGTTAACCCAATGTTTATAATATCAAATGAGATTTTAAATTATTATATTATCATGATATTATCATGTATGAATATCTCTTAATATGATATATATACATTAAATGTCTTTACAACGATAATCGTTACATATATGTCTCGTTTAAAAATCATTAAGTTAGTAGTCTTGTTTTTACATATGTAGTTCATTGTTAATATACTTAATGATATGTTTACTTATCATAGTATCATGTTAACTATATATATATATCCATATATATGTCATCATATAGTTTTTACAAGTTTTAACGTTCGTGAATCACCGGTCAACTTGGGTGGTCAATTGTCTATATGAAACATATTTCAATTAATCAAGTCTTAACAAGTTTGATTGCTTAACATGTTGGAAACATTTAATCATGTAAATATCAATCTCAATTAATATATATAAACATGGAAAAGTTCGGGTCACTACAGTACCTACCCGTTAAATAAATTTCGTCCCGAAATTTTAAGCTGTTGAAGGTGTTGACGAATCTTCTGGAAATAGATGCGGGTATTTCTTCTTCATCTGATCTTCACGCTCCCAGGTGAACTCGGGTCCTCTACGAGCATTCCATCGAACCTTAACATTTGGTATCTTGTTTTGCTTAAGTCTTTTAGCCTCACGATCCATTATTTCGACGGGTTCTTCGATGAATTGAAGTTTTTCGTTGATTTGGATTTCATCTAACGGAATAGTGAGATCTTCTTTAGCAAAACATTTCTTCAAATTCGAGACGTGGAAAGTGTTATGTACAGCCGCGAGTTGCTGAGGTAACTCAAGTCGGTAAGCTACTGGTCCGACATGATCAATAATCTTGAATGGTCCAATATACCTTGGATTTAATTTCCCTCGTTTTCCAAATCGAACAACGCCTTTCCAAGGTGAAACTTTAAGCATGACCATCTCTCCAATTTCAAATTCTATATCTTTTCTTTTAATGTCAGCGTAGCTCTTTTGTCGACTTTGGGCGGTTTTCAATCGTTGTTGAATTTGGATGATCTTCTCGGTAGTTTCTTGTATAATCTCCGGACCCGTAATCTGTCTATCCCCCACTTCACTCCAACAAATCGGAGACCTGCACTTTCTACCATAAAGTGCTTCAAAAGGCGCCATCTCAATGCTTGAATGGTAGCTATTGTTGTAGGAAAATTCTGCTAACGGTAGATGTCGATCCCAACTGTTTCCGAAATCAATAACACATGCTCGTAGCATGTCTTCAAGCATTTGTATCGTCCTTTCGCTCTGCCCATCAGTTTGTGGATGATAGGCAGTACTCATGTCTAGACGAGTTCCTAATGCTTGCTGTAATGTCTGCCGGAATCTTGAAATAAATCTGCCATCCCTATCAGAGATAATAGAGATTGGTATTCCATGTCTGGAGACGACTTCCTTCAAATACAGTCGTGCTAACTTCTCCATCTTGTCATCTTCTCTTATTGGCAGGAAGTGTGCTGATTTGGTGAGACGATCAACTATTACCCAAATAGTATCAAAACCACTTGCAGTCCTTGGCAATTTAGTGATGAAATCCATGGTAATGTTTTCCCATTTCCATTCCGGGATTTCGGGTTGTTGAAGTAGACCTGATGGTTTCTGATGCTCAGCTTTGACCTTAGAACACGTCAAACATTCTCCTACGTATTTAGCAACATCAGCTTTCATACCCGGCCACCAAAAATGTTTTTTGAGATCCTTGTACATCTTCCCCGTTCCAGGATGTATTGAGTATCTGGTTTTATGAGCTTCTCTAAGTACCATTTCTCTCATACCTCCAAATTTTGGTACCCAAATCCTTTCAGCCCTATACCGGGTTCCGTCTTCCCGAATATTAAGATGCTTCTCCGATCCTTTGGGTATTTCATCCTTTAAATTTCCCTTTTTTAAAACTCCTTGTTGCGCCTCCTTTATTTGAGTAGTAAGGTTATTATGAATCATTATATTCATAGATTTTACTCGAATGGGTTCTCTATCCTTCCTGCTCAAGGCATCGGCTACCACATTTGCCTTCCCCGGGTGGTAACGAATCTCAAAGTCGTAATCATTTAATAATTCAATCCACCTACGCTGCCTCATATTCAGTTGTTTCTGATTAAATATGTGTTGAAGACTTTTGTGGTCGGTATATATAATACTTTTGACCCCATATAAGTAGTGCCTCCAAGTCTTTAATGCAAAAACAACCGCGCCTAATTCCAAATCATGCGTCGTATAATTTTGCTCGTGAATCTTCAATTGTCTAGACGCATAAGCAATCACCTTCGTTCGTTGCATTAATACACAACCGAGACCTTGCTTTGATGCGTCACAATAAATCACAAAATCATCATTCCCTTCAGGCAATGACAATATAGGTGCTGTAGTTAGCTTTTTCTTCAATAACTGAAACGCTTTCTCTTGTTCATCCTTCCATTCAAATTTCTTCCCTTTATGCGTTAATGCTGAAAGGATCCGAAACTAATCATCCGGACGATGTCCATATTGATTACAAACGAATTACAATAGTTGATAACATCGCGAGGTACTTGCCCTCTATATGATACATTTTACAAACGTTGCATTTATTCTTAAAAGGCAATCTATCATTACATCAAGAATTGACATATTCGCCTAACATTTAATATTATTCAAATGACCTAAACCGCCATTTACTTAATAATAGTCTCTATGAACTTCAATAACTCGAATGCAACGTCTTTCGATATATGTCCTTAATGGCATCAAGTAGTATCTTTAATACAAGTTAATGCACAGCGGAAGACTTAATTCATACCTGAGAATAACATGCTTTAAAACGTCAACATAAAGTTGGTGAGTTATATAGGTTTGATGCTAGCAGCGTTATAAATATAGACCACAAGATTTCATATGTAAACATTTTAATAAAAATATTCTAAGTTGTTGAGCACTTGGTAACCATACTTAACATTTAATCAACGTCGCATATTCCCTTTATTATGAAATCTCCCTACACCGTACCAAGTGTAGTAACGAAACGAAGTACTGTGCAACCGTTAAATACTGGTCGTCCAGTCCGGTTGAGGTTGTCAGGCCCGATAGATCTATCAACAGGATTCGCGTTTACAATACCCATGTAAATTGTAGTTACCAAGCTACAGGGAAATATGCCAGTGGTACAACTCAACGTAGAATATATATTTTGATCACTTGTGTCCATAACATAAAACATTTATAGAAACGGCGCATGTATTCTCAGCCCAAAATATTTAGAGTTTAAAAGGGACTATATACTCACCTAATGTATTTTGTAGTAAAAATACATATAACATCATTGATCAAGTATAAGGTTGGCCTTGGATTCACGAACCTATATTATTTATATATATATTAAAACATGTAATCATAATCGAACAATTATATATTTTATTATTATTGATATGATTTTTATATTATCATCTTATATATGTCAATGTATATATGTTTTAAATAACAAAATTATTATAGTTGGATTTTATATTAAATATATTTTTATATAACAATCTTTCGTTTGCAAGAATTGATAATTATGATATTACCAGATTACAAATAATAATAATAATGATAGTAAAAAAAAATGAAGGGTTTAATAAAGATACTAACTTTATTAATTAGGTTATATGGAAATTTTAATAAAAAAAAATTTTAAGAATCATATTAATGATAAATATAAAAGTTATATTAATTTTTACAATAAAAACATTAAATTTGGAAATACTTCTTAATATTAATAATGATTACAATATAAATATATAAAAAAAACATATAAAAATCTTTCGTTTGCAAGAATTGATAATTATGATATTACCAGATTACAAATAATAATAATAATGATAGTAAAAAAAAATGAAGGGTTTAATAAAGATACTAACTTTATTAATTAGGTTATATGGAAATTTTAATAAAATTTTTTTTTAAGAATCATATTAATGATAAATATAAAAGTTATATTAATTTTTACAATAAAAACATTAAATTTGGAAATACTTCTTAATATTAATAATGATTACAATATAAATATATAAAAAAAACATGTTAATAATAATAATAATAATAATAATAATAATAATAATAATGATAATAATAATAAAATGATGAGACTACCTTAATAAAAATTGGCCAAAAAAAAATAGAGTCCCTCCAGGGACTCGAACCCCTGCCAACTCGTTAACCATCCCAACACCCATACCATTCCCTCTGCTTTGCTTATCTGATTATTACCACATCTGATTTTTATATAGATTGTATTGTTTCAGTGTCATATTTCACCTTCTTCTTCCTCTAAACCGACCCAAACGAATCCCTCAATTAATTAACTCTGTTTCACAACGGTTTTATAAAATTAAAAAAAAACGTATGATAACATTAGAATGAATACAAAATCAATTTATAAAAAAAAAAAAAATATTCAAGACTGCTACTGCAGTCGCTGCTTTTTTTTAAAAAAAAATTTGATTTCGTTTTCAATCTCGTTTTAAACAAAGGTTATAACACGAAACAAGTTTCAATTCACTCTTATAATCTTTCCCAACCCTTAAATGAATCAGAAACATCACCAAGCTTACGAATTTCTCAAAGAACATAAAGTTTGACTTTTTGATTTAAATCTTTGACTCGAAAATTGGAACTTGATATAAAGAATTAAGATTTGAAATTTTGCAGAGAGTTTAGGTAACCAATTCCTAATAAAACTGCAATTAAGGATTTTTAAATTTCGTTCTATCCTGTGATTTGGTTTAAAAGTTCAAATACAGAGGCACGAGTCTCTTTTTTTTTCTGTTCTTATTTCTCTCAGGTGCAGTACATCATTTATCTTATGAATCGATGTATTTAAAGCAATTACTTCGTTTGTTGTTTAGTAATAAAGGCCGACAACTTGATCACGGGTTTAACAGGTAATCAGGAAAAAAATTAAAAAGGAAAACGATGTATAAAGAATCTGTTTTACTCATCTGTTTCATATTTTTATAAAATTTATCATTAATAATTTAGTATTTATAATTATTAGTACCAAAATACTATTAATATATTTAAATTTAATACTAGAAATAATAATCATAAAACTATTGTTAATATTAATATCAAAGTAAAAATAATGATAATGATCACTATAAAATTTATGACAATGATATTGCTAATAATAATACATAAAAATACTAATAATACTATCGAACATAATAATAATACAATTATTAATCATATTATTACTAATAATATGATATTAATAATAATATCGGAATAATAAAATTAATGATAAAAGTAATAATGATAATAATTTTTAAATGAAAATAATTATTGTTAGTAATCTTAATAGTGTAACAATCTATTTATATTAAATTTCATATATATACAAATATTGATAATTAATCTTTTTATTTATGTTTTAATATACCCTATATATTAAAATAAGAAGTTTTAGTTATTTTGAATTATCTTTCATAATAACAGAATCTTATAACAGTTCATTAATATATTTAACTTATTATATATGATTGTTTACATATATAATTATTCACATATATATATATATATATATATATATATATATATATATATATATATATATATATATATATATATATATATACTTCCGGTTACAACTATAAGGTTCGTGAATCGTCAGGCTTGGTCAAGAGGGTAACTAACTATCCAGATATAGATTTCAGACTTTCTAGACTCAACATTAGGGTTTTTGCTTATCGTGTCGGAAACATATAGAGATTAGGGTTTAAATTTGGTCGGAAATTTCCGGGTCGTTACAAATGCAGTCAAGGGTTTTGCTATTCTGGAAAAGTCTTGGATGAACCTTCTGTAGTAACCAGCTAGTCCTAAAAACTGGCGTATGTGTTTCGAAGTTTTCGGGGTTTCCCACTTTTTAACAGTTTCTATCTTTGCCGGATCCACCTTAATACCTTCTTTGTTCACTATGTGACCGAGGAATTGAACTTCTTCCAACCAAAATGCACACTTTGAAAACTTAGCGTACAATTCTTCCTTCCTCAATACTTCTAACACCTTTCTCAAATCTTCACCGTGTTCTTGGTCATTCTTTGAGTAAATAAGTATGTCATCAATGAAAACAATGACAAACTTGTCAAGGTATGGTCCACACACTCGGTTCATAAGGTCCATGAACACAGCTGGTGCATTAGTTAAACCAAACGGCATGACCATAAACTCGTAATGACCGTAACGTGTTCTGAAAGCAGTCTTTGGAATATCATCTTCTTTCACCCGCATTTGATGATACCCGGAACGTAAGTCAATCTTTGAATAAACAGACGAGCCTTGTAGTTGATCAAATAAGTCATCGATTCGCGGTAGTGGGTAGCGGTTCTTGATGGTAAATTTGTTCAACTCTCGGTAGTCGATACACAATCTGAATGTACCATCTTTCTTCTTGACAAACAAAACAGGAGCTCCCCACGGTGATGTGCTTGGTCGAATGAAACCACTCTTTAAAAGTTCTTGTAATTGGCTTTGCAGTTCTTTCATCTCACTGGGTGCGAGTCTGTAAGGAGCACGAACTATTGGTGAGCTCCTGGTACAAGATCTATTTGAAATTCAACGGATCGATGTGGGGGTAATCCCGGTAATTCTTTCGGAAATACATCGGGAAATTCTTTTGCAATGGGAACATCATTGATGCTCTTTTCTTCAGTTTGTACTTTCTCGACGTGTGCTAGAACAGCATAGCAACCTTTTCTTATTAGTTTTTATGCCTTCAAATTACTAATAAGATGTAGCTTCGTGTTGCCCTTTTCTCCGTACACCATTAAGGGTTTTCCTTTTTCTCGTATAATGCGAATTGCATTTTTGTAACAAACGATCTCTGCTTTCACTTCTTTCAACCAGTCCATACCGATTATCACATCAAAACTCCCTAACTCTACTGGTATCAAATCAATCTTAAATGTTTCGCTAACCAGTTTAATTTCTCGATTCCGACATATATTATCTGCTGAAATTAATTTACCATTTGCTAATTCGAGTAAAAATTTACTATCCAAAGGTGTCAATGGACAACTTAATTTAGCACAAAAATCTCTACTCATATAGCTTCTATCCGCACCCGAATCAAATAAAACGTAAACAGATTTATTATCAATAAGAAACGTACCAGTAACAAGCTCCGGGTCTAAAAATATCCCCATCATTCCGGGACACCCTTCAACATTTTATTATATCAAAGAATTCACTTTCAGTTTGTCATTTTATTATTTTATTATTACATAAAATGTCCATGAACATCAGTGATTCTTCAACATTTTCAGTTGGTATCGTCAGTACAGTCAACATCCGAATCAACAACACCGATAACATCACAAACTCTGTCAGTTCAAGAATCACTGTGGACATCATTACGAATCAATAACGTGTATATTGTATCAACGAGTTATGAAGAATTAACTCATTCCCTCTGAAGAAATTATATGTATATTATATGTATATATAATATATATATATATATATATATATATATATATATATATATATATATATATATATATATATATATATATATATATATATATATATATATTTTGAAATAAATCTTTTCATGCTAAGCTATTGTATGTGAATCTTAACTACTCGGTTAATTCATATTACAAATATGCAATAATGTATGTCCTTCGGCCGTAACTTAACCAGCATTAACTACAATCTCTGTCGCAATTCAATAATTCCAATTCATAATAAATCAAGTATATATTTGATTTTACACTTTCATCATCGATGTACCCGAAACTTTTCAGATAACATCATTCGTACTTTGCGAAATTCACAAGAATTCCACGAACCAAACATCATACATCAACAAATAACGAAGTATTGATTCATAATTTCAATGTCATTAAAGAAATACTGCGTAAAAGTTATGTACTTTTTAAAGTCTTTAGGGATTATTCAATTCTAGTTTCAACCGTAAATCAAATGAGTTTAATTTAACATTAACTCATTAAATCTATGTTACATCTGAAGAAAATATACATATATATATTTTCATAAAGACTGTAATAAAATTATTTTGTACAAAATATTAATTGTGAAATTTTTTTTAACGGGTAGGTAATACCCGAGAGATATATAAATTCACAATTAATATGTTACATCCTTCGAATCTGATTTAGCAAATCATCCATTATACTTCCTACTTTCACAACAATATACATTCTTTTATAGAAATCAAAACAACCATACTCATTCAAAATTTAATTACATATTCTGATTTTGAAATCTCAAAATTCAACTTGAGATATGACCAAAATCATCACTCTTAGATCCTTACATCTTTCACAAGCTATATTTTGACTTCAAAACTGTGTTAGATCATCAAATGTATGTTAACGATTACAATCTGTGTTCAAACCCTTCAAAAATTTCTGAAGACACTTCGAATGATGAGCAATCGAGATGATGATCCAACCACATGTTACCCATAGTTATGTACCCGAAAAAAAAAAACTCTTGAAACCAAAGTAAAAGTTTAAACAACGTATCCGCGTTAGATTCTTTGGCATTTATTAGCAAAAATAACTTTGCGACCCCTATTCAAAGTAGCCAGTTTTGTCACAGCTCCAGCAAGTCAACTTCGACTTTTCAGTCAGACTAACCTTATTATAACCTTGAGATATACACCATCGTTACCAGGGAACCATTTACATTCCACTACATTATTAGCAAATGTACCAACAACTTCATTACCCTTTGACTTTAGCCTCTCCAAAAAGTCATTATAATTATTCATTGAAACCCCATCATTTACTCATTCGCATCTTGTAATGAGAATTGCCATACGAATCATTGGGAATTAGCAATCAGTATTTTGAAATCTCGCAGGATGTCTACGCCAACAGTTATATGTGTATATATAACGTCTATCTTCTGGACTTAATTTGAATGTGAAGTTTCTGAAAAACACTCCGAACTACGAATTGGTTCTCCGAAAATGGAAAAAAAAATGCTGATGAAGCAGCAAAAACTATAAACGACTTTAAACGGTAAAAGCTGGATGAAAATGATGAAATGTGCTGGCAAAGCGCAGAAAAAGAGAAGTTTTGGAACTGGAAAACGGATTGAGCAAAGTAGGAAGGAGGCTGTGGACAAATTACAAAGACTGAACCTGACTTCAAAGGATCCAAATGATTCAGTACCTGCTGAAGTCATTAACGAATACCTTGCTCCTGACTCTAAACCTCTGCGGACAATATTCTTCATCATCCTCTGATATTAGAAATTCTAAAATATCATCATATCTTTCATTATAAATATTCTCCATATTTCTGAAGATATTTTCTTAATTTTTCTTATTTGAAATCAGTTACCTCTTCGCGCTATCTGTATTACATCATAAAAGAAACTATTTTAGTTTCTAAATTTGAAACATTCAAGTTTAAAATAGGAATATTTTGAAGTAGTGTTGGGAACTGAAGCATGAATTAGTATAATATAATGACACTTGATCAATGTGATTATATTACAGTAAGTCATGCTGAGTTTCTAAATGGAACGTGATGATTCACAGATCATAACATCATCATGTGCCATGTTACACGACTCTTGTATTCTATTTAACCTCTAAAATATCAAGAAAATATTTCTTGATGATTCAGCCTTTTCCAAGGTATTCTAGTAATTTGACAAGTCAAGATCGTGCCATCACAATTTTCTTCCTAGAACATTAACAATGTTCATTCCGACATTCATATCTGTGAATTCTGGACCATTACAAGCAGTGCTTAATCGCAAGAAGAAGAAACGAAAGGACAAAACTCCGAAATAGAAATTGAGGTATAAATTGCAGCAAATAAAAGAGAGCAGTAACTGTGAATGATAATGATTATAGAAGACAGAAGCAGAGACTTTGAAATATAAGGGAACATATAAATCCCAACGACAAACCAGAAATTATAAACCATATATATCGATGCATATAGCAATATAAAGACACGGGAGAACTAGAAACACTACAAACCCAAGAGTATAGTAGAAGTAAATAGATTCTTCCGGCGGTAGATGAAAAAGAAGAATGACCGATATGAAAGTTAGAAGTATATCGAGAATCAGAACTGGATGGAGCATATTGATGAATACTTTAAAATATGAGTTGAGGGGGAAAGAATAGAAGGTGATGAAACATGACTAGGAACTTAGAAATCAACAGATTTAACTCACACAATGGCGGAATAAGTGAATCAAACCCTCTAGTGAATAGGTTAAGTTTTTTTTGATTAATTTAGTCAAACCACAACTAAATCAAGTGTGATTAGATCAACACCTAGAGCTATTATTCACCACCTGGGTGATTTGGACTGAGAGAGAATCGGAGGAGCTCACTAGATCTGAGTGTGTGTAACAAATGAGAAGCTTAACCTAAAATGAAGAACATAAGACTTTATATACCCCTGCTATTGACTCACCCATACGATTCATTCATCACACGTATGAGTTGGCTTCATCAGCCGTACGGGTGATCACTCACTCGTGTCTTCTCATTTAGGTTGTAATTGTGACTTAACTCAGCATCAACTATGCGTATGAGCCTGTCAGCCGTACTAGTGAGGCTTCACTCGTACGTCTGACTAAGTCTAACATAGTCAAACATCTAAATCTCGTTCCTGCAGTTCCTGTAACCACATACAAACACGGATATGATAATAACGAGCAATCATGGTGGCCTGTAAACTGTTGTACCTGCAATGGACGTGGGTAGATGACTAGGGACTTGCATAAAATGCATCAACAGAAGGTGTGAGTTGTAAGGAAACGAAGGAGGTGAATTTATAAGAAAATCTCCGACAGAACAATTAAAATGGAAGATCGCATTTAAAGCGGATCCTAATTCCCTTGATTACCGGAGAGTCAAATCTTATTAAGAAGATTTTCTTCAAATCCCTTGAAATCTGGGAATCAATCATATCTAAGTCAAATGATAAGATGAATCTACACTTACTCATTTCACTCTTCTATGTTAGCTTCATTCGTACTCTTCATATAAATGGATTGTTTATCCAAATTATTCGCTGATGATAAAACTCTAATTTTCAGCCCGTATGCATCATGAAAACATACTTATTATCATTCACGACCTTTCCACTCAAATTTCGGGACGAAATTTCTTTAACGGGTAGGTACTGTGACAACCCGGAAATTTCCAACCAAATATAAACTTTAATCTTTATATGTTTCCGACACGATAAGCTATATTTATTAAGTTAAATTGCAAGAATTTTAAACTATGTTCATACATTCATTCAACCTCGACCAAGTTCCAACGATTCACGAACTATTAAACGAATATGATTATATATGTATATGTGTATATATATTATAACTTGAAACGTAAACAAAATATTAGATTAAATACTTTATATGATTGTATCTGTTTCAAAATGTTTATCAATGGAATTAGAAGATAAGATCAAATGATTGAATTATCAGATATATTGAATTATGATTACAAGTCTCTGTTGAAAGGCCCACGTTGATTTGAGAAATCTTTCCATTTTAACAATATTCGGAAAATGGTAAAGTGATTTATAAATAAGAACAAATTGTCAATCATTGAGAACTAGACAAAGGATAGTGGAAGATTGAATCTCATAAAGACTTGATTGATCTATTTAGTTTCAAACGTACAAAAACGTTTTCAGTTTAAAAAGAACTTTATTATTAAAAAGTATATAACTTTTATAAATATCTAGAACCACTTTTGACAACTCATTACTTAACTAGTATGATAAAGATAAAGATAACGATATTTATATTTTATTTTATTAAATATATATAACGATTTAAATTAATATTATATATATTTATACGCGTATTATACGTACATAGTTTTATACTTTTACTATACTTAAACTTTACCTTTACTTTATTTTTACTTTACTTTAACTTTAATAATTCACTTTAATAATTCATACTTTAATAATTCATACTTTAATAATTCACTTTAATAATTCATACTTTAATAATTCACTTTAATAATTCATACTTTAATAATTCACTTTAATAATTCAAAAATCTATTATAAATAGAATTCAATAGGTTTCATTATTTCATAGAAACTTGAAAATATTTTTCTCTAAACTCTCTCAATCGATTTACATATATATATATATATTTACTCCGTATTATTTCAAGGTATTATTAGTATACATAAAATATTACGACGGAGTGCTGTCCGAGTGATTTCAAAATTGTTTTTCGAGTAGGATAGGATTAAGGAAATTATGGGTTATAGCTATGGAGGTGATTGAGTATGGTTCATGGGTATGCTCGTGAGGTCAATATAGTGTTTATCATTTCCGTTGCGTCTACGTACCTTTCCTGCAATATTGAATCTCAATATTGATATGTGAGTACTCATAATTTAACTTTTACATACTAATAGTGTATCCCTGACTAGTGCTCGAGTATTTAGGATTATGCATGCTTGTACTTTTGATATTGCCCTTAGACAGGTTAGGTTGAATATTGAATTAGTTACACTTGCGGTTGAGATAAGGTATAAGATATGCATGTCCTTGGAAAGCTAGCGAAAAATTAAGGACTTTTCCTTTAGATATCGAATGGTTTCGATGAACGGATTAGAAGTTATAATCAATTGAATTTTCGATATTTTTATTAAAAATGATTATTATTATCGTCATTTTTATCGTCATTCTAGTTTTATCTTATTATTATCATTATTATTATCTTTATCAATAAAAGGGATTTATCATTAAAAATTGTTATTTTTTTATTATTACTATCGTTATTATCGTTAAAGTTATAATTAGTATTATTATTATTATCTAATTATTATTATTATTATTATTATTATTATTATTATTATTATTATTATTATTATTATTATTATTATTATTATTATTATTATTATTTGTATTATTATTATTATTATTATCATTATTAATATATATATTATTATTTAAAAATGGTTATTGTTATTGTTATTATTATTATTACTATATTATCATTAAGATAATTATTAGTATTATCGTTAATAATGTTATAGTAACTATCATTATTAATATTAGTGTAATTAAAACAAATATTTGTAACACCTAATTATTTTGATTACTATTATTATCATTATTATGAACACGATATAAAAGACGATTAAAAGCTATTAAACGAAACGATTAGGAAATAATGGGTAAGAGTATCATGATGAAATTAAAATATTATAAGATATTGATTTAGATAAAATTATCGTTCTTATTATTTTTATCATTACTATTATTATTAAAAGTATCGTTAGTATTAAAACTATCATTTTAACAAAAATTATCATTTTAATAGAAATGTCATTGTTACTATAAAATGTCATTATTATTATTATTATTTTAAATAGAATTATTATTTTAAAGATAATATTAAAAATTATCGTAAATATTAAAGTTATCATAATTAGAATTATCGTTTTATCATAATGTCATCTTAGTAATTATAAATATTGATATTTTTATAATAATAATTATTATTACAAAATAATACAACTTTTACTTACTATCATTAAAGATATTATTTTATCAAATAAATATGTGATACAAACATATTTTACTACGTGTAATAACTTACTTTAATAATACCAATCAAATTATCTTTATGATATTAAATGAACCCTATAAATGTTATTACTTAATATATAAAAAAGTATATTTTATTATATAAATTTAATATAAAATTTTATTTATTAATAAATAAATTATATTATTTACTCTAATAAATCTTTTAAAAATATTTAAAAATATAAAACGACGATATTTAAACTATATATTAATCATGTATAGATTTTTGGAAATTATTTTGAGTCAAATTTACTTTTGTTGACTTTTGCATATTAGTCTCGAGCATTAGGATTGTGGTACACTATGACTTGACATAATTTGTTAGACAAATATTGACCAACACATAAATATATATAATTAATTTAGGTTCGTGAATCCAAGGCCAACCTTGCACTTGTTCAATGACGTTATATGTATTTTTACTACGAAATACAGTATGGTGAGTTTCATTTGCCTTTTTACCCTTTATATTTTTGGGACTGAGAATACATGCGCTTTTATAAATGTTTGACGAAATAGACACAAGTAATTGAAACTACATTCTATGGTTGAATTATTGAAATCGAATATGCCCCTTTTTATTAAAGTCTGGTAATCTAAGAATTAGGGAACAGACACCCTAATTGACGCGAATCCTAAAGATAGATCTATTGGGCCTAACAAACCCCATCCAAAGTACCGGATGCTTTAGTACTTCGAAATTTATATCATGTCCGAAGGAGGATCCCGGAATGATAGGGGATATTCTTATATGTATCTAGTTAATGTCGGTTACCAGGTATTCACCATATGAATGATTATTTTTGTCTCTATGCATGGGACGTATATTTATGAGAACTGGAAATGAAAGTCTTGTGGTCTATTAAAATGATGGAAATAAATGATTATGATAAACTAATGAACTCACCAACCTTTTGGTTGACACTTTAAAGCATGTTTATTCTCAGGTGTTAAAGAAATCTTCCGCTGTGCATTTGCTCATTTTCAAGATATTACTTGGAGTCCGTTCATATACATTATAAACGATTCACAATAGTTGAATACATCGCGAGGTATTTGACCTCTATATGATACATTTTACAAACATTGCATTAGTTTTTAAAAGACAAACTTTCTTTACATCGAAAATTGACAGGCATGTATACCATTTTATAATATCCACTATTCAACTATAAATTGACTTAATAATAATAATCTTTAATGAACTCAATGACTTGAATGCAACGTTCTTCGAAATATGCCATGAAAGACTCCAATTAATATCTTTAAAATGAGCAAATGCACAGCGAAAGATTTCTTTAATACCTGAGAATAAACATGCTTTAAAGTGTCAACCAAAAGGTTGGTGAGTTCATTAGTTTATCATAATCATTCATTTTCATCATTTTAATAGACCACAAGAATTTCATTTCCAGTTGTCATAAATATACGTCCCATGCATAGAGACAAAAAGCATTCATATGGATTGAACACCTGGTAACCGACATTCACAATATGCATATAAGAATATCCCCATCATTCCGGGATCCTCCTTCGGACATGATATAAATTTCGAAGTACTAAAGCATCCGGTACTTTGGATGGGGCTTGTTGGGCCCAATAGATCTATCTTTAGGATTCGCGTCAATTAGGGTGTATGTTCCCTAATTCTTAGATTACCAGACTTAATAAAAAGGGGCATATTTGATTTCGATAATTTAACCATATAATGTAGTTTCGATTACTTGTGTCTATTTCGTAAAACATTTATAAAAATTGCGCATGTATTCTCAGCCCAAAAATATAAAGGGTAAAAAGGCAAATGAAACTCACCATACTGTATTTCGTAGTGAAAATACATATAACGTCATTGAACTAGTGCAAGGTTGGCCTCGGATTCACGAACCTAAATTAATTATATATAATTATATGTTGGTCAATATTTGTCTAACAATTAGGTCAGGTCATAGTGTACCACAATCCTAATGCTCGAGACTAATATGCAAAAGTCAACAAAAGTCAATTTGACTCAAAATGATTTCCAAAATTTATACATGATTATAATATATTTTAAATATCGTCGTTTTATATTTTTAAATATTTTTAAAAGATTTATTAGAGTAAATAATATAATTCATTTATTAATAAATAAAATTTTATATTAAAATTTATATAATAAAATATACTTTTATATATATTAAGTAATAAAATTTATAGGGTTCATTTAATATCATAAAGATAATATGATAGGTATTATTAAAGTAATTTATTACACGTAGTAAAATATGTTTGTATTACATATTTATTTGATAAAATAATATCTATAATGTTAGTAAGTAAAAGTTGTATTATTTTGTAATAATAATAATTATTATAAAAATATCAATATTTATAATTACTAAGATGATATTATGATAAAACGATAATTCTAATTATGATAACTTTAATATTTACGATAATTATTAATATTATCTTTAAAATAATAATTCTATTTAAAATAATAATAAAAATGATATTTTATAGTAACAATGACATTTCTATTAAAATGATAATTTTTGTTAAAATGATAATTTTTGTTAAAATGATAGTTTTGATACTAACGATACTTTTAATAATAATAGTAATGATAAAAATAATAAGAATGATAATTTTATCTAAATCAATATCTTATAATATTTTAATTTCATCATGATACTCTTACTCATTATTTCCTAATCGTTTCGTTTAATAGCTTTTAATCGTCTTTTATATCGTGTTCATAATAATGATAATAATAGTAATCAAAATAATTAGGTGTTACTAATATTAGTTTTAATTACAATAATACTAATAATGATAATTACTATGACATTATTAACGATAATGATAATATAATAATAATAATAACAATAACCATTTTTAAATAATGATATATATATATATATATATATATATATATATATATATATATATATATATATATATATATATATATATATATATTAATAATGATAATAATAATAATGATAATAATAATAATAATAATAATAATAATAATAATAATAATAATAATAATAATAATAATAATAATTAGATAATAATAATAATAATTAGATAATAATAATAATAATACTAATTATAACTTTAATGATAATAACGATAGTAATAATAATAAAAAAAACAATTTTTAATGATAAATCCTTTTATTGATAAAGATGATAATAATAATAATAATAATAATAATAATAATAATAATAATAATAATAATAATAATAATAATAATAATAATAATAATAATAATAATAATAAGATAAAACTAGAACGACGATAATAACGACGATAATAATAATCATTTTTAATAATAATACAAAAATTCGATGGACTATAACTTCAAATCCGTTCATCGAAATCATTCGATATCTAAATAAAAAGTTCTTAATTTTTCGCTAGCTTTCCAACGACATGCATATCTTATACCTTATCGCAGTCGCATATATAACTAATTCAGGATTCAACATAACCTAACTAAAGGCAATATCAAAAGTACAAACATGCATAATCCTATATACTCGAGCACTAGTCAGGGATACACTATTAGTATGTAAAAGTTAAATTATGAGTACTCACGTATCAATATTGAGATTCAATATTGCAGGAAAGGTACGTAGACGCAACGGAGATGATAAACACTATATTGACCTCAAGAGCATACCCATGAACCATACCCAATCACCTCCATAGCTATAACCCATAATTTCCTTAATCCAATCCCACTCGAAAAACAATTTCGAAATCACTCGGACCGCACTACGACGTAATATTTTATGTATACTAATAATATCTTGAAATAATACGGAGTAAATATATATATGTAAATCGATTGAGAGAGTTTAGAGAAAAATATTTTCAAGTTTCTATGAAATAATGAAACCTATTGAATTCTATTTATAATAGATTTTTGAATTATTAAAGTGAATTATTAAAGTATGAATTATTAAAGTGAATTATTAAAGTATAAATTATTAAAATGAATTATTAAAGTATGAATTATTAAAGTGAATTATTAAAGTATGAATTATTAAAGTAAATTATTAAAGTATGAATTATTAAAGTGAATTATTAAAGTTAAAGTAAAGTAAAAATAAAGTAAAGGTAAAGTTTAAGTATAGTAAAAGTATAAAACTATGTACGTATAATACGCGTATAAATATATATAATATTAATTTAAATCGTTATATATATTTAATAAAATAAAATATAAATATCGTTATCTTTATCATACTGGTTAAGTAATGAGTTGTCAAAAGTGGTTCTAGATATTTATAAAAGTTATATACGTTTTAATAATAAAGTTCTTTTTAAACTAAAAACGTGTTAGTACGTTTGAAACTAAATCAAATAAATATAATAATTTTGTTTTCCAAAACCAAATATATTTTTAAGAATCATTTTGTTTAAAGGTTAAAATAATGGAAATCGTTATATCATAAAACGTTTTAGAAAAGTAGAATCATATATATTCATAATAGGTTTCAAGTTTTTAAATTACAGTTTGTTGGTGAAGCATGGGATAAAGTTCAAAGGTTAAATAAACGTATGAAATCATCTTAATGAAAAATGTCGAGTTACTTACTTGTCGATATCCAACATCTAAGTTAGTTACACTTCACGTTCTTACTTATAAATCACTTTACCATTTTCCGAATGTTGTAAAAAAAATAGATTTCTTAAATCACAGTGGACCTCATAACATAGACCCGTAATCATATCACAATGTATCTGATAAATTAATCATTTGATATTATCTTCTAATTCCATCGATAAACATATTGAAACAAATACGTTCATGTAAAGTATTATACGTTTAATACTTTATTAATATTCTCAAGTTATAATATATATACATATATATATATATACATATTTATTTATATATAACGGTTCGTGAATCGTTGGAATTTGGTCGAGGTTATAATGAATGTATGAACACAATTTAAAATTCTTGAGATTTAACTTAACAAACTTTGCTTATCGTGTTGGAATAATATAAAGATAAAGTTTAAATTAGGTTGGAAATTTTCGGGTTGTCACAGTACCTACCCGTTAAAGAAATTTCGTCCCGAAATTTGAGTGGAAAGGTAGTGAATGATAATAAGTATGTTTTCATGATGCATACAGGCTGAAAATTAGAGTTTTATCATCAGCGAATAATTTGGATAAACAATCCATTTATATGAAGAGTACGAATGAAGCTAACATAGAAGAGTGAAATGAGTAAGTGTATATTCATCTTATCATTTGACGTAGATATGATTGATTTCCAGATTTCAAGGGATTTGAAGAAAATCTTTGTAATAAGATTTGATTCTCCGGTAACAAAGGGAATTAGGATCTGCTTTAAATGCGACCGTCCATTTTAATTGTTCTGTCGGAGATTTTCTTATAAATTCACCTCCTTCATTTTCTTACAACTCACACCTTCTGTTGATGCATTTTATGCAAGTCCCTAGACATCTACCCACGTCCATTGCAGGTACAACAGTTTACAGGCCACCATGATCGTTCGTTATTATCCTATCCGTGTTTGTATGTGGTTACAGGAACTGCAGGAACGAGATTTGGATGTTTGACTATGTTAGACTTAGTCAGACGTCCGAGTGAAGCCTCACTCGTACGGATGATAGGCTCATACGCACGGTTGATGCTGAGCTAAGTCACAATTACAACCTAAATGAGAAGACACGAGTGAGTGATCACCCGTACAGCTGATGAAGCCAACTCATATGTGTGATGGATGAATTGTACGGGTGAGTCAATAGCAGGGGTATATAAAGTCTTATGTTCTTCATTTTAGGTTAAGCCTCTCATTTGTTACACACACTCAGATCTGGTGAGCTCCTCCGATTCTCTCTCAACCCAAATCACCCAGGTGGTGAATAATAGCTCTAAGTGTTGATCTAATCACAATTGATTTAGTTGTGGTATGACCAAATTAATCCCAAAAAGCTTAACCTATTCACTAGAGGATTTGATTCACTTATTCCGTCATTGTGTGAGTTAAATCTGTTGATTTTTAAGTTCCTAGTCATGTTTCATCACCTTCTATTCTTTCCCCCTCAACTCATATTTTAAAGTATTCATCAATATGCTCCATCCAGTTCTGATTCTCGATATACTTCTAACTTTCATATCGGTCATTCTTCTTTTTCATCTACCGCCGGAAGAATCTATTTACTTCTACTCTACTCTTGGGTTTATAGTGTTTCTAGTTCTCCCGTGTCTTTATATTGCTATATGCATCGATATATATGGTTTATAACTTTTGGTTTGTCGTTGGGCTTTATATCTTCCCTTATATTTCAAAGTCTCTGTTTCTATCTTCTATAATCATTGTTATCCACAGTTAATGCTCTCTTTTATTTGCTGCAATTTATACCCCAATTTCTATTTCGTAGTTTTGTCCTTTCGTTTCTTCTTCTTGCGATTAAGCACCGCTTGTAATGGTCCAGAATTTGCAGATATGAATTTTGAAATGAACATTGTTAATGTTCTAGGAAGAAAATTGTAATGGCACGATCTTGACTTGTCAAATTACCAGAATACCTCAGAAAAAGCCGAATCATCAAGAAATATTTTCTTGATATTTTAGAGGTTAAATAGAATACAAGAGTCGTATAACATGGCACATGATGATGTTATGATCTGTGAATCATCACGTTCCATTTAGAAACTCAGCATGAATTACTGTAATATAATCACGTTGATCAAGTGTCATTATATTATACTAACTCATGCTTCAGTTTCCAACACTACTTCAAAAATATTCATATTTTAAACTCAAAGGTTTACAGAGTATAGGAACTAAACAGTTTCCTTTTTGATGTAATACAGATAGCGCAAAGAGATAAATGATTCCAGATAAGAATAGTTATGGAAATATCTTCAGAAATATGGAGGATATTTATAATGAAAGATACGATGATATCTTAGAATTTCTAATATCAGAGGATGATGAAGTATGTTGTCTGTAAGGGTTTAGTGTCAGGAGCAAGGTATTCGTTAATGACTTCAGCAGACACTGAATCATTTGGATTCTTTGAAGGCAGGTTCAGTCTTTGTGATTTGTCCACAGCCTCCTTCATACTTTGCTCAATCCGTTTTCTAGTTCTAAAACTTCTCTATTTCTGAGCTTTGCTAATACACTAATCTTTATCATCAAACTTTTTACTGCTAAGGTCGTTTACAGTTTTTGTTACTTTATCAGCATTTCGATAACTAGTTCGCGGTTCAGAGTGTTTTTCAGAAACTTCACATTCGAAGTATGTAAGCCTTGGAAATAGACGTTATGTATAACTGTTGGCGTCAACATGCTGTGAGATTTCAAAATACTGATTTCTAATTCCCAATGATTCATATGGCAATTCTCGTTACAAGAGGCAGATGAGTAAATGATGAGGTTTCGATAAATATAATGATTCTTCAGAATGCTCAAGATCAGTGAAGTTGTTGGTAAGTTTATTGCTAATGTGGTGGAATATGAAAGGTTCTCCGGTAACAAAAGGGTAATCACATATATCAAAATTATGATAAGGCTACTCCGAATGAAAAAATCGAAGTTGTCTTGCTGGAGCTGTGATATAATTTGCTACTTTGCAAAGGAATTGCAAGGTTATTTTTGCTAATAAATGCCAAAAGATCTGACACATATATGTGTTGAATTATGACTTTGGTTTCAAGAGCTTTTTAAGTACATAACTGTGGGTAATATGTGGTTGGATCATCATCTCGATTGCTCATTATTTGAAGTGTCTTCAGAGATTTTCGAAGGGTTTGAACACAGATTGTAATCGTTTGTATACATTTGATGTTCTAACACACTTTTGAAGTCAAAGTATAGCTTTGAAAGATGTAGGAATCTAAAAGTGATGGTACCGGTTATATCTCAAATTGAATTCTGAGATTTTAAAATCAGAATACGCAATTGGGTTTGAATGAGTATGGTTGTTTTGATTTCTATGAAAGAATGTATATTATTGTGAAAGTAGGAAGTATAATTGATAATTTGCTTAATCTGATTCGAAGAATGTAACATATTAATTGTGAATTTATATATATCTCTCGGGTATTACCTACCCATTAAAAAAATTTTCACAATTAATATTTTGTACATAAGAATTTTATTACAGTCTTTATGAAAATATATATGTATATATTCTTCTCAGATGTAACATAGATTTTAATGAGTTAATACTAAATTAAACTCATTCGATTTACGGTTGGAACTAGAATTGAATAATTCCTTGAAGGCTTTAGAGGTTACATAAGTATTTCTTCAATAATATTGAAATTATGAATCAATACTTCGTTATTTGTTGAGATGTGATGTTGGTTTTTGTTAAATTCTTGTGAACTTCGCAAAGTACGAATGATGTTATCTGAAAAGTTTCGGTTACATCAATGATGAAGTGTAAAATCAAATATATACTTGATTTATTAGGAATTGGAATTTGTTGAATTGAGACAGAGATTGTAGTTAACGATGGTTAAGTCGCGGGTGAGGGACGTACATTATTGCATATTTGTAATATGAATTAACCGAGTAGTTAAGATTCACACACAATAGCTTAGCACGGAAAGATTTATTTTTTATTTCAAAATATATATATATAAAATATATATATAATTTCTTCAGAGGGAATGAGTTAATTCTTCATAACTTGTTGATACAATATACACGTTATTGATTCGTAATGATGTAAACAGTGATTCTTGAACTGACGGAGTTTGTGATGTTATAGGTGTTGTTGATTATGATGTTGACTGTACTGACGATGCTGGTGACGCTGACGGTACTGTTGATGCTATTGGTAAAACAAGTTTAACTTGTTAATCACACACCATTTTTGTCAGGGTTTCTACTCTTCCTTCTATCATTTTGGTTCGCTTAACTGATTTATGGTTAGGGCTAGATTAGATAATCTCTAAGACTTTAGAGATTATATAATCGCCGCGGAATGTTTCTCCAATGAAGGTATGAATTAATACTTCGTCAGTTATTGTTGTTGGTACTCCTTGGTATCTATGGTGCGTATGACGTTGATGCTCGTGGGACAGATTGTGAAGTTGAGGTTTACAACGCGGTTGTGGTTGGAGGTGGTAATGGTACTGTTGGCGTTGATGATGGTGGTACTGGTTATGTTGCTGATGCTGCTGCTGGTGTTTGTAATCTCTACACCATATTCTCCAAAGCCACTACCCGAGCGCGAAGTTCGTTGACTTCTTCTATTATTCCAGGATGATTGTCGGTCGGAACGAGCGGATAAATAAAATCTAGAATTTGATGTAGTATATAATCGTGACGAGATACCCTAGAAATGAGAGAGAAAATGGTGTCTCGAACAGGTTCGCCGGTAAATGCTTCAGGTTCTTCGCCAAGAGGGCAATGATTGAGGAGGCTACGAACCCATCCCCCAATTCATCCAGAATAGGTGATGACTGATTGGTTGATCCATTCCGGTCACACTGCTTTCGGAGCTTGAGTGAGATTCTATTTCGGAATCCGAGTGACTTGAACTGATGACAAATTCCATTTCATAAGATTGGATAAGGGATTTTTCGATATAAAATGATTTTTCGGCTATCGGGTGGTATTCTATTTACATAGGATATCTATATATAGAGATCAAAGATTTCAAAGATTACGGAGGAATTTGCGGGATATGTCAGGTAAAGTTTAAAGTAACAGATACGATAAGATATGATTTAGCAGATACGCTAAGATATGAATTTTGTCTATACACTACTCATGCAATTAATGTAGCAAGACGTGTCTAGACTAATAATGATAAGCAGGTAATTTCCTATGGATGATAAGCAGATGATTTTCGACTAGAAATGATAAGCAAAACTTTTGACATGCAGACTCGGTCGAAGTCCAGACTCACTAATGCATCCTAACGACTTATCAGTTAGACACACTAATGCAGACCTGGTTCGCTAAGACCACCGCTCTGATACCAACTGAAATGTCCCGTTCTTATTGATTAAAAACGTTCCATATTAATTGATTTCGTTGCGAGGTTTTGACCTCTATATGAGACGTTTTTCAAAGACTGCATTCATTTTAAAACAAACCATAACCTTTATTTCATTAATAAAGGTTTAAAAAGCTTTACGTAGATTATCAAATAATGATAATCTAAAATATCCTGTTTACACACGACCATTACATAATGGTTTACAATACAAATATGTTACAACAAAATAAGTTTCTTGAATGCTGTTTTTACACAATATCATACAAACATGGACTCCAAATCTTGTCCTTATTTAAGTATGCGACAGCGGAAGCTCTTAATAATCACCTGAGAATAAACATGCTTAAAACGTCAACAAAAATGTTGGTGAGTTATAGGTTTAACCTATATATATCAAATCATAATAATAGACCACAAGATTTCATATTTCAATACACATCCCATACATAGAGATAAAAATTATTCATATGGTGAACACCTGGTAACCGACATTAACAAGATGCATATATAAGAATATCCCCATCATTCCGGGACACCCTTCGGATATGATATAAATTTCGAAGTACTAAAGCATCCGGTACTTTGGATGGGGTTTGTTAAGCCCAATAGATCTATCTTTAGGATTCGCGTCAATTAGGGTGTCTGTTCCCTAATTCTTAGATTACCAGACTTAATAAAAAGGGGCATATTCGATTTCGATAATTCAACCATAGAATGTAGTTTCACGTACTTGTGTCTATTTTGTAAATCATTTATAAAACCTGCATGTATTCTCATCCCAAAAATATTAGATTTTAAAAGTGGGACTATAACTCACTTTCACAGATTTTTACTTCGTCGGGAAGTAAGACTTGGCCACTGGTTGATTCATGAACCTATAACAATATATACATATATATCAAAGTATGTTCAAAATATATTTACAATACTTTTAATATATTTTGATATTTTAAGTTTATTAAGTCAGCTGTCCTCGTTAGTAACCTACAACTAGTTGTCCACAGTTAGATGTACAGAAATAAATCGATAAATATTATCTTGAATCAATCCACGACCCAGTGTATACGTATCTCAGTATTGATCACAACTCAAACTATATATAATTTGGAATCAACCTCAACCCTGTATAGCTAACTCCAACATTCACATATAGAGTGTCTATGGTTGTTCCGAAATATATATAGATGTTTCGACATGATAGGTTGAAACATTGTATACGTGTCTATGGTATCTCAAGATTACATAATATACAATACAAGTTGATTAAGTTATGGTTGGAATAGATTTGTTACTAATTTTCACGTAGCTAAAATGAGAAAAATTATCCAATCTTGTTTTACCCATAACTTCTTCATTTTAAATCCGTTTTGAGTGAATCAAATTGCAATGGTTTCATATTGAACTCTATTTTATGAATCTAAACAGAAAAAGTATAGGTTTATAGTCGGAAAAATAAGTTACAAGTCGTTTTTGTAAAGGTAGTCATTTTAGTCGAAAGAACGACGTCTAGATGACCATTTTAGAAAACATACTTCCACTTTGAGTTTAACCATAATTTTTGGATATAGTTTCATGTTCATAATAAAAATAATTTTCTCAGAATAACAACTTTTAAATCAAAGTTTATCATAGTTTTTAATTAACTAACCCAAAACAGCCCGCGGTGTTACTACGACGGCGTAAATCCGGTTTTACGGTGTTTTTAGTGTTTCCAGGTTTTAAATCATTAAGTTAGCATATCATATAGATATAGAACATGTGTTTAGTTGATTTTAAAATTCAAGTTAGAAGGATTAACTTTTGTTTGCGAACAAGTTTAGAATTAACTAAACTATGTTCTAGTGATTACAAGTTTAAACCTTCGAATAAGATAGCTTTATATGTATGAATCGAATGATGTTATGAACATCATTACTACCTTAAGTTCCTTGGATAAACCTACTGGAAAAGTGAAAAATGGATCTAGCTTCAACGGATCCTTGGATGGCTCGAAGTTCTTGAAGCAGAATCATGACACGAAAACAAGTTCAAGTAAGATCATCACTTGAAATAAGATTGTTATAGTTATAGAAATTGAAACAAAGTTTGAATATGATTATTACCTTGTATTAGAATGATAACCTACTGTAAGAAACAAAGATTTCTTGAGGTTGGATGATCACCTTACAAGATTGGAAGTGAGCTAGCAAACTTGAAAGTATTCTTGATTTTATGTAACTAGAACTTGTAAAATATATGAAGAACACTTAGAACTTGAAGATAGAACTTGAGAGAGATCAATTAGATGAATAAAATTGAAGAATGAAAGTGTTTGTAGGTGTTTTTGGTCGTTGGTGTATGGATTAGATATAAAGGATATGTAATTTTGTTTTCATGTAAATAAGTCATGAATGATTACTCATATGTTTGTAATTTTATGAGATATTTCATGCTAGTTGCCAAATGATGGTTCCCACATGTGTTAGGTGACTCACATGGGCTGATAAGAGCTGATCATTGGAGTGTATATACCAATAGTACATACATCTAAAAGATTTGTATTGTACAAATACGAATACGGGTGCATACGAGTAGAATTGTTGATGAAACTGAACGAGGATGTAATTGTAAGCATTTTTGTTAAGTAGAAGTATTTTGATAAGTGTATTGAAGTCTTTCAAAAGTGTATAAATACATATTAAAACACTACATGTATATACATTTTAACTGAGTCGTTAAGTCATCGTTAGTCGTTACATGTAAGTGTTGTTTTGAAACCTTTAGGTTAACGATCTTGTTAAATGTTGTTAACCCAATGTTTATAATATCAAATGGGATTTTAAATTATTATATTATCATGATATTATCATGTATGAATATCTCTTAATATGATATATATACATTAAATGTCTTTACAACGATAATCGTTACATATATGTCTCGTTTAAAAATCATTAAGTTAGTAGTCTTGTTTTTACATATGTAGTTCATTGTTAATATACTTAATGATATGTTTACTTATCATAGTATCATGTTAACTATATATATATATCCATATATATGTCATCATATAGTTTTTACAAGTTTTAACGTTCGTGAATCACCGGTCAACTTGGGTGGTCAATTGTCTATATGAAACATATTTCAATTAATCAAGTCTTAACAAGTTTGGTTGCTTAACATGTTGGAAACATTTAATCATGTAAATATCAATCTCAATTAATATATATAAACATGGAAAAGTTCGGGTCACTGCAGTACCTACCCGTTAAATAAATTTCGTCCCGAAATTTTAAGCTGTTGAAGATGTTGACGAATCTTCTGGAAATAGATGCGTGTATTTCTTCTTCATCTAATCTTCACGCTCCCAGGTGAACTCGGGTCCTCTACGAGCATTCCATCGAACCTTAACAATTGGTATCTTGTTTTGCTTAAGTCTTTTAACCTCACGATCCATTATTTCGACGGGTTCTTCGATGAATTGAAGCTTTTCGTTGATTTGGATTTCATCTAACGGAATAGTGAGATCTTCTTTAGCAAAACATTTCTTCAAATTCGAGACGTGGAAAGTGTTATGTACAGCCGCGAGTTGTTGAGGTAACTCAAGTCGGTAAGCTACTGGTCCGACATGATCAATAATCTTGAATGGTCCAATATACCTTGGATTTAATTTCCCTCGTTTTCCAAATCGAACAACGCCTTTCCAAGGTGAAACTTTAAGCATGACCATCTCTCCAATTTCAAATTCTATATCTTTTCTTTTAATGTCAGCGTAGCTCTTTTGTCAACTTTGGGCGGTTTTCAACCGTTGTTGAATTTGGATGATCTTCTCGGTAGTTTCTTGTATAATCTCCGAACCCGTAATCTGTCTATCCCCCACTTCACTCCAACAAATCGGAGACCTGCACTTTCTACCATAAAGTGCTTCAAAAGGCGCCATCTCAATGCTTGAATGGTAGCTGTTGTTGTAGGAAAATTCTGCTAACGGTAGATGTCGATCCCAACTGTTTCCGAAATCAATAACACATGCTCGTAGCATGTCTTCAAGCGTTTGTATCGTCCTTTCGCTCTGCCCATCAGTTTGTGGATGATAGGCAGTACTCATGTCTAGACGAGTTCCTAATGCTTGCTGTAATGTCTGCCAGAATCTTGAAATAAATTTGCCATCCCTATCAGAGATAATAGAGATTGGTATTCCATGTCTGGAGACGACTTCCTTCTTATTGGCAGGAAGTGTGCTGATTTGGTGTGACGATCAACTATTACCCAAATAGTATCAAAACCACTTGCAGTCCTTGGCAATTTAGTGATGAAATCCATGGTAATGTTTTCCCATTTCCATTCCGGGATTTCGGGTTGTTGAAGTAGACCTGATGGTTTCTGATGCTCAGCTTTGACCTTAGAACACGTCAAACATTCTCCTATTAGCAACATCAGCTTTCATACCCGGCCACCAAAAATGTTTTTTGAGATCCTTGTACATCTTCCCCGTTCCAGGATGTATTGAGTATCTGGTTTTATGAGCTTCTCTAAGTACCATTTCTCTCATACCTCCAAATTTTGGTACCCAAATCCTTTCAGCCCTATACCGGGTTCCGTCTTCCCGAATATTAAGATGCTTCTCCGATCCTTTGGGTATTTCATCCTTTAAATTTTCCTTTTTTAAAACTCCTTGTTGCGCCTCCTTTATTTGAGTAGTAAGGTTATTATGAATCATTATATTCATAGATTTTACTCGAATGGGTTCTCTGTCCTTCCTGCTCAAGGCATCGGCTACCCCATTTGCCTTCCCCGGGTGGTAACGAATCACAAAGTCGTAATCATTCAATAATTCAATCCACCTACGCTGCCTCATATTCAGTTGTTTCTGATTAAATATGTGTTGAAGACTTTTGTGGTCGGTATATATAATACTTTTGACCCCATATAAGTAGTGCCTCCAAGTCTTTAATGCAAAAACAACCGCGCCTAATTCCAAATCGTGCGTCGTATAATTTTGCTCGTGAATCTTCAATTGTCTAGACGCATAAGCAATCACCTTCGTTCATTGCATTAATACACAACCAAGACCTTGCTTTGATGCGTCACAATAAATCACAAAATCATCATTCCCTTCAGGCAATGACAATATAGGTGCCGTAATTAGCTTTTTCTTCAATAACTGAAACGCTTTCTCTTGTTCATCCTTCCATTCAAATTTCTTCCCTTTATGCGTTAATGCAGTCAAGGATTTTGCTATTCTGGAAAAGTTTTGGATGAACCTTCTGTAGTAACCAGCTAGTCCTAAAAACTGGCGTATGTGTTTCGGAGTTTTCGGGGTTTCCCACTTTTCAACAGTTTCTATCTTTGCCGGATCCACCTTAATACCTTCTTTGTTCACTATGTGACCGAGGAATTGAACTTCTTCCAACCAAAATGCACACTTTGAAAACTTAGCGTACAATTTTTCCTTCCTCAATACTTCTAACACCTTTCTCAAATCTTCACCGTGTTCTTGGTCATTCTTTGAGTAAATAAGTATGTCATCAATGAAAACAATGACAAACTTGTCAAGGTATGGTCCACACACTCGGTTCATAAGGTCCATGAACACAGCTGGTGCATTAGTTAAACCAAACGGCATGACCATAAACTCGTAATGACCGTAACGTGTTCTGAAAGCAGTCTTTGGAATATCATCTTCTTTCACCCGCATTTGATGATACCCGGAACGTAAGTCAATCTTTGAATAAACAGACGAGCCTTGTAGTTGATCAAATAAGTCATCGATTCGCGGTAGTGGGTAGCGGTTCTTGATGGTAAATATGTTCAACTCTCGGTAGTCGATACACAACCTGAATGTACCATCTTTCTTCTTGACAAACAAAACAGGAGCTCCCCACGGTGATGTGCTTGGTCGAATGAAACTACTCTCTAAAAGTTCTTGTAATTGGCTTTGCAGTTCTTTCATCTCGCTGGGTGCGAGTCTGTAAGGAGCACGAGCTATTGGTGCAGCTCCTGGTACAAGATCTATTTGAAATTCAACGGATCGATGTGGGGGTAATCCCGGTAATTCTTTCGAAAATACATCGGGAAATTCTTTTGCAATGGAAACAACATTGATGCTCTTTTCTTCAGTTTGTACTTTCTTGACGTGTGCTAGAACAGCATAGCAACCTTTTCTTATTAGTTTTTGTGCCTTCAAATTACTAATAAGATGTAGCTTCGTGTTGCCCTTTTCTCCGTACACCATTAAGGGTTTTCCTTTTTCTCGTATAATGCGAATTGCATTTTTGTAACAAACGATCTCTGCTTTCACTTCTTTCAACCAGTCCATACCGATTATCACATCAAAACTCCCTAACTCTACTGGTATCAAATCAATCTTAAATGTTTCGCTAACCAGTTTAATTTCTCGATTCCGACATATATTATCTGCTGAAATTAATTTACCATTTGCTAATTCGATTAAAAATTTACTATCCAAAGGTGTCAATGGACAACTTAATTTAGCACAAAAATCTCTACTCATATAGCTTCTATCCGCACCTGAATCAAATAAAACGTAAGCAGATTTATTGTCAATAAGAAACGTACCAGTAACAAGCTCCGGGTCTTCTTGTGCCTCTGCCGCATTAATATTGAAAACTCTTCCGCGGCCTTGTCCATTCGTGTTCTCCTGGTTCGGGCAATTTCTAATAATGTGGCCCAGTTTTCCACATTTATAACAAACTACATTGGCATAACTTGCTCCGACACTACTTGCTCCGCCATTACTCGTTCTGACACCATTTGTTCCTTTTGTTCTGTTAACCCCTGGTCCATAGACCTCACACTTCGCCGCGCTATGACCATTTCTTTTACACTTGTTGCAAAATTTGGTGCAGAACCCCGAGTGATACTTTTCACACCTTTGGCATAGCTGCTTCTGATTGTTGTTGTTGTTGTTGCGGTTGTTATTGTTGTTGGGATGATTGTTGTAGTTGCTGTTGTTGTTGTTGTTGTTGTTGTTGTTGTTGTTGTTGTTGTTGTTGTTGTTGTTGTTGGGCCGTTTGTTGTAGTTGCGATTGATGTTGCGATTGTTGGGATAATTGTTGCGATTATTGTTGTAATTGCTGTTGTTGTTGTATTGGTGATTCTTATCACCGTTTTCCTCCCACTTTCTTTTGACTTGCTTCACATTGGCCTCTTCAGCAGTCTGTTCTTTAATTCTTTCTTCAATCTGGTTCACTAGTTTGTGAGCCATTCTACATGCCTGTTGTATGGAGGCGGGCTCGTGTGAACTTATATCTTCTTGGATTCTTTCCGGTAATCCTTTCACAAACGCGTCGATCTTCTCTTCCTCATCTTCGAATGCTCCTGGACATAATAGGCACAATTCTGTGAATCGTCTTTCGTACGTGGTAATATCAAATCCTTGGGTTCGTAACCCTCTAAGTTCTGTCTTGAGCTTATTGACCTCGGTTCTGGGACGATACTTCTCGTTCATCAAGTGCTTGAATGCTGACCACGGTAGTGCGTACGCATCGTCTTGTCCCACTTGCTCTAGATAGGTATTCCACCATGTTAACGCAGAACCTGTGAAGGTATGCGTAGCGTACTTTACTTTGTCCTCTTCAGTACACTTACTTATGGCAAACACCGATTCGACCTTCTCGGTCCACCGTTTCAATCCGATCGGTCCTTCGGTTCCATCAAATTCCAAAGGTTTGCAGGCAGTGAATTCTTGGTAGGTGCATCCTACACGATTTCCTGTACTGCTAGATCCAAGGTTATTGTTGGTATGTAGCGCAGCCTGTACTGCGGCTATGTTTGAAGCTAGAAAAGTACGGAATTCCTCTTCATTCATATTCACGGTGTGTCGAGTAGTCGGTGCCATTTCCTTCAAAATAGTCAAATGGAACAAGTTAATCATACAGAATATTAAGAGTAGTTAATAGTATTTCGTAGCATAATATGAACTCATTTATAAAAGCTTTTTCTTCATATTAGCGTTTTATAAGTTTAAATTCGGGTAGTACCTACCCGTTAAGTTCATACTTAGTAGCTAATATACATTTCAACTACTACAATTCTATATGAAAAACTGATTATAATAATATTTCGCGTTCAAACTTTTACACAATATTTTACAAACTTACAATACCGCTTATTTTACATATAGCATGAAATATAGCACACAATAAATTTGATACAAGATGGTTGTGAAGATAATTCTAGCTAGTACACAAGTCGCTCAGCAAAGGCAATAAAGACACATAATTCATACGTCCAGAAAAAAGTCATGCATTCTGGTTTTACTAGGATTACTTCCCATCCTTGGTCTTGTGGAACATAACCGTTATGGCCGTTGATAAGACAGCGTGTTGTAACGTCGTCAAAGGGACGAGGGTTACGTAATGTCCAACAGTCCCGTAACAATCTAAAAACCTCATTTCTTACCCCAATTACCGACTCCATCACTTGTGGAAACGTTTTGTTTAATAGTTGTAGCCCGATGTTCTTGTTCTCACTTTGGTGAGAAGCGAACATTACTAATCCGTAAGCATAACATGCTTCTTTATGTTGCATGTTAGCCGCTTTTTCTAAATCACGAAGTCCAATATTCGGATATATTGAGTCAAAATAATTTCTTAACCCATTGCGTAAAATAGCATTTGGGTTCCCCGCAATATATGCGTCAAAGTAAACACATCGTAACTTATGGATTTCCCAATGTGATATTGTAACGACCCGCACTTTTTCGATCATTCTATACTTATAAGATTAATATTTACATAAATTAAACCTTGCCAACATGATAAGCAATCCAAATTGTCGAGACTGATATTTTCGAAAAGAGTTTTACACAACGTTTGACCGTCTAGTTTGACCGATGATATCACGAACCATACAATATATGATAATTATACGTTTGTGTATATATATGTATATATACATATTTAACATGATTAAGGAATGTTTTAATACCTCATTTTATATTAATAACAACAAGTTATATTTGTATTTTGAAACTACTAACTTAAGTTTTCAAAACGATAACTATACGTAACGTTATTTGACATAAATACTTAAGACATATAATGTTTATACATATATTGTATAAGTAATGTATTTAATCACTTTTAAGAACTTAAATACATAAAATCATATAAGTGTATTCACAAAAGATAGCTATATTTGAATCCTCATTCCATTTTTCACAAAATTTCTATACGTATACCTAGAGTATTTGTACTCGTATCATACCAAGCTTCTATACGTATTTACTATTGGTATATACACATCAAATCACCACCTAACCAGCCATTATTCATGCCCTTAGAGCTAGGTAATTACTTTTGAATCATTGCAAGACTAATTACAAAAATACAAACTAGAATTTTGTCATGTTATCCTTAAAGATCACATTTTTAGGAGTATATATGTATCATCATTTTTGATTCATTTTTACTTCAATCTCTTAACTAAAAACACACACTCTTTCTTACTCTCTAAACTCCATAACAATCCAGCAAAGTTCCATAAAGATCTAGCTTCAAAAACCATACTAAAACACCATAAGAAAACCATACAAAAACACTTCAAGAAAACCCTCCAAGAACACCAACTTACTTCCAATCTTTCATCCACTTCCATCACCCTTTTGATTCTAGCTTCTTACTTCTCTTTTACAGCAACTTCATCCAAGGAACTTGAGGTAGTAACTATGTTCATAACCTTATTCGATTCATATATATATAGCTATCTTATTTTGTGGTACAAAAGTTTAACAACAAGAACATAGTTTGAATGTTTTCAAACTTGTTTGCAAACTAAATAGATCCTTCTAACTTAACTTTTAAAATACTTCAAGACCTGTAATATAACTTATGTATATACTAATTTAACAAGGTAAAACTTGGTTTTTCAAAGTATAAGTATTTTTAGAAAAATGGTCATTAAATGATTTTGTTGTAACAAAAATGTTTAACTTCATATGTTTCACTAATGTTTCACTTATGCCGTATGATTTTGAATACAAACCAAGGTATTTACAGTTCATAGTCTTAAAGAAGAACTCGATCCAAGAAGATGGCAATTTGAATCAACGAAAACGGATTTGTAACGAAGAAACTATGACCGAAACAAAATTGGTTATCCTAGATCATTTCAACTACGGGATCAATTGGAAAAAAATGATATAAATCACATATTTCTAAGATAACATGATATTTTATATATATGTACTTATAATTCAATTTTATATGGTTCAGGATCACCCGTAAACAACACGAGAAGATTAATCATAAGATCCCATGATTGTACGCAACACGTCATTTGACAACACCGGTACTTTATGTACGCAACACGTCATTTGACAACACCGGTACCATGGGTCAAGATTAATCTCGACCAATACATATACGATGGGGTTTTATTTATTTCGTTGGGGGTTTTGTTTATTGCGGGTATATTAAACATCTAAAAATGAACCATTAAAAATTGAATTACTAACATCGGAATGCTAACTACGGACTAAGGAAATATTCAAAATATTAAAAGTATAACAAGTATATATATATATATAACGTTTGTTTTAAAATGAAAACATATTGATATATTATATATGGATAGGTTCGTGATATCAACCGGAAGACCGAGTCAAAATATATATATCATCAAGACAAGAGTGAGTATATAGTCCCACTTTTAAACTCTAAATATTTCGGGATGAGAATACATGTATTTTATGTTTTACGTTATGGACACAAGTAACTGAAAAATATATTCTACGTTGAGTTGTACCACTGGCATACTTCCCTGTAGCTTGGTAACTAATATTTACAGCGGTATTGTAAACGCGAATCCTGTTGATAGATCTATCGGGCCTGACAACCCCAACCGGACTGGACGACCAGTATTCAACGGTTGCACAGTACTTCGTTTTGTGACTACACTTGGTACGGTGTAGTAAGATTTCATATTAAAGGGAATATGCGACGTGAAAATGTTAAGTATGGTTACCAAGTGCTCAACCACTTAGAATATTTTTATTGAAATGTTTATATACGAAATCTTGTGGTCTATATATATATATTGCTGCGCACTAAACCTATATCTCACCAACTTTATGTTGACGTTTTTAAACATGTTTATTCTCAGGTGATAATTAAAGCTTCCGCTGCATTATGTTGAATCTAAGCAGGATCATGCGTACTCATATTTGTGTCAAAAATAAAACTGCATATCCGAGGACGTGTGTTGTAAAATATGCTAGAAATCGTGTTGTTATTATCATTTGTAAAGTTTGTAAGTCGAAGATTATCGTTAAACGATAATCATCTTTTTATTGTCTAAAGCTTGTAACAAAAATAATGGTTTGGTTTGTAATGTATAATATATGCAGTTTTCCTTTTTAAAAATGTCGCATATAGAGGTCAATACCTCGCAATGAAATCATACGTTATCTAACACGTTCTTATGGTTAAGGACGGGTTATGACATGTGGTATCAGAGCGTTGGTCTTAGCGAACCAGGTCTGCATTAGTGTGTCTAACCGAGAAGTCGTTAGGATACATTAGTAAAGTCTGGACTTTGACCGGGTCTGATTTAAAAAAAAAAACCATTGCTTATCACTGTTGGTTAAAATTTATATGTAAATATTATATAAGTACTAATGGGTTAGTTGTTGTGTGATAGATGTCGAGCTCAAAAATTGTTATCACAATCAACGACTCCGAATCAGAATCTTCAGATGGCGTTCCAGTCATTAACCTGTCCGATGACGAAAATGATATCCTTGGGGAAAACTCACAAATTCCGGATGAACCAACTATAGAGAACCCGGAAAGTGAACCCGAGGAGGAAAGTGAACCCGAGGAGGAAAGTGAACCCGAGGAGGAAAGTGAACCCGAGGAGGAAAGTGAACCCGAGGAAGAAATACAGGAAATTACAAAAGACGAGTTCGAACTAGGAAAGAAACAAAAGGCTAATGAATTAGAAAATCCAAATCCCGAGTTTAATGAGAATGATGTGGCACCAATTCCACTCAACACTACCACCCCTATCCCCGCTATTCCTATTCGTTCTGTCCCGGCATCCAGTTCTTCAGTCCCACAGCCAAAATATAGGCAGACAGTTAGGATAAGCGTTAAGCAAATCTTTGTGTCTAAACGTCCTAGAAAATAGATCAAACGATGCGCTGCTGTGTCAAACCATGGAACCGAATAATGTTTTGTATAATATTAATAGTGTGGTTTGCTTAATGTTCGATGTATGATAAGCATATGTAAAATATTGAAGTATGAAATGCAATAATTTTCCATGGTTAAGTATTATTTAGATTGTAGTAATTGATTCTGTACTAAGCTATTAAGTATGAACATTAACGGGTAGGTACTACCCAAGATATAATTATAAAACGCTAATAAGAAGAAAAGGCTTTTATAATAATACCTAGTTCATATTATTAATAAGCTGTAATGTACTATAAATACACACTACATCTATAATATTCCATGTGAATAATTATTTTCTTTCATTAGGAAATGGCGCGATTGAATCGAATGACGGAACAAGAACTCGAGGAACTCATCAACCAGCGAGTGAACGACAGAATGTTATGGGTTGAGGCTGCAAGAGCTGCTGCAGTTAACCCAAATCCTCGTGTAGGATGCTCCTACAAGACGTTTCAAGCTTGCAAGCCCTCATCATTCAGTGGAACGGAAGGACCGATCGGTTTAACCCGATGGATAGAAAAGATGGAGACGGTGTTTAAAATCAGTGGTTGTGATGGAAAAGACATGACCAAGTTTGCATCGTGCACTTTACAAGATAGTGCACTCACATGGTGGAAGAATTATGTGAAGGCGGTAGGAGGAGATGTAGCTTATGATACTCCATGGGAAGAATTCAAAGCAATGATAATCACCGAGTATTGTCCAAGGAATGAGGTTATTAAGTTAGAAGATGAGTTACGAAGTTTGAAGGTGGTTGGTACTGAAATCACCAACTACAACCAGCGATTCATGGAATTAGTTTTGCTATGTCCTGAATTGGTTCCAACCGAAGAACGGAAGATTGAAATGTACAAAGCTGGTTTGCCCAAAAAGGTCAAGGCAAATGTTACAGCATCGAAACCTAAGACAATTCATGAAGCTATAACCATGGCGAACGAGCTAATGGATCAGGTCATTTTGGACAAGAAAGCATTCAATACTGAGGTGAAGGTATTGGGAAACAAGAAAAAGTGGAATGGAAGTTATGATCGAGGTAACCAACAACAACCTTATAAGAAACAAGAAACCGCAAAAGGTGCGAGTAGTGGTTCAGGTTTTGGTTATAAAGGACAAAGTCCTTTATGCAATCGTTGCCACAAACATCACTTTGGTTACTGTAGTGTGTTATGCACCAAGTGTAATCGACAAGGTCATCTTGCGGAAGATTGTAAGGCTCTCGTTACAAATGGCAACAAGACTCCTGCCACCAACGCAAATAGAACTGCTTTGGCTACCATTACTTGTTTTGGTTGTGGAAAACAAGGTCACTATAAGAGTCAGTGCCCGAATCAGAATGGCGGACCTGCACGTGGAAGAGCGTTTGTTATTAATGCTAGAGAGGCACGAGAAGACCCGGAGCTTGTTACGGGTACGTTTACCATTAATAACTTATCAGCATCTATTTTATTTGATACTGGCGCCGATAGAAGCTACGTGTGTATAAATTTTTACACTAAATTGAATTGTTCATCATTACCTTTAGATGCTAAGTACTTGATTGAGTTAGCTAATGGTAAACTAATTGAAGCCGATAAAATTTGTCGTGATTGTGAAATAAATTTAGCCGGAGAAACGTTTAAAATCGACTTAATACCCGTAGAATTGGGAGGTTTTGATGTAATAGTCGGCATGGACTGGATGTCCAAAATAGGAGCGGAAGTTGTTTGTGCTAAGAAGGCAATTCGTATTCCTGGTAAGGATAAAATACCGGTGATGATTTATGGAGAGAAGGGTAATTCAAAGCTAAAACTCATTAGCTGTTTGAAAGCCAAGAAGTGTTTAGAAAAGGGATGTTACGCTATTTTAGCACATGTTAATAAAATCGAAAAGAAAGAAAAGTGCATCAACGACGTGCCTGTGGCAAGAGATTTTCCTGAAGTTTTTCCGGAAGAATTGCCGGGATTACCTCCATTTAGATCGGTAGAATTTCAAATAGATTTAGTACCAGGAGCTGCACCAGTGGCTCGTGCGCCATATAGACTTGCACCGTCCGAATTAAAAGAACTTCAAAGTCAGTTAAAAGAATTATTGGACCGTGGATTCATACGACCAAGTACATCACCGTGGGGAGCTCCAATTTTGTTTGTCAAGAAGAAAGACGGATCTTTCCGAATGTGTATAGATTATCGTGAATTAAATAAGTTAACTATCAAGAATCGGTATCCACTACCGAGAATTGATGACTTATTTGATCAATTGCAAGGATCATGTGTTTATTCGAAAATCGACTTAAGATCGGGCTATCATCAACTACGCGTTAAAGAAGAGGACATTCCGAAAACTGCTTTTCGGACACGTTATGGTCATTACGAATTTTTGGTTATGCCGTTTGGATTGACGAATGCGCCAGCTGTATTCATGGACCTCATGAATCAAGTTTGTAGTCCGTATTTAGATAAGTTTGTTATCGTTTTCATTGATGATATTCTTATCTATTCCAAGAGTGAGCAAGAGCATGAAGAGCATTTAAGGTTGATACTGGAGTTGTTGAGAAAAGAACAACTTTATGCTAAATTTTCTAAGTGTGCTTTCTGGTTGAAAGAAGTACAATTTCTTGGCCACGTTGTTAGTAGCAAAGGAATTCAGGTTGATCCAGCAAAAATTGAAGCCATTGAAAAATGGGAGACTCCTAAGACACCAACGCAGATACGCCAATTTTTGGGTTTAGCCGGTTATTATAGAAGGTTTATTCAAGATTTTTCCCGAATAGCTAAACCGTTGACAGCGTTAACGCAAAAAGGGAAGAAATATGAATGGACCTCGGAGCAGGAGAACGCATTTCAATTACTGAAGAAGAAGTTAACTACGGCGCCTATTTTATCGTTACCAGAAGGGAACGATGATTTTGAAATATATTGTGACGCTTCGCGACAAGGTTTTGGTTGTGTTCTTATGCAACGGAAGAAAGTTATTGCATTCGCATCCCGACAATTGAAGATTCACGAGCGAAATTATACGACGCATGATCTAGAATTGGGAGCAGTCGTGTTTGCATTGAAGATGTGGAGACACTACTTGTATGGAGTTAAATTCACTGTGTTTACTGATCATAAAAGCCTTCAACATATTTTTGATCAGAAACAATTGAACATGAGGCAACGTAGGTGGGTCGAGTTAATAAACGACTATGATTGTGAAATTCGTTATCATCCCGGGAAAGCGAATGTGGTGGCTGACGCACTAAGCAGAAAGGAACGAGAACCAATTCGAGTACGAGCGATGAACATAAAAATTCGCATGAATCTCAACTCACAAATCAAAGAAGTTCAACGAGAAGCACTTACTAAAGAAAATATAGGAAATGAAATAATGAAGAAGTATGCGAAGCAACTCGTTATGCGGGAAGATGGAATTCGATATTTTGCAAATCGTATTTGGGTACCGAAGTTGGGTGGATTAAGGAAGTTGATATTGAATGAGGCACATAAGACAAGATATTCGATACATCCTGGAGTTGGAAAGATGTACCAAGATCTTAAGACGCATTATTGGTGGCCTAATTTGAAGACAGACGTTGCAACATATGTTGGGGAATGTTTAACTTGTTCCAAAGTCAAAGCAGAACATCAAAAGCCGTCAGGGTTACTTCAACAACCAGAAATCCCAGAATGGAAATGGGATGGTATTACCATGGATTTCATCACGAAGTTACCAAAGACTGCCTGGGGATACGACACCATTTGGGTGATTGTTGATCGTCTCACCAAGTCTGCACATTTCTTGCCTATAAAGGAAACAGATAGAATGGAGAAACTATTACGATTGTATATAAAGGAAGTTGTTTCAAGGCATGGAATACCTATTTCCATTATATCCGATCGTGATAGTAGATTTACCTCAAAGTTTTGGCAATCACTACAGGAGGCACTAGGAACTCGATTGGATATGAGTACCGCATATCATCCACAAACCGATGGACAGAGTGAAAGAACGATTCAGACTCTCGAAGACATGCTCAGGGCATGTGTGATCGATTTTGGAAACGGATGGGATAAATACCTACCGTTAGCAGAATTCTCGTATAATAATAGTTATCATGCGAGCATTGGAGCTGCGCCATTCGAAGCATTGTACGGAAGGAAGTGTAGATCTCCTATCTGTTGGAATGAAGTAGGAGATCGACATTTAACTGGTCCCGAGATCATACATGAAACGACTGAGAAGATAGTGCAAATCAAGGAGAGATTGAAAACAGCCCGTAGTCGCCAAAAGAGCTACGCCGATGTTCGAAGGAAACCATTAGAGTTTCAGGTCGGGGACATGGTTATGCTAAAGGTGTCACCTTGGAAAGGTGTAATACGTTTCGGCAAAAGGGGTAAACTGAACCCAAGGTACGTAGGCCCGTTCAAGATCATCGAACGCATTGGATCGGTAGCTTATCGACTCGAGTTACCGCAACAACTCGCTGGAGTACATAATACCTTTCACGTCTCAAACCTGAAGAAGTGTCTTGCAAAGGAAGACCTCACCATTCCTCTTGAAGTAATCCATGTCGACGAGAAACTACAAATCGTCGAAGAACCAATCGAAATCATGGACCGTGAAGTTAAACAACTCAAACAGAGCAATATACCGATTGTTAAGGTTCGTTGGAATGCTAGAAGAGGTCCTGAGTTTACTTGGGAACGAGAGGATCAGATGAAACGAAAGTATCCGCACTTGTTTCTCGATAACGCAAAATAGGTACAATTTTAAAATTTCGGGACGAAATTTATTTAACGGGGAGGTAATGTAACGACCCGCACTTTTTCGATCATTCTATACTTATAAGATTAATATTTACATAAATTAAACCTTGCCAACATGATAAGCAATCCAAATTGTCGAGACTGATATTTCCGAAAAGAGTTTTACACAACGTTTGACCGTCTAGTTTGACCGATGATATCACGAACCATACAATATATGATAATTATACGTTTGTGTATATATATGTATATATACATATTTAACATGATTAAGGAATGTTTTAATACCTCATTTTATATTAATAACAACAAGTTATATTTGTATTTTGAAACTACTAACTTAAGTTTTCAAAACGATAACTATACGTAACGTTATTTGACATAAATACTTAAGACATATAATGTTTATACATATATTGTATAAGTAATGTATTTAATCACTTTTAAGAACTTAAATACATAAAATCATATAAGTGTATTCACAAAAGATAGCTATATTTGAATCCTCATTCCATTTTTCACAAAATTTCTATACGTATACCTAGAGTATTTGTACTCGTATCATACCAAGCTTCTATACGTATTTACTATTGGTATATACACATCAAATCACCACCTAACCAGCCATTATTCATGCCCTTAGAGCTAGGTAATTACTTTTGAATCATTGCAAGACTAATTACAAAAATACAAACTAGAATTTTGTCATGTTATCCTTAAAGATCACATTTTTAGGAGTATATATGTATCATCATTTTTGATTCATTTTTACTTCAATCTCTTAACTAAAAACACACACTCTTTCTTACTCTCTAAACTCCATAACAATCCAGCAAAGTTCCATAAAGATCTAGCTTCAAAAACCATACTAAAACACCATAAGAAAACCATACAAAAACACTTCAAGAAAACCCTCCAAGAACACCAACTTACTTCCAATCTTTCATCCACTTCCATCACCCTTTTGATTCTAGCTTCTTACTTCTCTTTTACAGCAACTTCATCCAAGGAACTTGAGGTAGTAACTATGTTCATAACCTTATTCGATTCATATATATATAGCTATCTTATTTTGTGGTACAAAAGTTTAACAACAAGAACATAGTTTGAATGTTTTCAAACTTGTTTGCAAACTAAATAGATCCTTCTAACTTAACTTTTAAAATACTTCAAGACCTGTAATATAACTTATGTATATACTAATTTAACAAGGTAAAACTTGGTTTTTCAAAGTATAAGTATTTTTAGAAAAATGGTCATTAAATGATTTTGTTGTAACAAAAATGTTTAACTTCATATGTTTCACTAATGTTTCACTTATGCCGTATGATTTTGAATACAAACCAAGGTATTTACAGTTCATAGTCTTAAAGAAGAACTCGATCCAAGAAGATGGCAATTTGAATCAACGAAAACGGATTTGTAACGAAGAAACTATGACCGAAACAAAATTGGTTATCCTAGATCATTTCAACTACGGGATCAATTGGAAAAAAATGATATAAATCACGTATTTCTAAGATAACATGATATTTTATATATATGTACTTATAATTCAATTTTATATGGTTCAGGATCACCCGTAAACAACACGAGAAGATTAATCATAAGATCCCATGATTGTACGCAACACGTCATTTGACAACACCGGTACTTTATGTACGCAACACGTCATTTGACAACACCGGTACCATGGGTCAAGATTAATCTCGACCAATACATATACGATGGGGTTTTATTTATTTCGTTGGGGGTTTTGTTTATTGCGGGTATATTAAACATCTAAAAATGAACCATTAAAAATTGAATTACTAACATCGGAATGCTAACTACGGACTAAGGAAATATTCAAAATATTAAAAGTATAACAAGTATATATATATATATAACGTTTGTTTTAAAATGAAAACATATTGATATATTATATATGGATAGGTTCGTGATATCAACCGGAAGACCGAGTCAAAATATATATATCATCAAGACAAGAGTGAGTATATAGTCCCACTTTTAAACTCTAAATATTTCGGGATGAGAATACATGTATTTTATGTTTTACGTTATGGACACAAGTAACTGAAAAATATATTCTACGTTGAGTTGTACCACTGGCATACTTCCCTGTAGCTTGGTAACTAATATTTACAGCGGTATTGTAAACGCGAATCCTGTTGATAGATCTATCGGGCCTGACAACCCCAACCGGACTGGACGACCAGTATTCAACGGTTGCACAGTACTTCGTTTTGTGACTACACTTGGTACGGTGTAGTAAGATTTCATATTAAAGGGAATATGCGACGTGAAAATGTTAAGTATGGTTACCAAGTGCTCAACCACTTAGAATATTTTTATTGAAATGTTTATATACGAAATCTTGTGGTCTATATATATATATTGCTGCGCACTAAACCTATATCTCACCAACTTTATGTTGACGTTTTTAAACATGTTTATTCTCAGGTGATAATTAAAGCTTCCGCTGCATTATGTTGAATCTAAGCAGGATCATGCGTACTCATATTTGTGTCAAAAATAAAACTGCATATCCGAGGACGTGTGTTGTAAAATATGCTAGAAATCGTGTTGTTATTATCATTTGTAAAGTTTGTAAGTCGAAGATTATCGTTAAACGATAATCATCTTTTTATTGTCTAAAGCTTGTAACAAAAATAATGGTTTGGTTTGTAATGTATAATATATGCAGTTTTCCTTTTTAAAAATGTCGCATATAGAGGTCAATACCTCGCAATGAAATCATACGTTATCTAACACGTTCTTATGGTTAAGGACGGGTTATGACAGATATCCCCCATCTTTCGAACGAAAGCCTTTTATAAACCAAGGCATTCTTGGAACGTTCTTCGAATGTCTTACAAACTGATCTCGCCTTAAATAGTTGTGCCGAAGAATTCTGACCGACTCTAGACAACATTTCATTAATCATGTCTCCGGGTAGGTCTCTTAAAATATTGGGTTGTCTATCCATTTTGTGTTTTATACTGTAAAATAGACAAGAGTTAGATTCATAAAAAAAAATACTTATTAATACAAGCAATTTTTACATATATCATAAAGCATAAGCACACTATATTACATATATTACACCACACGAATACAACTATCTTATTCCGACTCGCTTGTTTCTTCTTCTTCGGTTTTGGTTCGTTTTGCCAAGTTTCTAGGGATATATGATGTTCCCCTAATACGAGCCGTCGTTATCCACATTGGTTTAGAAAAACCTGGTGGTTTAGAGGTTCCCGGGTCATTGTTACAACTTAAGGACTTCGGGGGTTGACGATACATATAAAGTTCATCGGGGTTGGAATTAGATTTCTCTATTTTTATGCCCTTTCCCTTATTATTTTCTTTTGCCTTTTTAAATTCAGTTGGGGTAATTTCTATAACATCATCGGAATTCTCGTCGGAATCCGATTCATCGAAGAATTGGTAATCCTCCCAATATTTTGCTTCCTTGGCGGAAACACCATTGACCATAATTAACCTTGGTCGGATGGTTGAGGATTTTCTTTTACTTAATCATTTTATTATTTCCCCCACCGGTTCTATTTCTTCATCCGGTTCCGATTCTTCTTCCGGTTCTGACTCTTCTTCCGGTTTCATAGCATATTTCGAAGAACGTTGCATTCGAGTCATTGAGTTCATCAAAGATTATTATTAAATCAATAATGAAGAAATAATATATCCAAATATAATTGACTTAATAATAATCTTGATGAACTCAACGACTCGAATGCAACATCTTTTGAAATATGTCATGAATGACTCCAAGTAATATCTCTAATATGAGCAAATGCACAGCGGAAGATTTCTTTCATACCTGAGAATAAACATGCTTTAAAGTGTCAACCAAAAGGTTGGTGAGTTCATTAGTTTAACATAAATAATCATTTTCATCATTTTAATATACCACAAGATTTCATATTTCAGTTCTCATAAATATACGTCCCATGCATAGAGACAAAATATCATTCATATGGATTGAACACCTGGTAATCGACATTCACAATTTGTATATAAGAATATCCCCATCATTCCGGGATCCTCCTTCGGACATGATATAAATTTCGAAGTACTAAAGCATCCGGTACTTTGGATGGGGCTTGTTGGGCCCGATAGATCTATCTTTAGAGTTCGCGTCAATTAGGGTTTCTGTTCCCTAATTCTTAGATTACCAGACTATATAAAGAGGGGCATATTCGACTTTGATAATTCAACCATAGAATGTAGTTTCGATTACTTGTGTATATATCGTAAAACATTTATAAAACAGCGCATGTATTCTCAGTCCCAAAAAATATATATAAAAAGGGAGTAATGAAAACTCACCTAATGTATTTTGTAGTAAAAATACATATGACTATGTTGAACAAAGCAGGGTTGGCCTCGGATTCACGAACCTATATTATTCATATATTTATTAAAACATATACTTGTAATCAAACAAGTTTAGATATTATCATTAATTGTTATTTCAGTAATTTGTATGTTTCATTGGTAACTATATTAACTATATTTATTTTATATACTTTAGATAAATAATTAGTATTTATTATGAAAATATTAATGTTGTTATGCGATATGTTTTAGATATATTCTTATATAGCTGTTTCTTTGGTAAAATAATATCAATAATAATAAATAAATATTTGTATCTTTTTATGTTAATAATAATAATAATACTAAAGGTAATTAGATTTAGTAATGATACCGTTATTAATAGTTTTGATAATAATACTATTAATAAAAGTAATGTTAGTAATAATAATAATTTTAATAAAAAAATAATAATGATAAAATAAAAATGTTAGTTGTCATAAAAATAATATTTTAAATAATAATGGTACTTTTAATAAAAGTGATGATTCTAATAGAAATTTTAATAGTCATATTAATAATAATACAATATATTTTAATAATAATAATAATGATAATAATATTAATTATACTCGTAATCTTATTTTTAATATTGGTAATAATAGTAATTACTTAATAACAATCAATAATAAATAATAATAATAATAATAATAAAATAATAATAATGAAATAATAATAATAATAAGAGTATTAGTAATAACTACCTCAAAGGAGTAGCCCTTAAAAAAAAAGAGCCCAAGCCCGGGTTTGAACCCGCGACCTCCCGCTAACCCGATAACACCTCTAACCATCGATCCATTTATGTTTTTCTGAAATAATTCCCATCTAAATAATATATAACCATTTTTCTGTTATTCTCCTCTTCTTCAATAAGATTTATTACATCTTCATCTTCCATAAACGTATCATTCTAATTATCATCCAATCAATGTCTTATCATATCATAATCAACTCATCATCATCAATGCCTTAATCAACTCATCATCAAAATATTTTCATTACATCATTATAAATGTTATCTACACGTTCACAATAATTTTTATGTCCATCATTGCTTATTAGTCATCCTAGCAGCCCAACAATGAAGAATAGCCAAACCTCAGCCCATCAGAACTCTCGGTCCAGCTGAATAGGTGTACGACCCAAATTTAAGAATGGATACACAATGGCCCAACAATCATAAACAAACATGACCCAAAATATAATTCGTCCAGAGCAAAATAGACTTCCATTGGTGTTTTTTTTTTTTAAAAAAAAAATTCGAATGCAGTCACGATACAAGGAGTATTATGCGTTTTCTTTTTATCATGTGCAAGTCTCCATCATAACCCTACCATTTCCCCTTTATATTTTTTTAAGAGAAACTATCACTTATTCTAACTTTTATGAAGTTGTCCACTTACACCACTAATCATCATTCTTACAGCATGCGTCAATTTACTTTAGGTAAACATGAAAAGTAGAAACAAACTTCCAACTATGTCTTGATATGATAATTAACATTTAACCATCATTATATAACTTGCTTTTGACACTTAAATGAAATTATAAAGAACCTTATTGTAGCGAAGAGATATAGAAAACGTTTAGCAGTTTGAGTTAGTATGCATCATACATAGCTCTTATCATTCTTCACGCCATATCATCCGCATCTCCCTGCTCATTAATGGTCGTAGGTTATGGTTTTTAATCGAGGAAATCCAGCAGAGAGCATATGATACGTTAACAAGTAGTGAGCTGAGTGATAGTTTCGGTTTATACATGCATGCAACAAGTGGGTGTTGAGGATGGTTCTTGGTGATGGCTTCGGTGATCATCAATGAAGAGGGTAATAATTAAGTGGTGATGGTGGTGGTTTGTTTTTGATCCGAAAAAGAAAAAAAATATGATGAGTATGGATGTGAGTTGACGATGATGGTGATACTAGATGATGATGAATGATGGCTTCGAAGAAGAAGGGAAAGGAACTGGTTCAATTAATGGTTGTTCTTGTTCGATTGGGTTTACGAATGACACAAAAAAATATTCGCAGGTGATTGTGGTTTCAAGTAGTGTTGATATGGGTGTGTGTTGATTCATGGTAGTTGTGAAGGGTGTTGGTTGTGAACTGAAATAGAAACGGACGTACACCAACAAAAGTTTGCTGATGGAAGCTAACGATAGGTTTAACGAGGTAAAGGTTTTATTGTAGTTTGATGAGAGTGATGGTGTTTTGGTTCTTGGTCCTGGCTCGACAGAATAAGATAAAGGAAACAAAAAGATGGTGGGTTAAATGGAGGAAGTGAGGGTGGTTGATCTTGAAAGTTAAATGGAAGTGATGGTTTTCGGCTTTAAATAGATAACAGAAAACAATAAATGAAAAACATTAAGGAAAACATTAGTAAGTGTGTTGATTTTGAAGTGATGAAAAAGATAATGGATATCTATATCTATATACATAATATAAAGATGATGGTCTATGTGTTTTTGCAAAAAAAAAAAAAAAAATGGAAATGGAGGCTAAATAGATACATGATTGTTGGTCTAGTGGACAACGACTAAAGTAAAAAGAAAAAGGTGTGTGTGGGTTGTGGGATTTGTCAATGCATGCATGTACGTATATGTAAAGAATGAAAAAAAATAATAACTTTAATTCAATTGAATCGATTAGTGGATGGATGTGGGAATGATGAGTTGTCTATGATGAGTTGGAATATAAATAATTGAAGTATTATAGTTTAGGTGCATGTATGTATGATGATATAATAATAAATATCTCAACTAACACAATCACAATAATTCTTTCATGAATCAATCACGGTGACTAAATAGGATAGATCCTTTTGTACATATGCTATGTAAATACATATATATATATATATATATATATATATATATATATATATATATATATATATATATATATATATATATATATATATATTAGATAGGAATATAGACTAGATTGATGAGATTAAAGTAGATGGAATGTATAACAATTTTTTTTTTATAGTGGATGTATTAGATGGTTGGAACATGTAACATAAGGAATCAAGTAATCAAAGTGGTGTGGGGTATTGACAATCTATCACAAGCACAATAGGAAAAATAGAAAAATAATTAAAAGTTGAAAGTGATACTCAACTGGTTTTGTTCGTATTGTAAATTTGAGTTTGATTGGAACAAGATTTGAGATAGGAATAAGATTCTATACAGTTGATTGATACATGAAATTGGTTTACTTTATAAAAATTCGTTTGTTATCATAAATAAATGTAATAATAATTCCATTAATATTAACAATATTAAATGATATTAATAATTATTAATAATAATGTTAATAATGATATAATAAAGATAATAATAATATTACCCTAAAAATAATAATACTTATAATAATAATATCATATATCATTTTATTTACATAATTAATTAACTCCAATAATATTTTAATTTATAATATATATATATATCTATTTACAAATAGTGGTTCGTGAATCGTCGGGAATAGTCGAAGGTTAAAATGCATATATGAAACAGTTTAAAATTTTGAGACTCAGTTTAATAGACTTTGCTTAACGTGTCGAAATCAAATAAATATTAGGTTTAAATTTAGTCAGAAATTCCCGGGTCATCACAGTACCTACCCGTTAAAGAAATTTCGTCCCGAAATTTGAGTGAGGTGGTCATGGCTAACAATAAATTTGTTTTCATGACGAATATGAGCTGAAAATTAGAGTTTATCACCATTTAGTAATATGGATAAAATAATTCGATTATTTGAAGTGTATGAGTGAAGCTATCACAAAAGAGTGAAAAATTTCGTCTTAACATTTGACGTAGTCATGATTGAATTTAGAAAATAAGGTGCGTCTTATCTTTTGACGTTGTCTGAGTTAAATTCCGGAATTTAAGGAATTTAAAGAAAATATTCGTAATCTATATAAGATCTGATTCTTCGAAAGAAAAAAAAATTATGATTTCTTTAATTAAATGCGATGATCTGCCTCGATTGCTCGGTCCGATATTTCTACTATAAATGAACTTCTTCCTTTTCATTACTTCTCACCACTCCCATTTTCTATACTTTAATTCATACTTCCAAATCATCAATCAATATGCTTCATCCAGTTTTAATTCTGGATATATTTCTTACTTTCATATCGATCATTCTCCTTTTTCATCTACCACCGGAGGAATCTGTTTACTTTTATTATTCTGTTGGGTTTATAGTGTTTTTAGTTCTTCCGAGTCTTTATATTGCTATACGCATTGATATACACGGTTTGTAATTTCTGTGTTTGTGATCGGCTATGTATTTCTTGTTATGTTTCGGAGCACCATGCTCTTGTTTTCTCTTCCCGACTTCAAGTCAGGCGAATAATGGTTCAGAACTTGTAGATATGAAGTTTCGAATGATCGTAACATACCTTGCAGAAAGGAAAAGTATTAGCACGATTTGATTTTTCGAGTTACCAGAATCCTTGAGGATAGAACTATCAAGAATATATTTTCTTGATATATTCAGAGGTTAATTAGAATGAAAGAGTTATGTAACATGGCTCATGATGATGGTATGATCTACTGTGAACCATCATCACGTTTCATTAGAAACTCAGCATGACTTACTGTAATATAATCACGTTGGCCAAGCGTCATTATATTATACTAACTCATGCTTCAATTCCCAACACTTCTCCACAATTCATTCATAATTTATACTTATATTTCACAGAAGTTTTCAATATAATGGAATACAGAAAACACGAAGAGGTAGATAATTTCGGACAAGAATATTTATGAAAATATCCTCAGAAATATCGAAGATACTTATGATGATATTTTGGAATTTCTAAGTTCGAAAGTTGATGAAGAAAAATTTTTCGCAAAATTTTTATCATGGCTTCGGAGCAAGATATTTTCTAAAGATTTTATCGGATCCAGAATTACCTGGATTCTTTGAATATAGGGTTTGGTCCTTGTATTTGTCCACAGTCTCCTTCGTGGTTTGCTCAATCCGTTTTTCAGTACCAAATTTTCTATCGAGCGTTCCTAACACTCCCTTCTTTATCATCAACTTTTGGCCGTTTAGACCATTTACAATTTTTGCTGTTTCCTCTGCATTTAATGCTACCATATCTGAATCATCGGTTATCAATTCGAGGTGGGTTCAAGAGAATTGTGTTTTTAGATGATTAAACGCTGATGGTAAATTGGTGGAATATAAAAGGGTCTTTGGTAATAATAAATGAGCACGCATATAAATCAAGGTTATAGTAAGGTTATTTTGAACGAAAAGTCGAAGTTGACTTGTTGGAGCTGTGACAAAATTGGCTAATTTGGAAAGAGATTGCAAAGTTATTTTCGGTAATAATAACGCTAAAGGAATTAGCACAGCTACGCGTTAAACGTTTATTCAGTTTCCGAGAGTTTTTCAGGTATACTACTATATGCATAAATCTTTCCTTCCGTAGAAAAAAGTGCGGTTAGTTCATCCTCTCGATTGAGGTGTTTTTAGAATAATGAAAGGTTTGAACGCGGATTGTAATCGTCAAGATACAAATGAAGTTTAAGATGAAATCAAGTGGCAAACTTGAGGAAATATTTAACTGTAATAGATGTAATTTATTTACGATCTTTTAAGTCAAAATGTGTTGTATTTAATATTTCCTACTCTTTTAATACTTTTTAATTGTCCATGATAGTAGTCCAATAGTCCAATTGTTCAATAGTTCAACCAAAACTAGTATATTTTAAGGAAATAATCATATAGGAATAGTTAGCTAGGAACAGTTAGCTATGATTTGGTTAATATAGTTTTAAATTTTTACGTAGTTAATTAATTGGTTACTAATCAATTTTATTTTGTTCATTATTTTCTTCATTATGCCACTTGTCAAATCTTGACTTGGATTTTGATCGGTCAAAATCCGAATATGAAATTGAATGAAGATGGTTATTCTGTGGTGAACGGATGCGTATATGTGTGGATGTAAGTAGGATAGTAAATGACCGTTGGATCAGGTTCGAAGATTGTACATTGTAACTTATTAATATGAAATCTAAACATTCCTCGGGTATTACCTACCCGTTAAAATATTTTCACCATTAACAGTTTGTACAAAAGAATTTTTAATTACAATCTTTATGAAAACATATATACATATATATTTTCTTCAGATGTAATCATGGATTTAATGAGTTAATGTGATATTAAACTCATTTTGCTTTTCGGTTGGAGCTAGAATAAGTAATCTCTAAAACTATTAGGAACCACATATTCTTCGCAGAATATTTCTTCAATGAAGTTATGGATCAATACTTCATCGTTAATTGTTGTTGGTACTCCTTGGTATCTATGGTGCGTATGATGTTGATGTTCGAGGTATGGATTGTGATGTCGAGACGTGTGATGCGGATGTTGCTGTTGGCGATACTGTTGGTGCCAGTGATGTTGCTGAAGCTGGTACGTTTTGCACCATATTTTTAATAAAAAAGGGCAACACGAAGCTACATCTTATTAGTAATTTGAAGGCACAAAAACTAATAAGAAAAGGTTGCTATGCTGTTCTAGCACACGTCGAGAAAGTACAAACTGAAGAAAAGAGTATCAATGATGTTCCCATTGCAAAAGAATTTCCCGATGTATTTCCGAAAGAATTACCGGGATTACCCCCACATCGATCCGTTGAAATTCAAATAGATCTTGTACCAGGAGCTCACCAATAGCTCGTGCTCCTTACAGACTCGCACCCAGCGAGATGAAAGAACTGCAAAGCCAATTACAAGAACTTTTAGAGAGTGGTTTCATTCGACCAAGCACATCACCGTGGGGAGCTCCTGTTTTGTTTGTCAAGAAGAAAGATGGTACATTCAGGTTGTGTATCGACTACCGAGAGTTGAACAAATTTACCATCAAGAACCGCTACCCACTACCGCGAATCGATGACTTATTTGATCAACTACAAGGCTCGTCTGTTTATTCAAAGATTGACTTACGTTCCGGGTATCATCAAATGCGGGTGAAAGAAGATGATATTCCAAAGACTGCTTTCAGAACACGTTACGGTCATTACGAGTTTATGGTCATGCCGTTTGGTTTAACTAATGCACCAGCTGTGTTCATGGACCTTATGAACCGAGTGTGTGGACCATACCTTGACAAGTTTGTCATTGTTTTCATTGATGACATACTTATTTACTCAAAGAATGACCAAGAACACGGTGAAGATTTGAGAAAGGTGTTAGAAGTATTGAGGAAGGAAGAATTGTACGCTAAGTTTTCAAAGTGTGCATTTTGGTTGGAAGAAGTTCAATTCCTCGGTCACATAGTGAACAAAGAAGGTATTAAGGTGGATCCGGCAAAGATAGAAACTGTTGAAAAGTGGGAAACCCCGAAAACTCCGAAACACATACGCCAGTTTTTAGGACTAGCTGGTTACTACAAAAGGTTCATCCAAGACTTTTCCAGAATAGCAAAACCCTTGACTGCATTAACGCATAAAGGGAAGAAATTTGAATGGAAGGATGAACAAGAGAAAGCGTTTCAGTTATTGAAGAAAAAGCTAACTACGGCACCTATATTGTCATTGCCTGAAGGGAATGATGATTTTGTGATTTATTGTGACGCATCAAAGCAAGGTCTCGGTTGTGTATTAATGCAACGAACGAAGGTGATTGCTTATGCGTCTAGACAATTGAAGATTCACGAGCAAAATTATACGACGCATGATTTGGAATTAGGCGCGGTTGTTTTTGCATTAAAGACTTGGAGGCACTACTTATATGGGGTTAAAAGTATTATATATACCGACCACAAAAGTCTTCAACACATATTTAATCAGAAATAACTGAATATGAGGCAGCGTAGGTGGATTGAATTATTGAATGATTACGACTTTGAGATTCGTTACCACCCGGGGAAGGCAAATGTGGTAGCCGATGCCTTGAGCAGGAAGGACAGAGAACCCATTCGAGTAAAATCTATGAATATAATGATTCATAATAACCTTACTACTCAAATAAAGGAGGCGCAACAAGGAGTTTTAAAAAAGGGAAATTTAAAGGATGAAATACCCAAAGGATCGGAGAAGCATCTTAATATTCGGGAAGACGGAACCCGGTATAGGGCTGAAAGGATTTGGGTACCAAAATTTGGAGGTATGAGAGAAATGGTACTTAGAGAAGCTCATAAAACCAGATACTCAATACATCCTGGAACGGGGAAGATGTACAAGGATCTCAAAAAACATTTTTGGTGGCCGGGTATGAAAGCTGATGTTGCTAAATACGTAGGAGAATGTTTGACGTGTTCTAGGGTCAAAGCTGAGCATCAGAAACCATCAGGTCTACTTCAACAACCCGAAATCCCGGAATGGAAATGGGAAAACATTACCATGGATTTCATCACTAAATTGCCAAGGACTGCAAGTGGTTTTGATACTATTTGGGTAATAGTTGATCGTCTCACCAAATCAGCACACTTCCTGCCAATAAGAGAAGATGACAAGATGGAGAAGTTAGCACGACTGTATTTGAAGGAAGTCGTCTCCAGACATGGAATACCAATCTCTATTATCTCTGATAGGGATGGCAGATTTATTTCAAGATTCTGGCAGACATTACAGCAAGCATTAGGAACTCGTCTAGACATGAGTACTGCCTATCATCCACAAACTGATGGGCAGAGCGGAAGGACGATACAAACGCTTGAAGACATGCTACGAGCATGTGTTATTGATTTCGGAAACAGTTGGGATCGACATCTACCGTTAGCAGAATTTTCCTACAACAACAACTACCATTCAAGCATTGAGATGGCGCCTTTTGAAGCACTTTATGGTAGAAAGTGCAGGTCTCCGATTTGTTGGAGTGAAGTGGGGGATAGACAGATTACGGGTCTGGAGATTATACAAGAAACTACCGAGAAGATCATCCAAATTCAACAACGGTTGAAAACCACCCAAAGTCGACAAAAGAGCTACGCTGACATTAAAGAAAAGATATAGAATTTGAAATTGGAGAGATGGTCATGCTTAAAGTTTCACCTTGGAAAGGCGTTGTTCGATTTGGAAAACGAGGGAAATTAAATCCAAGGTATATGGACCATTCAAGATTATTGATCATGTCGGACCAGTAGCTTACCGACCTGAGTTACCTCAACAACTCGCGGCTGTACATAACACTTTCCACGTCTCGAATTTGAAGAAATGTTTTGCTAAAGAAGATCTCACTATTCCGTTAGATGAAATCCAAATCAACGAAAAAGACTTAAGCAAAACAAGATACCAATTGTTAAGGTTCGATGGAATGCTCGTAGAGGACCCGAGTTCACCTGGGAGCGTGAAGATCAGATGAAGAAGAAATACCCGCATCTATTTCCAGAAGATTCGTCAACACCTTCAACAGCTTAAAATTTCGGGATGAAATTTATTTAATGGGTAGGTACTGTAGTGACCCGAACTTTTCCATGTTTATATATATTAATTGAGATTGATATTTACATGATTAAATGTTTCCAACATGTTAAGCAATCAAACTTGTTAAGACTTGATTAATTGAAATATGTTTCATATAGACAATTGACCACCCAAGTTGACCGGTGATTCACGAACGTTAAAACTTGTAAAAACTATATGATGACATATATATGGATATATATATATAGTTAACATGATACTATGATAAGTAAACATATCATTAAGTATATTAACAATGAACTATATATGTAAAAACAAGACTACTAACTTAATGATTTTTAAACGAGACATATATGTAACGATTATCGTTGTAAAGACATTTAATGTATATATATCATATTAAGAGATATTCATACATGATAATATCATGATAATATAATAATTTAAAATCTCATTTGATATTATAAACATTGGGTTAACAACATTTAACAAGATCGTTAACCTAAAGGTTTCAAAACAACACTTACATGTAACGACTAACGATGACTTAACGACTCAGTTAAAATGTATATACATGTAGTGTTTTAATATGTATTTATACACTTTTTAAAGACTTCAATAAACTTATCAAAATACTTCTACTTAACAAAAATGCTTACAATTACATCCTCGTTCAGTTTCATCAACAATTCTACTCGTAGCACCCGTATTCGTACTCGTACAATACAAAGCTTTTAGATGTATGTACTATTGGTATATACACTCCAATGATCAGCTCTTATCAGCCCATGTGAGTCACCTAACACATGTGGGAACCATCATTTGGCAACTAGCATGAAATATCTCATAAAATTACAAAAGTATGAGTAATCATTCATGACTTATTTACATGAAAACAAAATTACATATCCTTTATATCTAATCCATACACCAACGACCAAAAACACCTACAAACACTTTCATTCTTCAATTTTATTCATCTAATTGATCTCTCTCAAGTTCTATCTTCAAGTTCTAAGTGTTCTTTATATATTTTACAAGTTCTAGTTACATAAAATCAAGAATATTTTCAAGTTTGCTAGCTCACTTCCAATCTTGTAAGGTGATCATCCAACCTCAAGAAATCTTTGTTTCTTACAGTAGGTTATCATTCTAATACAAGGTAATAATCATATTCAAACTTTGTTTCAATTTCTATAACTATAACAATCTTATTTCAAGTGATGATCTTACTTGAACTTGTTTTCGTGTCATGATTCTGCTTCAAGAACTTCGAGCCATCCAAGGATCCGTTGAAGCTAGATCCATTTTTCTCTTTTCCAGTAGGTTTATCCAAGGAACTTAAGGTAGTAATGATGTTCATAACATCATTCGATTCATACATATAAAGCTATCTTATTCGAAGGTTTAAACTTGTAATCACTAGAACATAGTTTAGTTAATTCTAAACTTGTTCGCAAACAAAAGTTAATCCTTCTAACTTGACTTTTAAAATCAACTAAACACATGTTCTATATCTATATGATATGCTAACTTAATGATTTAAAACCTGGAAACACGAAAAACACCGTAAAACCGGATTTACGCCGTCGTTGTAACACCGCGGGCTGTTTTGGGTTAGTTAATTAAAAACTATGATAAACTTTGATTTAAAAGTTGTTATTCTGAGAAAATGATTTTTATTATGAACATGAAACTATATCCAAAAATTATGGTTAAACTCAAAGTGGAAGTATGTTTTCTAAAATGGTCATCTAGACGTCGTTCTTTCGACTGAAATGACTACCTTTACAAAAACGACTTGTAACTTATTTTTCTGACTATAAACCTATACTTTTTATGTTTAGATTCATAAAATAGAGTTCAATATGAAACCATAGCAATTTGATTCACTCAAAACGGATTTAAAATGAAGAAGTTATGGGTAAAACAAGATTGGATAATTTTTCTCATTTTAGCTACGTGAAAATTGGTAACAAATCTATTCCAACCATAACTTAATCAACTTGTATTGTATATTATGTAATCTTGAGATACCATAGACACGTATACAATGTTTCGACCTATCATGTCGACACATCTATATATATTTCAGAACAACCATAGACACTCTATATGTGAATGTTGGAGTTAGCTATACAGGGTTGAGGTTGATTCCAAATTATATATAGTTTGAGTTGTGATCAATACTGAGATACGTATACACTGGGTCGTGGATTGATTTAAGATAATATTTATCGATTTATTTCTGTACATCTAACTGTGGACAACTAGTTGTAGGTTAACAACGAGGACAGCTGACTTAATAAACTTAAAATATCAAAATATATTAAAAGTATTGTAAATATATTTTGAACATACTTTGATATATATGTATATATTGCTATAGGTTCGTGAATCAACCAGTGGCCAAGTCTTACTTCCCGACGAAGTAAAAATCTGTGAAAGTGAGTTATAGTCCCACTTTTAAAATCTAATATTTTTGGGATGAGAATACATGCAGGTTTTATAAATGATTTACAAAATAGACACAAGTACGTGAAACTATATTCTATGGTTGAATTATCGAAATCGAATATGCCCCTTTTTATTAAGTCTGGTAATCTAAGAATTAGGGAACAGACACCCTAATTGACGCGAATCCTAAAGATAGATCTATTGGGCTTAACAAACCCCATCCAAAGTACCGGATGCTTTAGTACTTCGAAATTTATATCATATCCGAAGGGTGTCCCGGAATGATGGGGATATTCTTATATATTCATCTTGTTAATGTCGGTTACCAGGTGTTCACCATATGAATGATTTTTATCTCTATGTATGGAATGTGTATTGAAATATGAAATCTTGTGGTCTATTATTATGATTTGATATATATAGGTTAAACCTATAACTCACCAACATTTTTGTTGACGTTTTAAGCATGTTTATTCTCAGGTGATTATTAAGAGCTTCCGCTGTCGCATACTTAAATAAGGACAAGATTTGGAGTCCATGTTTGTATGATATTGTGTAAAAACAGCATTCAAGAAACTTATTTTGTTGTAACATATTTGTATTGTATACCATTATGTAATGGTCGTGTGTAAACAGGATATTTTAGATTATCATTATTTGATAATCTACGTAAAGCTTTTTAAACCTTTATTGATGAAATAAAGGTTATGGTTTGTTTTAAAATGAATGCAGTCTTTGAAAAACGTCTCATATAGAGGTCAAAACCTCGCAACGAAATCAATTAATATGGAACGTTTTTAATCAATAAGAACGGGACATTTCAGTTGGTACCAGTTCATATACATTATAAACGATTCACAATAGTTGATTACATTGCGAGGTATTTGACCTCTATATGATACATTTTACAAACATTGCATTCGTTTTTAAAAGACAAACTTTCTTTACATCGAAAATTGACAGGCATGCATACCATTTCATAATATCCATTATCCAACTATAAATTGATTTAATAATAATCTTTGATGAACTCAATGACTCGAATGCAACGTTCTTCGAAATATGCTATGAAAGACTCCAAGTAATATCTTTAAAATGAGCAAATGCACAGCGGAAGATTTCTTTAACACCTGAGAATAAACATGCTTTAAAGTGTCAACCAAAAGGTTGGTGAGTTCATTAGTTTATCATAATCATTTATTTCCATCATTTTAATAGACCACAAGAATTTCATTTTCAGTTCTCATAAATATATGTCCCATGCATAGAGACAAAAATAATCATTCATATGGTGAACACCTGGTAACCGACATTAACTAGATACATATAAGAATATCCCCTATCATTCCGGGATCCTCCTTCGGACATGATATAAATTTCGAAGTACTAAAGCATCCGGTACTTTGGATGGGGTCTGTTAGGCCCAATAGATCTATCTTTAGGATTCGCGTCAATTAGGATGTCTGTTCCCTAATTCTTAGATTACCAGACTTAATAAAAAGGGGCATATTCGATTTCGATAATTCAACCATAGAATGTAGTTTCACGTACTTGTGTCTGTTTCGTAAAACATTTATAAAAGTTGCGCATGTATTCTCAGCCCAAAAATATAAAGGGTAAAAAGGCAAATGAAACTCACCATACTGTATTTCGTAGTAAAAACACATATAACGTCATTGAACAAGTGCAAGGTTGACCTCGGATTCACGAACCTAAATTAATTATATATATTTATATGTTGGTCAATATTTGTCCAACAAATTAGGTCAAGTCATAGTGTACCACAATCCTAATGCTCGAGACTAATATGCAAAAGTCAACAAAAGTAAATTTGACTCAAAATAATTTCCAAAAATCTATACATGATTAATATATAGTTTAAATATCGTCGTTTTATATTTTTAAATATTTTTAAAAGATTTATTAGAGTAAATAATATAATTTATTTATTAATAAATAAAATTTTATATTAAATTTATATAATAAAATATACTTTTATATATATTAAGTAATAAAATTTATAGGGTTCATTTAATATCATAAAGATAATATGATAGGTATTATTAAAGTAAGTTATTACACGTAGTAAAATATGTTTGTATCACATATTTATTTGATAAAATAATATCTATAATGATAGTAAGTAAAAGTTGTATTATTTTGTAATAATAATTATTATTATAAAAATATCAATATTTATAATTACTAAGATGACATTATGATAAAACGATAATTCTAATTATGATAAATTTAATATTTACGATAATTTTTAATATTATCTTTAAAATAATAATTCTATTTAAAATAATAATAATAATGATATTTTATAGTAACAATGACATTTCTATTAAAATGATAATTTTTGTTAAAATGATAGTTTTAATACTAACGATACTTTTAATAATAATAGTAATGATAAAAATGATAAGAACGATAATTTTATCTAAATTAATATCTTATAATATTTTAATTTCATCATGATACTCTTACTCATTATTTCCTAATCGTTTCGTTTAATAGCTTTTAATCATCTTTTATATTGTGTTCATAATAATGATAATAATAGTAATCAAAATATTTAGGTGTTACAATTATTTGTTTTAATTACACTAATATTAATAATGATAGTTACTATAATATTATTAACGATAATACTAATAATTATCTTAATGATAATATAGTAATAATAATAATAACAATAACAATAACCATTTTTAAATAATGATATATATATATATATATATATTAATAATGATAATAATAATAATAATAATAATAATAATAATAATAATAATACTAATAATACTAATAATAATAATAATAATAATAATAATAATAATAATAATAATAATAATAATAATAATAATAATAATAATAATAATGATAATTGGATAATAATAATAATAATACTAATTATAACTTTAACGATAATAACGATAGTAATAAAAAAAACAATTTTTAATGATAAATCCCTTTTATTGATAAAGATAATAATAATGATAATAATAAGATAAAACTAGAACGATGATAAAAACGACGATAATAATAATCATTTTTAATAAAAATATCGAAAATTCAATTAATTATAACTTCTAATCCGTTCATCGAAACCATTCGATATCTAAAGGAAAAGTTCTTAATTTTTCGCTAGCTTTCCAAGGACATGCACATCTTATACCTTATCTCAACCGCAAGTGTAACTAATTCAAGATTCAACCTAACCTGTCTAAGGGCAATATCAAAAGTACAAGCATGCATAATCCTAAATACTCGAGCACTAGTCAGGGATACACTATTAGTATGTAAAAGTTAAATTATGAGTACCCACGTATCAATATTGAGATTCAATATTATAGGAAAGGTACGTAGACGCAACGGAAATGATAAACACTATATTGACCTCACGAGCATACCTATGAACCATACTCAATCACCTCCATAGCTATAACCCATAATTTCCTTAATCCTATCCTACTCGAAAAACAATTTCGAAATCACTCGGACAACACTCCGTCGTAATATTTTATGTATACTAATAATATCTTGAAATAATACGGAGTAAATATATATATGTAAATCGATTGAGAGAGTTTAGAGAAAAATATTTTCAAGTTTCTATGAAATAATGAAACCTATTGAATTCTATTTATAATAGATTTTTGAATTATTAAAGTGAATTATTAAAGTATGAATTATTAAAGTGAATTATTAAAGTATGAATTATTAAAGTGAATTATTAAAGTATGAATTATTAAAGTGAATTATTAAAGTATAAAACTATGTACGTATTATACGCGTATAAATATATATAATATTAATTTAAATCGTTATATATATTTAATAAAATAAAATATAAATATCGTTATCTTTATCATACTAGTTAAGTAATGAGTTGTCAAAAGTGGTTCTAGATATTTATAAAAGTTATATACGTTTTAATAATAAAGTTCTTTTTAAACTGAAAACGTTATTGTACATTTGAAACTAAATAGATCAATCGAGTCTTTATGAGATTCAATCTTCCACTATCCTTTGTCTAGTTCTCAATGATTGACAATTTGTTCTTATTTATAAATTACTTTACCGTTTTTCGAATATTGTTAAAATGGAAAGATTTCTCAAATCAACGTGGGCCTTTCAACAGAGACTTGTAATCATAATTTAATATATCTGATAATTCAATCATTTGATCTTATCTTCTAATTCCATTGATAAACATTTTGAAACAGATACAATCATATAAAGTATTTAATCTAATATTTTGTTTACGTTTCAAGTTATAATATATATACACATATACATATATAATCATATTCGTTTAATGGTTCGTGAATCGTTGGAACTTGGTCGAGGTTGAATGAATGTATGAACATAGTTTAAAATTCTTGAAATTTAACTTAACAAATATTGCTTATTGTGTCGGAAACATATAAAGATTAAAGTTTAAATTTGGTTGGAAATTTCCGAGTTGTCACAGTACCTACCCGTTAAAGAAATTTCGTCCCAAAATTTAAGTGGAAAGGTCGTGAATGATAATAAGTATGTTTTCATGATACATACGGGCTGAAAATTAGAGTTTTATCATCAGCGAATAATTTGGATAAACAATCCATTTATATGAAGAGTATGAATGAAGCTAACATAGAATAGTGAAATGAGTAAGTGTAGATTCATCTTATCATTTGACGTAGATATGATTGATTCCCAGATTTCAAGGGATTTGAAGAAAATCTTCTTAATAAGATTTGACTCTCCGGTAATCAAGGAAATTAGGATCCGCTTTAAATGCGATCGTCCATTTTAATTATTCTGTCAGAGATTTTCTTATAAATTCACCTCCTTCGTTTCCTTACAACTCACACCTTCTGTTGATGCATTTTATGCAAGTCCCTAGACATCTACCCACGTCCATTGCAGGTACAACAGTTTACAGGCCACCATGATTGCTCATTATTATCCTGTGTTTGTATGTGGTTACAGGAACTGCAGGAAAGAGATTTAGATGTTTGACTATGTTAGACTTAGTCAGACGTACGAGTGAAGCCTCACTAGTACGGATGACAGGCTCATACGCACGGTTAATGCTGATCTAAGTCACAATTACAACCTAAATCAGAAGACACGAGTGAGTGATCACCCGTACGGCTGATGAAGCCAACTCGTACGTGTGATGAATGAATCGTATGGGTGAGTCAACATCAGGGGTATATAAAGTCTTATGTTCTTCATTTTAGGTTAAGCCTCTTATTTGTTACACACACTCAGATCTAGTGAACTCCTCCGATTCTCTCTCAGTCCAAATCACCCATGTGGTGAATAATAGCTCTAGGTGTTGATCTAATCACACTTGATTTAGTTGTGGTTTGACTAAATTAATCAAAAAAAAAACTTAACCTATTCACTAGAGGGTTTGATTCACTTATTCTGCCATTGTGTGAGTTAAATCTGTTAATTTCTAAGTTTCTAGTCATATTTCATCAACTTCTATTCTTTCCCCCTCAACTCATATTTTAAAGTATTCATCAATATGCTCCATCCAGCTCTGATTCTCGATATACTTCTAACTTTCATATCGGTCATTCTTCTTTTTCATCTACCGCCGGAAGAATCTATTTACTTCTACTATACTCTTGGGTTTATAGTGTTTCTAGTTCTCCCGTGTCTTTATATTGCTATATGCATCTATATATGGTTTATAATTTCTGGTTTGTCGTTGGGCTTTATATGTTCCCTTATATTTCAAAGTCTCTGCTTTTGTCTTCTATAATCATTATCATTCACAGTTAATGCTCTCTTTTATTTGCTGCAATTTATACCCCAATTTCTATTTCGGAGTTTTGTCCTTTCGTTTCTTCTTCTTGCGATTAAGCACCGCTTGTAATGGTTCAGAATTCATAGATATGAATTTCGGAATGAACATTGTTAATGTTCTAGGAAGGAAATTGTGATGGCACGATCTTGACTTGTCAAATTACTAGAATACCTTGGAAAAGGACGAATCATCAAGAAATATTTTCTTGATATTTTAGAGGTTAAATAGAATACAAGAGTCGTATAACATGGCACATGATGATGTTATGATCTGTGAATCATCACGTTCCATTTATAAACTCATCATGACTTACTGTAATATAATCACATTAATCAAGTGTCATTATATTATACTAATTCATGCTTTAGTTCTCAACACTACTTCAAAATATTCCTATTTTAAACTTGAATCTTTCAGAATTTAGAAACTAAAATAGTTTCTTTTATGATGTAATACAGATAGCGCGAAGAGGTAAATGATTTCAAATAAGAAAAATTAAGAAAATATCTTCAGAAATATGGAGGATATTTATAATGAAAGATATGATGATATTTTAGAATTTCTAATATCAGAGGATGATGAAGAATATTGTCCGCAGGGGTTTAGAGTTAGGAGCAAGGTATTCGTTAATGACTTCAGCATGTACTGAATCATTTGGATCCTTTAAAGTCAGGTTCAGTCTTTGTAATTTGTCCACAGCCTCCTTCCTACTTTGCTCAATCCGTTTTCCAGTTCCAAAACTTCTCTTTTTCTGCGCTTTGCCAGCACACTTCATCATTATCATCCAGCTTTTACCATTTAAAGTCGTTTATAGTTTTTGCTGCTTCATCAGCATTTTTTCCATTTTCGGAGAACCAATTCGTAGTTCGGAGTGTTTTTCAGAAACTTCACATTCAAATTAAGTCCAGAAGATAGACGTTATATATACACATATAACTGTTGGCGCAGACATGCTGCAAGATTTCAAAATACTGATTGCTAATTCCCAATGATTCGTATGGCAATTCTCATTACAAGATGCGAATGAGTAAATGATGGGGTTTCAATGAATAATTATGATGACTTTTTGGAGAGGCTAAAGTCAAAGGGTAATGAAGTTGTTGGTACATCTGCTAATAATATGGTGAAATGTAAAAGGTTCCCTGGTAACGATGGTGTATATCTCAAGGTTATAATAAGGTTAGTCTGACTGAAAAGTCGAAGTTGAATTGCTGGAGCTGTGACAAAACTGGCTACTTTGAATAGGAGTCGCAAAGTTATTTTTGCTAATAAATGCCAAAGAATCTGACGCGGATACGTTGTTTAAACTTTTACTTTGGTTTCAAGAGTTTTTCGGGTACATAACTGTGGGTAACATGTGGTTGGATCATCATCTCGATTGCTCATCATTCGAAGCGTCTTCAGAAATTTTCGAAGGGTTTGAACACAGATTGTAATCGTTAACATATATTTGATGTTCTAACACAGTTTTGAAGTCAAAATATAGCTTGTGAAAGATGTAAGGATCTAAGAGTGATGATTTTGGTCATATCTCAAGTTAAATTTTGAGATTTCAAAATCAGAATATGTAATTAAATTTTGAATGAGTATGGTTGTTTTGATTTCTATAAAAGAATGTATATTGTTGTGAAAGTAGGGAGTATAATGGATGATTTGCTGAATCAGATTCGAAGAATGTAACATATTAATTGTGAATTTATATATCTCTCGGGTATTACCTACCCGTTAAAAAAAAATTTCACAATTAATATTTTGTACAAAAGAATTTTATTACAGTCTTTATGAAAATATATATGTGTATATTTTCTTCAGATGTAACATAGATTTAATGAGTTAATGTTAAATTAAACTCATTTGATTTACGATTGAAACTTGAATTGAATAATCCCTAAAGGCTTTAAAAAGTACATAACTTTTACGCAGTATTTCTTTAATGACATTGAAATTATGAATCAATACTTCGTTATTTGTTGATGTATGGTGTTCGGTTCGTGGAATTCTTGTGAATTTCGCAAAGTACGAATGATGTTATCTGAAAAGTTTCGGGTACATTGATGATGAAAGTGTAAAATCAAATATATACTTGATTTATTATGAATTGGAATAGTTAACGCTGGTTAAGTTGCGGCCGAAGGACGTACATTATTGCGTATTTGTAATATGAATTAACCGAGTAGTTAAGATTCACACACAATAGCTTAGCACTGAAAGATTTATTTCAATATATATATGTATATATATATATATATATATATATATATATATATATAATATACATATAATTTCTTTAGAGGAAATGAGTTAATTCTTCATAACTCGTTGATACAATATAAACGTTATTGATTCGTAATGATGTCCACAGTGATTCTTGAACTGACGGAGTTTGTGATGTTATCGGTGTTGTTGATTCGGATGTTGACTGTACTGACGATGCTGGCAACGCTGATGGTACTATTGATGTTGTTGGTAAAGCAAGTTTAGCTTGTTAATCACACACCATTTTTGTCAGGGTTTCTACTCTTCCTTCCATCATTTTGGTTCGCTTAACTGATTTATGGTTAGGGCTAGATTAGATAATCTCTAAGACTTTAGAGATTACATAATCGCCGCGGAATGTTTCTCCAATGAAGTTATGAATTAATACTTCGTCAGTTATTGTTGTTGGTACTCCTTGGTATCTATGGTGCGTATGACGTTGATGCTCGTGGGACAGATTGTGAAGTTGAGGTTTACGACGCGGTTGTGGTTGGAGGTGGTAATGGTACTGTTGGCGTTGATGATGGTGGTACTGATTATGCTGCTGATGCTGCTGCTGGTGTTTGTAATCTCTGCACCATATTCTCCAAAGCCACTACCCGAGCGCGAAGCTCGTTGACTTCTTCTATTACACCGGGGTGATTGTCGGTTCGGACGAGCGGATAAATAAAATCTAAAATTTGATGTAATATATAATCGTGACGAGATACTCTGGAAATGAGCGAGAAAATGGTGTTTCGGACAGGTTCGCCGGTAAGTGCTTCAGGTTCTTCATCAAGAGGGCAATGTGGTGGATGGAAGGGATCACCTTCTTCTTGTCTGCAATGATTGAGGAGTCTACGAACCCATCCCCAATTCATCCAGAATAGGTGATGACTGATTGGTTGATCTATTCCGGTCACACTGCTTTCGGAGCTTGAATGGGATTCCATTTCGGAATCTGAGTGACTTAAACTGATGACGAATTCCATTTCGTACGATTGGATAAAGGATTTTTTTTTTCGATATGAAATGATTTTGGCTAACGGATGGTATTCTAATTACATAGAATATATATATATATATATATATATATATATATATATATATATATATATATATATATATATATATATATATATATATATATATATATATATATATATATATATATATATATATATATAGATCAAAAGATTTCGTAGATTACGGAGGACTTTGCGGGATATGTCAGGCAAAGTTTAAAGTAACAGATACGATAAGATATGATTTAGCAGATATGCTAAGATATGAATTTTTGTCTATACATTATTCATGCAATCAATACAGCAAAGTAGCCAGTTTTGTCACAGCTCCAGCAAGTCAACTTCGACTTTTCAGTCAGACTAACCTTATTATAACCTTGAGATATACACCATCGTTACCAGGGAACCTTTTACATTCCACCACATTATTAACAGATGTATCAACAACTTCATTACCCTTTGACTTTAGCCTCTCCAAAAAGTCATTATAATTATTCATTGAAACCCCCATCATTTACTCATTCGCATCTTGTAATGAGAATTTCCATACGAATCATTGGGAATTAGCAATCAGTATTTTGAAATCTTGCAGCATGTCTACGCCAACAGTTATATGTGTATATATAACGTCTATCTTCTGGACTTAATTTGAATGTGAAGTTTCTGAAAAACACTCCGAACTACGAATTGGTTCTCCGAAAATGGAAAAATACTGATGAAGCAGCAAAAAAAACTATAAACGACCTTAACAGTAAAAGTTTGATGATAATGAATAGGTGTGCTGGCAAAGCGCAGAAAAAGAGAAGTCTTGGAACTGGAAAACGGATTGAGCAAAGTAGGAAGGAGGTTGTGAACAAATTACAAAGACTGAACCTGACTTTAAAGGATCCAAATAATTCAGTATCTGCTGAAGTCATTAATGAATACCTTGCTCCTGACTCTAAACCCCTGCGGACAATATTCTTCATCATCCTCTGATATTAGAAATTCTAAAATATCATCATATCTTTCATTATAAATATCCTCCATATTTCTGAAGATATTTTCTTAATTTTTCTTATTTGAAATCATTTACCTCTTCGCGCTATCTGTATTACATCATAAAAAAAACTATTTTAGTTTCTAAATTCTGAAACATTCAAGTTTAAAATAGGAATATTTTGAAGTAGTATTGGGAACTGAAGCATGAATTAGTATAATATAATGACACTTGATCAATGTGATTATATTACAGTAAGTCATGCTGAGTTTCTAAATGGAACGTGATGATTCACAGATCATAACATCATCATGTGCCATGTTATACGACTCTTGTATTCTATTTAACCTCTAAAATATCAAGAAAATATTTCTTGATGATTCGGCCTTTTCTAAGGTATTTTAGTAATTTGACAAGTCAAGATCGTGCCATCACAATTTCCTTCCAAGAACATTAACAATGTTCATTTCGAAATTCATATCTGTGAATTCTGGACCATTACAAGCGGTGCTTAATAACAAGAAGAAGAAACGAAAGGACAAAACTCCGAAATAGAAATTGGGGTATAAATTGCAGCAAATAAAAGAGAGCATTAACTGTGAATGATAATGATTATAGAAGACAGAAGCAGAGACTTTGAAATATAAGGGAACATATAAATCCCAACGACAAACCAGAAATTATAAACCATATATATCGATGCATATAGCAATATAAAGACACGGGAGAACTAGGAACACTATAAACCCAAGAGTATAGTAGAAGTAAATAGATTCTTCCGGCGGTAGATGAAAAAAAGAAGAATGACCGATATGAAAGTTAGAAGTATATCGAGAATCAGAACTGGATGGAGCATATTGATGAATACTTTAAAATATGAGTTGAGGGGGAAAGAATAGAAGATGATGAAACATGACTAGCAAATTAGAAATCAACAGATTTAACTCACACAATGGCAGAATAAGTGAATCAAACCCTCTAGTGAATAGGTTAAGTTTTTTTTTGATTAATTTAGTCAAACCACAACTAAATCAAGTGTGATTAGATCAACACCTAGAGCTATTATTCACCACCTGGGTGATTTGGACTGAGAGAGAATCGAAGGAGCTCACTAGATCTGAGTGTGTGTAACAAATGAGAGGCTTAACCTAAAATGAAGAACATAAGACTTTATATACCCCTGCTGTAACGACCCGGACTTTTCCAATCATGATAAGCAATCCAAATTGTTGAGACTTGTGTTTTTGAAAAGAGTTTTACACAACGTTTGACCGTCCAATTTGACCGATGATATCACGAACTATATAACATACGATAATTATATGTTTGTATATATTTAACATGATCTAAGGATGGTTTAACATCTCATTGTGTACTAATGACAATGAGTTATAAGTATATTTTGAAACTACTAACTTAAGTTTTCAAAACGATAACTATACGTAACATTCTTTGATATATATATACTTATAACCTATAATGCTTATACATGTATCGTATATATAATGTATTTAATCACTTTTTAAGGACTTAAATACATAAAACAATATAAGTATATTCACAAAAGATAGCTATATTTGAATTCTCATTCCGTTTCCTCAAGATTTCTATACGTATATCTAGGGTATATGTACCCGTATCATACCCAGCTTCTATATGTATTTACTATTGGTATATACACATCAAATCAACATCCTAATCAACATTATTACTGACCTAGATATGAGGTAACTAGGATTTGTCAAGTAGTATGAATTATTAGTAAGAAAACAAAATTAGGAATCCTTTTCTTTCTTTATAAACTAAAAACATTTTTATGAATGAACACCATTTCTTCACTCCATTTTCTCATACCTACACCCTCATTTCTCTCTCAAAATACTCCTAACTTCATACTTGATCATCTACAAGAATTTTCCCCATCATTTAGCTTCAATTACAAGCCTTAAAAACCATAAGAAAACTCTCTCAAGAACATATCAAAATAACCACCCATTTGAAGAAGTATACTTCCAACCTTTTGATCTAACTCCACCACTCTTTGATTCCAAGATTTTTTCTTATCTCTTACAGTAACTTTGTCCAAGTAACTTGAGGTAGTAACCTTGTTCATAATCTTGTTCGATTCATAATTATATAGCTATCTTATTTTATGTTGTAAAATTTTAACAACAAGAACATAGTTTGAATGATTTCAAACTTGTTTGCAAACTAAATAGATCCTTCTAACTTAACTTTTAAAACACTTCAAGACCTTTAATATATCATAATGATATGCTAACTTAACAAGATATAACTTGGTTTTACAAAGAACACCTTAAAAACTGAATCTACGTCGTCGGAGTGCAACCGGGGGCTGTTTTGGGTTGGATAATTAAAAACCATCTTGAACTTTGAATTGGAAGTTCATGTTCTGGAAAAATGATATTTCTTATGAATATGTTAACACATAAAAATTTCATGGTTTAACTCAAAGTGTAAGTATTTTTAGAAAAATGATCATTAAATGTTGTTTTTATGATGGAAAATGATCACTTTCATAAGTTTTACCAAAGTTTGACCTATAACCTGTGATTTCGAATACAAACTAAGGTATTTTCAGTTCATATTCTTAAAATTTGACTCGATCCAAGGAAGTGGCAAGTTGAACCAACAAAATGGAGTTGTAATGAAGAAACTACGACTAAAACAAGATTGGGTATCCGAAGCTAGTTTAGCTACGAAAATATTTGGAGATAAAGTAAATTAATCATATCTTTTCTAATTAATATGATATTTTATATATAATTACTTATGATTTGATTTTATATATTTTAGGACCACCCATAAACAACACGAGAAGATTAATCATAAGACCTCATGATTGTACGCAACACGTCATTTGACATCACGGTACTTTATGTACGCAACACGTTATTTGACAACATGGTACCATGGGTCGAGATTAATTCTAATCAATACGAATACGATGGGGTCTTTATTTATTTTATTGAGCAACTAATTGTGGACCACTAACATCGGACTGCTAACTACGGACTAAGAAAATATTAAAAGTATTAAAAGTGTATATATATATATATATATATATATATATATATATATATATATATATATATATATATATATATATATGTAACGATTACTTGAAAAGAAAATATGTTGATATATTATATATATATGGTTAGGTTCGTGATATCTATCGGAGACCAAGTCGAGTTAAATATCTTCAAGGCAAAAGTGAGTATATAGTCCCACTTTTAAACTCTAAATATTTCGGGATGAGAATACATGCATTTTATGATTTACGTTATGGACACAAGTGATTAAAAATATATATTCTACGTTGAGTTGTACCACTGGCATACTTCCCTGTAGCTTGGTAACTACTATTTACATGTGGTATTGTAAACGCGAATCCTGTTGATAGATCTATCGGGCCTGACAACCCCAACCAGACTGGACGACCAGTATTCAACGGTTGCACAGTACTTCGTTTCGGTGACTACACTTGGTACAGTGTAGTGAGATTTCATAATAAAGGAAATATGCAACGTTGATTAAATGTTAAGTATGGTTATCAAGTGCTCAACCACTTAGAATATTTTTATTAAAACGTTTATGTATATGAAATCTTGTGGTCTATATTTATAATGCTGCTAGCATTAAACCTATATCTCACCAACTTTATGTTGACTTTTAAAGCATGTTTATTCTCAGGTTCCTAGAAGTCATCCGCTGTTAGAATATATGTTAGAGAAACCATGTGCATGGAGTCATACATGTTTTATTCGAGGAAGCATTGCATTCACAAAATCATCATCGTGTATTTATTTTGACTGCATTGTCAATGGAAGTATTCTTGTAAACTGTTATTTACAGTGATTGTCTATATGTAGAAATCATCAGATATCGAAAACATTGAATTTTAAATATTCATTTATGGTATATCTTTTCAAAAGAATGCAATGTTTATAAAACGTATCATATAGAGGTCAAATGCCTCGCGATGTAATCATATGTTATTGTATTCGTCCCTATAGATTGGGTCGGGTCATTTCATGTGGTATCAGATCGGTGGTCTTAGCGAACTAGGTCTGCATTAGTGTGTCTAACTGATAAGTCGTTAGGATGCATTAGTGAGTCTGGACTTCGACCGTGTCTGCATGTCAAAAGTTTTGCTTATCATTTTGTGTCGAAAACCATCTACTTATCATCTGTAGGAAATTACCTGCTTATCATCTTAAGTCTAAACGCGTCTTACTGCATTCATTGCATGAATGGTGTATAGACAAAATTCATATCTTAGCGTATTTGCTAATTCATATCTACGCGTATCTGTTACTGTAAACTTTGTCTGACATATTCCGTAAATCCCTCCGTAATCTATGAGATCTTTTGTTCTATATATGTGGATATTCTATATAATTAGAATACCACCCGATAGCCGGAAAATCATTTCATATCGAAAAATCCTTTATTCAATCATACGAAATGGAACTCGTCACTAGTTGAAGTCCCTCGGATTCCGATATGGAATACCACTCAAGCTCCGAAAGCAATGTGACCGGAATGGATCAACCAATCAGTCATCATCTATTTTGGATGGATTGGGGATGGGTTCGTAGCCTCCCTAATCATTAGAGACAAGAAGAAGGTGATCCCTTCCATCCACCAAATTGCCCTCTTGACGATGAACCTGAAGCACTTACCGGCGAACCTGTTCGAAAAACCATTTTCTCTCTCATTTCCAGAGTATCTCGTCACGATTATATACTACATCAAATTCTAGATTTTATTTATCCGCTCGTCCGAACCGACAATCCCCCCGGTGTAATAGAAGAAGTCAACGAGCTTCGCACTCGGGTAGTGGCTTTGGAGAATACGGTACGAAGGTTACAAACACCATCAGCAGCACCAGCAGCATAACCAGTACCGTCAATAACATCAACATCACAAGCCTCAACAACCTAAGCACCAGCAGCATCACCAGCATCAACATTATCACCATCATCAACATCAACAGGATCATTACCACCACCAACAATCACATCCGCATCACACGCCTCAATATCACCATCCGTACCTCGGATATAAACGTCACACGCACCATAGATACCAAGAAGTACCAACAACAACAAACGATGAAGTATTGATTCATAACTTCATCGGAGAAACATTCTATGGTGATTATGTAATCTCTAAAGACATAGAGATTACCTATTTCTGCCTTAACCATAAATCAGATGAGTGGACAGAAATGATAAAAGGAAGAGTAGAAACCCCGACAAGAATGATGCGTAAGGTACAAGCTAGACTTGTTTTACCAACAGCATCAGCAGTACCCTTAGCGTCACCAACACAGTCAGTACTGTCAACATCGTTAGAATCGTCAGCAACTTTAACATCACAAGCTCCACCAATTCAAGAATCACCGTGGACATCATCAATAACGCGTATATTGCATCAATGAGTTATGAAGTATTAACTCATTCTTCTGAAGAATTTATATAAATATTTTATATATATGAATTCGGAAACCAAAATAAATCTTTTCGTACTAAGCTATTAAGTATGAATTGAAAAAGGGTAGATACTACTCGTTTAAATTCATACTACAAATATGCAATGATGTACGTCCTTCGTCAGCAACTTAATCATCGTTAACTACAATCCCTGTTTCAATTCAATGAATTTCGTTTTATAATAAACCAAGTGTATTATTCAATAATATGTTTGATTTTACACTTTCATCTTCAATGTACTCGAAGCTTACTGGGAAACAACATTCATATCTTGCGAAGTTAGCAAGAGTTCAATGAGTATCAGCATGATTCACTAAGGAAATATATATAAGAATAAATAATGAAGTATTGATCCATAACTTCATTAATATTCTGTGAAGAATATGTGGTTCCTAATCGTTTTAGAGATTACTTATTCTAGCTCAAACCGAAAATTAAATGAGTCTAATATTATATTGACTTATTAAATTCATGATTACATCTGAAGAAGATATATATGTACATATATTTTCATAACGATTGTAATAAAATTCTCTGGTACAAAACATTACTTGTGAAATTTTTTTTAACGGGTAGGTAATACCCGAGAGATATATAAATTCACAATTAATATGATTATATTCTTCGACTCTGATTCAACAATCATCAACTATACTCACAATAATATACATTCTTTTATAGAAATCAAAACAATCATTCTCATCCAAATTTGATTACGACAAAACGAAATCCAAGTTAAGACTTAACAAAAGACATCACTCTTAGGACTCTAACATCTTTCAAAACTATACTTTGACTTCAAAACTATGCTAGAACATCATTCGATTCTTCGAACCCAGAAAAATATTTGTATCATTCAAAGTCCTAAAACATCATATGTATATTAACAATTACAATCTATGATCAAACCCTTCGAAATTCCTGAAGACACTTCAAATAATGGACAAATCACAATGATGAAATCTACCTTCAAAGGATTCAAATGATTCAGTGTCTGCTGAAACCGTTAGTAAGAACCTTACTCCTTATTCTAAACCTTCACAGACAGATTTTTCGCGTCATTCCCTGATCTTAGATATTCTAAGATATCATCGTATTTTTCATTATAAATATATCCGATATTCCTGAAGATATATTCCCAACTATCCTCATCAAAAATCATTTATCTCTTCACAATATTTGCGTTACAACATAAAAGAAACTGTGTTAGTTTCTAAATTCTGAAAAATTTGAGTTTAAAATATGAATGTTTTGAAGTAGTGTTGGAAACTGAAGCATGAAATAGTATAATATAATGACACTTGATCAACGTGATTATATTACAGTAATTCATGCTGAGTTTCTAAATAGAACATAATGATTCACAGATCATAACGTCATCATGTGCCATGTTACACAACTCTTACATTCTACCCAATCTCCAAACATATTAAGAACATATCTCCTTGATAATTCTATCTTTTCGGACATTCTGGTAACTTACCAAATCAAGATCGTGCAATTACTATTTCCTTCTTAGAACATTAACTATGTTTATTTCAAAACCATACCTACGAATTCCGGACCATTATTCGCTTGACTCGAAGTCGGGAAGAGGAAACAGAAGTATGGAACTGTTGAATATAAAAGAAAATATAAAGCTCGACAACAACAAATAAATTACAAACTGTGTATATCAATACGTATTGCAACGTAAAGGCGCGGGAGAATTAACAATACTATAACCCCAAGGTAATAGTAGAAATAAATAAAATCCTCCGGAGGTAGATGAAAAAGAAGAATGACAGAGATGAAAGTTAAGAGTATATCCAGGATCAGTACTGGATGAAGCATACTGATAAATGTTTTAAAGTATGAATTGAGGGAGGAAGAATAGAAGGTATGAGTTGTAAGGAAATGAAGGGAGGTGGATTTATAGTAAAAGATCTGACAGAGCAATCAAAATAGATGATCGCATTTAAAGCGGATTCTAATTTCCTTGATTATCGAAGAATCAAATCTCATTATGAAGATTTTACTCCAAATCTCTTGAACTTGGAAATCAATCCTATCTACGTCAAAAGATATGACGAATCTATACCTACTCATTTCACCCTTTGGTGATAGCCTCACTCGTACTCTTCACAAAAATCAAATTGCTTTATCAATATTACTTGATGCTAATAAAACTCTAATTTCCAACTCGTATACGTCATGAAAACATACTTATTGTCAGCCATGACCATCCCATTCAAATTTCGGGACGAAATTTATTTAACGGGTAGGTACTGTAACGACCCGGACTTTTCCAATCATTTTATACTTATGAGATTAATATTTACATAAATTAAACCTTGCCAACATGATAAGCAATCCAAATTGTTGAGACTTGTGTTTTTGAAAAGAGTTTTACACAACGTTTGACCGTCCAATTTGACCGATGATATCACGAACTATATAACATACGATAATTATACGTTTGTATATATTTAACATGATCTAAGGATGGTTTAACATCTCATTGTGTACTAATGACAATGAGTTATAAGTATATTTTGAAACTACTAACTTAAGTTTTCAAAACGATAACTATACGTAACATTCTTTGATATATATATACTTATAACCCATAATGCTTATACATGTATCGTATATATAATGTATTTAATCACTTTTTAAGGACTTAAATACATAAAACAATATAAGTATATTCACAAAAGATAGCTATATTTGAATTCTCATTCCGTTTCCTCAAGATTTCTATACGTATATCTAGGGTATATGTACCCGTATCATACCCAGCTTCTATATGTATTTACTATTAGTATATACACATCAAATCAACATCCTAATCAACATTATTACTGACCTAGATATGAGGTAACTAGAATTTGTCAAGTAGTATGAATTATTAGTAAGAAAACAAAATTAGGAATCCTTTTCTTTCTTTATAAACTAAAAACGTTTTTATGAATGAACACCATTTCTTCACTCCATTTTCTCATACCTACACCCTCATTTCTCTCTCAAAATACTCCTAACTTCATACTTGATCATCTACAAGAATTTTCCCCATCATTTAGCTTCAATTACAAGCCTTAAAAACCATAAGAAAACTCTCTCAAGAACATATCAAAATAACCACCCATTTGAAGAAGTATACTTCCAACCTTTTGATCTAACTCCACCACTCTTTGATTCCAAGATTTTTTCTTATCTCTTACAGTAACTTTGTCCAAGTAACTTGAGGTAGTAACGTTGTTCATAATCTTGTTCGATTCATAATTATATAGCTATCTTATTTTATGTTGTAAAATTTTAACAACAAGAACATAGTTTGAATGATTTCAAACTTGTTTGCAAACTAAATAGATCCTTCTAACTTAACTTTTAAAACACTTCAAGACCTTTAATATATCATAATGATATGCTAACTTAACAAGATATAACTTGGTTTTACAAAGAACACCTTAAAAACTGAATCTACGTCGTCGGAGTGCAACCGGGGGCTGTTTTGGGTTGGATAATTAAAAACCATCTTGAACTTTGAATTGGAAGTTCATGTTCTGGATAAATGATATTTCTTATGAATATGTTAACACATAAAAATTTCATGGTTTAACTCAAAGTGTAAGTATTTTTAGAAAAATGATCATTAAATGTTGTTTTTATGATGGAAAATGATCACTTTCATAAGTTTTACCAAAGTTTGACCTATAACCTGTGATTTCGAATACAAACTAAGGTATTTTCAGTTCATATTCTTAAAATTTGACTCGATCCAAGGAAGTGGCAAGTTGAACCAACAAAATGGAGTTGTAATGAAGAAACTACGACTAAAACAAGATTGGGTATCCGAAGCTACTTTAGCTACGAAAATATTTGGAGATAAAGTAAATTAATCATATCTTTTCTAATTAATATGATATTTTATATATAATTACTTATGATTTGATTTTATATATTTCAGGACCACCCATAAACAACACGAGAAGATTAATCATAAGACCTCATGATTGTACGCAACACGTCATTTGACAACACGGTACTTTATGTACGCAACACGTTATTTGACAACATGGTACCATGGGTCGAGATTAATTCTAATCAATATGAATACGATGGGGTCTTTATTTATTTTATTGAGCAACTAATTGTGGACCACTAACATCGGACTGCTAACTACGGACTAAGAAAATATTAAAAGTATTAAAAGTGTATATATATATATATATATATATATATATATATATATATATATATATATATATATATATATATATATATATATATATATATATATATATATATGTAACGATTACTTGAAAAGAAAATATGTTGATATATTATATATATATGGTTAGGTTCGTGATATCTATCGGAGACCAAGTCGAGTTAAATATATTCAAGGCAAAAGTGAGTATATAGTCCCACTTTTAAACTCTAAATATTTCGGGATGAGAATACATGCATTTTATGATTTACGTTATGGACACAAGTGATTAAAAATATATATTCTACGTTGAGTTGTACCACTGGCATACTTCCCTGTAGCTTGGTAACTACTATTTACATGTGGTATTGTAAACGCGAATCCTGTTGATAGATCTATCGGGCCTGACAACCCCAACCGGACTGGACGACCAGTATTCAACGGTTGCACAGTACTTCGTTTCGGTGACTACACTTGGTACTGTGTAGTGAGATTTCATAATAAAGGGAATATGCGACGTTGATTAAATGTTAAGTATGGTTATCAAGTGCTCAACCACTTAGAATATTTTTATTAAAACGTTTATGTATATGAAATCTTGTGGTCTATATTTATAATGCTGCTAGCATTAAACCTATATCTCACCAACTTTATGTTGACGTTTAAAGCATGTTTATTCTCAGGTTCCTAGAAGTCTTCCGCTGTTAGAATATATGTTAGAGAAACCATGTACATGGAGTCATACATGTTTTATTAGAGGAAGCATTGCATTCACAAAATCATCATCGTGTATTTATTTTGACTGCATTGTCAACGGAAGTATTCTTGTAAACTGTTATTTACAGTGATTGTCTATATGTAGAAATCATCAGATGTCGAAAACATTGAATTTTAAATATTCATTTATGGTATATCTTTTCAAAAGAATGCAATGTTTATAAAACGTATCATATAGAGGTCAAATGCCTCGCGATGTAATCATATGTTATTGTATTCGTCCCTATAGATTGGGTCGGGTCGTTTCACCTGCTGTTGACACACCCATACGATTCATTCATCACACGTACGAGTTGGCTTCATCAACCGTACAGGTGATCACTCACTCGTGTCTTATCATTTAGGTTGTAATTGTGACTTAGCTCAGCATCAACCATGCGTATGAGCCTGTCAGCCGTACTAGTGAGGCTTCACTCGTACGTCTGACTAAGTCTAACATAGTCAAACATCTAAATCTCGCTCCTGCAGTTCCTGTAACCACATACAAACACGGATAGGATAATAACGAGCAATCATGGTGGCCTGTAAACTGTTGTACCTGCAATGGACGTGGGTAGATGACTAGGGACTTGCATAAAATGCATCAACAGAAGGTGTGAGTTGTAAGGAAATGAAGGAGGTGAATTTATAAGAAAATCTCCGACAGAACAATTAAAATGGAAGATCGCATTTAAAGCGGATCCTAATTCCCTTGATTACCGGAGAGTCAAATCTTATTAAGAAGATTTTCTTCAAATCCCTTGAAATCTGGGAATCAATCATATCTAAGTCAAATGATAAGATGAATCTACACTTACTCATTTCACTCTTCTATGTTAGCTTCATTCGTACTCTTCATATAAATGGATTGTTTATCCAAAGTATTCGCTGATGATAAAACTCTAATTTTCAGCCCGTATGCATCATGAAAACATACTTATTATCATTCACGACCTTTCCACTCAAATTTCGGGACGAAATTTCTTTAACGGGTAGGTACTGTGACAACCCGGAAATTTCCAACCAAATTTAAACTTTAATCTTTATATGTTTCCGATACGATAAGCAATATTTGTTAAGTTAAATTTCAAGAATTTTAAACTATGTTCATACATTCATTCAACCTCGACCAAGTTCCAACGATTCACGAACCATTAAACGAATATGATTATATATGTATATGTGTATATATATATTATTACTTGAAATGTAAACAAAATATTAGATTAAATACTTTATATGATTGTATCTGTTTCAAAATGTTTATCAATGGAATTAGAAGATAAGATCAAATGATTGAATTATCAGATATATTGAATTATGATTACAAGTCTCTGTTGAAAGGCCCACGTTGATTTGAGAAATCTTTTCATTTTAACAATATTCTAAAAATGGTAAAGTGATTTATAAATATGAACAAATTGTCAATTATTGAGAACTAGACAAAGGATAGTGGAAGATTGAATCTCATAAAGACTCGATTGATCTATTTAGTTTCAAACGTACAAAAACGTTTTCAGTTTAAAAAGAACTTTATTATTAAAACGTATATAACTTTTATAAATATCTAGAACCACTTTTGACAACTCATTACTTAACTAGTATGATAAAGATAAAGATAACGATATTTATATTTTATTTTATTAAATATATATAACGATTTAAATTAATATTATATATATTTATACGCGTATTATACGTACATAGTTTTATACTTTTACTATACTTAAACTTTACCTTTACTTTATTTTTACTTTACTTTAACTTTAATAATTCATACTTTAATAATTCACTTTAATAATTCATACTTTAATAATTCACTTTAATAATTCATACTTTAATAATTCACTTTAATAATTGATACTTTAATAATTCACTTTAATAATTCAAAAATCTATTATAAATAGAATTCAATAGGTTTCATTATTTCATAGAAACTTGAAAATAGTTTTCTCTAAACTCTCTCAATCGATTTACATATATATATATTTACTCCGTATTATCTCAAGATATTATTAGTATACATAAAATATTACGACGGAGTGCTGTCCGAGTGATTTCGAAGTTGTTTTTTTCGAGTGGGATAGGATTAAGGAAATTATGGGTTATAGCTATGGAGGTGATTGAGTATGGTTCATGGGTATGCTCGTGAGGTCAATATAGCGTTTATCATCTCCGTTGCGTTTATGTACCTTTCCTGCAATATTGAATCTCAATATTGATATGTGAGTACTCATAATTTAATTTTTACATACTAATAGTGTATCCCTGACTAGTGCTCGAGTATATAGGATTATGCATGCTTGTACTTTTGATATTGCCATTAGATAGGTTATGTTGATTCCTGAATTAGTTACATATACGATTGAGATAAGGTATAAGATATGCATGTCGTTGGAAAGCTAGCGAAAAATAGTTGAATTTTGGTTTAAGAATCACTTGAATCCAAGTAACGGTTAGAAAGTTATGAAATAAACAAATTGCATAATTAATTTCGAAATTAAAATTGCTGATGATAATTAGTGAACTAATTTTATGGGTTATAAAAAGTGGTTATTTGGATTCTACTCGTCGAGTAGATGAATTTTCATATAAAGCACGTCTCGTTTCGTTGAACGGTTGTCAAGTTATGGACAAAAGAAGTTTTGCAAATTTTGATGAAATGTCGAAACGGGAACTGAAATTCTCGCTGATCTGCGTTGTTTCATATATAAAAAAATACCACTGAATTCTTTGATGTAAGGTCTAACAAACGACTCTGGCCGTTTGTCAATTCGAGTTTCGACGATTTTTCTAAAAATCATCAAAGTTGACGGTTTGGTCACATTTTAAAATTCTAAAAAGAGCTGAAACTTTTTTATTTAAAAATGTCAGTTTTGTATCAGTTGTCATGGTCGGCCTGATATGTGTTTACTATTGCCAAAAATCATGTTATATCTTTGTGGTAACGAGAATTTGCAGGCTTTGACCGTTTGTCAATACGAGTTTTGAGAAATTTTCTAAAAATCTCCAAAGTAGGCTACTCGATCACTTTTGTAAATTTATTAAAGCTGAAAAATTAACTTTGAAACGCCGAAAACGCGTTGGCAACTACGAGTTGTCTAGGTTTAGTTTACTTCTGTAATATTTATGCTTAATCTTTTTGGTAATGTGTAACTTTTATCTTTGGCCGTTTATCAATCGGAGTTCCGATAATTTTTCTAAAAATAGCTGAAGTGGCCCGTTTAGTCATGTTTGACCGAAAATCATTTTTGTATAAGTTATTATATATTTGCATGCGACCTCATTTTTACTTTGACCTTTGACTTTTGACTTTAACCTTTGACTTTTGATTTTGAACTTTGACTTTTCCTGTTAACTTTTCAGTTAACTTTTTGTGTTGATTTTCTCAAAAAAAAAAAAAAAAAAAAAAACCTAAAATACTATTTTATGATTATGAAATCATTTGTGTTACGTTGTTTCACACGTCGCCTTTTACTAGAATCTTAATTGAGCATGAGTAATATAACATGTTACTATACTGTAGAGTCAGACTCGAGCTATAGGATAGGATTACACTATGACCTGACCTAAATTGCTATACAAATATTGACCAACATATAAATATATATAATTAATATAGGTTCGTGAATCCGAGGCCAACCTTGCACTTGTTCAATGACGTTATATGTATTTTTACTACGAAATACAGTATGGCGAGTTTCATTAATCCCTTTTTAAATACTTTTGCAATATATATTTTTGGGACTGAGAATACATGCGCTGTTTTTATAACTATTTTACGAAATAGACACAAGTAATTGAAAGTACATTATATGGTTGAATGATCGAAATCGAATATGCCCTTTTTTATTAAGTCTGGTAATTTAAGAATTAGGGAACAGACACCCTAATTGACGCGAACTCTAAAGATAGATCTATTGGGCCCAACAAGCCCCATCCAAAGTACCGGATGCTTTAGTACTTCGAAATTTATATCATGTCTGAAGGAGGATCCCGGAATGATGGGGATATTCTTATATACATATTGTGAATGTCGATTACCAGGTGTTCAATCCATATGAATGATATTTTGTCTCTATGCATGGGACGTATACTTCCATTTCTCATAATCATACGTCCCATGCATAGAGACAAAAATATCATTCATATGGATTGAACACCTGGTAACCGACATTCACAATATGCATATAAGAATATCCCCATCATTCCGGGATCCTCCTTCGGACATGATATAAATTTCGAAGTACTAAAGCATCCGGTACTTTGGATGGGGCTTGTTGGGCCCGATAGATCTATCTTTAGAGTTCGCGTCAATTAGGGTGTCTGTTCCCTAATTCTTAGATTACCAGACTTAATAAAAAGGGGCATATTCAGTTTCGATCATTCAACCATAGAACGTAATTTCGATTACTTGTGTCTATTTCGTAAAACAGTTATAAAAGTTGCGCATGTATTCTCAGCCCAAAAATATAAAGGGTAAAAAGGTAAATGAAACTCACAATACTGTATTTTGTAGTAAAAATACATATGACGACATTGAACAATGCAGGGTTGGCCTCGGATTCACGAACCTATATCAAGTATTAACACATTATAGTATAAATCAATTAAGTTTATATATTTGTTATGTATTAATTATTCTTATAATATATTATGATACTTACTTGATATTTAATTAATGTTATATCAATAATATTAGTTGAAACATAATTTTATGTAATACTAGTATATTTTATGTAATAATATATTTACATATATATCTTTTGTTTTGTAAAATTAATAATTGTAGAAATACCTAAGGATAATAATAATAATAATATTAATAATAATAATAATTTTTAAAAGTATAAAACTACCTTAGGAGTCAGTTTTAAAAAAATTGCACCAAGCCGGGCTCGAACCCGAGACCTCTCGCTCACTCATCAACACCCTTAGCCATTCCTCCATTTCAGTTTTTCTGATTTATAATACAAACCCAAATACTTATCTATTACATGTTTCAACCCACTTCATCTTCTTCACCAAAATCTAAACAATCAAACAACTTCATTCTTAATAGTCAATCATCAAAATGGTTTTAGGACTTTTAAACAAACATGAAACAAAAAATAAAAATGTGTTCATGATATAAAAAAATGAGGAAAAAAAACAAAAAAATCCTACTGCTTGCTGGTAGCCAAGAAAAAAAAAATTTATTTTCAATTTTGAGTTCGTTTTGGACAATCTTTACAACATGAAACATGTTTCAAATCATTCATAAAAACTATTGAAATCATCAATTGAACTTAAAACATCAAAACAAGCTCTAATTTCTCCAAGAACAAAACAGTTGACTTTTGACAATTTAACTTTGACTCGCAAATTTGAATTCGTTATCAAGAATTAGAACTTGAGATTTTGCAGGAAGTTTAAGTAAATGATTCCTAACAACTCTACATTTTTAGTTTTTGAAATTTGTTTCGAATTCACGTTAGTGTATATCACTGTGAAGAACTCAAGAACTCAAAAATTGATTTTTAGATTAAGAGTGTTATAGGTTATGATTACAACATGAATTGTGTTGCAAATCATTCCTATAATCTTTATGGATCATCAAATTAACTGGAGATATCAAAACAAACTCGAATTTGATTCAAGAACACTTAGTTGACTTTGAAAACCAAAACTTTGACTCTCAAATTAGAAATTAATAGAGAGAATTGAGGATTGAAAACTTATAGATAGTTTAGATAGACGATTCCTAACATGACTGCATTATTACATTTTGAAAATTTGTTCTAAATCAAAATATGGTGAAAAAGATGAATGTACAGAGTGTCGAGCTTATTTTCTGGGTTTTCTTTGTTTTCAACTCAAATTGCAGTTTGTAACTTATATAGAGTGATTAGGTACATGATTTAACAGTTAAATTGATTTCCAATTGATTTGTGAAGTAGACTTGTAACAAACTGGAGACTTGAAGTACGTAAATTATTTTCATGTGAAGAAAAAGAAAAAAAATTGATAGTTACTTCTAACAGAATGGGATTCCCTATTTTTATTTTTAATAAATATTAATAGTAAATACCCTAATAATATTAATAATAATTCTAATAAAATAACTAAATAATATCATAAAAATGATAATAAATAAAAATAAGAATTCGTTTAAATCATAAATAAATTTTAATCTTAATTATCTTGTACATTATTTTACATTTTCAATTCAAATGATTATTTTGTATTTTATTAATACAACTTAATATGCACTCTTATATTTATATATGTATATATATTTACATATTTATTTACACACAATTGTTCGTGAATCGTCGGAAATAGTCACAGGTTAAATGAATCTATATAAATAGTTCAAACATTTCGAGACTCAACATTACAGGCTTTGCTTATTGTGTTGGAACATATAAAGATTAAGTTTTAATTTGGTCGGAAATTTCCGGGTCGTCACAGTACCTACCCGTTAAAGTAATTTCGTCCTGAAATTTGAGTGGAATGGTCATGGCTGACAATAAGTATGTTTTCATGGCGTATCTAAGATAGAAATTAGAGTTTTATCATCAGTGAGTAATATAGGTAAAAAAAAATTTGATTACGCGAAGAGTATAATCGAAGCTATCGCAAGAGAGGGAACTGATGACGTAGTTATGATTGATTTCCGGAATTCATGGGATTTAAAGAAAATCTTCGTAATAAGATTTGGTTCTTCGGCGATATAGGAAATCAGATCTTCTTTGATTAAATGCAATAATCTGTTTCGATTGCTCTGTCGGATATTTTACTATAAATCCACTCCCTTCGTTTCCTTATTTTCACAGCTCACACCTTCCATTCTTTCTCCCCTGATTCATATTTTTAAAGCATTCATTAATATGCTCCATCCAGTTCTGATCCTTGATATACTCTTAACTTTCATATCTGTCATTCTTCTCTTTCATCTACCACCGGAGGATTATATTTACTTCTACTATTATCTTGGGGTTATAGTGTTTTTAATTTTCCCGTGCCTTTACGTGGCAATACGTATTGATATGCACGGTTTGTAATTTATGTGTTGTTGTCGAGCTTTATATTTTCTTTATATTCAAGAGTTCCATACTTTCGTCTCCTCTTCCCGACTTCAAGTCAAGCGAATAATGGTCCGGAATTCGTAGATATGGATTTTGAAATGAACATAGTTAATGTTCTAGAAGGAAATCGTAATGGCACGATCTTGATTTTTCAAATTACTAGAATATCTGAAAAGATAGAACTATTAAGAATATATGTTCTTGATATACTTGGAGATTGGGTAGAATGTAAGAGTCGTGTAACATGGCACATGATGACGTTATGATCTGTGAATCATCACGTTCCATTAGAAACTCAGCATGACTTACTGTAATATAATCACGTTGATCAAGTGTCATTATATTATACTAACTCATGCATCAGTTCCCAACATTACTTCAATAACATTCATATTTCAAGCTCGAAAGTTTACAGAATATAGAAACTAACAGTTTCTATATGATGTAACACTGATAGCACGAAGAGATTAATGATTTCAGATAAGAATTGTTATGAAAATATTCTCGGAAATATCAAAGATATTTATGATGATATTTTCAGAATTTCTGAGATCGAATGTTGATGAAGAAAATCCTTTCGCAAGGATTTAGAATAAATAAGGAGCAAGATATTCACTAAAGACTTCATCAGAAACAGAATCATCAGGGTTCTTTATGTATAAGTTTAGTCCTTGTGATTTGCTCAGAGTCTCCTTCATGGTTTGCTCAATTCGTTTTTCAGTACCAAACTTCCTTTTGAGCTTTTCCAACGTATCTTTTTTTTTATCAAACTTTTGACTGTTAAAATCATCCATAGTTTTTGTTGCTTCATTCAACTTTTCAAAATTTAGAGCATTAATTCACAGACTGGGTGCTTTTCTGAATTTCAGAATGGAACATCATAGTTCTAAGAGATAAATGTTATATGGATACATATAACTGTTGATGTGGAAACGTTGCGAGACTCAAAATACAAATTTGCTGATTCCCGGTAATTGGTATGGCAGTTCTCGTTACAAGATGCGGATGAGTATATGATAGGGTTTCAATGAATAAATATAATGATTTGTCAGAGAGATTTAAGCCAAAAAAACAACGAGGCTGCCGGTACGTCTTCTGGTAATATGGTGGAATATAAAAGAATTCTCCGTTATAAAAAGGGTAATTGTATATATCAGGATTATAGTAAGGCTACTTCAAATGAAAAGTCGAAGTTGACTTGCTGGAGCTGTGACAAAATTGGCTACTTTGAAAAGGGATCGCAAAGTTATTTTTGCTAATAAATGCCAAAGGATCTGATGCGGCTACGTGTTAAACTTTTACTCGGTTGCCGAGAGTTTCTCAGGTGCATAACTATATGCATAAACCTTTCCTTCCGTAGATGAAGTGCGGTTGATTCATCCTATCGATTGAGGTGTTTTCAAGAATCATGAAAGGTTTGAACGCAGATTGTAATCGTCAAGATACAGATGAGGTTTAAGATGAGATCAAGTGGCAAACTTGAAGATATGTTTAGTTTCATATGTTATAATCAATATTTTAATTCATTTTAATTATCCAATGTCGACAGTCCATATTTGATAGTCCACAATTAACAGTCCGATAATACATATATAGCTTAATATATAATATCCGAATTAATTAATACGTATCGGGACCCGTGTACATGTCACAGACTCGATCACAACTCAAAGTATATATATTATTATAGAATCAACCTCAACCCTGTATAGAGAACTCGATCATTACTGCATATAGAGTGTCTATGGTGATTCCAAATAATATATATAGATGCATCGATATGATATGTCAAAACCTTGTATACGTGTCCCGATATTTAAAGTGCGTAAAATAAATAACAGGAATTAAATAACGATAACTAAAGTGCATAAAGTAAATAACAGAAACTAGATGACAATAAATAAAATTGCAGGAATGTAAATTGCGATAATTAAATTGCAATAAATAAAATGCGATAAATAGAATGTAATCAGTTAGCTAGGAACAGTTAGCTGGAACAGTTAGCATGGTTTCTTAACAAAATTACATATTGTTAATTAGTCTGTTTCTAATCAATTTCTATTATGTCCATTATTTCTTCATTATGCCACTTGTTGGATTCTGGTAAGTAAAAATCCAAATATGAAATTGAATTTGAAAGAAAATAGTTATTCTGTGGTGAACGGATTCGTATATCGATAGATGTAGGTAGGATGGTAATCGACCGTTGAATCAGATTCGAAGACTGTACAATGTAACTTATTAATGTGAAATCTTAAATATTTCTCGGGTATTACCTATCCGTTAAAATATTTTTACCATTAACAGTTTGTACGAAAGAATTTTTAATCACAATCTTTATGAAAATATATTTACATATATATTTTCTTCAGATGTAATTATGGATTTAATGAGTCAATGTGATATTAAACTCATCAGATTTACGATTAGAACTATGATACATAATCTCTAAAACATTAGAGTTTACATAATCGTCATGTCGAACGAATATAAATGATGTAGAATGATTTGTGGAACGATAATTATACTCGAGGTACAGAATGAGATGTTGAGGCATGGATTGTTGAAACTTGGGTTATTGGTGGTACTGGTGCCATTGGTGCTAAGGCTGGTGATGTTACTGGTGTTGGTGATACTGTTGATGATTGCAAATTGTATACCGTGCTCTCTAAAGTTAATACTCGAGCTCGGAGTTCTCTAACTTCTTCTACTAACCCGAGTTGTTTATCAATGTGAGGTAGAGGTCGGATATCTTCTCTAGTTTCATTAATGGTAGTTTCAAGACGAAAAATTCTTGCAAATAGGGTATAAACGGTATTGCGAACGGGTTCGCCGGTGAGCGGGTCAAGTACTCCAAGGTTAGGTGGTAGATTTGATTCATGATATGGAGTACCTTCTTCCTTTCTCCATAGGGTGAGTATGTCGCGAACCCATCCCCATTTTCTCCAGTAATCACGGTAGTTGATTGGTTGGTGTGCTCCTGTCACGCTGTCTTCGGAGTCAGAGGAACTTGGTCGATTCGTAGAGGCCATCTTAAACGATCTCAGGAAAGATTTTTGGTATGAAGAGTTTAGTGGCATCAATTGATAGTTAGATGGTATTCTCAATGCATAATTTGCATAGATATATATAGTACCAGGATCCCTTAAATTAAAATAAAGGTTATGGTTTTTTTCTTAACAAGTTTTATAAAAGCTCTGATACAATAGTTAAGAGATTATTTGACTATTTTAATAATTTGTAGGTGCCATTTCCATATTAATTGATTTCGTTGCGAGGTTTTGACCTCTATATGAGACGTTTTTCAAAGACTGCATTCATTTTAAAACAAACCATAACCTTTATTTCATCAATAAAGGTTTAAAAAGCTTTACGTAGATTATCAAATAATGATAATCTAAAATATCCTGTTTACACACGACCATTACATAATGGTTTACAATACAAATATGTTACAACAAAATAAGCTTCTTGAAAGCAGTTTTTACACAATATCATACAAACATGGACTCCAAATCTTGTCCTTATTTAATTATGCGACAGCGAAAGCTCTTAATAATCACCTGAGAATAAACATGCTTAAAACGTCAACAAAAATGTTGGTGAGTTATAGGTTTAACCTATATATATCAAATCATAATAATAGACCACAAGATTTCATATTTCAATACACATCCCATACATAGATATAAAAATCATTCATATGGTGAACACCTGGTAACCGACATTAACAAGATGCATATATAAGAATATCCCCATCATTCCGGGACACCCTTCGGATATGATATAAATTTCGAAGTACTAAAGCATCCGGTACTTTGGATGGGTTTGTTAAGCCCAATAGATCTATCTTTAGGATTCGCGTCAATTAGGGTGTCTGTTCCCTAATTCTTAGATTACCAGACTTAATAAAAAGGGGCATATTCGATTTCGATAATTCAACCATAGAATGTAGTTTCACGTACTTGTGTCTATTTTGTAAATCATTTATAAAACCTGCATGTATTCTCATCCCAAAAATATTAGATTTTAAAAGTGGGACTATAACTCACTTTCACAGATTTTTACTTCGTCGGGAAGTAAGACTTGGCCACTGGTTGATTCACGAACCTATAACAATATATACATATATATCAAAGTATGTTCAAAATATATTTACAATACTTTTAATATATTTTGATATTTTAAGTTTATTAAGTCAGCTGTCCTCGTTAGTAACCTACAACTAGTTGTCCACAGTTAGATGTACAGAAATAAATCGATAAATATTATCTTGAATCAATCCACGACCCAGTGTATACGTATCTCAGTATTGATCACAACTCAAACTATATATAATTTGGAATCAACCTCAACCCTGTATAGCTAACTCCAACATTCACATATAGAGTGTCTATGGTTGTTCCGAAATATATATAGATGTGTCGACATGATAGGTCGAAACATTGTATACGTGTCTATGGTATCTCAAGATTACATAATATACAATACAAGTTGATTAAGTTATGGTTGGAATAGATTTGTTACCAATTTTCACGTAGCTAAAATGAGAAAAATTATCCAATCTTGTTTTACCCATAACTTCTTCATTTTAAATCCGTTTTGAGTGAATCAAATTGCTATGGTTTCATATTGAACTCTATTTTATGAATCTAAACAGAAAAAGCATAGGTTTATAGTCGGAAAAATAAGTTACAAGTCTTTTTTGTAAAGGTAGTCATTTCAGTCGAAAGAACGACGTCTAGATGACCATTTTAGAAAACATACTTCCACTTTGAGTTTAACCATAATTTTTGGATATAGTTTCATGTTCATAATAAAAATCATTTTCTCAGAATAACAACTTTTAAATCAAAGTTTATCATAGTTTTTAATTAACTAACCCAAAACTGCCCGCGGTGTTACTACGACGGCGTAAATCCGGTTTTACGGTGTTTTTCGTGTTTCCAGGTTTTAAATCATTAAGTTAGAATATCATATAGATATAGAACATGTGTTTAGTTGATTTTAAAAGTCAAGTTAGAAGGATTAACTTTTGTTTGCGAACAAGTTTAGAATTAACTAAACTATGTTCTAGTGATTACAAGTTTAAACCTTCGAATAAGATAGCTTTATATGTATGAATCGAATGATGTTATGAACATCATTACTACCTTAAGTTCCTTGGATAAACCTACTGGAAAAGAGAAAAATAGATCTAGCTTCAACGGATCCTTGGATGGCTCGAAGTTCTTGAAGCAGAATCATGACACGAAAACAAGTTCAAGTAAGATCATCACTTGAAATAAGATTGTTATAGTTATAGAAATTGAAACAAAGTTTGAATATGATTATTACCTTGTATTAGAATGATAACCTACTGTAAGAAACAAAGATTTCTTGAGGTTGGATGATCACCTTACAAGATTGGAAGTGAGCTAGCAAACTTGAAAGTATTCTTGATTTTATGTAACTAGAACTTGTAAAATATATGAAGAACACTTAGAACTTGAAGATAGAACTTGAGAGAGATCAATTAGATGAATAAAATTGAAGAATGAAAGTGTTTGTAGGTGTTTTTGGTCGTTGGTGTATGGATTAGATATAAAGGATATGTAATTTTGTTTTCATGTAAATAAGTCATGAATGATTACTCATATTTTTGTAATTTTATGAGATATTTCATGTTAGTTGCCAAATGATGGTTCCCACATGTGTTAGGTGACTCACATGGGCTGATAAGAGCTGATCATTGGAGTGTATATACCAATAGTACATACATCTAAAAGCTTTGTATTGTACGAGTACGAATACGGGTGCATACGAGTAGAATTGTTGATGAAACTGAACGAGGATGTAATTGTAAGCATTTTTGTTAAGTAGAAGTATTTTGATAAGTGTATTGAAGTCTTTCAAAAGTGTATAAATACATATTAAAACACTACATGTATATACATTTTAACTGAGTCGTTAAGTCATCGTTAGTCGTTACATGTAAGTGTTGTTTTGAAACCTTTAGGTTAACGATCTTGTTAAATGTTGTTAACCCAATGTTTATAATATCAAATGAGATTTTAAATTATTATATTATCATGATATTATCATGTATGAATATCTCTTAATATGATATATATACATTAAATGTCTTTACAACGATAATCGTTACATATATGTCTCGTTTAAAAATCATTAAGTTAGTAGTCTTGTTTTTACATATGTAGTTCATTGTTAATATACTTAATGATATGTTTACTTATCATAGTATCATGTTAACTATATATATATATATATATATATATATATATATATATATATATATATATATATATATATATATATATATATATATATATATATATATCCATATATATGTCATCATATAGTTTTTACAAGTTTTAACGTTCGTGAATCACCGGTCAACTTGGGTGGTCAATTGTCTATATGAAACATATTTCAATTAATCAAGTCTTAACAAGTTTGATTGCTTAACATGTTGGAAACATTTAATCATGTAAATATCAATCTCAATTAATATATATAAACATGGAAAAGTTCGGGTCACTACAGTACCTACCCGTTAAATAAATTTCGTCCCGAAATTTTAAGCTGTTGAAGGTGTTGACGAATCTTCTGGAAATAGATGCGGGTATTTCTTCTTCATCTGATCTTCACGCTCCCAGGTGAACTCGGGTCCTCTACGAGCATTCCATCGAACCTTAACAATTGGTATCTTGTTTTGCTTAAGTCTTTTAACCTCACGATCCATTATTTCGACGGGTTCTTCGATGAATTGAAGTTTTTCGTTGATTTGGATTTCATCTAACGGAATAGTGAGATCTTCTTTAGTAAAACATTTCTTCAAATTCGAGACGTGGAAAGTGTTATGTACAGCCGCGAGTTGTTGAGGTAACTCAAGTCGGTAAGCTACTGGTCCGACATGATCAATAATCTTGAATGGTCCAATATACCTTGGATTTAATTTCCCTCGTTTTCCAAATCGAACAACGCCTTTCCAAGGTGAAACTTTAAGCATGACCATCTCTCCAATTTCAAATTCTATATCTTTTCTTTTAATGTCAGGGTAGCTCTTTTGTCGACTTTGGGCGGTTTTCAACCGTTGTTGAATTTGGATGATCTTCTCGGTAGTTTCTTGTATAATCTCCGGACCCGTAATCTGTCTATCCCCCACTTCACTCCAACAAATCAGAGACCTGCACTTTCTACCATAAAGTGCTTCAAAAGGCACCATCTCAATGCTTGAATGGTAGCTGTTGTTGTAGGAAAATTCTGCTAACGGTAGATGTCGATCCCAACTGTTTTCGAAATCAATAACACATGCTCGTAGCATGTCTTCAAGCGTTTGTATCGTCCTTTCGCTCTGCCCATCAGTTTGTGGATGATAGGCAGTACTCATGTCTAGACGAGTTCCTAATGCTTGCTGTAATGTCTGCCAGAATCTTGAAATAAATCTGCCATCCCTATCAGAGATAATAGAGATTGGTATTCCATGTCTGGAGATGACTTCCTTCAAATACAGTCGTGCTAACTTCTCCATCTTGTCATCTTCTGTTATTGGCAGGAAGTGTGCTGATTTGGTGAGACGATCAACTATTACCCAAATAGTATCAAAACCACTTGCAGTCCTTGGCAATTTAGTGATGAAATCCATGGTAATGTTTTCCCATTTCCATTCCGGGATTTCGGGTTGTTGAAGTAGACCTGATGGTTTCTGATGCTCAGCTTTGACCCTAGAACACGTCAAACATTCTCCTACGTATTTAGCAACATCAGCTTTCATACCCGGCCACCAAAAATGTTTTTTGAGATCCTTGTACATCTTCCCCGTTCCAGGATGTATTGAGTATCTGGTTTTATGAGCTTCTCTAAGTACCATTTCTCTCATACCTCCAAATTTTGGTACCCAAATCCTTTCAGCCCTATACCGGGTTCCGTCTTCCCGAATATTAAGATGCTTCTCCGATCCTTTGGGTATTTCATCCTTTAAATTTCCCTTTTTTAAAACTCCTTGTTGCGCCTCCTTTATTTGAGTAGTAAGGTTATTATGAATCATTATATTCATAGATTTTACTCGAATGGGTTCTCTGTCCTTCCTGCTCAAGGCATCGGCTACCACATTTGCCTTCCCCGGGTGGTAACGAATCTCAAAGTCGTAATCATTCAATAATTCAATCCACCTACGCTGCCTCATATTCAGTTGTTTCTGATTAAATATGCGTTGAAGACTTTTGTGGTCGGTATATATAATACTTTTGATCCCATATAAGTAGTGCCTCCAAGTCTTTAATGCAAAAACAACCGCGCCTAATTCCAAATCATGCGTCGTATAATTTTGCTCGTGAATCTTCAATTGTCTAGACGCATAAGCAATCACCTTCGTTGGTTGCATTAATACACAACCGAGACCTTGCTTTGATGCGTCACAATAAATCACAAAATCATCATTCCCTTCAGGAAATGACAATATAGGTGTCGTAGTTAGCTTTTTCTTCAATAACTGAAACGCTTTCTCTTGTTCATCCTTCCATTCAAATTTCTTCCCTTTATGCGTTAATGCAGTCAAGGGTTTTGCTATTCTGGAAAAGTCTTGGATGAAAAATATATTTCAGTTGGTATCGAAATAATATATACTCATATGGTTATTACTTGCTCTGATACCAACTGAAATGTCCCGTTTTTATTGATTAAAAACGTTCCATATTAATTGATTTCGTTGCGAGGTTTTGACCTCTATATGAGACGTTTTTCAAAGACTGCATTCATTTTAAAACAAACCATAACCTTTATTTCATCAATAAAGGTTTAAAAAGCTTTACGTAGATTATCAAATAATGATAATCTAAAATATCCTGTTTACACACGACCATTACATAATGGTTTACAATACAAATATGTTACAACAAAATAAGTTTCTTGAATGCAGTTTTTACACAATATCATACAAACATGGACTCCAAATCTTGTCCTTATTTAAGTATGCGACAGCGGAAGCTCTTAATAATCACCTGAGAATAAACATGCTTAAAACGTCAACAAAAATGTTGGTGAGTTATAGGTTTAACCTATATATATCAAATCATAATAATAGACCACAAGATTTCATATTTCAATACACATCCCATACATAGAGATAAAAATCATTCATATGGTGAACACCTGGTAACCGACATTAACAAGATGCATATATAAGAATATCCCCATCATTCCGGGACACCCTTCGGATATGATATAAATTTCGAAGTACTAAAGCATCCGGTACTTTGGATGGGGTTTGTTAAGCCCAATAGATCTATCTTTAGGATTCGCGTCAATTAGGGTGTCTGTTCCCTAATTCTTAGATTACCAGACTTAATAAAAAGGGGCATATTCGATTTCGATAATTCAACCATAGAATGTAGTTTCACGTACTTGTGTCTATTTTGTAAATCATTTATAAAACCTGCATGTATTCTCATCCCAAAAATATTAGATTTTAAAAGTGGGACTATAACTCACTTTCACAGATTTTTACTTCGTCGGGAAGTAAGACTTGGCCACTGGTTGATTCACGAACCTATAACAATATATACATATATATCAAAGTATGTTCAAAATATATTTACAATACTTTTAATATATTTTGATATTTTAAGTTTATTAAGTCAGCTGTCCTCGTTAGTAACCTACAACTAGTTGTTCACAGTTAGATGTACAGAAATAAATCGATAAATATTATCTTGAATCAATCCACGACCCAGTGTATACGTATCTCAGTATTGATCACAACTCAAACTATATATAATTTGGAATCAACCTCAACCCTGTATAGCTAACTCTAACATTCACATATAGAGTGTCTATGGTTGTTCCGAAATATATATAGATGTGTCGACATGATAGGTCGAAACATTGTATACGTGTCTATGGTATCTCAAGATTACATAATATACAATACAAGTTGATTAAGTTATGGTTGGAATAGATTTGTTACCAATTTTCACGTAGCTAAAATAAGAAAAATTATCCAATCTTGTTTTACCCATAACTTCTTCATTTTAAATCCGTTTTGAGTGAATCAAATTGCTATGGTTTCATATTGAACTCTATTTTATGAATCTAAACAGAAAAAGTATAGGTTTATTGTCGGAAAAATAAGTTACAAGTCGTTTTTGTAAAGGTAGTCATTTCAGTCGAAAGAACGACGTCTAGATGACCATTTTAGAAAACATAATTTCACTTTGAGTTTAACCATAATTTTTGGATATAGTTTCATGTTCATAATAAAAATCATTTTCTCAGAATAACAACTTTTAAATCAAAGTTTATCATAGTTTTTAATTAACTAACCCAAAACAGCCCGCGGTGTTACTACGACGGCGTAAATCCGGTTTTACGGTGTTTATCGTGTTTCCAGATTTTAAATCATTAAGTTAGCATATCATATAGATATAGAACATGTGTTTAGTTGATTTTAAAAGTCAAGTTAGAAGGATTAACTTTTGTTTGCGAACAAGTTTAGAATTAACTAAACTATGTTCTAGTGATTACAAGTTTAAACCTTCGAATAAGATAGCTTTATATGTATAAATCGAATGATGTTATGAACATCATTACTACCTTAAGTTCCTTGGATAAACCTACTGGAAAAGAGAAAAATGGATCTAGCTTCAACGGATCCTTGGATGGCTCGAAGTTCTTGAAGCAGAATCATAACACGAAAACAAGTTCAAGTAAGATCATCACTTGAAATAAGATTGTTATAGTTATAGAAATTGAAACAAAGTTTGAATATGATTATTACCTTGTATTAGAATGATAACCTACTGTAAGAAACAAATATTTCTTGAGGTTGGATGATCACCTTACAAGATTGGAAGTGAGCTAGCAAACTTGAAAGTATTCTTGATTTTATGTAACTAGAACTTGTAAAATATATGAAGAACACTTAGAACTTGAAGATAGAACTTGAGAGAGATCAATTAGATGAATAAAATTGAAGAATGAAAGTGTTTGTAGGTGTTTTTGGTCGTTGGTGTATGGATTAGATATAAAGGATATGTAATTTTGTTTTCATGTAAATAAGTCATGAATGATTACTCATATTTTTGTAATTTTATGAGATATTTCATGCTAGTTGCCAAATGATGGTTCCCACATGTGTTAGGTGACTCACATGGGCTGATAAGAGCTAATCATTGGAGTGTATATACCAATAGTACATACATCTAAAAGCTTTGTATTGTACGAGTACGAATACGGGTGCATACGAGTAGAATTGTTGATGAAACTGAACGAGGATGTAATTGTAAGCATTTTTGTTAAGTAGAAGTATTTTGATAAGTGTATTAAAGTCTTTCAAAAGTGTATAAATACATATTAAAACACTACATGTATATACATTTTAACTGAGTCGTTAAGTCATCGTTAGTCGTTACATGTAAGTGTTGTTTTGAAACATTTAGGTTAACGATCTTGTTAAATGTTGTTAACCCAATGTTTATAATATCAAATGAGATTTTAAATTATTATATTATCATGATATTATCATGTATGAATATCTCTTAATATGATATATATACATTAAATGTCTTTACAACGATAATCGTTACATATATGTCTCGTTTAAAAATCATTAAGTTAGTAGTCTTGTTTTTACATATGTAGTTCATTGTTAATATACTTAATGATATGTTTACTTATCATAGTATCATGTTAACTATATATATATATCCATATATATGTCATCATATAGTTTTTACAAGTTTTAACGTTCGTGAATCACCGGTCAACTTGGGTGGTCAATTGTCTATATGAAACATATTTCAATTAATCAAGTCTTAACAAGTTTGATTGCTTTCACAATAGTTGATTACATTGCTAGGTATTTGACCTCTATATGATACATTTTACAAACATTGCATTCGTTTTTAAAAGACAATCTTTCTTTACATCGAAAATTGACAGGCATGCATACCATTTCATAATATCCACTATCTAACTATAAATTGATTTAATAATAATCTTTGATGAACTCAATGACTCGAATGCAACGTTCTTCGAAATATGCTATGAAAGACTCCAAGTAATATCTTTAAAATGAGCAAATGCACAGCGGAAGATTTCTTTAACACCTGAGAATAAACATGCTTTAAAGTGTCAACCAAAAGGTTGGTGAGTTCATTAGTTTATCATAATCATTTATTTCCATCATTTTAATAGACCACAAGAATTTCATTTCCAGTTCTCATAAATATACGTCCCATGTATAGAGACAAAAATAATCATTCATATGGTGAACACCTGGTAACCGACATTAACAATATGCATATAAGAATATCCCCTATCATTCAGGGATCCTCCTTCGGACATGATATAAATTTCGAAGTACTAAAGCATCCGGTACTTTGGATGGGGTTTGTTAGGCCCAATAGATCTATCTTTAGGATTCGCGTCAATTAGGGTGTCTGTTCCCTAATTCTTAGATTACCAGACTTTAATAAAAAGGGGCATATTCGATTTCGATAATTCAACCATAGAATGTAGTTTCAATTACTTGTGTCTATTTCGTCAAACATTTATAAAAGCGCATGTATTCTCAGTCCCAAAAATATAAAGGGTAAAAAGGCAAATGAAACTCACCATACTGTATTTCGTAGTAAAAATACATATAACGTCATTGAACAAGTGCAAGGTTGGCCTCGGATTCACGAACCTATATTAATTATATATATTTATATGTTGGTCAATATTTGTATAGCAATTTAGGTCAAGTCATAGTGTAATCCTATCCTATAGCTCGAGTCTGACTCTACAGTATAGTAACATGTTATATTACTCATTCTCAATTAAGATTCTAGTAAAAAGTGACGTTTGAAACAACGTAACACAAATGGTTTCATAATCATAAAATAGTATTTTAGGTTTTTTTTTTTTTTTTAGATAAAATCAACACAAAAAGTTAACTGAAAAGTTAACAGGAAAAGTCAAAGTGCAAAGTCAAAAGTCAAAGGTTAAAGTCAAAAGTCAAAGGTCAAAGTTAAAATGAGGTCGCATGCAAATATATAATAACTTATACAAAAATAATTTTCGGTCAAACATGACTAAACGGGCCACTTCAGCTATTTTTAGAAAAATTATCGGAACTCCGATTAATAAACGGCCAAAGATAAAAGTTACACATTACCAAAAAGATTAAGCATAAATATTACAGAAGTAAACTAAACCTAGACAACTCGTAGTTGCCAACGCGTTTTCGGCGTTTCAAAGTTAATTTTTCAGCTTTAATAAATTTACAAAAGTGACCGAGTAGCCTACTTTGGAGATTTTTAGAAAATTCCTCAAAATCGTATTGACAAACGGTCAAAGCCTGCAAATTCTTGTTACCACAAAGATATAACATGATTTTTGGCAAGAGTAAACACATATCAGGCCGACCATGACAACTGATACAAAACTGACATTTTTAAATAAAAAAAGTTTCAGCTCTTTTTAGAATTTTAAAATGTGACCAAACCGTCAACTTTGATGATATTTAGAAAAATCGTCGAGACTCGAATTGACAAACGGCCAGAGTCGTTTGTTAGACCTTACAGCAAAGAATTCAGTGGTATTTTTTTATATATGAAACAACGCAGATCAGCGAGAATTTCAGTTCCCGTTTCGACATTTCATCAAAATTTGCAAAACTTCTTTTGTCCATAACTTGACAACCGTTCAACGAAACGAGACGTGCTTTATATGAAAATTCATCTACTCGACGAGTAGAATCCAAATAACCACTTTTTATAACCCAGAAAATTAGTTCACTAATTATCATCAGCAATTTTAATTACGAAATTAATTATGCAATTTGTTTATTTCATAACTTTCTAACCATTACTTGGATTCAAGTGATTCTTAAACCAAAATTCAACTATTTTTCGCTAGCTTTCCAATGACATGCATATCTTATACCTTATCTCAATCGTATATGTAACTAATTCAGGAATCAACATAACCTATCTAATGGCAATATCAAAAGTACAAGCATGCATAATCCTATATACTCGAGCACTAGTCAGGGATACACTATTAGTATGTAAAAATTAAATTATGAGTACTCACATATCAATATTGAGATTCAATATTGCAGAAAAGGTACGTAAACGCAACGGAGATGATAAACACTATATTGACCTCACGAGCATACCCATGAACCATACTCAATCACCTCCATAGCTATAACCCATAATTTCCTTAATCCTATCCCACTCGAAAAAACAACTTCGAAATCACTCGGACATCACTCCGTCGTAATATTTTATGTATACTAATAATATCTTGAGATAATACGGAGTAAATATATATATGTAAATCGATTGAGAGAGTTTAGAGAAAACTATTTTCAAGTTTCTATGAAATAATGAAACCTATTGAATTCTATTTATAATAGATTTTTGAATTATTAAAGTGAATTATTAAAGTATGAATTATTAAAGTGAATTATTAAAGTATGAATTATTAAAGTAAATTATTAAAGTATGAATTATTAAAGTGAATTATTAAAGTATGAATTATTAAAGTGAATTATTAAAGTATGAATTATTAAAGTTAAAGTAAAGTAAAAATAAAGTAAAGGTAAAGTTTAAGTATAGTAAAAGTATAAAACTATGTACGTATAATACGCGTATAAATATATATAATATTAATTTAAATCGTTATATATATTTAATAAAATAAAATATAAATATCGTTATCTTTATCATACTAGTTAAGTAATGAGTTGTCAAAAGTGGTTCTAAATATTTATAAAAGTTATATACGTTTTAATAATAAAGTTCTTTTTAAACTGAAAACGTTTTTGTACGTTTGAAACTAAATAGATCAATCGAGTCTTTATGAGATTCAATCTTCCACTATCCTTTGTCTAGTTCTCAATGATTGACAATTTATTCATATTTATAAATCACTTTACCATTTTCCGAATATTGTTAAAATGAAAAGATTTCTCAATCAACGTGGGCCTTTCAATAGAGACTTGTAATCATAATTCAATATATCTGATAATTCAATCATTTGATCTTATCTTCTAATTCCATTGATAAACATTTTGAAACAGACACAATCATATAAAGTATTTAATCTAATATTTTGTTTACGTTTCAAGTTATAATATATATACACATATACATATATAATCATATTTGTTTAATGGTTCATGAATCGTTAGAACTTGGTCGAGGTTGAATGAATGTATGAACATAGTTTAAAATTCTTGAAATTTAACTTAACAAATATTGCTTATCGTGTCGGAAACATATAAAGATTAAAGTTTAAATTTGGTTGGAAATTTCCGGGTTGTCACAGTACCTACCTGTTAAAGAAATTTCGTCCCGAAATTTGAGTGGAAAGGTCGTGAATGATAATAAGTATGTTTTCATGATGCATACGGGCTGAAAATTAGAGTTTTATCATCAGCGAATAATTTGGATAAACAATCCATTTATATGAAGAATACGAATGAAGCTAACATAGAAGAGTGAAATGAGTAAGTGTAGATTCATCTTATTATTTGACGTAGATATGATTGATTCCCAGATTTTAAGGGATTTGAAGAAAATCTTCTTAATAAGATTTGACTCTCCGGTAATCAAGGGAATTAGGATCCGCTTTAAATACGATCGTCCATTTTAATTGTTCTGTCGGAGATTTTCTTATAAATTCACCTCCTTCGTTTCTTTACAACTCACACCATCTGTTGATGCATTTTATGCAAGTCCCTAGACATCTACCCACGTCCATTGCAGGTACAACAGTTTACAGGCCACCATGATTGCTCGTTATTATCCTATCCTTGTTTGTATGTGGTTACAGGAACTGCAGGAACGAGATTTAGATGTTTGACTATGTTAGACTTAGCCAGACGTATGAGTGAAGCCTCACTAGTACGGCTGACAGGCTCATACGCATGGTTGATGCTGAGCTAAGTCACAATTACAACCTAAATGATAAGACACGAGTGAGTGATCACCCGTACGGTTGATGAAGCCAACTCGTACGTGTGATGAATGAATCGTATGGGTGTGTCAACAGCAGGGGTATATAAAGTCTTATGTTCTTCATTTTAGGTTAAGCCTCTCATTTGTTACACACACTCAGATCTAGTGAGCTCCTTCGATTCTCTCTCAGTCCAAATCACCCAGGTGGTGAATAATAGCTCTAGGTGTTGATCTAATCACACTTGATTTAGTTGTGGTTTGACTAAATTAATCAAAAAAAAAAAACTTAACCTATTCACTAGAGGGTTTGATTCACTTATTCTGCCATTGTGTGAGTAAATTCTGTTGATTTCTAAGTTCCTAGTCATGTTTCATCACCTTCTATTCTTTCCCCCTCAACTCATATTTTAAAGTATTCATCAATATGCTCCATCCAGTTCTGATTCTCGATATACTTCTAACTTTCATATCGGTCATTCTTCTTTTTTTTTCATCTACCGCCGGAAGAATCTATTTACTTCTACTATACTCTTAGGTTTATAGTGTTCCTAGTTCTCCCGTGTCTTTATATTGCTATATGCATCGATATATATGGTTTATAATTTCTGGTTTGTCGTTGGGCTTTATATGTTCCCTTATATTTCAAAGTCTCTGTTTCTGTCTTCTATAATCATTATCATTCACAGTTAATGCTCTCTTTTATTTGCTGCAATTTATACCCCAATTTCTATTTCGAAGTTTTTTCCTTTCGTTTCTTCTTCTTGCGATTAAGCACCACTTGTAATGGTCCAGAATTCACAGATACGAATTTCGAAATGAACATTGTTAATGTTCTAGGAAGGAAATTGTGATGGCACGATCTTGACTTGTCAAATTACTAAAATACCTTGGAAAAGGCAGAATCATCAAGAAATATTTTCTTGATATTTTAGAGGTTAAATAGAATACAAGAGTCGTATAACATGGCACATGATGATGTTATGATCTGTGAATCATCACGTTCCATTTAGAAACTCAGCATGACTTACTGTAATATAATCACATTGATCAAGTGTCATTATATTATACTAATTCATGATTCAGTTCCCAACACTACTTCAAAATATTCCTATTTTAAACTTGAATGTTTCAGAATTTAGAAATTAAAATAGTTTCTTTTATGATGTAATACAGATAGCGCGAAGAGGCAAATGATTTCAAATTAGAAAAATTAAGAAAATATCTTCAGAAATATGGAGGATATTTATAATGAAAGATATGGTGATATTTTAGAATTTCTAATATCAGAGGATGATGAAGAATATTGTCCGCAGGGGTTTAGAGTCAGGAGCAAGGTATTCGTTAATGACTTCAGCAGATACTAAATTATTTGGATCCTTTGAAGTCAGGTTTAGTCTTTGTAATTTGTCCACAGCCTCCTTCCTACTTTGCTCAATCCGTTTTCCAGTTCCAAGACTTCTCTTTTTCTGCGCTTTGCCAGCACACCTATTCATTATCATCAAACTTTTACTGTTAAGGTCGTTTATAGTTTTTTTTTTGCTGCTTCATCAGTATTTTTCCATTTTCGGAGAACCAATTCGTAGTTCGAAGTGTTTTTCAGAATCTTCACATTAAAATTAAGTCCAGAAGATAGACGTTATATATACACATATAACTGTTGGTGTAGACATGTTGCGAAATTTCAAAATACTGATTGCTAATTTCCAATGATTCGTATGGAAATTCTCATTACAAGATGCGAATGAGTAAATGATGGGGTTTCAATGAATAATTATAATGACTTTTTGGAGAGGCTAAAGTCAAAGGGTAATGAAGTTGTTGATACATCTGTTAATAATGTGGTGGAATGTAAAAGGTTCTCTGGTAAGGATGGTGTATATCTCAAGGTTATAATAAGGTTAGTCTGACTGAAAAGTCGAAGTTGACTTGCTGGAGCTGTGACAAAACTGGCTACTTTGAATAGGAGTCGCAAAGTTATTTTTGCTAATAAATGCTAAAGAATCTGACGCGGATACGTTGTTTAAACTTTTACTTTGGTTTCAAGAGTTTTTCCGGTACATAAATGTGGGTAACATGTGGTTGGATCATCATCTCGATTGCTCATCATTCGAAGTGTCTTCAGAAATTTTTAAAGGGTTTGAACACAGATTGTAATCGTTAACATACATTTGATGTTCTAACACCGTTTTGAAGTCAAAATATAGCTTGTGAAAGATGTAAGGATCTAAGAGTGATAATTTTGGTCATATCTCAAGTTGAATTTTGAGATTTCAAAATCAGAATATGTAATTAAATTTTGAATGAGTATGGTTGTTTTGATTTCTATAAAAGAATGTATATTGTTGTGAAAGTATGGAGTATAATGGATGATTTCCTGAATCAGATTCGAAGAATGTAATACATTAATTGTGAATTTATATATCTCTCGGGTATTACCTACCCGTTAAAAAAAATTCACAATTAATATTTTGTACAAAAGAATTTTATTACAGTCTTTATGAAAATATATATATGTATATTTTCTTCAGATGTAACATAGATTTAATGAGTTAATGTTAAATTAAACTCATTTGATTTACGGTTGAAACTAGAATTTAATAATCCCTAAAGGCTTTAAAAAGTACATAACTTTTACGCAATATTTCTTTAATGACATTGAAATTATGAATCAATACTTCGTTATTTGTTGATGTATGATGTTCGGTTCGTGGAATTCTTGTGAATTTCGCAAAGTACGAATGATGTTATCTGAAAAGTTTCGGGTACATCGATGATGAAAGTGTAAAATCAAATATATACTTGATTTATTATGAATTGGAATTTGTTGAATCGGTGTTGTTGATTCGGATGTTCATTCCGGGTGATTTAATGTCTCTACAGTAAATCTCTACAAGATGCATATATAAGAATATCCCCATCATTCCGGGACACCCTTCGGATATGATATAAATTTCGAAGTACTAAAGCATCCGGTACTTTGGATGGGGTTTGTTAAGCCCAATAGATCTATCTTTAGGATTCGCGTCAATTAGGGTGTCTGTTCCCTAATTCTTAGATTACCAGACTTAATAAAATGGGGCATATTCGATTTCGATAATTCAACCATAGAATGTAGTTTCACGTACTTGTGTCTATTTTGTAAATCATTTATAAAACCTGCATGTATTCTCATCCCAAAAATATTAGATTTTAAAAGTGGGACTATAACTCACTTTCACAGATTTTTACTTCATCGGGAAGTAAGACTTGGCCACTGGTTGATTCATGAACCTATAACAATATATACATATATATCAAAGTATGTTCAAAATATATTTACAATACTTTTAATATATTTTGATATTTTAAGTTTATTAAGTCAGCTGTCCTCGTTAGTAACCTACAACTAGTTGTCCACAGTTAGATGTACAAAAATAACTATTTTAAATTATTATTTATTAAAACCATCTGTAATAAATTTTGCCAGGTCTATTATATCTGATAATTAATGAAATATTAATTTCTAATTTGAGAGTCAAAGTTTTGGTTTTCAAAGTCAACTAAGTGTTCTTGAATCAAATTCGAGTTTGTTTTGATATCTCCAGTTAATTTGATGATCCATAAAGATTATAGGAATGATTTGCAACACAATTCATGTTGTAATCATAACCTATAACACTCTTAATCTAAAAATCAATTTTTGAGTTCTTGAGTTCTTCACAGTGATATACACTAACGTGAATTCGAAACAAATTTCAAAAACTAAAAATGTAGAGTTGTTAGGAATCATTTACTTAAACTTCCTGCAAAATCTCAAGTTCCAATTCTTGATAACGAATTCAAATTTGCGATTCAAAGTTAAATTGTCAAAAGTCAACTGTTTTGTTCTTGGAGAAATTAGAGCTTGTTTTGATGTTTTAAGTTCAATTGACGATTTCAATAGTTTTTAGGAATGATTTGAAACATGTTTCATGTTGTAAAGATTGTCCAAAACGAACTCAAAATTGAAAATAAATTTTTTTTTTCTTGGCTACCAGCAAGCAGTATGATTTTTTTGTTTTTTTTCCTCATTTTTTTTTATATCATGAACACATTTTTATTTTTTGTTTCATGTTTGTTTAGAAGTCCTAAAACCATTTTGATGATTGACTATTAAGAATGAAGTTGTTTGATTGTTTAGATTTTGGTGAAGAAGATGAAGTGGGTTGAAACATGTAATAGATAAGTATTTCGGTTTGTATTATAAATCAGAAAAACTGAAATGGAGGAATGGTTAAGGGTGTTGATGAGTGAGCGAGAGGTCTCGGGTTCGAGCCCGGCTTGGTGCAATTTTTTTAAAACTGACTCCTAAGGTAGTTTTATACTTTTAAAAATTATTATTATTATTAATATTATTATTATTATCCTTAGGTATTTCTACAATTATTAATTTTACAAAACAAAAGATATATATGTAAATATATTATTACATAAAATATACTAGTATTACATAAAATTATGTTTCAACTAATATTATTGATATAACATTAATTAAATATCAAATAAGTATCATAATATATTATAAGAATAATTAATACATAACAAATATATAAACTTAATTGATTTATACTATAATGTGTTAATACTTGATATAGGTTCGTGAATCCGAGACCAACCCTGCATTGTTCAATGTCGTCATATGTATTTTTACTACAAAATACAGTATTGTGAGTTTCATTAATCCCTTTTAAATGCTTTTGCAATATATATTTTTGGGACTGAGAATACATGCGCTGCTTTTATAAATGCTTTACGAAATAGACACAAGTAATCGAAACTACATTCTATGGTTGGATTATCTAATCAAATATGCCCTTTTTATTAAGTCTGGTAATCTAAGAATTAGGGAACAGACACCCTAATTGACGCGAACTCTAAAGATAGATCTATCGGGCCCAACAAGCCCCATCCAAAGTGCCGGATGCTTTAGTACTTCGAAATTTATATCATGTCCGAAGGAGGATCCCGGAATGATGGGGATATTCTTATATACATATTGTGAATGTCGGTTACCAGGTGTTCAATCCATATGAATGATATTTTTGTCTCTATGCATGGGACGTATGATTATGAGAAATGAAAGTATGAAATCTTGTGGTCTATTAAAATTATGAAATGATTCTTTATGATAAACTAATGAACTCACCTACCTTTTGGTTGACACTTTAAAGCATGTTTATTCTCAGGTACGAAAGAAATCTTCCGCTGTGCATTTGCTCATATTAGAGATATTACTTGGAGTCATTCATGACATATTTCAAAAGATGTTGCATTCGAGTCGTTGAGTTCATCAAGATTATTATTAAGTCAATTATATTTGGATATATTATGAAATGCTTTACATGCCTGTCAACTGTCGATGTAACGAAAGTTTGTCTTTTAAAAACGAATGCAATGTTTGTAAAATTTATCATATAGAGGTCAATTACCTCGCTATGTAATCAACTGTGATCTATCTTTAGAGTTCGCGTCAATTAGGATTTCTGTTCCCTAATTCTTAGATTACCAGACTATATAAAGAGGGGCATATTCGACTTCGATAATTCAACCATAGAATGTAGTTTCGATTACTTGTGTCTATATCGTAAAACATTTATAAAACAGCGCATGTATTCTCAGTCCCAAAAAATATATATAAAAAGGGAGTAATGAAAACTCACCTAATGTATTTTGTAGTAAAAATACATATGACTATGTTGAACAAAGCAGGGTTGGCCTCGGATTCACGAACCTTTATTATTCATATATTTATTAAAACATATACTTGTAATCGAACAAGTTTAGATATTATCATTAATTGTTATTTCAGTAATTTGTATGTTTCATTGGTAACTATATTAACTATATTTATTTTATATACTTTAGATAAATAATTAGTATTTATTATGAAAATATTAATGTTGTTATGCGATATGTTTTAGATATATTCTTATATAGCTGTTTCTTTGGTAAAATAATATCAATAATAATAAATAAAAATTTGTATCTTTTTATGTTAATAATAATAATAATACTAAAGGTAATTAGATTTAGTAATGATACCGTTATTAATAGTTTTGATAATAATACTATTAATAAAAGTAATGTTAGTAATAATAATAATTTTAATAAAAAAATAATAATGATAAAATAAAAATGTTAGTTGTCATAAAAATAATATTTTAAATAATAATGGTACTTTTAATAAAAGTGATGATTCTAATAGAAATTTTAATAGTCATATTAATAATAATACAATATATTTTAATAATAATAATAATGATAATAATATTAATTATACTCGTAATCTTATTTTTAATATTGGTAATAATAGTAATTACTTAATAACAATCAATAATAAATAATAATAATAATAATAATAATAATAAAATAATAATAATGAAATAATAATAATAAGAGTATTAGTAATAACTACCTCAAAGGAGTAGCCCTCAAAAAAAAAGAGCCCAAGCCCGGGTTTGAACCCGCGACCTCCCGCTAACCCGATAACACCTCTAACCATCGATCCATTTATGTTTTTCTGAAATAATTCCCATCTAAATAATATATAACCCTTTTTCTGTTATTCTCCTCTTCTTCAATAAGATTTATTACATCTTCATCTTCCATAAACGTATCATTCTAATTATCATCCAATCAATGTCTTATCATATCATAATCAACTCATCATCATCAATGCCTTAATCAACTCATCATCAAAATATTTTCATTACATCATTATAAATGTTATCTACACGTTCACAATAATTTTTATGTCCATCATTGCTTATTAGTCATCCTAGCAGCCCAACAATGAAGAATAGTCAAACCTCGGCCCATCAGAACTCTCGGTCCAGCTGAATAGGTGTACGGCCCAAATTTAAGAATGGATACACAATGGCCCAACAATCATAAACAAACATGACCCAAAATATAATTCGTCCAGAGCAAAATAGACTTCCATTGGTGTTTTTTTTTTTTTTAAAAAAAAATTCGAATGCAGTCACGATACAAGGAGTATTATGCGTTTTCTTTTTATCATGTGCAAGTCTCCATCATAACCCTACCATTTCCCCTTTATATTTTTTTAAGAGAAACTATCACTTATTCTAACTTTTATGAAGTTGTCCACTTACACCACTAATCATCATTCTTACAGCATGCGTCAATTTACTTTGGGTAAACATGAAAAGTAGAAACAAACTTCCAACTTTGTCTTGATATGATAATTAACATTTAACCATCATTATATAACTTGCTTTTGACACTTAAATGAAATTATAAAGAACCTTATTGTAGCGAAGAGATATAGAAAACGTTTAGCAGTTTGAGTTAGTATGCATCATACATAGCTCATATCATTCTTCACGCCATATCATCCGCATCTCCTTGCTCATTAATGGTCGTAGGTTATGGTTTTTAATCGAGGAAATCCAGCAGAGAGCATATGATACGTTAACAAGTAGCGAGCTGAGTGATAGTTTCGGTTTATACATGCGTGCAACAAGTGGGTGTTGAGGATGGTTCTTGGTGATGGCTTCGGTGATCATCAATGAAGAGGGTAATAATTAAGTGGTGATGGTGGTGGTTTGTTTTTGATCCGAAAAAGAAAAAAAAATATGATGAGTATGGATGTGAGTTGACGATGATGGTGATACTAGATGATGATGAATGATGGCTTTGAAGAAGAAGGGAAAGGAACTGGTTTAATTAATGGTTGTTCTTGTTCGATTGGGTTTACGAATGACACAAAAAAAATATTCGCAGGTGGTTGTGGTTTCAAGTAGTGTTGATATGGGTGTGTGTTGATTCATGGTGGTTGTGAAGGGTGTTGGTTGTGAACTGAAATAGAAACGGACGCACACCAACAAAAGTTTGCTGATGGAAGCTAACGATAGGTTTAACGAGGTAAAGGTTTTATTGTAGTTTGATGAGAGTGATGGTGTTTTGGTTCTTGGTCCTGGCTCGACAGAATAAGATAAAGGAAACAAAAAGATGGTGGGTTAAATGGAGGAAGTGAGGGTGGTTGATCTTGAAAGTTAAATGGAAGTGATGGTTTTCGGCTTTAAATAGATAACAGAAAACAATAAATGAAAAACATTAAGGAAAACATTAGTAAGTGTGTTGATTTTGAAGTGATGAAAAAGATAATGGATATCTATATCTATATACATAATATAAAGATGATGGTCTATGTGTTTTTGCAAAAAAAAAAAAAAAAAATTGGAAATGGAGGCTAAATAGATACATGATTGTTGGTCTAGTGGACAACGACTAAAGTAAAAAGAAAAAGGTGTGTGTGGGTTGTGGGATTTGTCAATGCATGCATGTACGTATATGTAAAGAATAAAAAAAATAATAACTTTAATTCAATTGAATCGATTAGTGGATGGATGTGGGAATGATGAGTTGTCTATGATGAGTTGGAATATAAATAATTGAAGTATTATAGTTTAGGTGCATGTATGTATGATGATATAATAATAAATATCTCAACTAACACAATCACAATAATTCTTTCATGAATCAATCACGGTGACTAAATAGGATAGATCCTTTTGTACATATGCTATGTAAATACATATATATATATATATATACATATATATATATATATATATATATATATATATATATATATATATATATATATATATATTAGATAGGAATATAGACTAGATTGATGAGATTAAAGTAGATGGAATGTATAACAAATTTTAATTAATGAAATATTTTATACTATTTTGTTAATGTATGGGTTTTGTATAGTACATACATCTAAAAGCTTTGTATTGAGTGTAAATGATATAAATGATTTACAAAATAGACACAAGTACGTGAAACTACATTCTATGGTTGAATTATCGAAATCGAATATGCCCCTTTTTATTAAGTCTGGTAATCTAAGAATTAGGGAACAGACACCCTAATTGACGCGAATCCTAAAGATAGATCTATTGGGCTTAACAAACCCCATCCAAAGTACCGGATGCTTTAGTACTTCGAAATTTATATCATATCCGAAGGGTGTCCCGGAATGATGGGGATATTCTTATATATGCATCTTGTTAATGTCGGTTACCAGGTGTTCACCATATGAATGATTTTTATCTCTATGTATGGGATGTGTATTGAAATATGATAATATAATATGTACATAAAATACTATTAATAAAATATTATATATATTGATAATATAATATGTACACTAAATACTATTGATAATATAATATATATTCTTATATTATTTCTAAAAATTTATTATTTCATATTTTAAAATAAGATTTACTGTAGAGACCCGTCCTAATCCATCCGGACGAAGTGCATATCGATTACAAACGATTCACAACAGTTGATTACATCGCGAGGTAATTGACCTCTATATGATAAATTTTACAAACATTGCATTCGTTTTTAAAAGACAAACTTTCGTTACATCGACAGTTGACAGGCATGTAAAGCATTTCATAATATATCCAAATATAATTGACTTAATAATAATCTTGATGAACTCAACGACTCGAATGCAACATCTTTTGAAATATGTCATGAATGACTCCAAGTAATATCTCTAATATGAGCAAATGCACAGCAGAAGATTTCTTTCGTACCTGAGAATAAACATGTTATAAAGTGTCAACCAAAAGGTTGGTGAGTTCATTAGTTTATCATAAAGAATCATTTCATAATTTTAATAGACCACAAGATTTCATACTTCCATTTCTCATAATCATACGTCCCATGCATAGAGACAAAAATATCATTCATATGGATTGAACACCTGGTAACCGACATTCACAATATGCATATAAGAATATCCCCATCATTCCGGGATCCTCCTTCGGACATTATATAAATTTCGAAGTACTAAAGCATCCGGTACTTTGGATGGGGCTTGTTGGGCCCGATAGATCTATCTTCAGAGTTCGCGTCAATTAGGGTGTCTGTTCCCTAATTCTTAGATTACCAGACTTAATAAAAAGGGGCATATTCAGTTTCGATCATTCAACCATAGAACGTAATTTCGATTACTTGTGTCTATTTCGTAAAACAGTTATAAAAGTTGCGCATGTATTCTCAGCCCAAAAATATAAAGGGTAAAAAGGTAAATGAAACTCACAATACTGTATTTTGTAGTAAAAATACATATGACGACATTGAACAATGCAGGGTTGGCCTCGGATTCACGAACCTATATCAAGTATTAACACATTATAGTATAAATCAATTAAGTTTATATATTTGTTATGTATTAATTATTCTTATAATATATTATGATACTTATTTGATATTTAATTAATGTTATATCAATAATAATATTAGTTGAAACATAATTTTATGTAATATTAGTATATTTTATGTAATAATATATTTACATATATATCTTTTGTTTTGTAAAATTAATAATTGTAGAAATACCTAAGGATAATAATAATAATATTAATAATAATAATAATTTTTAAAAGTATAAAACTACCTTAGGAGTCAGTTATAAAAAAATTACACCAAGCCGGGCTCGAACCCGAGACCTCTCGTTCACTCATCAACACCATTAACCATTCATCCATTTCAGTTTTTCTGATTTATAATACAAACCCAAATACTTATCTATTACATGTTTCAACCCACTTCATCTTCTTCACCAAAATCTAAACAATCAAACAACTTCATTCTTAATAGTCAATCATCAAAATGGTTTTAGAACTTCTAAATAAACATGAAACAAAAAATAAAAATGTGTTCATGATATAAAAAAAATGAGAAAAAAAAAACAAAAAAATCCTACTGCTTGCTGGTAGCCAAGAAAAAAAAAATTTTGTTTTCAATTTTGAGTTCGTTTTGGACAATCTTTACAACATGAAACATGTTTCAAATCATTCCTAAAAACTATTGAACTTGTCAATTGAACTTAAAACATCAAAACAAGCTCTAATTTCTCCAAGAACAAAACAGTTGACTTTTGACAATTTAACTTTGACTCGCAAATTCGAATTCGTTATCAAGAATTGGAACTTGAGATTTTGCAGGAAGTTTAAGTAAATGATTCCTAACAACTCTACATTTTTAGTTTTTAAAATTTGTTTCGAATTCACGTTAGTGTATATCACTGTGAAGAACTCAAGAACTCAAAAATTGATTTTTAGATTAAGAGTGTTATAGGTTATGATTACAACATGAATTGTGTTGCAAATCATTCCTATAATCTTTATGGATCATCAAATTAACTGGAGATATCAAAACAAACTCGAATTTGATTCAAGAACACTTAGTTGACTTTGAAAACCAAAACTTTGACTCTCAAATTAGAAATTAATAGAAAGAATTGAGGATTGAAAACTTACAGATAGTTTAGATAGACGATTCCTAACATGACTGCATTATTACATTTTGAAAATTTGTTCTAAATCAAAATATGGTGAAAAAGATGAATGTACAGAGTGTCGAGCTTATTTTCTGGGTTTTCTTTGTTTTCAACTCAAATTGTAGTTTGTAACTTATATAGAGTGATTAGGTACATGATTTAACAGTTAAATTGATTTCCAATTGATTTGTGAAGTAGACTTGTAACAAACTGGAGACTTGAAGTACGTAAATTATTTTCATGTGAAGAAAAAGAAAAAAAAATTGATAGTTACTTCTAACAGAATGGGATTCCCTATTTTTATTGTTAATAAATATTAATAGTAAATACCCTAATAATATTAATAATAATTCTAATAAAATAACTAAATAATATCATAAAAATGATAATAAATAAAAATAAGAATTCGTTTAAATCATAAATAAATTTTAATCTTAATTATCTTGTACATTCTTTTACATTTTCAATTCAAATGATTATTTTGTATTTTATTAATACAACTTAATATGCACTCTTATATTTATATATGTATATATATTTACATATTTATTTACACACAATTGTTCGTGAATCGTCGGAAATAGTCACAGGTTAAATGAATCTATATAAATAGTTCAAACATTTCGAGACTCAACATTACAGGCTTTTCTTATTGTGTTGGAACATATAAAGATTAAGTTTTAATTTGGTCGGAAATTTCTGGGTCGTCACAGTACCTACCCGTTAAAGAAATTTCGTCCCGAAATTTGAGTGGAATGGTCATGGCTGACAATAAGTATGTTTTCATGACGTATCCGAGCTAGAAATTAGAGTTTTATCAATAGTGAGTAATATAGGTAAAAAAATTTTGATTACGCGAAGAGTATAATCGAAGCTATCGCAAGAGAGGGAACTGATGACGTAGTTATGATTGATTTCCGGAATTCATGGGATTTAAAGAAAATCTTCGTAATAAGATTTGGTTCTTCGGCGATATAGGAAATCATATCTTCTTTGATTAAATGCAATAATCTGTTTCGATTGCTCTGTCGGATATTTTACTATAAATCCACTCCGTTCGTTTCCTTATTTTCACAGCTCACACCTTCCATTCTTTCTCCCCTGATTCATATTTTTAAAGCATTCATTAATATGCTCCATCCAGTTCTGATCCTTGATATACTCTTAACTTTCATATCTGTCATTCTTCTCTTTCATCTACCACCGGAGGATTATATTTACTTCTACTATTATCTTGGGGTTATAGTGTTTTTAATTTTCCCGTGCCTTTACGTGGCAATACGTATTGATATGCACGGTTTGTAATTTATGTGTTGTTGTCGAGCTTTATATTTTCTTTATATTCAAGAGTTCCATACTTTCGTCTCCTCTTCCCGACTTCAAGTCAAGCAAATAATGGTCCGGAATTCGTAGATATGGATTTTGAAATGAACATAGTTAATGTTCTAGAAGGAAATCGTAATGGCACGATCTTGATTTTTCAAATTACTAGACTATCTGAAAAGATAGAACTATTAAGAATATATGTTCTTGATATACTTGGAGATTGGGTAGAATGTAAGAGTCGTGTAACATGGCACATGATGACGTTATGATCTGTGAATCATCACGTTCCATTAGAAACTCATCATGACTTACTGTAATATAATCACGTTGATCAAGTGTCATTATATTATACTAACTCATGCATCAGTTCCCAACATTACTTCAATAACATTCATATTTCAAGCTCGAAAGTTTACAGAATATAGTAACTAACAGTTTCTATATGATGTAACACTGATAGCACGAAGAGATTAATGATTTCAGATAAGAATTGTTATGAAAATATTCTCGGAAATATCAAAGATATTTATGATGATATTTTCAGAATTTCTGAGATCGAATGTTGATGAAGAAAATCCTTTCGCAAGGATTTAGAATAAATAAGGAGCAAGATATTCACTAAAGACTTCATCAGAAACAGAATCATCAGGGTTCTTTATGTACAAGTTTAGTCCTTGTGATTTGCTCAGAGTCTCCTTCATGGTTTGCTCAATTCGTTTTTCAGTACCAAACTTCCTTTTGAGCTTTTCCAACGTATCTTTTTTTTTATCAAACTTTTGACTGTTAAAATCATCCATAGTTTTTGTTGCTTCATTCAACTTTTCAAAATTTAGAGCATTAATTCACAGACTGGGTGCTTTTCTGAATTTCAGAATGGAAGATCATAGTTCTAAGAGATAAATGTTATATGGATACATATAACTGTTGATGTGGAAACGTTGCGAGACTCAAAATACAAATTTGCTGATTCCCGGTAATTGGTATGGCAGTTCTCGTTACAAGATACGGATGAGTATATGATAGGGTTTCAATGAATAAATATAATGATTTGTCAGAGAGATTTAAGCCAAAAAAAACAACGAGGCTGCCGGTACGTCTTCTGGTAATATGGTGGAATATAAATCAAGAAACTTATTTTGTTGTAACATATTTGTATTGTAAACCATTATGTAATGGTCGTGTGTAAACAGGATATTTTAGATTATCATTATTTGATAATCTACGTAAAGCTTTTTAAACCTTTATTGATGAAATAAAGGTTATGGTTTGTTTTAAAATGAATGCAGTCTTTGAAAAACGTCTCATATAGAGGTCAAAACCTCGCAACGAAATCAATTAATATGGAACGTTTTTAATCAATAAGAACGGGACATTTCAGTTGGTATCAGAGCGTTGGTCTTAGAGAACCATAATTTTGCATTAGTGTGTCTTATCGAGTTTGTTAGGATGCATTAGTGAGTCTGGACTTCGACCGTGTTTACTTGAAAAATGATTGCTTAACAAATTTTGTTGGAAACTATATATTTTTAACATGTGAATATTATGTGATATATTAATCTCTTAACGCGTTTGATATTATGTGATATATGTCTACCTCTAGAACAAGTCCCATTGACTCACCTAATAATAATGAAGAGTCAAATGTAAATTGGAATGATTCGTGGACTGATTCATAAGTTCCCGAAGAGGAACCGGAAGAAGAGTCAGAACCGGAAGAAGAATCGGAACCGAAAGAAGAATCGGAACCGGATGAAGAAATAGAACCGGTGGGGGAAATAATAAAACGATTAAGTAAAAGAAAATCCTCAACCATCCGACCAAGGTTAATTATGGTCAATGGTGTTTCCGCCAAGGAAGCAAAATATTGGGAGGATTACCAATTCTCCGATGAATCGGATTCCGACGAGAATTTCGATGATGTTATAGAAATTACCCCAACTGAATTTAAAAAGGCAAAAGAAAATAATAAGGGAAAGGGCATAAAAATAGAGAAATCTAATTCCAACCCCGATGAACTTTATATGTATCGTCAACCCCCGAAGTCCTTAAGTTGTAACAATGACCCGGGAACCTCTAAACCACCAGGTTTTTCTAAACCAATGTGGATAACGACGGCTCGTATTAGGGGAACATCATATATCCCTAGAAACTTGGCAAAACGAACCAAAACCGAAGAAGAAGAAACAAGCGAGTCGGAATAAGATAGTTGTATTCGTGTGGTGTAATATATGTAATATAGTGTGCTTATGCTTTATGATATATGTAAAAATTGCTTGTATTAATAAGTATTTTTTTTTATGAATCTAACTCTTGTCTATTTTACAGTATAAAACACAAAATGGATAGACAACCCAATATTTTAAGAGACCTACCCGGAGACATGATTGATGAAATCTTGTCTAGAGTCAGAATTCTTCGGCACAACTATTTAAGGCGAGATCAGTTTGTAAGACATTCGAAGAACGTTCCAAGAATGCCTTGGTTTATAAAAGGCTTTCGTTCAAAAGATGGGGGATATCACATTGGGAAATCCATAAGTTACGATGTGTTTACTTTGACGCATATATTGCGGGGAACCCAAATGCTATTTTACGCAATGGGTTAAGAAATTATTTTGACTCAATATATCCGAATATTGGACTTCGTGATTTAGAAAAAGCGGCTAACATGCAACATAAAGAAGCATGTTATGCTTACGGATTAGTAATGTTCGCTTCTCACCAAAGTGAGAACTAGAACATCGGGCTACAACTATTAAACAAAACGTTTCCACAAGTGACGGAGTCGGTAATTGGGGTAAGAAATGAGGTTTTTAGATTGTTACGGGACTGTTGGACATTACGTAACCCTCGTCCCTTTGACGACGTTACAACACGCTGTCTTATCAACGACCATACCGGTTATGTTCCACAAGACCAAGGATGGGAAGTAATCCTAGTAAAACCAGAATGCATGACTTGTTTCTGGACGTATGAATTATGTGTCTTTATTGCCTTTGCTGAACGACTTGTGTACTAGCTAGAATTATCTTCACAACCATCTTGTATCAAATTTATTGTGTGCTATATTTCATGCTATATGTAAAATAAGCGGTATTGTAAGTTTGTAAAATATTGTGTAAAAGTTTGAATGCGAAATATTATTATAATCAGTTTTTCATATAGAATTGTAGTAGTTGAATTGTATATTAGCTACTAAGTATGAACTTAACGGGTAGGTACTACCCGAATTTAAACTTATAAAACGCTAATATGAAGAAAAAGCTTTTATAAATGAGTTCATATTATGCTACGAAATACTATTAACTACTCTTAATATTCTGTATGATTAACTTGTTCCATTTGACTATTTTGAAGGAAATGGCACCGACTACTCGACACACCGTGAATATGAATGAAGAGGAATTCCGTACTTTTCTAGCTTCAAACATAGCCGCAGTACAGGCTGCGCTACATACCAACAATAACCTTGGATCTAGCAGTACAGGAAATCGTGTAGGATGCACCTACAAAGAATTCACTGCCTGCAAACCTTTGGAATTTGATGGAACCGAAGGACCGATCGGATTGAAACGGTGGACCGAGAAGGTCGAATCGGTGTTTGCCATAAGTAAGTGTACTGAAGAGGACAAAGTAAAGTACGCTACACATACCTTCACAGGTTCTGCGTTAACATGGTGGAATACCTATCTAGAGCAAGTGGGACAAGACGATGCGTACGCACTACCGTGGTCAGCATTCAAGCACTTGATGAACGAGAAGTACCGTCCCAGAACCGAGGTCAATAAGCTCAAGACAGAACTTAGAGGGTTACGAACCCAAGGATTTGATATTACCACGTACGAAAGACGATTCACAGAATTGTGCCTATTATGTCCGGGAGCATTCGAAGATGAGGAAGAGAAGATCGACGCGTTTATGAAAGGATTACCGGAAAGAATCCAAGAAGATATAAGTTCACACGAGCCCGCCTCCATACAACAGGCATGTAGAATGGCTCACAAACTAGTGAACCAGATTGAAGAAAGAATTAAAGAACAGACTGCTGAAGAGGCCAATGTGAAGCAAGTCAAAAGAAAGTGGGAGGAAAACGGTGATAAGAATCACCAATACAACAACAACAGTAATTACAACAATAATCGCAACAATTATCCCAACAATCGCAACATCAATCGCAACTACAACAAACGGCCCAACAACAACAACAACAACAACAACAACAACAACAACAACAACAACAACAACAACAACAACAACAACAACAACAACAACAACAACAACAACAACAACAACAGCAGCAACTACAACAATCATCCCAACAACAATAACAACCGCAACAACAACAACAATCAGAAGCAGCTATGCCAAAGGTGTGAAAAGTATCACTCGGGGTTCTGCACCAAATTTTGCAACAAGTGTAAAAGAAATGGTCATAGCGCGGTGAAGTGTGAGGTCTATGGACCAGGGGTTAACAGAACAAAGGGAACAAATGGTGTCGGAACGAGTAATGGCGGAGCAAGTAGTGTCGGAGCAAGTTATGCCAATGTAGTTTGTTATAAATGTGGAAAGCCGGGCCACATTATTAGAAATTGCCCGAACCAGGAGAACACGAATGGACAAGGCCGCGAAAGAGTTTTCAATATTAATGCGGCAGAGGCACAAGAAGACCCGGAGCTTGTTACTGGTACGTTTCTTATTGACAATAAATCTGCTTACGTTTTATTTGATTCGGGTGCGGATAGAAGCTATATGAGTAGAGATTTTTGTGCTAAATTAAGTTGTCCATTGACACCTTTGGATAGTAAATTTTTACTCGAATTAGCAAATGGTAAATTAATTTCAGCAGATAATATATGTCGGAATCGAGAAATTAAACTGGTTAGCAAAACATTTAAGATTGATTTGATACAAGTAGAGTTAGGGAGTTTTGATGTGATAATCGGTATGGACTGGTTGAAAGAAGTGAAAGCAGAGATCGTTTGTTACAAAAATGCAATTCGCATTATACGAGAAAAAGGAAAACCCTTAATGGTGTACGGAGAAAAGGGCAACACGAAGCTACATCTTATTAGTAATTTGAAGGCACAAAAACTAATAAGAAAAGGTTGCTATGCTGTTCTAGCACACGCCGAGAAAGTACAAACTGAAGAAAAAAGCATCAATGATGTTCCCATTGCAAAAGAATTTCCCGATGTATTTCCGAAAGAATTACCGGGATTACCCCCACATCGATCCGTTGAATTTCAAATAGATCTTGTACCAGGAGCTGCACCAATAGCTCGTGCTCCTTACAGACTCGCACCCAGCGAGATGAAAGAACTGCAAAGCCAATTACAAGAACTTTTAGAGAGTGGTTTCATTCGACCAAGCACATCACCGTGGGGAGCTCCTGTTTTGTTTGTCAAGAAGAAAGATGGTACATTCAGGTTGTGTATCGACTACCAAGAGTTGAACAAATTTACCATCAAGAACCGCTACCCACTACCACGAATCGATGACTTATTTGATCAACTACAAGGCTCGTCTGTTTATTCAAAGATTGACTTACGTTCCGGGTATCATCAAATGCGGGTGAAAGAAGATGATATTCCAAAGACTGCTTTCAGAACACGTTACGGTCATTACGAGTTTATGATCATGCCGTTTGGTTTAACTAATGCACCAGCTGTGTTCATGGACCTTATGAACCGAGTGTGTGGACCATACCTTGACAAGTTTGTCATTGTTTTCATTGATGACATACTTATTTACTCAAAGAATGACCAAGAACACGGTGAAGATTTGAGAAAGGTGTTAGAAGTATTGAGGAAGGAAGAATTGTACGATAAGTTTTCAAAGTGTGCATTTTGGTTGGAAGAAGTTCAATTCCTCGGTCACATAGTGAACAAAGAAGGTATTAAGGTGGATCCGGCAAAGATAGAAACTGTTGAAAAGTGGGAAACCCCGAAAACTCCGAAACACATACGCCAGTTTTTAGGACTAGCTGGTTATTACAGAAGGTTCATCCAAGACTTTTCCAGAATAGCAAAACCCTTGACTGCATTAACGCATAAAGGGAAGAAATTTGAATGGAAGGATGAACAAGAGAAAGCGTTTCAGTTATTGAAGAAAAAGCTAACTACGGCACCTATATTGTCATTGCCTGAAGGGAATGATGATTTTGTGATTTATTGTGACGCATCAAAGCAAGGTCTCGATTGTGTATTAATGCAACGAACGAAGGTGATTGCTTATGCGTCTAGACAATTGAAGATTCACGAGCAAACTTATACGACGCATGATTTGGAATTAGGCGCGGTTGTTTTTGCATTAAAGACTTGGAGGCACTACTTATATGAGGTCAAAAGTATTATATATACCGACCACAAAAGTCTTCAACACATATTTAATCAGAAACAACTGAATATGAGGCAGCGTAGGTGGATTGAATTATTGAATGATTACGACTTTGAGATTCGTTACCACCCGGGGAAGGCAAATGTGGTAGCCGATGCCTTGAGCAGGAAGGACAGAGAACCCATTCGAGTAAAATCTATGAATATAATGATTCATAATAACCTTACTACTCAAATAAAGGAGGCGCAACAAGGAGTTTTAAAAAAGGGAAATTTAAAGGATGAAATACCCAAAGGATCGGAGAAGCATCTTAATATTCGGGAAGACGGAACCCGGTATAGGGCTGAAAGGATTTGGGTACCAAAATTTGGAGGTATGAGAGAAATGGTACTTAGAGAAGCTCATAAAACCAGATACTCAATACATCCTGGAACGGGGAAGATGTACAAGGATCTCAAAAAACATTTTTGGTGGCCGGGTATGAAAGCTGATGTTGCTAAATACGTAGGAGAATGTTTGACGTGTTCTAAGGTCAAAGCTGAGCATCAGAAACCATCAGGTCTACTTCAACAACCCGAAATCCCGGAATGGAAATGGGAAAACATTACCATGGATTTCATCACTAAATTGCCAAGGACTGCAAGTGGTTTTGATACTATTTGGGTAATAGTTGATCGTCTCACTAAATCAGCACACTTCCTGCCAATAAGAGAAGATGACAAGATGGAGAAGTTAGCACGACTGTATTTGAAGGAAGTCGTCTCCAGACATGGAATACCAATCTCTATTATCTCTGATAGGGATGGCAGATTTATTTCAAGATTCTGGCAGACATTACAGCAAGCATTAGGAACTTGTCTAGAAATGAGTACTGCCTATCATCCACAAACTGATGGGCAGAGCGAAAGGACGATACAAACGCTTGAAGACATGCTACGAGCATGTGTTATTGATTTCGGAAACAGTTGGGATCGACATCTACCGTTAGCAGAATTTTCCTACAACAACAGCTACCATTCAAGCATTGAGATGGCGCCTTTTGAAGCACTTTATGGTAGAAAGTGCAGGTCTCCGATTTGTTGGAGTGAAGTGGGGGATAGACAGATTACGGGTCCGGAGATTATACAAGAAACTACCGAGAAGATCATCCAAATTCAACAACGGTTGAAAACCGCCCAAAGTCGACAAAAGAGCTACGCTGACATTAAAAGAAAAGATATAGAATTTGAAATTGGAGAGATGGTCATGCTTAAAGTTTCACCTTGGAAAGGCGTAGTTCGATTTGGAAAACGAGGGAAATTAAATCCAAGGTATATTGGACCATTCAAGATTATTGATCATGTCGGACCAGTAGCTTACCGACTTGAGTTACCTCAACAACTCGCGGCTGTACATAACACTTTCCACGTCTCGAATTTGAATAAATGTTTTGCTAAAGAAGATCTCACTATTCCGTTAGATGAAATCCAAATCAACGAAAAACTTCAATTCATCGAAGAACCCGTCGAAATAATGGATCGTGAGGTTAAAAGACTTAAGCAAAACAAGATACCAATTGTTAAGGTTCGATGGAATGCTCGTAGAGGACCCGAGTTCACCTGGGAGCGTGAAGATCAGATGAAGAAGAAATACCCGCATCTATTTCCAGAAGATTCGTCAACACCTTCAACAGCTTAAAATTTCGGGACGAAATTTATTTAACGGGTAGGTACTGTAGTGACCCGAACTTTTCCATGTTTATATATATTAATTGAGATTGATATTTACATGATTAAATGTTTCCAACATGTTAAGCAATCAAACTTGTTAAGACTTGATTAATTGAAATATGTTTCATATAGACAATTGACCACCCAAGTTGACCGGTGATTCACGAACGTTAAAACTTGTAAAAACTATATGATGACATATATATGGATATATATATATAGTTAACATGATACTCTGATAAGTAAACATATCATTAAGTATATTAACAATGAACTACATATGTAAAAACAAGACTACTAACTTAATGATTTTTAAACGAGACATATATGTAACGATTATCGTTGTAAAGACATTTAATGTATATATATCATATTAAGAGATATTCATACATGATAATATCATGATAATATAATAATTTAAAATCTCATTTGATATTATAAACATTGGGTTAACAACATTTAACAAGATCGTTAACCTAAAGGTTTCAAAACAACACTTACATGTAACGACTAACGATGACTTAACGACTCAGTTAAAATGTATATACATGTAGTGTTTTAATATGTATTTATACACTTTTGAAAGACTTCAATACACTTATCAAAATACTTCTACTTAACAAAAATGCTTACAATTACATCCTCGTTCAGTTTCATCAACAATTCTACTCGTATGCACCCGTATTCGTACTCGTACAATACAAAGCTTTTAGATGTATGTACTATTGGTATATACACTCCAATGATCAGCTCTTATCAGCCCATATGAGTCACCTAACACATGTGGGAACCATCATTTGGCAACTAGCATGAAATATCTCATAAAATTACAAAAATATGAGTAATCATTCATGACTTATTTACATGAAAACAAAATTACATATCCTTTATATCTAATCCATACACCAACGACCAAAAACACCTACAAACACTTTCATTCTTCAATTTTATTCATATAATTGATCTCTCTCAAGTTCTATCTTCAAGTTCTAAGTGTTCTTCATATATTTTACAAGTTCTAGTTACATAAAATCAAGAATACTTTCAAGTTTGCTAGCTCACTTCCAATCTTGTAAGGTGATCATCCAACCTCAAGAAATCTTTGTTTCTTACAGTAGGTTATCATTCTAATACAAGGTAATAATCATATTCAAACTTTGTTTCAATTTCTATAACTATAACAATCTTATTTTCAAGTGATGATCTTACTTGAACTTGTTTTCGTGTCATTATTCTGCTTCAAGAACTTCGAGCCATCCAAGGATCCGTTGAAGCTAGATCCATTTTTCTCTTTTCCAGTAGGTTTATCCAAGGAACTTAAGGTAGTAATGATGTTCATAACATCATTCGATTCATACATATAAAGCTATCTTATTCGAAGGTTTAAACTTGTAATCACTAGAACATAGTTTAGTTAATTCTAAACTTGTTCGCAAACAAAAGTTAATCCTTCTAACTTGACTTTTAAAATCAACTAAACACATGTTCTATATCTATATGATATGCTAACTTAATGATTTAAAACCTGGAAACACGAAAAACACCGTAAAACCGGATTTACGCCGTCGTAGTAACACCGCGGGCTGTTTTGGGTTAGTTAATTAAAAAGTATGATAAACTTTGATTTAAAATTTGTTATTCTGAGAAAATGATTTTTATTATGAACATGAAACTATATCCAAAAATTATGGTTAAACTCAAAGTGGAAGTATGTTTTCTAAAATGGTCATCTAGACGTCGTTCTTTCGACTGAAATGACTACCTTTACAAAAACGACTTGTAACTTATTTTTCTGACTATAAACCTATACTTTTTCTGTTTAGATTCATAAAATAGAGTTCAATATGAAACCATAGCAATTTGATTCACTCAAAACGGATTTAAAATGAAGAAGTTATGGGTAAAACAAGATTGGATAATTTTTCTCATTTTAGCTACGTGAAAATTGGTAACAAATCTATTCCAACCATAAGTTAATCAACTTGTATTGTATATTATGTAATATTGAGATACCATAGACACGTATACAATGTTTCAACCTATCATGTCGACACATCTATATATATTTCGGAACAACCATAGACACTCTATATGTGAATGTTGGAGTTAGCTATACAGGGTTGAGGTTGATTCCAAATTATATATAGTTTGAGTTGTGATCAATACTGAGATACGTATACACTGGGCCGTGGATTGATTCAAGATAATATTTATCGATTTATTTCTGTACATCTAACTGTGGACAACTAGTTGTAGGTTACTAACGAGGACAGCTGACTTAATAAACTTAAAATATCAAAATATATTAAAAGTATTGTAAATATATTTTGAACATACTTTGATATATATGTATATATTAGTATAGGTTCGTGAATCAACCAGTGGCCAAGTCTTACTTCCCGACGAAGTAAAAATCTGTGAAAGTGAGTTATAGTCCCACTTTTAAAATCTAATATTTTTGGGATGAGAATACATGCAGGTTTTATAAATGATTTACAAAATAGACACAAGTACGTGAAACTACATTCTATGGTTGAATTATAGAAATCGAATATGCCCCTTTTTATTAAGTCTGGTAATCTAAGAATTAGGGAACAGACACCCTAATTTACGCGAATCCTAAAGATAGATCTATTGGGCTTAACAAACCCCATCCAAAGTAACCGATGCTTTAGTACTTCGAAATTTATATCATATCCGAAGGGTGTCCCGGAATGATGGGGATATTCTTATATATGCATCTTGTTAATGTCGGTTACCAGGTGTTCACCATATGAATGATTTTTATCTCTATGTATGGGATGTGTATTGAAATATGAAATCTTGTGGTCTATTATTATGATTTGATATATATAGGTTAAACCTATAACTCACCAACATTTTTGTTGACGTTTTAAGCATGTTTATTCTCAGGTGATTATTAAGAGCTTCCGCTGTCGCATACTTAAATAAGGACAAGATTTTGAGTCCATGTTTGTATGATATTGTGTAAAAACTGCATTCAAGAAACTTATTTTGTTGTAACATATTTGTATTGTAAACCATTATGTAATGGTCGTGTGTAAACAGGATATTTTAGATTATCATTATTTGATAATCTACGTAAAGCTTTTTAAACCTTTATTGATGAAATAAAGGTTATGGTTTGTTTTAAAATGAATGCAGTCTTTGAAAAACGTCTCATATAGAGGTCAAAACCTCGCAACGAAATCAATTAATATGGAACGTTTTTAATCAATAAGAACGGGACATTTTAGTGTTTAACAAACCTAGTTCTAGCATTGTTAACATAGATGATGTGTTTGATGAACCAACTTTTGATGTGAAACCAGTTCTACCTGCTTTACCTGCATGTTCTGATAATGTTTTCCGTGAAGACCTAGCACATGAACTAACTGTTTTCTTTGAGACAGAATCTCTAGGTCAAAATTCTTTAGATGAAAAAGTAGAACCTCATACTGAACCGATCATTGAACCTTTGATATATTTTAAAAGTCAACTTGATCCTTTGCACGATTATTATTTGCATTTACCTGCTGTACGGAATTTGAATCGTATAGTAGCTCAACTAGAAAAGGAGAATATTGACTTGCAACTTAAGTGCCAATCATTAGACCAAATGCTTGCCCTGTGTGATAAATTGCCTTCACTGCCTAAGAAAGAATGTTCCTATGCTTTTAAGGAGGGTGAAGTGATAGTTTCTGCTGAAGAATTATGTCTTGAGATTAAAAGCTTAAAACAAAAGATAATTCAACTGAAACAGGCTAACACACTTAAGCAATCGTCTAATGTTGAAACCAATGTGCTTGAATGTATTGGTGGGATTACTAAGAAGGGAAAGGGAATGTCAACATCTAAGGATGTAAAATCCATTACTATTCTTAAAAATCCTCTCCGTTCTCAATTTGGCAATCGTGGTTCAAAAGTTGTTTCTACAAATCAATTTGTTGTCAAAAAGGTTCATTCTCCTGATGATTCTGTGTCAACTGAAAAGATTCCTATGATTCCAATGACAAAAACTTCAAAAGCGAGTCTTTTAACAACATCAGTTAATTCTACACAAAACATAAGTCCTAAACCTGATTTAAATGAGTATGATGCAAAAGAACGTAAAATCAAATTGGAAATTTTGCAAAATCAATCATCTCATGTGTCAACTGAAGAGTTTGGACGTCTAACTAACAAAGGTGTTTCTCGTGTCACAGGTCATAATCCAAACTTGAATTACAAATCTGTATGGGTTCCTAAGTCCACGACTAAGAAAGTAGCAACCAAACCAACGCAATCTGCTAGTCGGCCTAGGAAATCATCTCATGTTTTTCAATTTTCGTCTGTGAACAAAACATCTACTTGAAACCCCCGCCATTATCATTAAGTTCATTAAAAAGACTCAACGCTCTTTTAACAAACATGTTAAGAGCATTCGAACTGATAATGGGACGTAATTTAAGAATGACCTGCTTGATAGTTATTTGAAAGACCAAGGCATTGAACATCAGTTCTCTGCTGCTCGGACACCCCAACAGAATGGAGTAGTCGAACGACGTAATCGTACGTTATGCGAAGCAGCTCGAACGATGCTTGCTTACTCTAAACTACCTCCAAAAATGTGGGGGGAGGCCATTTCAACTGCATGCTATACCCAAAATCGTTGTATTGTTAATAAACGTTTTGATAAAACTCCATATGAGTTATTATATGGTAGACGCCCGAATGTCAAATATTTCTGTGTCTTTGGTTGTATATGCTATGTGCTTAACGATTTTGACAGCCTCGGAAAGTTTGATCCAAATGGCGATCAAGCCATATTTCTCGGTTATTCTTCGAACAAAGTTGCTTATCGGGTTTATCACAAACGGACAAAAACGATTAAAGAGAGCATCAATGTCAAGTTCGATAAATTTTCGGGAATGGCTTTTGAATAACTCAGTTCAAAACCCGATCCTAACCTGGCTACTTCTTCTTCCGCGCAAAACTCAATTTTCTCGACGAAGGGTGTTCCTACGGTTACATCAGAGGAACTGGATATCTTGTTTGATAGTCTTTATGCTCCTCAACAGATTTCAAATGTTCAAACCGTACCGGTTACACCGTCACAGTCAACTACTGTGGAGACTCAACAAAGTCTTTTTGATGAAGATACAACACCAACTGATTCACCTGTTGCTTCTTCATCCTCCCTACCACCTCCTGTTACTGATAATCTTGAACTAATTCAAGATTCATCAGTTGATACAACTCCAGCTGTTTCTCCATATACTCAATTGAATCCATTAGATAACGTTACATCAGATCAAGCGGATCAAGGCTCAACGTCAACAACGGTTGATGTTTCAATGGATACCACTGATGTACAACCTCTTCCACACAATCGATGGACTAAAAGTCATCCAATAGATCTTATTATTGGTGATGCATCTGCTCCAGTCTCAACTCGAAGGGCTACTTGGAATATGTGTCTATACACTGCCTTTCTTAGTAAGATTGAACCAACAACGGTTTCTCAAGCTTTACTAGATCCGAACTGGGTGGTTGCAATGCAAGAAGAGATCAATCAATTTGAACGGTTGAAAGTATGGCGATGGTTCCAAGACCAACTGGTCAACGACCAATAGGGGTTAAGTGGATTTTTAAGAACAAGAAGGATTCTGATGGAATTGTGGTTCGGAATAAGGCACGTCTTGTGGCCAAGGGATATCGACAACAAGAGGGTATTGATTATGACGAAACGTTTGCTCCGGTTGCTAGGATTGAGGCTATTCGTCTTTTCCTTACATTTACTTCTCATATGAAGTTCACGGTGTTTCAAATGGACGTCAAAACTGCTTTTCTAAACGGTCATCTTCAAGAGGAAGTCTATGTCAATCAACCAGAAGGCTTTGTCGATCCCATTAATCCAAATCACGTTTACTACTTGGAAAAAGCTTTATACGGTCTAAAGCAAGCACCGCGTGTATGGTACGAGACCTTAACAAAGTACTTGCTGGACAACGGCTTCTCTCGTGGAAAAATTGATACAACGCTATTCATCCGTAAAAACCACGGTTACATTCTCTTGGTTCAAATTTACGTTGATGACATTATTTTTGGTTCCACGTCCCCGGCCTTATGCAACGAATTTGGTGATCTTATGGCCAACAAATTCGAAATGATCATGCTTGACCAGTTAAATTTCTTTTTGGGGTTACAAGTAAAACAATTACCAAACGGGATTTTTCTCAGTCAAACAAAGTATATCAATGATATGCTAAAACGTTTTAAAATGACTGCTTTAAAACCAATGACAACCCCAATGAGGACTTTACTGGATGCTGATGCTAATGGGGAACCCTTTGATGTTACACTTTATCGAAGCATGGTTGGTTCTTTAATGTATCTGACTGTAAGTCGACCCGACATTACACTTGCTGTAACTGTCTGTGCCCGCTTTCAGTCAAACCCTAAGAAATCTCATTCCAAAGCGGTTGTTAGGATTTTTCAGTACCTTAAAGGTACACCTAACTTTGGGATCTGGTATCCTCATGGATCCGATTTCAATCTCACTGCTTACACTGATGCGGATCATGGCGGTTGCCATGTTGATAGAAAAAGCACATCTGGATCAATTCAGATGTTGGGGAATAGGCTAGTTGGTTGGTCATCTAAAAAGCAGAACTGTGTGTCTTTATCAACAGCTGAGTCTGAGTACATTACTGCAGCTCATTGTTGTTCACAAGTTTTGTGGATGCAAAATCAACTTTTAGACTATAGCTTTAAGATTTCTAAGACCCCGATTTATTGTGATTCTCAAAGTGCTATTGCAATTACAAGCAACTCGGTCCAGCATTCTAAGACTAAACACATAGATATTTGCTATCATTTCATTAAGGACCATGTAGAGAAAGGGGATGTAGAGTTATACTTTGTGCCTACCAAAGTGCAATTAGCTGACATGTTCACTAAGCCTTTAGATGAACTTAGGCTAAAATTCTTGATCAAAGAGATTGGCATGGTAGAGTATAGTGCTTGATATTCCTTAGATCTGCTGGGACTTATTCTTGAGATCTTGTGTTAAGGGGGAGTAGATACTTTCTAGGGGGAGCAACTACTTTCATATGCTTTGGATATCATCTTTTAAGGGGGAGCCTTTAGATTTATGATAACTTCCTGGATATAATTGTTCAATGGTTACGTAAGGGGGAGGTAACTCATTGATATCATATTTCAAGGGAGAGTTAATTCATTTTCTAGGGTAATTTATCAAAATGCTGATTTACATTCTTGTATATCACATTTTGAGGGGGAGAAAATGAGAGAAAATGAGAAAATTACTCAAAAATATTGTTTTTCAAAAGTGAATTCATAAATTCTTTATTTTATATCTGAAATAATTCACTAAGGCTTGTATACATCTCAGTATGCAACCCCTTTTAACAATTGGTATCACTGAAGATTTGTACTTTGTTCACAAAATTCAAAGTTCTTTTAAGTACAAATCTTATTTTGGAAAATTCATAAAAATTGGAAAAGATAAAATCCAAAAATATTTGTTTTTTACTGGATAATATGCTATTTTTAGCATTATACCGAATCTGACATCCAACAGTACAGATTCGGTAAGTTCAAAGTTTTTAAAATTGTCTCAGAAATATTTTTCATAAAAAGATTGAAATGAATATTGAGAGAAAAAGTCAATTTGTCAAGATTTGAAGTTAAATTGATAAAGTTTTAAAAATTGGACTGAATTCGGTATAATAGGCCCATTCTGTAAAGCCCATTCGGTATTTTACCTTCGGTATCTATAAAAGGAGGGTCAAAGTCAAACTTACTCATTTACTGTTGTTAATTACCTACCGAGTCTGCTTGATTATACCGAATCTGCCTAATCTACCGAGTCCGTCTTTCTGTATCTTCAAATTCTTGGGTAAATGTTCATTTTAATTAACATACTTATAGATCTGAGATAATTATGTGTCTATCAACCAGAAAAGATAAAAATAACTGGATTTTAACTCTCAATTTTGAAATTCTGTTGATTTTACCGAGTCTGAGTCATATTCTATTAATCCTTGATTAAACTCAATTGATTTGGTTAATTAACATGAATTCTTGTCTAATCTGAGTTATATTGATTGATCTATCATTTGACCAAGCCTGATTACATGTTTAATTGATTGTTTGATGGATTCTGTATCTACCGAATATGTTCTATCTACTGTACCGAGTCTGTTCATACAATTAACATGTTGCTATGCTTTAATTGATTGGTTAATTGATTATGGTTGTGATTTTACATGGTAGAATATGCATGTTTGAGTGTCTTTATGTTAATTTTGGAGATACCGAATCTGTTCTTCTCTTGATACCGAATCTGACTTTTGGTACCTTGAAAATTTCTGATTTTTATCTTCAAATACTTAACTTGTTTATTCTATATCTTTCTGATCTGAAAACACAAGCTTATTTGGTTACTGAATCTCAAGTTTTTATGACTACCGAATCTGCTTGAAATGTGTTTAAAAATTGACTAAGTGTTGTTCTGATTCTTTGTGTAGTATAATTGACTTTGCATGATAAATTTGTATTGTGATGAATATCATATGAATGTCATGATTGTCAATTATTTGATCATATTTGAGAATAAAAGATTTTTATATTTTTGAAAAACCATAAAAATCTTAAAATAGAAAAGATAAAACATATACAAAGGATTTCAAAGACAAATAAGAATAGAGATATATGCTTTTTAAATATCTTGTGGTCTTCTATTTCTTATTTGTACAGCTAAATAGCGAACAATCACTTCATCAACTCTGAAACCAGTATTCCCTGCAACTACTGGACAGCAATTCTAGAGAGGCACACATTGTGGCCTGCTCTCAGTACTACTGCCAGTGTAGCTGTAACAGATCTGGAGTTACTTAACAGAACAATTAGGTTTGTGGAAGCTACACAACCTACTACTGAAAATCCAGAAGGAACACAAGCTCGTTTTGAATTTCAACTGAGAGGAGTTCAAGGGGGGAGGAGTATCACTAAAGCTGATTTCAGGAGGATATTCAGACTTCCTGTTGTGCAGAATGCTCCTGCTTTTCCTGCTACTCAGCAAATGATGACTTTTGTCTTTGATCTTGGTTATGTTGGAGCTACCAATGTTCCACCAGCTAAGTTTCAGAAGAAATATCTGCACTCAAGGTGGTATGTGATCTTCTCAATCATCAACAGATGCTTGCTGATGACAAGGAGTGGATCCGATAGCTTGACTGTGCCAATGCTGAAAGTATTCTACTCTTTCATAAGAGTAGAGGCTCCTGACTATGCTGAGCTTTTATGGGATCTGGTTCAAGCTCAAGTTGATAAGCCAAGGGGTTCATACATCCCATGCGAAAGGTTTTTCTGTATCTTTATCCATGATGCTATAAATGCTTGCAGAAATGCAAATATATTTGTACCAGGTACACATGGATTACAGATGAAACGATTTGGGGAGCTGAAGATGAATACCCCAATGGTGTCTGATAATCAATTCATTGCGCCAATTCCAAATTGGCTAGTGAGGCTAGCTGAACCCCAAGACGTTCGTATGCGTTCTTATTTTGAGGCTGTAGGAATACCTCTTCCGAACCCGGTACAACAAGAACAAATTGAACCCGCTGTGGTTCCAGCCCCAGAGGTTGTAGGGGAACCTGTAGTTCAACCACCCGGGCCAGCTAATCCTCCACTTAGGGTGAACCTTAAACGATCTAAGGCAGTACACCAAGCTCAACCCGTGAGGATCAGGGAACCTAGTCCAACTAGGATTGAACCAACCCTTTCCACAACACCAGAAGTGAGCAGTGACACCGACACTTCAGCAACAGCATCTGAATCGTCTCCCGAACATTCTCCTAAGAGAACTCGATATATACCTGATGAGATGATTCAGACTCCGCTAACCCAACGAGTAACTAGATCTAGGACTTCGACACCTATCGTCCGCCAAACAGGTACTACTACTGTTGGTGATACAGACCAAGACCTAGAACCAATTAGGTCACCCTCACCCATCTCTGTATCACATCCAATAATAACAGTAAGCCCTACGCTAAATGAAGCGCAAGTTTCGGTAGGCAAGAGATCTAAACGCACTGATGGTAAAAAGGCCACTAAGCCCATCCAATCTAAACAGGACTTAATAATAAATCCTACAAAGCAAGGTGCTTTGGCATCTAAGGAAGTAAAGTCTTCCTCTGCAGTAAAGTCTGCGTTCACTCAATCGATTGAGGAAACTCAATCATTGAAGTCCAGAACGGCCGAAGGGGAGCCGAAAAGTCTTGAAAAGGCACCCTGCGTATCGGCTGGAAATCCTCCTATGCCTCAACGTACAACAGGGTCTCGAGGTCCGGCTTATCTTGATGAGGAAGATCTGCCTCGTCCCATGGAAACGAGTCAACATGATAATCCTTCGGGATATTTATCAGACTTCCAGCAGACTGATCCCTTGATTCATGAAAGTGTTTCATTGGATCAACCACTTCTCTTCCGGATTCTGAATCTCAGGGTCTAGAGGAAGAGTCTTTAATTGAAAGAGATTTACCACCTCATGGTATATCAATGATTTCAGGAGTCAGAGATAGCAATATCTATGCGAGAGCTAAACCGACGGGTAGTTCTGCTACTTTGTCAGAGTCCCATGAGACCAAAGTCATGGAGGCGGATGCTTCGAAAGAAACTTCGTCGGTGACAACTCCGGTTGTTACCCAACCTCCATCAGAAGGGGATATCACGAATCTGACTAGTAGTATGTACATCCCTACATATAAGAATAATACCGCACAATCATCCTTACCTGCCCTCACGGTAACTCATACACTTCCATCGACATCGCCTTCAACAGATGCTGCTGATGCTGCTTTTGTTCATGGTTACACTGTTGTTTCACCAACTGGGTCACCTTCTCGGATTTCAAAAAGATATGGATTACAGTATCTCTCTAACAATGAAGTGGAGGAGCTCTATCTTGCCGAGTTCGCTAAACGGACTGATCTTGATGAAATTCGCGAGACTATGATGATTTATCTTGAGCAAGCAAGGATAGTGTATCCTTTCTCTCCATGCAAGTCACCTGGACCAATTCACATGCCTGATCATGATGATTTCAATCCTGACAATCTTCATGAGGGGGAGAATAGACAAAGTGGTCATCGGTCCAGTGGTTATGAAGCTGGTACATCTAGTCAACAGAAGAATAAAGATGTTGTTGATATATCTGATTCCGGTAGTGATGAAATTAGGAAATCCAGTGTGAAAGTTTTCTAGATGAATCAGAAAGTCAGAGAGAGGGTGACTCAGGGATGTTAATGATTATGGATACAGCTGATCAATCAGAGAATAAGTCATCTCAAGAGAACAATCAAAACTTTGACAACATTGAAGATATTTTGAAGGGGTCATCAAGTGTCGCCAATGAATTTAATGATCATCAATTTGTTAACTTGATTTCTCCAACCGATGAATTTGGAATTCACTTCGAAAAGGAGATTTTCTCTAATGGCAAAGAAGATACTACAACTCCTCCTTATTTGAATGTTCCATTTCAAACTGCAGAGATTGTTCTTGAGCGTGATGCTGATTACCAACTAAGTGAGGATGAAGAGAAAAAGATTCTTCGTTCACCATTCATTGAACAACAAGCGTATAGAATCTATGGTGATTCTGATCTCATCCTTTCTGCATCAATGAGTGTTCTGGGTGCATGGAAATATCATAAGAAGCCTGAATATCTCAAAGCTTATATGAGTGTTCGCAATAAATTCAAATTGAAGAATGAAGAGAAACTTCAAATTCAGCGGAATTCAGAGATCAAAAGCATAAATAAGATTTTGATGATTAATAAGGATGAAGTGAAGATGCCATTGTTTCAAGTTACAAGAATGGATGATGAGGATTATCAGTTTTCAGAAGCAGATTTTGATAAACTGAAGATGGATGACATTATTTTCATCTACAATTATTTGATTAACTTGAATGAATCTGCAACAATTTATCATGCTACTGCAATGAAGGCAGTCTACAGGTTTATTCTTGATTAGATGAGATGGATGTCTGTTCATGATTTTCAAATGGGTTTGGAATCTGGACACAAAAAGCTCGGAATCAAACCGCCAAATCAAGTGATTGAAGAGCTTAGATATATGTCCTTACTTGAAGTGAGCGACTGTCCATATGGGTTTGTATTTGTCAATTCTCACTATACAAAGATCTTCATCAGAGTCTCAGATTTCAGAAGATACTCAGATGGAACGTTGATGTATGCTTTCAAATACATGAGATGGAGACTGATCAATAACTGCTATTCAACTGAAGATAATAAGATTGTCAAGTACATTCTCACAAGATTGAAAAGTCGTCTTAAAACAAGAGTGAATATACGAAGATATGAGAATCTCAAGGGATTCAAATCTAAAGTTCACTTCAGAGGAACAAAGTTCCTTTAGATGTTTTGGATATGATTATATTGTAAAGTTCACATTTAACACTAAGGGGGAGATTGTTAGGACCCCCAAGTTGTATAGTGTTAATGTGAATTAAGCTTAAATGAAGGTTCCTTAGAAGAGGGCTATATAAGGAACCTATGTAGTCCTAATTAGATAGCCATTATATTGTAACCGAGTTCTAGAAGCTGTGGAATTTAATTTGTACCGATTCTCTCTAGTATCGATTCTCCTTCTTACATACCGAATCTCATTCTATCTTATCATTTCTCTCAATCTCAACATGATCTGACCTATCAGGCTAGCTTTCACGGGTCACTCAAATCACTCAAGTTTTTAGGGTTCCTGTTAGATCCGGTTTTCTCAGACAGGTGGGACGCCGTCCAAAGGGCGGGACACCATCCCAGATCAATGGACTGGACGCCGTCCAACTTCCTGGACGCCGTCCAGAAAAGCTGGCAGACTCAACTTCGTTTTTTTAGATTTTTAGTTGGGCAATTTTGTAATTTCACTTTGTGGACGACTTAAAGGCTCAAGATCAGTTTTAGGAGTATCATTTACTGCATCTTTCAACCACCAAACCTCTTCCATTCAATTCTAGAGAGAGAGAGTGTTTCAAGAGTGAGAAAGCTCCATTTAAGGAAGAAGAAGCTCTTTTCGAGTTAGAGCTCGGGTATTAAAGTTGTTCATCTCCTCACTAGCTACGTTTTGATAGTTGTGGTAAGCCCTAAATCTAATTTCCTTGTTTTAATTGTTTAAGAGTTAGGTTTTGTGTAAGTGATGAACTTTAAAACCCATTTGTGATTGTTTTGGGGGTTTTGGGTGAATATGGGTCATGAAGGCTCATAGATGACTAACCTAGGGTTTGAATGTGATAATTGAGCTCTTAGGTCTTAATTTAGTTAATTAACTACTAGCACACTTTAATGATATGTAAATGGGTGTTATTTGGGTATGAGGTGACCCGAATGGGTATGGAAACCTCGAATGGGTAAAACGGGTCTTTTGATGACCTAAGTTTGACTTGCTAGTAGGGAAATGAGATAACCGGGTGATTAAATGCATATTAAGACCATAAATGGCTAGATTTAGGGTTTGGTAAAGTTGACCCATTATTAGGGTTAAGGGTGCAATTGGGTTGGAATTGCACTTTGAGTCAAACGACTCTAGTATGTTGAGTGAGTTAGTTGACAAATTCGATTGTGTGATTGAAGGTTTGCAAGTTCAGTTAACTTTCACAAAGACATTAAGGTGAGTGGAGTAATTATACGTATGTGTATATGATGTATTTATTTGTGGGTGTTATGGTATGAACCATCGAGCCGGTAGTGCCATAACATGTGTGTGATCAAGTGTGAACCATGAGCCGGTAGCACTATAAACTAAGATGTGAACCACGAGCCGGTAGCATCGAGTGTGAACCACGAGCCGGTAGCACTATAAAACAAAGTGTGAACCACGAGCCGGTAGCACTATAAAAGAGTATGACTCAATTGCGTATGGTGTGAACCACGAGCCGGTAGCACCATAGTGTTATGGTTAACCATATTGAGATTGTTGATTGTTTAGCATATTGTTTAAATATATTTTGTTGAGTATATGCTAATGCGGTTTTGTGATAATGTGCGACTTGTTAAGTATTTCGGGTATGATGTTATGTTATTTTGAGTTTCAAGTTTGTACGAGGTATTCGGAAATTGTGATTGCAAATAGATGGGTTATATATATGTATGTATAATTATTGCATTTACTAAGCGTTAGCTTACCCTCTCGTTGTCTACCTTTTTAGGCTCGGGTGCGGACAAAGGAAAAGGTATTCGGTTGGATTAGTTCTCCCGCTTGATTTGATAGGGGATGCTTTTGGGTTAGCTTTTGGAAGTTTGGTCAAGCTTTGGGTAGTTTAACCCCAAACACCATGCTCTAGGGTCGTTTGGGAATTAAACTTGTATTTGGTCGAAACTTTTATTTTTGGAACGAAACTCGTAAAATGGGCGATGTGGGCCCGATGTTGTAAAACTTGATTTGATGATGAAAGCCTCTTAGTTTATCATATTGTGTTATGTTGTGAAAAGGTTTTCGTGTAAAAGTGTCGGGAAGCGGGTTTTCCGCTCACGTGAGTTGGACCCGTGATCAGTCCCTGGCAGTTCATTGGGACGCCGTCCTAATTGCTTGGACGCCGTCCCATTCTTAAGGGCTGGACACCGTCCCAAAAATCTGGACGCCGTCCAGATGGTCAGTCCCAGAATTTTTTAATTTTTTTGTACGCGTTTGAGTTTATGAAGTCGGGTTGTTACAAGTGGTATTAGAGCATGGTCTAAGGGTTTTAGGTGACTTGAGATAGGTGCCTAGACTTAGACTTTTGTGTGCGCGTTATGCGGGACTTGAAGGACTTTGGGTCGGGTCGGGATTGGTTGGTGCATAGGATTATGTGAACTAATCATGCGCTATTTGTTTGTGTTGTGTTTAGCAAGCATCAAGCGAGATAGACGTTGTACTAGCAAGTTAATGCGACGTGCTCGCGTAGTAATGACTAGCTACCATTATTATGGGCACAAGTCGTGTTAAACAAGCGATGTACGACGATTGTTGAGCGAGATGGAGTAGTGTGGCATATATGTATATACATATGTAATTTGTCCTTTCTTTTTGTGGTTTAACCTATTTCGTTTTATAGAATAAAGACGAGAAACGGTCCCGATAATGATAATGGAAGTACGAGCGAGGACACCAAGTTTTCGGCCAAGGTTGAGGCCGTCTTTAAAAAGTTAAAAGCGGATTTTCTTGCGGACGTTTGAAAGGTCTTCCAAGATTCGGTTGATGAGCAAATAACCGATCTAATTAATGAACGAATGAAGGCCACTATCGAAGAGGCACTTGACGCTAGAAACATTTATCCTCGTGGTGAAGGAGGTGAAGGAAGGCGGGACTTCCACTACAAGAATTTCAAGGATGCTTAACCCCCGATGTTTAATGGGGTGCGAGATCCTTTAAAAAGTACATGTTGGATCTCCGACATCGAGGGAGCTTTCAGTACCTCGGAATGTCCTCCCGAGAAGAAGGCGAGGTATGGTTCTAGCATGCTACGAGAAGAGGCTAAGTTATGGTGGGATGATAAAATCAACTTGTATGGTGAGGAACAATGTATGGGCTTGACGTGGGAAGAGTTTAAGAAGGAGTTTTTCAAGGAATACCGAACTTCTTCCGATCTCGATAGAATCCGGGACGAGTTGAACCATTTGCAACAAGGTTCAATGGACTTAGTTACTCTTAAGTCTACCTTCTTGGTAAAGACTCGTTTTTGCCCGGAGTATGTTGGTGATGATCACAAGCTAATGAAGGATTTCTACCACACTTTAAATGATGAGTACAAGGGTAAGATTAGTCGGGGTATGGCTAAGTCTTTTGACGAGTTATTTGAATTGGCTCGGGGTTTTGAGCCGGAGGTGCCAAGAAAGAGCGATTTTACTTTTTCAAAGAGGAAGTTTGAGGGTTCAAGTCATTCGAACTTTTCAAACAAGAAGTCCAAGAAAGGCTCCGAAAGCGTTAATAGTGTGAAGAAGGGTGCTTCCGGAGGTTTCGGGCCCATGTGTTGTAATTGTAATCAAAAAGGACACATGGCCCGTGATTGCACCAAGGCGACGACCAAAATCACTTGCTTTAATTGTGGTAAAGAGGGGCATAAGAGGCCGGAATGTCCCGATTTGAATAATGATAATGTTAAACGGTTAGAGAAAGCGGCGGGTACGGCTAGGGGTGGCAACTACTTGATGACGAATGATGAAGCCAAGCAATCGAACGAAGTTGTCTCAGGTACTTTCATGGTTAATTCTAACCCGACGAGAATTCTATTTGATAACGGTGCAAATTTGTCGTTTGTGTCTCCTAAATTTGTGCCTAAACTTGATAGACCGTTAGCTAAGTTAAATCATCCGGTAGAAGTCGAAATAGCGGACGGCAAGACGGTGCTAGTGGTTAATGTGTGTGAAAATTGTGATGTTGTTTTCGGTGCCGAAACCTTTAAAATTGATCTCATTCCAATGACCTTGGGCGATTTTGATATTGTCATTGGTATGGATTGGCTCGATCGTTATAGAGCCGATATTGCATGCCATGATAAGTTTATTCGTGTGAAGACCCCAAGTGGGGGAGAGTTGATTATTCATGGTGATAAGCGAAGGAGACCGGTGCCGATATGCACTTTTGCACGGGCACGTCGTCTCGTTGTTACCGGTGGCATGGCTTTCCTTGCTCATGTTGTTGATACTCGTAATGAGCCACCACCCATTCGTGAAATTCTGGTGGTTAATGAATTTGAAGACGTTTTTCCGGATGAGTTATCGGGTGTTCCGGCGGAAAGACAAGTTGAATTTCGCATTGAGTTGGTTCCGGGGGCTACCCCCATTGCTAAAACTCCTTATCGTTTAACGCCAACGGAAATGCAAGATTTGTTGAATCAAATCCAAGAGTTGCTCAAAAAGGGTTTTATTTGACCGAGTGCTTCGCCATGGGGCGCTCCGGTGTTATTTGTGAAGAAGAAAGATGGTAGTATGCGTATGTGCATTGATTACCGTGAGTTGAATAAAGTGACGATCAAGAATCGTTATCCGTTACCTAGGATTGATCGTTATCCGTTACCTAGGATTGACGATTTGTTTTATCAACTTCAAGGTGCAACGTATTTCTCTAAAATCGACCTACGGTCCGGCTATCATCAAATGCGGGTCCGTGAGGAAGACATTGAGAAAACGGCTTTTTGAACGCGTTATGGGCATTTTGAGTTCGTAGTTATGCCTTTTGGTCTTACGAATGCACCGGCGGCATTCATGGATCTTATGAACCGAGTGTGCCAACCTATGTTGGACAAGTCAGTAATAGTGTTCATTGATGACATACTAGTCTACTCGAAAAATATGAACGAACATGAACGTCATTTGCGTGAAGTATTGAAGACGCTACGAAAGGAGAAGTTGTATGCAAAGTTCTCCAAATGTGAATTTTGGCTAAGGGAAGTTCAATTCCTTGGTCATATTGTGAACGAAAACGGTATTCAAGAAGATCCGGGGAAGATCGAGACGGTGAAGAGTTGGGGACGACCGACTACGCCTACGGAAATCCGAAGTTTTCTCGGATTGGCCGATTATTATCGTCGGTTTATCCAAGACTTTTCTAAGATTGCTTCTCCATTGATGAAGTTGACGAGAAAGAATGCTAGGTTTAATTGGGAGAACGAGCAAGAAATTGCTTTTCAATTATTAAAAGAGAAGTTGTGTCAAGCTCTGGTGTTAGTATTACCGGAAGGAGTGGAAGACATGACGGTTTATTGTGATGCTTCGTTAAATGGACTCGGGTGTGTTCTTATGCAAAGGGGTAAAGTCATCGCTTATGCCTCTTAAAAATTAAAGGAACACGAGACGAGATATCCGACTCATAATCTTGAGTTGGCGGCGGTTGTGCATGCGTTGAAAATTTGGCGCCATTACTTGTATGGTGTCAAGTGTACGATTTATTCGGATCACAAGAGTTTGAAACATCTTTTTGATCAAATAGATTTGAATTATCGTCAACGTAGGTGGATGGATGTGGTAAAAGATTATGATTGTGAGATACTTTATCATCCAGGCAAGGCGAATGTGGTCACGGATGCATTGAGTCGAAAGAATCAACATCCGGCGATAAAGGTAGGATCGTTACGTTTGATTATTACCAACGATTTTCTCGAGAAGCTTGGTGAGATTCCAATAGAGGCGTACGTTCACAACAAGCATACGGAGCGAATCGTGGGCCAATCGGAGTTTATTACTATGGGTTCGCGTGGGTTGTTGTCTTTTCAAGGAAGGGCGTGGGTGCCTAAGATGGGTGATTACCGATGGGTGCTACTTGATGAAGCACATAAGTCAAAATATTCCATTCACCCGGGCGAGACGAAAATGTATCTTGACTTGAAGAAAGATTATTGGTGGTCGGGCATGAAGCGTGATGTTGTAAAATATGTTGAACAATGTGTTACTTGTTTGCAAGTAAAGGCTGAGAACCAAAAGCCGTATGGTAAGTTGCAACCGTTAGAAATTCCGAAATGGAAATGGGAGCACATTACCATGGATTTCATCACAAAGTTACCTAAGACGGCGAGAACCCAATTTGACTCAATTTGGGTAATAGTTGATAGGTTGAAGAAAAGTGCCTTGTTTATTCCCATTAAAGAAGCAATGTCGTCGGAGGCCTTGGCTAAGTTATTTATCAAGGAAGTGGTCTCGCGACATGGGGTTCCTATATCTATTATTTCGGATCGAGATACCCGTTTTACGTCTCGGTTTTGGGAAAAGTTTCATGAAGATATGGTACGCAATTAAAGTTGAGCATGGCGTATCATCCTCAAACGGACGGCCAAACCGAACGTACAAATCAAACTTTGGAAGATATGTTACGGGCGTGCATTATTGATTTCGGTGGTAGTTGGGATGAGCATTTGCCTTTGGTGGAATTCTCGTACAATAATAGTTACCACACTAGTATCGGGATGCCACCTTATGAGATGCTATATGGGCGAAGGTGTCGAACTCCCATTTGTTAGGGAGAAGTAGGTCAAAGGGAAATCGGGAGTACCTATTTAGTTTTGGAGACGAATAACAAGATTGATATGATTCGGGAACATTTGAAAAAGGTGCAAGATAGACAAAAGTCGTATGCCGATAAACGTAGACGAACGATCGAGTTTCAAGAAGGCGATATGGTGATGCTTAAGGTTTCGCCATGGAAGGGTATTATTCGGTTTTGAAAACGGGTAAAGTTAGCTCCTCGGTTTATTGGGCCATTTAAAGTTTTAGCTTGTGTTGGCGAATTTGCATATCGTTTGGAATTACCCGAAGAACTTGAGGGGATCCATAATACATTTCATGTTTCTCATCTCCGTAAGTGTCTTGCGGTTGATTCTTCGTGGGTGTCGTTAGACGAGATTGAGCTAAATAACAAATTGGAGTATGTTGAGGAGCCGGTTGCTATACTTGATGAAAAGGTTAAGAAATTGAGAAATAAGGAGGTGAGGACTTTTAAAGTCCAATGGCGTCGAAGTATAGGTTCTGAGTTTATTTGGGAGCCCGAAGAGTTTGTTTTGGTGTATCGTCCTGCTTGTCATGCGGCGTGGATTGCGAGGTCACAATCTGGTTCAAGTGGGGGAGAGTTGTAAGATCCGGTTTTCTCAGACAGGTGGGACGCCATCCAAAGGGCGGGACGCCGTCCCAGATCAATGGATTGGACGACGTCCAACTTCCTGGACGCAGTCCAGAAAAGCTGGCAGACTCAACTTCGTTTTTTTTAGATTTTTAGTTGGGCAATTTTGTAATTTCACTTTGTGGACGACTTAAAGGCTCAAGATCAGTTTTAGGAGTATCATTTACTCCATCTTTCAACCACCAAACCTCATCCATTCAATTCTAGAGAGAGAGAGAGTGTTTCAAGAGTGAGAAAGCTCCATTTAAGGAAGAAGAAGCTATTTTCGGGTTAGAGCTCGGGTATTAAAGTTGTTCATCTCCTCACTAGTTACGTTTTGATAGTTGTGGTAAGCCCTAAATCTAATTTCCTTGTTTTAATTGTTTAAGAGTTAGGGTTTGTGTAAGTGATGAACTTTAAAACCCATTTGTGAGTGTTTTGGGGGTTTTGGGTGAATATGGGTCATGAAGGCTCATAGATGACTAACCTAGGGTTTGAATGTGATAATTGAGCTCTTGGGTCTTAATTTAGTTAATTAACTACTAGCACACTTTAATGATATGTAAATGGGTGTTATTTAGGTAGAGGTGACCCGAATGGGTATGGAAACCTCGAATGGGTAAAATGGGTCTTTTGATGACCTAAGTTTGACTTGCTAGTAGGGAAATGAGATAACCGGGTGATTAAATGCATATTAAGACCATAAATGGCTAGAGTTAGGGTTTTTGGTAAAGTTGACCCATTATTAGGGTTAAGGGTGCAATTGGGTTGGAATTGCACTTTGAGTCAAACGACTCTAGTATGTTGAGTGAGTTAGTTGACAAATTCGATTGTGTGATTGATTATGTGCCTAATGTAATAGGTACGTTACTTTGAAGGTTTGCAAGTTCGGTTAACTTTCACGAAGACATTAAGGTGAGTGGAGTAATTATACGTATGTGTATATGACGTATTTATTTGTGGGTGTTATGGTATGAACCATCGAGCCGGTAGTGCCATAACATGTGTGTGATCAAGTGTGAACCATGAGCCGGTAGCACTATAAACTAAGATGTGAACCACGAGCCGGTAGCATCGAGTGTGAACCACGAGCCGGTAGCACTATAAAACAAAGTGTGAACCACGAGCCGGTAGCACTATAAAAGAGTATGACTCAATTGCGTATGGTGTGAACCACGAGCCGGTAGCACCATAGCGTTATGGTTAACCATATTGAGATTGTTGATTGTTTAGCATATTGTTTAAATATATTGTGTTGAGTATATGCTAATGCGGTTTTGTGATAATGTGCGACTTATTAAGTATTTCGGGTATGATGTTATGCTATTTTGAGTTTCAAGTTTGTACGAGGTATTCGGAAATTGTGATTGCAAATAGATGGGTTATATATATGTATGTATAATTATTGCATTCACTAAGCGTTAGCTTACCCTCTTGGTGTCTACCTTTTTAGGCTCGGGTGCTGACAAAGGAAAAGGTATTCGGTTGGATTAGTTCTCCCGCTTGATTTGATAGGGGATGCTTTTGGGTTAGCTTTTGGAAGTTCGGTCAAGCTTTGGGTAGTTTAACCCTAAACACCATGCTCTAGAGTCGTTTGGGAATTAAACTTGTATTTGGTCGAAACTTTTATTTTTGGAACGAAACTCGTAAAATGGGCGATGTGGGCCCGATGTTGTAAAACTTGATTTGATGATGAAAGCCTCTTAGTTTATCATATTGTGTTATGTTGTGAAAAGGTTTTCGTGTAAAAGTGTCAGGAAGCGGGTTTTTCACTCACTTGAATTGGACCCGTGATCAGTCCCTGGCAGTTCATTGGGACGCCGTCCCAATTGCTTGGACGCCGTCCCATTCTTAAGGGCTGGATGCCGTCCCAAAAATCTGGACGCCGTCCAGATGGTCAGTCCCAGAAATTTTTTTTTTTACGCGTTTGAGTTTATGAAGTCGGGTTGTTACAGTTCCCTATAGATCTAAGAAATGAATACACTTGTAGCCAGTCATGCTGCACCCATTGTCATAGGCTTGATAAAGACTCAAATCCTTGCTGCTAATGCGAGAACGGTAGTAATCTCAGCTTTATGGGTCATTTGTCAATGATGGAGAAGGGATTTTAGAGTGGTAGTGAAGTTGTTTTTGAGGGGTGAAATAAAAGGGTAATGTAGCCTTTATACAGACTTTTATTTGGATAGATAGGAGTGCTGAAGTATTTTGAGAAGTACTTTTGAACTTTTCTTCATTTGATAATCATTTTTGGTCGAGTTCTCTTCGGCATTTCTCTTTATTAAGTTCTGCTCCTTTTTTCAGAACTTTGAGATAATATATATATATATATATATATATATATATATATATATATATATATATATATATATATATATATATATATATATATATATTAGAGACTACATCTCGAGAAACTTTTTGCCGGTAAACTTTCTCAAGACCTTTGCCATGATACTTTGAGAGGTTTATAACATCGGGTTTTCGAAAGGAATCTCGTTTTCTGGATTTTTTGAGTAAATAGTAGAGGTGATGTGGATGTGGTGGTGGAGTAGAAGTAGTGGAGGTGCGGAAGGCTTATGTTTGACAAATGGCTAGCTCTTTTGATTACAACCGAATCACGTTTCGCTGCTTGGAGATGCAGATCTAAAGTACGTTCTGATTCTGAGCACAGGCATCGGCATTCTCAACGAAAAATAGTGAAGCATTAAAGATGAATACTGGTCTTATTTGGGGTGCCTCACCATAATCAATTTTGGTCAATAATGCCTTAGTCATGCAATGCTCTATTAGAGATTTCAATCTAACAAGATTTCCATCTTACTCATGCCTTATTTTTATTGACAAACATTTTAGGTTTTCAAAAATACTTTTTCGAAAAGGGTTTCTTTTGCAAAAAATTTGAAATTTGGCTTAAGGACTTGGAATCTTCGTAATGGGTTATTATAATATAGCATAAAAATATTATACCAACATCGCACACTTAGACGAACATTGTCCTCAATGTTCCTAGTGTATCCCACACTTAGGAGTTTTAGTTGAAGATTTGGGAGTATTTGTCTAGTGTTTTAGTTGGGTATTATCCCACACTTAGTGATAAGCTAGGATGTGGCATAGTTTGAATCTTGAGCTAGTAGCGAAAAGAAAGAAATACCCCTAGCAGATACGGCTGGCTTCTAATCCTTGCGTCTTTATCAGCTCATTTGTCATCCTTTATTCTTCTACTCTACTTTATTGCACGGGTTGCCTCCCGAGAAGCGCTTTTGTTTAAGGTCGTTGGCTCGACCGTAGTGATGCTTTAAAAAGAAAACATTCCTCGTTGATAGTTGTGATCTTGGTCTTCTCGAGGGAATGTGAGTCTCGGCGGATAAATTTGGAGAAAGTGTCGGACCAATAGTGGTAGCAGATCCGGTACTTCTCTTGAAGATCTTCTGAAAGATAAGTAGTGCGCAGTTTCGGCTCTTGATAAGTCTTGAAGTCTGATGAGAATATGATCCACAGCTCTGCTGGGTCATCCATGAATGTCAATCATAGAAGCAGTGCTGGTTGTGATTGTTTCTCTGATGGGATGCTCATTTCAGAGGTCTTCAAACAATGTCAGAAACTGTATATTTAGAATTTCGAAGTCTTCGGAACGGTGATCTCCACAGTAAGAGTCTGTCGCTTTGCACAAATTTGTTAAAAGAGGAAGCTGAAAAGTAGTGAACAGCAATCCGGATCCGAGCATGAATGTCACCGTCTTTGAGTATATCTCCTGACATCCAGCTTTAAATGTGAAACTTGGATCTGTGGATTCGTGGAAGATACGTGATAGCTGCTTTGTAACATAGGTGGCAATGTTGACTCGATCTGGTTCAAGATGAGAGAACGGATTGTTTCTTCTTGCTTCTTCCGTAACAGCGTCTCGTAACTCTTTGATAATCAGATCAGCATGGTGATCAATTGTTACGTAAAACACTAGTCTGTCTGGTGTGCTTTCGAAATTATCTCTTTCCAAGAGAGCGAAAAATCTATGAATATCCTCGATCATTTGCAAATCAGAGTGATAAGTCGGGCATTCGGTGGAAAGATCCATATGCTTCCGGATGAGAGTCAGTAGTGCTCATTGGTTTCGTGAGAATGGAAGTGCAGATCCGGCTAAGGCGTTGTAAACCTTAGAGTAAATGATCTTCTGATTTCGACAGAATCTTGTCTCAAGAATAGTGTGAACCACTGAATTGTGCTCTCGTTGCCTTTCTTCTTGGTAGATATGATCGTGAAGAAAATTGATAAAGTCTTGAATGCGTTCTTCTAGGATTTCAACATCATTGTCTTCTCTTCGGAGATAGAGGTTGTCACGACCCTACTTTTTCCGTTATCTTTTACCGTTTATTATTTAACGTCCATTAATTGTGATTTTTGCCACGTCATTTCTATGACCTATATTATTATTTTTGTAATAATATATTAATTATTATGCATTATATGGATATTTGTATTCGTATTTAAAATTGTGCGTTTCTACGAGTCGTGGATTTCTATCCGGCGAATCTTTTCGGTTTTCAAACCAACGGTTAGACTTTTGAGATTTTTGAATCCCAATTATTTTAAATATGATATTTTTATTTCATATGAATATATATATATTGTTTATATATTTTATTTGTCGTGTGCGCGTTATCTCTCCGAATATTTAATCGCGTAGCGGTGTTTTCGCGTTTTGGGCTCCGTTCGGGCTTTTGGGCCACAAGCTATTGAACATTACATCAAAATAGACTAAAGGAATCCTACCCTCTCTCATGGATCGGCCGAAATCCCCATGAGGGGTTGGTTTTTCCATTTTGTTAATTTAATTACCCTTAAACACTTTTTTTCACTACTTACATTATAAACCTAAACCTAATTTCTCTCCTCTTTCTCTCCTTCCCATATGAACGAAATTTGCAGCCTTCCACCTCCCAAAAATCGTTCACATCAAATCACATACAATTGTTCATCAATCATCAAGGTTAATTGCTTATTCGGGTGTTCCATTTCGTATTCTTCATAATCCTTCTTCTCAATTTTTGATTTGGGTATGAACATGAACTCTAGATCTTTCAATTTCATCTTTTATTACTGATTTTTATTATATGTTGATGCTATAGTACTTGTATGTTGTTGTGATGTTGATTTGATGCTTAGAAATGCTCGATTTCATATATTTTCGGTTTGATCAAAAGCGGACAGCAGCTATTTGTTTAAAATCAGTATACTTGACAGATGTTTTTGGTTAATTAAAGTGTATAGATGAGTTCCTCTCATCAAGATAATAATTTTAGGCTTTGGATTCATGTTGTTTTGAGTTTCGGATCAAAAGTTATGTCCGATTTAGGGTTTTGATGAAATTAAAAGGTAAAAACGATTTTGATCAGTTGGGGTCCGACTTTGTGACCATCTTTGGAGTCTCTAGGGTGTACCATTGGGTTAGGATTGATGATTGGATGAACATTCATGTTCGGATCATCGAAATCCGGGCCACAGATCACCCGGAAAGGCTAAGACAAGATTTTAAACGGATTAATGGTTTAGGTTGGTTCATGGCTGTTCTTCATGACTCATGAACTGACCTTAGGGTGCTCTTGAGTGCACTAATGTGTAGGGTTGTTTGGTTAGATGAAGATATATATATAAAATTCGTCGAAAACCGACACCCGGGGCTCGAGTTATGACCCGACAAACGTTTAATTAAACTTATGGTTATAAAATTTGAACTTATGATATAAATAATGGTTTTCATTATTATTAAATTACTTATGACATAAAAGTAATTATTTTTAATTAAGACTTATGATATATATTAATTACATCATTTATTAATTACATTATGATTAATTATACTTTTAATTAAAGTTATGATTAATAATACTTTTATTATAAATGAAAATACTTACGATAAGTATTAAACTTATGTTATGGGATTATTATATCAAAACTTACAATAAAGATTAATTAATCATTTATTTATTATAAGGCTTAGTTATTATTTAATTATAATTTAATTATTAAATACTTATGGTTTAATAATTATAATTAAAACTTATGATATGATTAAAAATTCATTATTAATTAATAATACTTATGATATGATTAAAAATTCATAATTAATTAATAATACTTATATTATGATTAATATTTAATTAATTAATTAAATACTTATGTTATATTAATTATATCATCTAAACTTATGTTAACTTTAATAACTCAATTTAATTTAATTAAACTTATGATATGACATAATTAAACATATACGACTTTAAATAATATTATAACTTATATTATTAATATAATTTACACTTTTATTTCAATATTGACTAAGTTTGACCAAGGTTGACTTTTGAGTTGACTTTTAGTTGACTTTTGTTGACTTTTTCTAATTAAGGAAGCTTTTCTAAGTTAAAAACTTTCCAAAAATAGAAACTTTCTAAAAATAGAAACTTTCTAAAAATAGAAACTTTCCAAAAATAGAAACTTTCCAAAAATAGAAACCTGCTAAAAATAGAAACTTTCTAAAAATAGAAAGTACGTGTTATACGCAGTCCTGATCATACTGAAACATACCGATTGTTGTTCTATGCTTATTTGCAACAAGTACTATTGCTATCATACTAAGACTTGACTTAAGTTAGTTATTTATATCGACCTGATTTATTTATAGGTCGGCGTGTGATCCTTCTAGATCGCTTTATCATTTGCGGTTCACGTTTCTGTGTTGTTACTTCGTTTACGTTAAGGTGAGTTATAGTCCCATTCTTCTATTTTAAATCTTTTAGGATGAGAATACATGCAATTTATTTTACATATTGGACACAAGTGGAATTTAGTTTAAATTATTCATTGTGAGACGAACGAAAATATTCCATAATCTGGTAATTTTAATCACTGGTTTCTACTGGTGAACGCGAATCCTATGGATAGATCTATCGGGCCTGACATCCCCATTTCGTGCTAGTCGCGCTAGCAGTTACAGGCGGAATGTATTAGTACTTCGTATTTTGGAAGATACACCTGTTCAGTGTATATTTTTATATTGGTTTTGTTAAGGGTATGGAATTGTTAAGTGATTACCAGGTGGCTCACGGGTTAATGAAATAATGTTTTATATGTTTTTGAGCATATAATTTTGTGGTCCAATATGAGTCTTTATGTTTTCAAACATAAATTTTTATGGTTTAAATTAAATATTGTTTGCAATATTAAACCTATAATTCACTCAACATTTTTGTTGACAGTTTACTCGCATGTTTTATTCTCAGGTTCATGATTGATTGCTTCCACTGTACTTAGAGAGTCTGCATATTTATGATGGCAGCTTTTGTTAAACATTAACTTGCATTCTATTTTGATACGTTAAATTGTGGGTGTTTGTTGACTTTGTATTGGTCAACTTTTGGTTAAGTATTTATATATGGTTTTTCTAAACTTACATATTTTGGTAGGTTTCCTTTATAGGAAATTATTTTAAAATAAAGAATGCAAAGTTATTTATTAAATTCATTTAGAGTTATGATCAAGCTGTGGGACCAAGATAACGATGGTCGTTAAGTGTACCTTGACGGGTCGTTAAAGTTGGTATCAGAGCCTTGTTTGTAGGGAATTAGGCTGCATTGATGTCGTTACCCGAGTCAATACGGTGCATTAGTGAGTCTAGTCTACAGCCCGACCTATAGCATATTATTATATGTGATTATTTGTATTCTATGTTATGTATATTGTTATCATACATACATCTCTGTTATGTTCTGAATCCAGGAGGAACTCCCATACCGATCTAAACGTATTCTCCGACTCATGCGAGTTTATCTTTATAAGAACACCTCGGATAGTGAAACCGAGGGATGTCATTCTTGACTTCTGAAATTCTCGACATTTCTATGTCATCCATTATGGTTATGTATATAACTTTGAGTTATATTATGCGAGATGTCATTCTTGACTTCTAAAGGCTCGGCATTTCAATGTCAGCTATTATGTTTAGGTATGTAACATTTTTGTTATATTACGTGCTTTTGTACCGTTGTGCCTTTGTGCTTTGAGTTGCGAACCGAAAATGTAATTCTTGACATTTAAAGATTCTTGATGCTTCAAGGACATTTTTATGTCATCGTTACTCTTATTCATTACTTTTGATGTTTTTATCTCTTGTGCTATCCTTAGCACATTGTTTAAGAAATTGTTCTAGAGAAATTGTGTGGAAATTCGAGGTTGATCGCGTGTCCTGACCTCATGTAGTGCTATTGGAATGGAACTATGAATTAGTATAATATAATGACGTCAGGCCAACATGATTATATTACGGTAATTCATATAGAAATTCCAATATTGTGACATGAGGAATAGAAAGCGAGTCAAAGAAAATTTTTACACCACTCATTCAGAAATTCTAATCTTATTACATGAGTAAGGAAAATACTCATTTTCTTAATTGATGAGATACGGGAAACTCGTTTTATCCAAACTACCTATCTCAAGCTTTATCCTTCATACCTCGCTTGTAAGCGACAACTTTGCACGTGAACAGTTTTGGCCCAAGGATTTGTGTCATGATAATAGTCAAAACAATATTTAACTCATTGGTTTTCATGACCTTGTAACATTTGTGGGTCAAATGTTGCACGACGATTGAAGTCCTTCACTCGATCTTCTATGATCTTACTTCAATTCGTAACCTCTAAAATACGAATACTTAGTTTATCATCAAAATTTTTACACATTTGTTTAATCGGGCGGTCCCGATGAGAATTATGGACAAATGGAAGTAATAAGATTTTCTGTCACGTATGCAATTTATAGAATCACATATATATGTATAAAATCAAATAAATAAATAAATTTACCTTAACTTATTTTGGTTAGTGCATACTAAATTATACCTTCAATTTTTTTTAAACCGCTCCTTTATTGAGTTATTTAACTAAGTCAAATTGTTTTATGTAAGATGATACACGTTGTACATACTTCTAAATTTACCAAGAAATTCGTCCGTTATATTGTCACATCAAACGTTTAGAGATTTTTCAAAACTCCATTGATTGATTATATTAAAATTTTCGCAATTACTCTACCATGTGTTTGGGACACAGTTCCTCTTGTCCTGTGTTTAAGGATAAAACTTAACATTAGGTCCATTGATAAAAACTCTTACGCCAATTTGGATGGTGGTTTTATAAAATTTGTTGAAAAGTCTTTGCGCTCATAAAATTTTCCCTCTTATGGTTGGACATGGCCGAAACGCGGATCGATAAATCTGTTTTCTGAGGTACACTCGGTGGTCGCCCTATTGCAGGTAAGGCACTGTGTAGTGACCTAAACTTTTCCATGTTTATATATGTAGTGACCCGAACTTAATGATTGTGAAACGAGACATATATGTAACGATTATCGTTGTAACGACATTTAATGTATATATATCATATTAAGATATATTCATAAATCATAATATCATGATAATATAATAATTTAAAATCTCATTTGATATTATAAACATTGGGTTAACAACATTTAACAAGATCGTTAACCTAAAGGTTTCAAAACAACACTTACATGTAACGACTAACGATGACTTAACGACTCAGTTAAAATGTATATACATGTAGTGTTTTAATATTTATTCATACACTTTTGAATGACTTCAAGACACTTATCAAAATACTTCTACTTAACAAAAATACTTACAATTACATCCTCGTTCAGTTTCATCAACAATTCTACTCGTATGCACCCGTATTCGTACTCGTACAATACACAGCTTTTAGATGTATGTACTATTGGTATATACACTCCAATGATCAGCTCTTAGCAGTCCATGTGAGTCACCTAACACATGTGGGAACCATCATTTGGCAACTAGCATGAAATATCTTATAAAATAACAAAAATATGAGTAATCATTCATTACTTATTTACATGAAAACAAAATTACATATCCTTTATATCTAATCCATACACCAACGACCAAAAACACCTACAAACACTTTCATTCTTCAATTTTCTTCATCTAATTGATCTCTCTCAAGTTCTATCTTCAAGTTCTAAGTGTTCTTCATAAATTCTACAAGTTCTAGTTTCATAAAATCAAGAATAATTCCAAGTTTGCTAGCTTACTTCCAATCTTGTAGAGTGATCATCCAACCTCAAGAAATCTTTCTTATTTACAGTAAGATATCTTTCTAATACAAGGTAATAATCATATTCAAACATTGATTCAATTTCTATAACTATAACAATCTTATTTCGAGTGGAAATCTTACTTGAACTTGTTTTGGTGTCATGATTCTACTTCAAGAACTTTCAAGCCATCCAAGATCCTTTGAAGCTAGATCCATTTGTATCTTTTCTAGTAGGTTTATCCACAAAACTTGAGGTAGTAATGATGTTCATAACATCATTCAATTCATACATATAAAGGCTATCTTATTCGAAGGTTTAAACTTGAAATCACTAGAACATAGTTTAGTTAATTCTAAACTTGTTCGCAAACAAAAGTTAATCCTTCTAAATTGACTTTTAAAATCAACTAAAAACATGTTCTATATCTATATGATATGCTAACTTAATGATTTAAAACCTGGAAACACGAAAAACACCGTAAAACTGGACATACGCCGTCGTAGTAACACCGCGGGCTGTTTTGGGTTTGATAATTAAAAACTATGATAAACTTTGATTTAAAAATTGTTCTTCTGGGAAAATGATTTTTCTTATGAACATGAAACTATATCTAAAAATCCTGGTTAAACTCAAAGTGGAAGTATTTTTTTCAAAATGGTCATCAAGACGTCGTTCTTTCGACTGAAATGACTACCTCTTACAAAAATGACTTGTAACTTATATTTTCGACTATAAACCTATACTTTTTCTGTTTATATTCATAAAATAGAGTTCAATATGAAACCATAGCAATTTGATTCACTTAAAACGGATTTAAAATGAAGAAGTTATGGGTAAAACAAGATTGGATATTTTTTGATTTTTTAGCTACGGGAAATATTAACAATTCTATACAAATCATATCCTAGCTAACTTATATTGTATTATACATGTATTCTAATATATTATGTAATCTTGGGATACCATAGACATTTATGCAAATGTTTTGACATATCATATCAACCCATGTATATATATTATTTGGAACAACCATAGACACTCTATATGCAGTAATGTTGGAGTTAGCTATACAGGGTTGAGGTTGATTCCAAAAATATATATACTTTGAGTTGTGATCTAGCCTGAGACATGTATACACTGGGTCGTGGATTGATTCAAGATAATATATATCGATTTATTTCTGTACATCTAACTGTGGACAACTAGTTGTAGGTTACTAACGAGGACAACTGACTTAATAAACTTAAAACATCAAAATGTATTAAAAGTGTTGTAAATATATTTTGAACATACTTTGATATATATGTACATATTTGTTATAGGTTCGTGAATCGACCAGTGGCCAAGTCTTACTTTCCGACGAAGTAAAAATCTGTGAAAGTGAGTTATAGTCCCACTTTTAAAATCTAATATTTTGGGATGAGAATACATGTACTTTTATAAATGTTTTACGAAATAGACACAAGTAATTGAAACTACATTATATGGGTGAATGATCGAAGCCGAATATGCCCCTTTTGCTTGGTAGCCTAAGAATTAGTAAAGCGATCTACTAATTGACGCGAATCCTAAAGATAGATCTATTGGGCCTAACGAACCCCATCCAAAGTACCCGATGCTTTAGTACTTCGAATTCATTTTTATCATGTCCGAAGGATTTTCCGGAATGATAGGGGATATTCTTATATGCATCTTGTTAATGTCGGTTACCAGGTGTTCACCATATGAATGAATTTTATCTCTATGTATGGGATGTATATTGAAATATGAAATCTTGTGGTCTATTATTATGATTTGATAATATATATGTTAAACCTATAACTCACCAATATTTTTGTTGACGTTTTAAGCATGTTTATTCTCAGGTGATTATTAAGAGCTTCCGCTGTTGCATAATAAAATAAGGACAAGATTTGGAGTCCATGCTTGTATGATATTATGCAAAAACTGCATTCAAGAAACTTATTTTTGATGTAATATATTCTTATTGTAAACCATTATGTAATTGTCGTGTGTAAACGGTATATTTTAGATTATCATTATTTGATAATCTACGTAATGCTTTTTAAACCTTTATCGATAAAATAAAGGTTATAGTTGTTTTAAAAATGAATGCAGTCTTTGAAAAACGTCTCATATAGAGGTCAAAACCTCGCGACGAAATCAATTAATATGGAACGTTTGAAATCAATATGAACGGGACATTTCAATTGGTATCCGAGCGTTATCGAGTTTGTTAGGATGCATTAGTGAGTCTGGACTTCGACCGTATTTTCTTTAAAAATGATTGCTTAACATTTTTGTTGGAAACTATATATTATTAACATGTAAATATTATGTGATATATTAATCTCTTAACATATTTGATATTGTGTGATAGATGTCTACCTCTAGCACAAATCCCATTGACTCACCTAATAATAACGAAGAGTCGAATATATATTGGCAAGATTCACAAGTTCCCGAAGAACCGGAAGAAGAGGAAACACAACCGGAAGAAGAGGAACCGAAAGAAGAGGAACCAGAAGAAGAGGAACCAGAAGAAGAAGAGGTTCCGGAGGGGAGAATAGTAGGAACCACAGAAAACCGGTCAAATAAAAGAAAATCCTCAACCAATGGACCAAAGTTAATAATGGTCAATGGTGTTTCCGCTAAGGAAGCAAAATATTGGGAAAATTACCAATTTTCCGATGAATCGGATCATGATGAGGATTCTGATGATGTTATAGAAATTACCCCCGACCCAATTTAATGAGGCAAAAGAAAATAATAAGGTAAAAGGCATCAAAATAGAGAAATCTGATTCCGACCCCGATGAACTTTATATGTACAGTCAACAACCGTATTTTCAATATCGTGACAATAACCCGGGAACCTCTAAACCACCAGGTTTTTCTAAACCAATGTGGAAAATGACGAATCGTATTAGAGGAACATCATATATCCCTAGAAGATTAGGAAAAAGAACCAAGTCTGAAGAAGAAGAAATCATTGATTCGGATTAAAGGGGTGTGAGCATGTTGTGTAATAAATGTATTGTAGTGTGCTTGTACTTTTATGTTCTATGTAAAAAATTGCTTGTATTGTTTGTTATTACGAATCTAATCCTTGTCTATTTTACAGTATAAAAAAAAAATGGACGTTAAGGGTAGACAACCGAATATTTTAGAAGACCTACCAGAGGATATGATTGAGGAAATCTTGTCTAGAGTCGGTCAGAATTCATCAGCACATTTAGTTATGGCGAAATTAACTTGTCAAACATTTGAAAGACTTTCCAGAAATGCCTTAGTTTATAAAAGGTTTTCCTTTGATAGGTGGGGTATATCACATTGGGGAGACCGTAAGTCACGCCGTGTTTTCTTTAAAGCATTAAATGCAGGGAACCCAAATGCAATTTTACGCTACGGGTTAAGAACCTATTTTGACTCAACATATCCCAACATAGGATTTCGTGAATTAGAAAGAGCTTCTAACATAAAACATAAAGAAGCATGTTATGCTTACGGGTTACCAAAGTAAGAAAAAGAATATCGGATTGCAACTTTTAAATAAAACCTTCCCACAAGTGACGGATTCAGTAGTTGGGGTGAGAAACAAGGTTTTTAGATTATTACGGGGCTGTTGGACAGTACGAAATCCTCGTCCTTTTGACGATGTTACAACATACTGCCTAGCCAATGGTCATAACGGTTATTTTCCACAAGATCAAGGATGGGAAGTCGTCTTAGTAAAACCAGAATGCATGACTTGTTTCTGGACTTATGAATTACGTGTCTTTATTTCCTTTGCTGAACAACTTGCGTATTAACTAGATTTATCTTCAAAGTTGTCTGTATCATAGTGTACTATATTTCATGTTATATGTAATATAGAGAAGTTGTAAGTTTGAAGAATATTTGTATGTGATATATTATTATAATCAGTTTTTCATATGGAATTGTAGTAGTTGAATTGTATATTAGCTAATAAGTATGAACTTAACGGGTAGGTAGTACCCGAATTTAAACTTATAAAATGCTAATATGAAGAAAAAGCTTTTATAAATGAGTTCATATTATGCTATGAAATACTATTGACTACTCTTAATATTCTGTATGATTAACTCGATTCAGTTGTCTATTTTGAAGAAAATGGCACCGACTACTCGACGCACCATGAATATGAACGAAGAGGAATTTCGTACCTTTCTTGCTGTAAACATAGCCGCAGTACAGGCTGCGCTATATACCAACAATAACGCTAAATCTAGCAATGCAGCTAACGGCGCAAGAAATCGTGTAGGATGCACCTACAAAGAATTCACTGCCTGCAAACCTTTGGAATTTGATGGAACCGAAGGACCAATTGGATTGAAACGGTGGACCGAGAAAGTCGAATCGGTGTTTGCCATAAGTAAGTGTACTGAAGAGGACAAAGTTAAGTACGCTACGCATACCTTCACAGGTACTGTGTTAACGTGGTGGAACACCTATCTTGAACAGGTAAGACAAAATACTGCTTACGTACTACCGTGGTCGGCATTCAAGCAATTGATGAACGAGCAGTACCGTCCTAGAAACGAAGTCAATAAACGCAAGGCAGAACTTAGAGAGTTACGAACACAAGGGTTCGACGTTACCACATATGAACGACGATTCATAGAGTTGTGCCTATTGTGCCCGGGAGCATTCGAAGATGAAGAAGAGAAGATCGACGCATTGGTAAAAGGGTTACCAGTAAGGATTCAAGAAGATGTAAGTTCACACGAGTCCGCTTCTATACAGAAGGCAAGTCGAATGGCTCATAAACTCATAAATCAGATTGAGGGAAGAATTAAAGAGCAGGCGGCCGAAGAAGCCAATACGAAATAACTCAAGAGGAAGTGGGAGGAAAACAGTGACAAGAGTCACCAGTACAACAACAATAACAATTACAACCACAATCGCAACAACTATCCCAACAACCGCAACAACAATCGCAACAATAACCGCAATCCTAACAATAACTACAACAAACATCCCAACAACAACACCAACTACAACAACCGTTTCAACAACAATAACAATCCCAACAACAACCTCAATAACAACAACGACAATAAAAACCAAAAACAGCCATGTCATAGGTGTGAAGAAAATCACCAGGAGTTTTGCACGACATTTTGCAACAGGTGTAAAAGAAATGGTCATAGCGTGACAAAGTGTGAGGTCTACGGACCAAAGTTTAACAGAACTAAGGGAAAAAATAATGCCAGAACAAGTAATGCCGAAACGAATAGTGTCGGAGCAAGTAATACCAACGCTGTTTGTTATAAATGTGGAAAAACGGGCCACATTATTAGAAATTACCCGAATCAGGGGAATACTAATGGGCAGGGCCGTGGAAGAGTTTTCAATATTAATTCGGCAGAAGCACAGGAAGACCCGGAGCTTGTTACGGGTACGTTTCTTATTGATGATAAATCTGCTTATGTTTTATTTGATTCGGGTGCGGATAGAAGCTATTTGAGTAGAGAATTTTGTGCTAAATTAAGTTGCCCATTGACGATTTTGGATAGTAAATTTTTACTCGAATTAGCAAATGGTAAATTAATTTCAGCAGATAATATATGTCGGAATCGAGAAATTAAACTGGTTAGCGAAACATTTAAGATTGACTTGATACCAGTATAGTTAGGGAGTTTTGATGTGATAATCGGTATGGACTGGTTGAAAGAAGTGAAAGCAGAGATCGTTTGTTACAAAAATGCAATTCGCATTATACGAGAAAAAGGAAAACCCTTAATGGTGTACGGAGAAAAGAGCAACGCAAAGTTAAATCTTATTAGTAATCTGAAAGCACAAAAACTAATAAGAAAAGGTTGCTATGCTGTGCTAGCACACATCGAGAAGTCAATTCCGAAGAAAAGAACATCAATGATATTCCCGTCGCAAAAGAATTTCCCGATGTATTTCCGAAAGAATTACCGGGACTACCTCCACACCGATCCGTTGAATTTCAAATAGTCCTTGTACCGGGAGCTGCACCAATAGCTCATGCTCCATACAGACTCGCACCTAGCGAAATGAAGGAACTTCAGAGCCAATTACAAGAACTTTTAGAGCGTGGTTTCATTCGACCAAGCACATCACCGTGGGGAGCTCCTGTTTTGTTTGTCAAGAAGAAAGATGGTACATTCAGGTTGTATATCGACTACCGAGAGTTGAACAAACTTACCATCAAGAACCGCTACCCACTATCGAGAATCGATGACTTATTTGATCAACTACAAGGCTCGTATGTTTATTCGAAGATCGATTTACGTTCTGGATATCATCAAATGCGGGCGAAGGAGGATGATATTCCAAAGACTACTTTTAGGACGCGTTACGGTCATTACGAGTTTATGGTTATGCCATTTGGATTGACTAACGCACCAGCTGTGTTCATGGACCTCATGAACCGAGTGTGTGGGCCATATCTTGACAAGTTTGTCATTGTTTTCATTGATGACATACTTATTTACTCGAAGAATGATCAAGAGCACGAAGAACACTTGAGAAAAGTGCTAGAGTTGTTAAGGAAAGAAAAACTGTACGCTAAGTTTTCAAAGTGTGCATTTTGGTTGGAAAAAGTTCAATTCCTCGGTCTCATTGTGAACAAAGAAGGTATTCAGGTGGATCCAGCAAAGATTGAAACCGTTGAAAAGTGGGAAACCCCAAAAACTCCGAAACACATACGCCAGTTTTTAGGACTAGCTGGTTACTACAGAAGGTTCATCCAAGACTTTTTCAGAATAGCAAAACCCTTGACTGCATTAACGCATAAAGGGAAGAAATTTGAATGGAAGGATGAACAAGAGAAAGCGTTTCAGTTATTGAAGAAAAAGTTAACTACGGCATCTATATTGTCATTACCTGAAGGGAATGATGATTTTGTGATATATTGTGACACCTCAAAGCAAGGTCTCGGTTGTGTATTAATGCAACAAACGAAAGTAATTGCTTATGCGTCTAGACAATTGAGGATTCACGAACAAAATTATAAGACGCATGATTTGGAATTAGGCGCGGTTGTTTTTGTATTAAAGACTTGGAGGCACTACTTATATGGGGTCAAAAGTATTATATATACTGACCACAAAAGTCTTCAACACATATTTAATCAGAAACAACTGAATATGAGGTAGCGTAGGTGGATTGAATTGTTGAATGATTACGACTTTGAGATTCGTTACCACCCGGGGAAGGCAAATGTGGTAGCCGACGCCTTGAGAAGGAAGGAAAGAGAACCCATTCGAGTAAAATCTATAAATATAATGATTCACAATAACCTTACTACTCAAATAAAGGAGGCGCAACAAGGAGTTTTAAAAGAGGGAAATTTAAAGGATGAAATACCCAAAGGATCGGAGAAGCATCTTAATATTTGGGAAGACGGAACCCGGTATAGGGCTGAAAGGATTTGGGTACCAAAATTTGGAGATATGAGAGAAATGGTACTTAGAGAAGCTCATAAAACCAGATACTCAATACATCCTGGAACGGGGAAGAAGTACAAGGATCTCAAGAAACATTTTTGGTGGCTGGGTATGAAAGCCGATGTTGCTAAATACGTAGGAGAATGTTTGACGTGTTCTAAGGTCAAAGCTGAACATTAGAAACCATCAGGTCTACTTCAACAACCCAAAATCCTTGAATGGAAATGGGAAAACATTACCATGGATTTCATCACTAAATTGCCAAGGACTGCAAGTGGTTTTGATACTATTTGGGTAATAGTTGATCGTCTCACCAAATCAGCACACTTCCTGCCAATAAGAGAAGATGACAAGATGGAGAAGTTAGCACGACTGTATTTGAAGGAAGTCATCTCCAGACATGGAATACCAATCTATATTATCTCTGATAGGGATGGCAGATTTATTTCAAGATTCTGGCAGACATTACAGCAAGCATTAGGAACTCGTCTAGACATGAGTACTGCCTATCATCCACAAACTAATGGGCAGAGTGAAAGGACGATACAAACACTTGAAGACATGCTACGAGCATGTGTTATTGATTTCAGAAACAGTTGGGATCGACATCTACTGTTAGCAGAATTTTCCTACAACAACAGCTACCATTCAAGCATTAAGATGGCGCCGTTTGAAGCACTTTATGGTAGAAAGTGCAGGTCTTCGATTTGTTGGAGTGAAGTGGGGGATAGACAGATTACGGGTCCGGAGATAATACAAGAAACTACCGAGAAGATCATCCAAATTCAACAACGGTTGAAAACCGCCCAAAGGCGACAAAAGAGCTACGCTGACATTAAAAGAAAAGATATAGAATTTGAAATTGGAGAGATGGTCATGCTTAAAGTTTCACCTTGGAAAGGCGTTGTTCGATTTGGTAAACGAGGGAAATTAAATCCAAGGTATATTGGATCATTCAAGATTATTGATCGTGTCGGACCAGTAGCTTACCGACTAGAGTTACCTCAACAACTCGCGGCTGTACATAACACTTTCCACGTCTCAAATTTGAAGAAATGTTTTGCTAAAGAAGATCTCACTATTCCGTTAGATGAAATGCAAATCAACGAAAAACTTCAATCCATCAAAGAACCTGTCGAAATAATGGATCGTGAGGTTAAAAGACTTAAGCAAAACAAGATACCAATTATTAAGGTTCGATGGAATGCTCGTAGAGGACCCGAGTTCACCTGGGAATGAGAAGATCAGATGAAGAAGAAATACCCGCATTTATTTCCAGAAGATACGTCAACACCTCCAGCTGCTTAAAATTTCAGGACGAAATTTATTTAACGGGTGGCACTGTGTAGTGACCCGAACTTTTCCATGTTATATATATATATATATATATATATATATATATATATATATATATATATATATATATATATATATATATATATATATATATTAAATGAAATTGTTATTTACATGATTAAGTGTTTCCAACATGTTAAGCAATCAAACTTGTTAAGACTTGATTAATTGAAATAGGTTTCATATAGACAATTGACCACCCAAGTTGACCGGTGATTCACGAACGTTAAAACTTGTAAAAACTATATGATGACATATATATGGATATATATATATAGTTAACATGATATTATGATAAGTAAACATATCATTAAGTATATTAACAATGAACTACATATGTAAAAACAAGACTACTAACTTAATGATTTTGAAACGAGACATATATGTAACGATTATCGTTCTAACGACATTTAATGTATATATATCATATTAAGAGATATTCATACATCATAATATCATGATAATATAATAATTTAAAATCTCATTTGATATTATAAACATTGGGTTAACAACATTTAACAAGATCGTTAACCTAAAGGTTTCAAAACAACACTTACATGTAACGACTAACAATGACTTAACGACTCAGTTAAAATGTATATACATGTAGTGTTTTAATATGTATTCATACACTTTTGAAAGACTTCAAGACACATATCAAAATACTTCTACTTAACAAAAATGCTTACAATTACATCCTCGTTCAGTTTCATCAATAATTCTACTCGTATGCACCCGTATTCGTACTCGTACAATACACAGCTTTTAGATGTATGTACTATTGGTATATACACTCCAATGATCAGATCTTAGCATCCCATTTGAGTCACCTAACACAAGTTGGAACCATCATTTGGCAACTAGCATGAAATATCTCATAAAATTACAAAAATATGAGTAATCATTCATGACTTATTTACATGAAAACAATATTACATATCCTTTATATCTAATCCATACACCAACGACCAAAAACACCTAAAAACACTTTCATTCTTCAATTTTCTTCATCTAATTGATCTCTCTCAAGTTCTATCTTCAAGTTCTAAGTGTTCTTCATAAATTCTACAAGTTCTAGTTTCATAAAATCAAGAATACTTCCAAGTTTGCTAGCTTACTTCCAATCTAGTAGAGTGATCATCCAACCTCAAGAAATCTTTCTTATTTACAGTAAGATATCTTTCTAATACAAGGTAATACTCATATTCAAACTTTGATTCAATTTCTATAACTATAACAATCTTATTTCGAGTGGAAATCTTACTTGAACTTGTTTTCGTGTCATGATTCTACTTCAAGAACTTTCAAGCCATCTAAGATCCTTTGACGCTAGATCCATTTGTCTCTTTTCCAGTAGGTTTATACACAAAAGTTGAGGTAGTAATGATGTTCATAACATCATTCGATTCATACATATAAAGCTATCTTATTCGAAGGTTTAAACTTGAAATCACTAGAACATAGTTTAGTTAATTCTAAACTTGTTCGCAAAAAAAAGTTAATCCTTCTAACTTGACTTTTAAAATAAACTAAACACATGTTCTATATCTATATGATATGCTAACTTAATGATTTAAAACCTGGAAACACGAAAAACACCGTAAAACTGGACATACGCCGTCGTAGTAACACCGCGGGCTGTTTTGGGTTTGATAATTAAAAACTATGATAAACTTTGATTTAAAAATTGTTCTTCTGGGAAAATGATTTTTCTTATGAACATGAAACTATATCCAAAAATCATGGTTAAACTCAAAGTGGAAGTATGTTTTTCAAAATGGTCATCAAGACGTCGTTCTTTCGACTAAAATGACTATCTCTTATAAAAATGACTTGTAACTTATATTTCTGACTATAAACCTATACTTTTTCTGTTTAGATTCATAAAATAGAGTTCAATATGAAACCATAACAATTTGATTCACTCAAAACGGATTTAAAATGAAGAAGTTATGGGTAAAACAAGATTGGATATTTTTTGATTTTTGTAGCTACGGGAAATATTAACAATTCTATACAAATCATATCCTAGCTAACTTATATTGTATTATACATGTATTCTAATATATTATGTAATCTTGGGATACCATAGACACGTATGCAAATGTTTTGACATATCATATCGACCCATGTATATATATTATTTGGAACAACCATAGACACTCTATATGCAGTAATGTTGGGGTTAGCTATACAGGGTTGAGGTTGATTCCAAAAATATATATACTTTGAGTTGTGATCTAGCCTGAGACGTGTATACACTGGGTCGTTGATTGATTCAAGATAATATATATCGATTTATTTCTGTACATCTAACTGTGGACAACTAGTTGTAGGTTACTAACGAGGACAGCTGAATTAATAAACTTAAAACATCAAAATGTATTAAAAGTGTTGTAAATATATTTTGAACATACTTTGATATATATGTACATATTTGTTATAGGTTCGTGAATCGACCAGTGGCCAAGTCTTACTTCCCGACGAAGTAAAAATCTGTGAAAGTGAGTTATAGTCCCACTTTTAAAATCTAATATTTTGGGATGAGAATACATGCAGTTTTATAAATGTTTTACGAAATAGACACAAGTAATTGAAACTACATTATATGGGTGAATGATTGAAGCCGAATATGCCCCTTTTGCTTGGTAGCCTAAGAATTAGTAAACCGATCTACTAATTGACGCGAATCCTAAAGATAGATCTATTGGGCCTAACGAACCCCATCCAAAGTACCGGATGCTTTAGTACTTCGAATTCGTTTTTATCATGTCCGAAGGATTTTTCGGAATGATAGGGGATATTCTTATATGCATCTTGTTAATGTCGGTTACCAGTTGTTCACCATATGAATGAATTTTATCTCTATGTATGGGATGTATATTGAAATATGAAATCTTGTGGTCTATTATTATGATTTGATAATATATAGGTTAAACCTATAACTCACCAACATTTTTGTTGACGTTTTAAGCATGTTTATTCTCAGGTGATTATTAAGAGATTCCGCTGTTGCATACTAAAATAAGGACAAGATTTGGAGTCCATGCTTGTATGATATTATGTAAAAACTGCATTCAAGAAACTTATTTTTGATGTAATATATTCTTATTGTAAACCATTATGTAATGGTCGTGTGTAAACGATATATTTTAGATTATCATTATTTGATAATCTACGTAATGCTTTTTAAACCTTTATCGATAAAATAAAGGTTATGGTTGTTTTAAAAATGAATGCAGTCTTTGAAAAACGTCTCATATAGAGGTCAAAACCTCGCGACGAAATCAATTAATATGGAACGTTTAAAATCAATATGAATGGGACATTTCACACTGGGTGGGTTTCTACCCCCAACTGTTGTTAAAGTCGGTATCATGGATGGATATTGAACTAGACCATTTGAGAAGTTTCTACTCTTGATATTGTCAGCTAATCGCAACACCCTCGCAAACATCAACCCTATGATTCAATACTTTAAGGTGCACGAAATTATTTTTGGAGATTCATCTCACCTGGAGTCGAGTATTCGTTATAACCCATGATTCACGTTTCTTTTCAGCCACACCTAAATTTAAGAATAAGGATAAATCCTAGATTGACTCGCTCATTGTGCGAGGAAGTTCACTCTCGTTGAAGGATCACACCCTTCGTACGGCTTCCTTTCGGAAATGTAATGAAAATTTACTTTGAAGTCCATGATCCTCGTTATCCCCTTTGAAGGAATTGCCATAAACATCTATATCACTGATGTGGCCACTCTATATAATGTTTTCTTTGTTGGTTACAACTATATTTCATTCGTCCCAGTTCATCCCCTTGGGGAGCTCCTTTTTTGTTTGTTAAGAAGAAAGATGGTTCGTTCCGATTGCGTATTGATTATCGCGAGTTGAACAAGCTTACTGTTAAGAATCGTTATCCTCTTCCAAGAATGAATGATCTATTTGATCAGCTTCAAGGTTCATCCGTTTATTCTGGGATTGATCTTCGTTTTGGTTATCACCAATAGCGCGTTAAAGAAACTGATATTCCGAAAACCTCTTTCCGAACCCGTTATGGTCACTACGAATTTCTAGTTATGCTGTTCGGATTAACTAACACACCTGCAGTGTTTAGGGACCTCATGAACCGTGTGTGTAGTCCTTATCTGGACAAGTTCGTTATTGTTTTCATCGATGATAGTCATATCTATTCCAAGAGGGATCAAGAGCATGGAGAGCATTTGAAGTTGGTGCTTGATTTGTTGAGGAAGGAAGAGCTGTATGCTAAGTTCTCTATGTGTGCTTTCTGGTTAAGAGAAGTTCAATTCCTTGGACATGTTGTTAGTAAACAGGGAATACAAGTTGATCCTGCCAAGATTGAGTCAATTGAGAAGTGGGAAATTCCGTAGACTCCTACTCAAGTTCGTCAGTTTCTGGGGTTGGCAGGCTATTATAGAAGGTTCATCAAAGACTTTTCACGAGTAGCAAAACCTCTGACTTCTTTAACGCACAAGGGGAAGAATTATGAGTGGAAGGATGAACAAGAGGCTGCTTTTCAAACTCTGAAGAAGAAGTTAACTTCCGCTCCGATATTATCACTACCTGAGGGTAATGATGATTTTGTTTTCTATTGTGACGCTTCGCATCAGGGCTTTGGTTGTGTTTTGATGCAGCAAAAGAAAGTTATTGCTTACGCGTCACATCAGTTGAAGATTTACGAACAGAATTATACGACCTATGATTTAGAAAAGAGAGATGTTGTGTTTGCACTCAAGATTTGGAGACAGCAAAGATGGGTTGAGTTGTTGAATGATTATGATTGTGAACTCCTTTATTATCCCGGAAGAGCCAACGTTGTGGCTGATGCGTTAAGTCGAAAAGAGAGGGTTGAACCTCGCAGGTTTAGGGCCTTGAATATGACCATTCGAACAAACCTCACTAGGCAGATTCTTGCAGCTCAACAGGAAGCCTTGAAGGAGGAGAATTTTGTGAATGAGAAGGTCAGAGGCATGGGTAAGAAATTTGAGGTACGAACCGATGGTACTAGGTACTTTGCTGGACGTCTTTGGGTTCCGAAATTTGGTGATTTGCGACAATTTGTTTTAGATGAAGCTGATAAGTCTAGATACTCTATACATCCTGGTTCAGGAAAGATGTATCATGATCTTAAGGAGCTGTATTGGTGGCCTAATTTGAAAGCTGATGTGGCTACGTATGTGGCTACGTATGTGGCTAAGTGTTTGACCTGTACTAAGGTGAAAGCTGAACATCAGAAACCGTCTGGACTTTTGGTGCAACCTGAAATTCCCGAGTGGAAGTGGGATGGTATTATAATGGATTTTATTACGAAGTCACTGGGAGTTGTGGGTGGTTATGATACCATTTGGGTTATTGTTGACCGACTCACAAAGTCAGCTCATTTCTTGCCGATTAAGGAAACAGATTAGACGGAGAAGCTTACTCGTTTGTATTTGAAGGAAATTGTTTCAAGACATGGTGTTCCTGTATCCAATATTTCAGATCGAGACAGTCGATTTACATAGAGGTTTTTATCACACCCCCAATTAGGGCCTGGGTGAATGTGACATTAATATCAAATAAACCAACATATTATAATATACGAGAACAATACTAAATGATAAAGACAACTTTATTGAGTACGCAGCGGAAAATGAATGTCGTTACAATAATGGAAATTACAATAAAGTAATTTTTTTCAAATGCAAGTATAATAAATGCGATATCTCTTGATCCTAAGTCCAAGTAGCATCACATAAGCAGTAAGTAAATAAGCTTGATCAATCGCCACCTGAGACAAACATGCTAAAGTGTTAACCAAAAAGGTTGAGTGAAGTTCATAGGTTTAACAAAAATGTTTGACCGTTGTTTTAGACCACAAGATTTAGTTTATAAAGTTGATCTCGAAGGGATCAAAAAGTTATGCCAGTTCGTGATATTTAGACTAAACGTTCAAAGTTTGCCCCAATGAAAAGTTGTGTCTATCCTTGTCGTTTTAATTTCATTATTAAGTAATACATTGACTTGGTCAAATGTATCGGGGACGTTACTCCAAATAGGCCTACCCCCAATAATTAAGAATGCGTTCAACGAGCAATTAAAAATATCACTGTAGGGACTTAGTCGGACATAGCCTGGTATAGCATAGGTTAACAGTTGGTACTTGTGTCTAAATTGTAAAAAGTAAAAGTAGCATGTGTCTCACCCCAAGTAAGTTAAATAAGTTGTGCACAAAGTAAAGTGGGGCTATGAAGTTCACCTTAGTAAGTAGAGAGAGATGGTTTTTCCTCGAAATAGAAAGTTTGGATGAACGAGCAGAATATCAACCTATTGACATTTAAGATTAGTTAAGTGTTTTGCCCATGTTTAAGTTTAGGTATGCAAGTGTTTGAAGTATAGTTCATTTTACTAAGTTTCCATTCCTAGTAAGTTTCCACTTTTAGAAAGTTTCCATTTTTAGTAAGTTTCCATTTTTAGTAAGTTAGTGTCGAACACTAGTGAGTTGTCCTTAATAATTCTACCACCTATTAAGTGTGAAAATAACTAAGTGTATGATTAATATAGTCGGGTTGATATTGTGGATCGTACCCGAACATCTATGCTACCGCCGAGTCACCAAGATGATCTATTGTTACCGGTTGGCCCAGGATTTCTTGATCAAAATCTAAGTTTGGCATTCGTAATCCACAAGCGTCCCATAGTGGTACCAAGGATCACCCTAGGCCTTAAGTAGCGTTGATGTTCAAGTGACTTCACGTTATCGTGGATGACTATTGTAACTTAAGTATTATAATATAAATAGTATATTATATATGTGTTAGTAATAGTAATAGTGTATAAATATTATATAGTAGTAATAGTAGTATTAGAGTTTTTTTTTCTTAAATTAATTAGGTTTAATTAATTAAAGTAGTATTTTAAATGATTAGGGTTTAGTAATAAATGACTAGGGTTTAATTAATGTCCTAGGGTTTAGGTTTAATTAATTAGGGTTTAATAATTAGGGTTAGGTTTAGGGTTTTAGTTAATGTAGTATAGTTTAAGTGTAATTAGAGTTTAATATATATATATATATATATATATATATATATATATATATATATATATATATATATATATATATATATATATATATATATATATATATATATATATATATATTTCGTGTATATGTATATATACATAAAAATATTTTTTTACGTGTATATATATATGTATCGATTTATGTATATGTATATATATTTATATTTTATTTCCATAATTAAACAAAAACAAATCTTTTATCTAATCACCTAGGTTTTAAAGATCAAATACTTCTATCCCTTTTTTTTCGGTCGACTATACATATACATACATATTTTTTTCTTTCATCTATATATATAGATCTATGTGTGTTCATGTATATATTGTATATGCTTATGAATTAACAAGTTTGTAACATGAATAAGAATTAAAACAAAGATGAAAGATTATGTAAATAAATTTTAGGGTTTATGTTATACCTTGAAGATTCGAAGTTGATTAACAAAAGAAAAGAAGAACACTTGAAGATTGAAGATCAAAAACTTGAAGATTTGAAGAACACCTTGAAGATTCTTGAAGAACTTTGAAGAACGTGAAGAACAACTTGAAGATTGCTTGAAAACCCTTGAAGATTTTCGATGGTGGTGGTGGATTTTCGGTTTTGTGAGCCGAAAATTAGATAGAGAGGAGAGATTTGAGAAAGAGATTTGTAATTATGATTTGGTTCATGTTTAGCTCTAGCCTAGGTCTCTATTTATAGGAGAGTTAGTCGGATTCTAGAATTAGGGTTTAATTAGGAATTACTTTGGGAACAAGTTAGGTTAATGAGGAGGTGATTAGGGTTAGGTTTTACTTAGGGAACAAGTCAAACTTGATGAGGAAGTAATGGGAGTTCATGGGAGCCGATTTTAGGGAGGGTATTTTAGGCAATTCACTATTATTATTTTTCGGCTAGGGTATTTTCATGAGGAATTTTGGGATTTTTCACTTTAGTCCTTGTTCTTTAATTTAGCTTGAATAGTTCCTTAATTATCCAAGTTTAATTATTTTAAGTACACAAGTTTTAAAGTTATTTATTTGTTCACCAATATTAATAAGCTCATTATTTTTATCTTTTTATTAACTTGTTAATTATTACATAAAGTTAATTATTATAATTTATAATTCTTAATACTTAACAATCGTTAATTAAGGTTTAATTGTTAAGTTTAATTATATTTTTAGGCATTTAATATGAAAAAATATAGATTGGAAAAATGAGGGTCGTTATAGTTTTGGCCATCCTTATAGGAAGCTTTGGAAACAAAATTGGATATGAGCACTGCTTATCATCCATAGTCAGATGGTCAGAGTGAAAGGACCATTCAAATGTTAGAAGACATGTTACGAGCGTGCATCATTGGTTTTGGTAATGGTTGGGATAGATATTTGCCGTTGGCTGAATTTTCTTATAATAACAGCTATCATGCAAGTATTAAAGCCGCACCGTTTAAAGCACAGTATGGTAGAAAGTGTAGGTCTCCTATCTCTTGAAATGAGGTTGGGGATGCTCAACTCATAGGCCCAGAAATCATTCATGAGACTACCGAGAAGATCGTACAGATTAAAGAAAGGTTGAAAACCGCCAGGAGTCGGCAAAAGAGTTATTCCAATATTAGAAGGAAAGATTTAGAATTTCAAGTTGGTGATTGTGTCATGTTGAAGGTATCACCATGGAAAGGTGTGGTACGTTTTGACAAAAGGGGAAAGTTGAATCCTCGATTTGTTGGACCGTTTGAGATTATCGAAAGAATTTGGACCCGTGGCTTATCGTTTGAAATTGCCACAAGAACCCAGTGGTGTTCATGACATTTTTTCATGTATCAAATTTGAAGAAGTGTTTGGTCGAGGCCGATGAAACCATTCCTCTTAAAGAACTTCATGTTGATAAACAACTCCATTTTTTTTTGAGGAACCTGTCGAGATTATGGATCGAGAGGTTTAGACACTCAAGCAGAGTAGAATTCCTATCGTCCGAGTTAGATGGAATGCTAGACGCGGACCCGAGTTCACTTGGAAACGTGAAGATCACATGAGGCAGAAGTACCCGCATTTGTTCCCAGATGTCGAGTCAACCCCTGCACCTGCTTAAATTTTGGGACAAACTTGTTATTTACATGATTAAGTGTTTCCAACATGTTAAGCAATCAAACTTGTTAAGACTTGATTAATTGAAATAGGTTTCATATAGACAATTGACCACCCAAGTTGACCGGTGATTCACGAACGTTAAAACTTGTAAAAACTATATGATGACATATATACGGATATATATATAGTTAACATAATATTATGATAAGTAAACATATCATTAAGTATATTAACAATGAACTACATATGTAAAAGCAAGACTACTAACTTAATGATTTTGAAACGAGACATATATGTAACGATTATCGTTGTAACGACATTTAATGTATATATATCATATTAAGAGATATTCATACATCATATTATCATGATAATATAATAATCTAAAATCTAATTTGATATTATAAACATTGGGTTAACAACATTTAACAAGATCGTTAACCTAAAGGTTTCAAAACAACACTTACATGTAACGACTAACGATGACTTAACGACTCAGTTAAAATGTATATACATGTAGTGTTTTACTATGTATTCATACACTTTTGAAAAACTTCAAGACACTTATCAAAATACTTCTACTTAACAAAAATGCTTACAATTACATTCTCATTCAGTTTCATCAACAATTCTACTCGTATGCACCCGTATTCGTACTCGTACAATACACAACTTTTAGATGTATGTACTATTGGTATATACACTCCAATGATCAGCTCTTAGCAGCCCATGTGATTCACCTAACACATGTGGGAACCATCATTTTGTAACTAGCATGAAATATCTCATAAAATTACAAAAATATGAGTAATCATTCATGACTTATTTACATGAAAACAAAATACATACCCTTTATATCTAATCCATACACCAACGACCAAAAACACCTACAAACACTTTTATTCTTCAATTTTCTTCATCTAATTGATCTCTCTCAAGTTCTATCTTCAAGTTCTAAGTGTTTTCATAAATTCTACAAGTTCTAGTTTCATAAAATCAAGAATACTTCCAAGTTTGCTAGCTTACTTCCAATCTTGTAGAGTGATCATCCAACTTTAAGAAATCTTTCTTATTTACAGTAAGATATCTTTCTAATATAAGGTAATACTTATATTCAAACTTTGATTCAATTTCTATAACTATAACAATCTTATTTCAAGTAGAAATCTTACTTGAACTTGTTTTCGTGTCATGATTCTACTTCAAGAACTTTCAAGCCATCCAAGATCCTTTGAAGCTATATCAATTTGTCTCTTTTCTGGTAGGTTTATCCACAAAACTTGAGGTAGTAATGATGTTCATAACATCATTCGATTCATACATATAAAGCTATCTTATTCGAAGGTTTAAACTTGAAATCACTAGAACATAGTTTAGTTAATTCTAAACTTGTTCGCAAACAAAAGTTAATCCTTCTAACTTGACTTTTAAAATCAACTAAACACATGTTCTATATCTATATGATATGCTAACTTAATGATTTAAAACCTGAAAACACGAAAAACACCGTAAAACTGGACATACGCCGTCGTAGTAACACCGCGGGCTGTTTTGGGTTTGATAATTAAAAACTACGATAAACTTTGATTTAAAAGTTGTTATTCTGGGAAAATGATTTTTCTTATGAACATGAAACTATATCCAAAAATCATGGTTAAACTCAAAGTGGAAGTATGTTTTTCAAAATGGTCATCAAGACGTCGTTCTTTCGACTGAAATGACTACCTCTTCCAAAAATGACTTGTAACTTATATTTCTGACTATAAACCTATACTTTTTCTGTTTAGATTCATAAAATAGAGTTCAATATGAAATCATAGCAATTTGATTCACTCAAAACGGATTTAAAATGAAGAAGTTATGGGTAAAACAAGATTGGATATTTTTTTGATTTTTGTAGCTACGGGAAATATTAAAAATTCTATACAAATCATATCCTAGCTAACTTATATTGTATTATACATGTATTCTAATATATTATGTAATCTTGGGATACCATAGACACGTATGCAAATGTTTTGACATATCATATCGACCCATGTATATATATTATTTGGAACAACCATAGACACTCTATATGCAGTAATGTTGGAGTTAGCTATACAGGGTTGAGGTTGATTCCAAAAATATATATACTTTGAGTTGTGATCTAGCCTGAGACATGTATACACTGGGTCGTGGATTGATTCAAGATAATATATATCGATTTATTTTTGTACATCTAACTGTGGATAACTAGTTGTAGGTTACTAACGAGAACAGCTGACTTAATAAATTTAAACATCAAAATGTATTAAAAGTGTTGTAAATATATTTTGAACATACTTTGATATATATGTACATATTTGTTATAGGTTCGTGAATCGACCCGTGGCCAAGTCTTACTTCCCGATGAAGTAAAAAATCTGTGAAAGTGAGTTATAGTCCCACTTTTAAAATCTAATATTTTGGGATGAGAATACATGCAGTTTTATAAATGTTTTACGAAATAGACACAAGTAAATGAAACTACATTATATGGATGAATGATCGAAGCCGAATATGCCCCTTTTGCTTGGTAGCCTAAGAATTAGTACACCGATCTGCTAATTGACGCGAATCCTAAAGATAGATCTATTGGGCCTAACCAACCCCATCCAAAGTACCGGATGCTTTAGTACTTCGAATTCGTTTTTATCATGTCCGAAGGATTTCCTGGAATGATAGGGGATATTCTTATATGCATCTTGTTAATGTCGGTTACCAGGTGTTCACCATATGAATGAATTTTATCTCTATGTATGGGATGAATATTGAAATATGAAATCTTGTGGTCTATTATTATGATTTGATAATATATAGGTTAAACCTATAACTCACCAACATTTTTGTTGACGTTTTAAGCATGTTTATTCTCAGGTGATTATTAAGAGCTTCTGCTGTCACATACTTAAATAAGGACGAGATTTGGAGTCCATGCTTGTATGATATTGTGTAAAAACTGCATTCAAGAAACTTATTTCGTTGTAACATATTTGTATTGTAAACCATTATTAATGGTCGTGTGTAAACAGGATATTTAGATTATCATTATTTGATAATCTACATAAAGCTTTTTAAACCTTTATTGATGAAATAAAGGTTATGGTTTGTTTTGAAATGAATGAAGTCTTTGAAAAACGTCTCATATAGAGGTCAAAACCTCGCAACGAAATCAATTAATATGGAACATTTTTAATCAATAAGAACGGGACATTTCAGTTGGTATCCGAGCGTTGGTCTTAGAGAACCAGAATTTTGCATTAGTGTGTCTTTTCGATTTTGTTAGGATGCATTAGTGAGTCTGGACTTGTTTACTTGAAAAATGATTGCTTAACAAATTTTGTTGGAAACTATATATTTTTAACATGTGAATATTATGTGATATATTAATCTCTTAACGTGTTTGATATTATGTGATAGATGTCTACCTCTAGAACAAGTCCCATTGACTCACCTAATAATAATGAAGAGTCAAATGTAAATTGGAATGATTCGTGGACTGATTCACAAGTTCCCGAAGAGGAACCAGAAGTAGAGTCGAAACCGGAAGAAGAATCGGAACCGGAAGAAGAAATAGAACCAGTGGGGGAAATAATAAAACGGTTAAGTAGAAGAAAATCCTCAACCAACCGACCAAAGTTAATTATTGTCAATGGTGTTTCCGCCAAGGAAGCAAAGTATTGGGAGGATTACCAATTCTCCGATGAATCGGATCCCGACAAGGATTCTGATGATGTTATAGAAATTACCCCAACACAATTTAATAAGGCAAAAGATAACAATAAGGGAAAGGGCATAAAAATAGAGAAATTTGATTCCAAACCCGATGAACTTCATATGTATCGTCAACACCCGTATTTCTTAAGTTGTGACAATAACCCGGGAACCTCTAAACCACCAGGTTTTTCTAAATCAATGTGGAAAATGACGGCTCGTATTAGGGGAACATCATATATCCCTAGAAACTTGGCAAAACGAACCAAAACCGAAGAAGAAGAAACGAGCGAGTCGGAATAAGATAGTTGTATTCGTGTGGTGTAATTTATGTAATATAGTGTGCTTATGCTTTATGATATATGTAAAAATTGCTTGTATTAATAAGTATTTTTTTTATGAATCTAACTCTTGTCTATTTTACAGTATAAAAACACAAAATGGATAGACAACCCAATATTTTAAGAGACCTACCCGGAGACATGATTGATGAAATCTTGTCTAGAGTCGGTCAGAATTCCTCGGCATAACTATTTAAGGCGAGATCAGTTTGTAAGACATTCGAAGAACGTTCCAAGAATGCCTTGGTTTATAAAAGGCTTTCGTTCGAAAGATGGGGGATATCACATTAGGAAATCCATAAGTTACGATGTGTTTACTTTGACGCATATATTGCGGGGAACCCAAATGCTATTTTACGCAACGGGTTAAGAAATTATTTTGACTCAATATATCCGAATATAGGACTTCGTGATTTAGAAAAAGCGGCTAACATGCAACATAAAGAAGCATGTTATGCTTACGGGTTAGTAATGTTCGCTTCTCACCAAAGTAAGAACAAGAACATCGGGCTACAACTATTAAACAAAATGTTCCCACAAGTGACGGAGTCGGTAATTGGGGTAAGAAATGAGGTTTTTAGGTTATTACGAGACTGTTGGTCATTACGTAACCTTCATCCTTTTGATGACGTTACAACACATTGTCTTACTATCGGTCATAACGGTTATGTTCCACAAAACCAATGATGGGAAGTGGTATTAGTAAAACCAGAATGCATGACTTGTTTCTGGACGTATGAATTACGTGTCTTTATTGCCTTTGCTGAACGCCTTATTTATTAACTAGAATTATCTTCGCAACTACTTTGTATCAAAGTTTTATGTACTATATTTCATGCTATATGTAAAATAGCGGTATTGTAAGTTTGCAAGTTATTGTATAAAGGTTTGAATATGATATATATTTTTTTGTGATTAGTTTTTCATATAGAATTGTAGTAGTTGAAATGGTATGTTAGCTACTAAGTATGAACTTAACGGGTAGGTACTACCCGAATTAAAGAGTATAAAACGCTAATATGAAGAAAGAGCTTTTATAAATAAGTTCATATTACGCTACGAAATACTATTGACTACTCTTGATATTCTATATGATTAACTCGTTTCTTTTGGCTATTTTTGAAGGAAATGGCACCAACTACTTGACATACCGTGAGTATGAACGAAGAGGAGTTTCGTACCTTTATTGCTGCAAACATAGCCGTAGTACAGGCTGCGCTACATACCAACAATAACGCTGAATCTAGCAATGCAGCTAACGGCGCAAGAAATCGTGTAGGATGCACCTACAAAGAATTCACTGCCTGCAAACCTTTGGAATTTGATGGAACCGAAGGACCAATTGGATTAAAACGGTGGACCGAGAAAGTCGAATCGGTGTTTGCCATAAGTAAGTGTACTGAAGAGGACAAAGTTAAGTACGCTACACATACCTTCACAGGTACTGCGTTAACGTGGTGGAACACCTATCTTGAACAGGTAGGACAAAATGCTGCTTACGCACTACCGTGGTAGGCATTCAAGCAATTGATGAACGAGCAGTACCGTCCTAGAAACGAAGTCAATAAACTCAAGGCAGAACTTAAAGAGTTACGAACACAAGAGTTCGACGTTACCACATATGAACGACGATTCACAGAGTTGTGCCTATTGTGCCCGGGAGCATTCGAAGATGAAGAAGAGAAGATTGACACGTTTGTAAAAGGGTTACCAGTAAGGATTCAAGAAGATGTAAGTTCACACGAGCCCGCTTCTATACAGAAGGCAAGTCGAATGGCTCATAAACTCATAAATCAGATTGGGAGAAGAATTAAAGAGCAGGCGGCCGAAGAAACCAACACGAAACAACTCAAGAGGAAGTGGGAGGAAAACGGTGACAAGAGTCACTAGTACAACAACAATAACAATTACAACCACAATCGCAACAAGTATCCCAACAACCGCAACAACAATCGCAACAATAACCGCAATCCTAACAATAACTACAACAAACATCCCAACAACAACAACAACTACAGCAATCGTTTCAAGAACAATAACAATCCCAACAACAACCTCAATAACAACAACGGTAACAAAAACCAAAAACAGCCATGTCATAGTTGTGAAGAAAATCACCAGGGGTTTTGCACGAAATTTTTCAATAGGTGTAAAAGAAATAGTCATAGCGAGACAAAGTGTGAGGTCTACGGAACAAAGTTTAACAGAACTAAGGGAGCAAATAATGCCGGAACAAGTAATGCCGAAACGAATAGTGTCGGAGCAAGTAATACCAACGCTGTTTGTTATAAATGTGGAAAACCGGGCCACATTATTAGAAATTGCCCGAATCAGGGGAATACTAATGGGCAGGGCCGTGGAAGAGTTTTCAATATTAATGCGGCAGAAGTACAAGAAGACGCGGAGCTTGTTACGGGTACGTTTCTTATTTACGATAAATCTGCTTATGTTTTATTTGATTCGGGTGCGGATAGAAGCTATATGAGTAGAGAATTTTGTGCTAAATTAAGTTGCCCATTGACGCCTTTGGATAGTAAATTTTTACTCGAATTAGCAAATGGTAAATTAATTTCAGCAGATAATATATGTCGGAATCGAGAAATTAAACTAGTTAGCGAAACATTTAAGATTGACTTGATACCAGTAGAGTTAGGGAGTTTTGATGTGATAATCGGTATGGACTGGTTGAAAGAAGTGAAAGCAGAGATCGTTTGTTACAAAAATGCAATTCGCATTATACGAGAAAAAGGAAAACCCTTAATGGTGTACGGAGAAAAGAGCAACGCAAAGTTAAATCTTATTAGTAACCTGAAGGCACAAAAACTAATAAGAAAAGGTTGCTATGCTGTGCTAGCACACGTCGAGAAAGTCAATTCTGAAGAAAAGAACATCAATGATATTCCCGTCGCAAAAGAATTTCCCGATGTATTTCCGAAAGAATTACCGGGACTACCTCCACACCGATCCATTGAATTTCAAATAGACCTTGTATCGGGAGCTGCACCAATAGTTCGTGCTCCATACAGACTCGCACCTAGCAAAATGAAGGAACTTCAGAGCCAATTACAAGAACTTTTAGAGCGTGGTTTCATTCGACCAAGCACATCACCGTGGGGAGCTCCTGTTTTGTTTGTCAAGAAGAAAGATGGTACATTTAGGTTGTGTATCGACTACCGAGAGTTGAACAAACTTACCATCAAGAACCGCTACCCACTACCGAAAATCGACGACTTATTTGATCAACTACAAGACTCGTCTGTTTATTCAAAGATTGACTTACGTTCCGGGTATCATCAAATGCGGGTGAAAGAAGATGATATTCCAAAGACTGCTTTCAGAACACGTTACGGTCATTACGAGTTTATGGTCATGCCATTTGGTTTAACTAATGCACCAGCTGTGTTCATGGACCTTATGAACCGAGTGTGTGGACCATACCTTGACAAGTTTTTCATTGTTTTCATTGATGACATACTTATTTACTTAAAGAATGACCAAGAACACGGTGAACATTTGAGAAAGGTGTTAGAAGTATTGAGGAATGAAGAATTGTACGCTAAGTTTTCAAAGTGTGCATTTTGGTTGGAAGAAGTTCAATTCCTCGGTCACATAGTGAACAAAGAAGGTATTAAGGTGGATCCGGCAAAGATAGAAACTGTTGAAAAGTGGTAAACCCCGAAAACTCTGAAACACATACGCCAGTTTTTAGGACTAGCTGGTTACTACAGAAGGTTCATCCAAGACTTTTTCAGAATAGCAAAACCCTTGACTGCATTAATGCATAAAGGGAAGAAATTTGAATGGAAGGATGAACAAGAAAAAGCGTTTCAGTTATTGAAGAAAAATTTAACTACGGAACTTATATTGTCATTACCTGAAGGGAATGATGATTTTGTGATATATTGTGACGCCTCAAAGCAAGGTCTCGGTTGTGTATTAATGCAATGAACGAAAGTAATTGCTTATGCGTCTAGACAATTGAAGATTCACGAACAAAATTATACGACGCATGATTTGGAATTAGGCGCGGTTGTTTTTGCATTAAAGACTTGGAGGCACTACTTATATGGGGTCAAAAGTATTATATATACCGACCACAAAAGTCTTCAACACATATTTAATCAGAAACAACTGAATATGAGGCAGCGTAGGTGGATTGAATTGTTGAATGATTACGACTTTGAGATTCGTTACCACCCGGGGAAGGCAAATGTGGTAGCCGACGCCTTGAGCAGGAAGGACAGAGAACCCATTCGAGTAAAATCTATGAATATAATGATTCACAATAACCTTTCTACTGAAATAAAGGAGGTGCAACAAGGAGTTTTAAAAGAGGGAAATTTAAAGGATGAAATACCCAAAGGATCGGAGAAGCATCTTAATATTCGGGAAGACGGAACCCGGTATAGGGCTAAAAGGATTTGGGTACCAAAATTTGGAGATATGAGAGAAATGGTACTTAGAGAAGCTCATAAAACCAGATACTCAATATATCATGGAACGGGAAAGATGTACAAGGATCTCAAGAAACATTTTTGGTGGCCAGGTATGAAAGCCGATGTTGCTAAATACGTAGGAGAATGTTTGACGTGTTCTAAGGTCAAAGCTGATCATCAGAAACCATCAGGTCTGCTTCAACAACCCGAAATCCCAAAATGGAAATGGGAAAACATTACCATGGATTTCATCACTAAATTGCCAAGGACTGCAAGTGGTTTTGATACTATTTGGGTAATAGTTGATCATCTCATCAAATCAGCACACTTCTTGCCAATAAGAGAAGATGACAAGATGGAGAAGTTAGCACGAATGTATTTGAAGGAAGTTGTCTCCAGACATGGAATACCAATCTCTATTATCTCTGATAGGGATGGCAGATTTATTTCAAGATTCTGGCAGACATTACAGCAAGCATTAGGAACTCGTCTAGACATGAGTAATGCCTATCATCCACAAACTGATGGGCAGAGTGAAAGGATGATACAAACGCTTGAGGAGATGCTACGAGCATGTGTTATTGATTTCGGAAACAGTTGGGATCGACATCTACCGTTAGCAGAATTTTCCTACAACAACAGCTACCATTCAAGCATTGAGATGGCGCCGTTTGAAGCACTTTATGGTAGAAAGTGCAGGTCTCCAATTTGTTGGAGTGAAGTGGGGGATAGACAGATTACGGGTCCGGAGATAATACAAGAAACTACCGAGAAGATCATCCAAATTCAACAACGGTTGAAAACAGTCCAAAGTCGACAAAAGAGCTACGCTGACATTAAAAGAAAAGATATAGAATTTGAAATTGGAGAGATGGTCATGTTTAAAGTTGCACCTTGGAACGGCGTTGTTCGATTTGGTAAATGAGGGAAATTAAATCCAAGGTATATTGGACCATTCAAGATTATTGATCGTGTCGGACCAGTAGCTTACCGACTTGAGTTACCTCAACAACTCGCGGCTGTACATAACACTTTCCACATCTCGAATTTAAAGAAATGTTTTGCTAAAGAAGATCTTACTATTCCGTTAGATGAAATCCAAATCAACGAAAAACTTCAATTCATCGAAGAACCCGTCGAAATAATGGATCGTGAGGTTAAAAGACTTAAGCAAAACAAGATAAAAATTGTTAAGGTTCGATGGAATGCTCGTAGAGGACCTGAGTTCACCTGGGAACGAGAAGATCAGATGAAGAAGAAATACCCGCATTTATTTCTAGAAGATACGTCAACACCTCCAACTGCTTAAAATTTCGGGACGAAATTTATTTAACGGGTAGGTACTGTAGTGACCCGAACTTTTCAATGTTTATATATATATTAAATGAAATTGTAATTTACATGATTAAGTGTTTCCAACATGTTAAGCAATCAAACTTGTTAAGACTTGATTAATTGAAATAGGTTTCATATAGACAATTGACCACCCAAGTTGACCGGTGATTCACGAACGTTAAAACTTGTAAAAACTATATGATGACATATATATGGATATATATATAGTTAACATGATATTATGATAAGTAAACATATCATTAAGTATATTAACAATGAACTACATATGTAAAAGCAAGACTACTAACTTAATGATTTTGAAACGAGACATATATGTAACGATTATCGTTGTAACGACATTTAATGTATATATATCATATTAAGAGATATTCATACATCATATTATCATGATAATATAATAATTTAAAATCTCATTTGATATTATAAACATTGGGTTAACAACATTTAACAAGATCGTTAACCTAAAGGTTTCAAAACAACACTTACATGTGACGACTAACGATGACTTAACGACTCAGTTAAAATGTATATACATGATAATGCTAAAAACGAACATATATTTCATAGCATTATTCCTCAAGAAAGACAAGCTTTTAGTTGCAATTGTTCTATTTACAAGTGATATTCGTTTAAATAATAAAAGGTGAAGACAAAAGACAGACTCGATGAATTGAAGACGCAAACGACCAAAAAGCTTAAAAGTACAAAGTACAATCAAAGAGGTTCCAATTATTGATAAGAAACGTCTCGAAATTACAAGAGTACAAGATTCAAAACGCAAAGTACAAGATATTAAATTGTACGCAAGGACGTTCGAAAATCCGGAACCGGGACATGAGTCAACTCTCAACGTTCAACGCAACGGACTAAAAATTACGAGTCAACTATGCACATAAATATAATATAATATTTAAATAATTCTTAAAATTATTTATATATTATATTTATATTAAAAATCCGTCGGCAAACAAAGAGCCAAAGCTGGGTGAGCTGTAAAATCAAACTCCGCGAGTTGCGGAGTTTGAAGAAGGAAAATGCCGCGAGTCGCGGAGTTCCCCTGGACTCAATTCCCTATAAAATCCAACGCAGTTCGACGAGTTTTAATATCATATAATCTATCTCTCTCTCAATATATATGTAATATATATATATATATATTTATATTTTAATTTTAATTTTAATTCTAATAATAAGGGTATGTTAGCGAATGTTGTAAGGGTGTAATTCAAAATTCTGTCCGTGTAACGCTACGCTATTTTTAATCATTGTAAGTTATGTTCAACCTTTTTACATTAATGTCTCGTAGCTAAGTTATTATTATGCTTATTTAATCCGAAGTAATCATTATGTTGGGCTAAAAATATTAAAATTGGGTAATTGGGCTTTGTACCATAATTGGGGTTTGGACAAAAGAACGACACTTGTGGAAATTAGACTATGGGCTATTAATGGGCTTTATATTTGTTTAACAAAATGATAGTTTATTAATTTTAATATAAAGATTTACAATTGGACGTCCCTATAAATAACCATATACACTCAATCGGACACGATGGGCAGGGTATTTATATGTACGAATAATCGTTCATTTAACCGGACACGGGAATGGATTAATAGCCACTAGAATTATTAAAACAGGGGTGAAATTATGTACAAAGACACTTGGCATAATTGATAACAAAGTATTAAAACCTTGGGTTACACTCAGTCGACATCCTGGTGTAATTATTAAACAAAGTAATAAAACCTTGTTACAGTTTAAGTCCCCAATTAGTTGGAATATTTAACTTCGGGTATAAGGATAATTTGACGAGGACACTCGCACTTTATATTTATGACTAATGGACTGTTATGGACAAAAACCAGACAGACATATTAAATAATCCAGAGCAAAGGACAATTAACCCATGGGCATAAAACTAAAATCAACACGTCAAACATCATGATTACGGAAGTTTAAATAAGCATACTTCTTTTATTTCATATTTAATTTCCTTTATTTTATATTTAATTGCACTTCTAATTATCGCACTTTTATTGTTATTGTATTTAATTGCACTTTTTAATTATCGCAAGTTTATTTTATCGCACTTTTATTATTCGCAATTTCATTATCGTTATTTACTTTACGCTTTAAATTAAGTCTTTTATTTATTTAATATTTTACATTTGGTTTTAACTGCGACTAAAGTTTTAAAATCGACAAACCGATCATTAAACGGTAAAAACCCCCTTTATAATAATAATATTTCTTATATATATATTTGTATTTTTATAAATTTAAACTAATATAGCGTTAAGCTTTGTGAAAAAGATTCCCTGTGGAACGAACCGGACTTACTAAAAACTACACTACTGTACGATTAGGTACACTGCCTATAAGTGTTGTAGCAAGGTTTAAGTATATCCATTCAATAAATAAATAAATATCTTGTGTAAAATTGTATCGTATTTAATAGTATTTCCTTGTAAAATTTAATAGTATTTTATACCCCTTAGCTTTAACTATCAAGTAATTTTGGCGCCGCTGCCGGGGATAATCTAGCTTAAAAGCCGGAAGCGCAACGCTAATAGAAAAAAAAAAGAAAACAAAAATATAAATATTTTTAAGAGTTTGTTAAATATTTAAGTTTTATAAAGTTTCTTTATTTCTATTTTATAAAAATATAAGTTTTATTTAAATATTTTGTGTTTATTTAAAACATAAAATTAAAAAACCGAAAAAAAAATATATATATATATATATATATATATATATATATATAAATCTAGTTTTAAGATTTTTATTTATAAAATTATAAAGTATTTCTATTTTTATTTTAGTTTTTAAATATGAGTTTTTATTATATAAATATTTTTATTTAAACAGAAAATATAAAACAGAAATTTAAAAAAAAAAAACAACTGAAACGAACGCTTTTTGTCCTGCACCTAATCTGAAATTTGAAACCCCGCGACTTGCGGAGTTTTCCAGCTTCGAAAACTACGACTCGCGGAGTTCTCTCTGACACGTGACCAGAAACCCTAATCTGCATCATTACATTATTATTATTATTATTATTAATTAAAAACCCTAATTAGGTTTTAATTTTTAATTAATTAAGTTTAGTTTATTTATTTAATTTGTATATTTAGTTTAATTAATTTAAATAAATTATAAAATTAACACTTTTATAAAATAAATAATATAAAAATAATATTTTTATAAAAATTGTACTTTTTACAACTTTTAGTATATTTTTATATTTTGTCCCTTATTAATTGTTTTAGCGTAATTTTTGTATTTTTCGCTCATTTTTAGTTTTAAGTTATAGTTTTTTCCATAGTTATTTTTATTACTAGATTTTTAGGCTTTGCCATAAAATCCCTTAAGTGTTTTTTTCTTTAGACTAAGATTTAAGTGCTTTAGAATTTTGCGACGAATTTTTAAGTTTTAGTACCTTTTTAAGTTATTTCCATTTGGGATATAGTTTTACTTGTAAGCTTTAATATTTTTAGACACCTTTTACCTATGTATCAATTATCATTCCAATTAGTAATCTCAATTTGAGATTATAATTTTAAGTTAGTGATAGTAATAAAGTTGGGTTAGTCGAGTGTTTTTAAGTTCTATAAGTCATTTCTTTTTATTTCTTATTTTCCGACGCCTTTTATTTTTCAACCCTTTTCTTTTTCTTTTTAGACGCACTCTTTTTCTTTCTTATTTCTTGCTATTCTAGTTTTGACATAGTTTTTTTTTTCTACTTCTTATCTAAATTTCTTAAAATTACGAAAATTTATTTTAAGTGGTTAAATTGATAGACGTCAAAATTTTCTGGTTCGTAGTAATAGTTGGATTTGTACGTGGACCGGGTTATTGGAGCCAAACAGTCCTCAATTATATTGAGACCAAACGAATCCTGCCCCTCTGCTGCATCTTTTGGCTATTCGAAACGTGGGCAAAATCAGAAAAGTCTATTAATTGGATAACTTATATAATTTTTCTTTCCTTTTTAAAAACTAATAGGATATTCAGTGAATGCACCGAGCAAGACGTTCACCACCTTTTGTACGTTCACCACCTGTAACTAGATCAAGACATTTAGCAAATATTACCGCCGTTGATTTTTCTTTAGAATCGTCATCCAGTCGACCAAGTACTCCAATTCAAATTTTCGATAATCCATTTTTTGAACCCGACTTCACAATTGAGAATCCGGAGAATATTCAGGGACAATTCATAGATCCTGAACCATTAAATTTTCCTCCGGAACCACCATTCATTCAAACAGAGATTGTTGAGGAACGAACCATTAAATCAGAATCCTCTAGTGATTCAGATTTAACAAATCCAATCATGGAAAATCTGGAACCTTTAAGTATGGAAGACCGAATGAGAGCTAAACGCACTGGCCAAGGTCACGCAATTACTCATCCAGACATTAATGCGCCAGATTATGAAATCAAAGGACAAATTCTACATATGGTGACTAATCAATGCCAATTTAGTGGTGCGCCGAAGGAAGATCCAAATGAACATCTTCGTACCTTTAATAGGATCTGCACTATATTTAAAATAAGAGAAGTTGAGGATGAACAGATATATCTCATGTTATTTCCCTGGACTTTAAAGGGAGAAGCCAAAGATTGGTTAGAATCATTACCTGAAAGGGCGATTGATACATGGGACATTTTAGTTGAAAATTTTCTTAAACAATTCTTTCCGGCATCTAAAGCCGTAAGACTTCAAGGAGAAATTGTTACGTTCACACAGAAACCGAATGAAACTCTATATGAGACGTGGACAAGATTTGGAAAGTTATTAAGAGGATGTCCGCAACATGGTTTAGACACCTGTCAAATAGTACAAATATTCTACCAAGGATGCGACATCACTACAAGAAAAGACATCGATATAGCAGCTGGTGGTTCTATTATGAAGAAAACCGAAACTGATGCTTATAAAATTATTGATAACACTGCTTCCCACTCACATGAGTGGCACCAAGAAAAAGATATCGTTAGATCATCTAAAGCAGCTAGAGCCGATTCTAGCCATGACTTAGATTCCATTTCTGCAAAGATAGATGCTGTCGAGAGACGAATGGAAAAGATGACTAAAGATATCCACTCAATACGAATTAGTTGTGAGCAGTGTGGAGAACCACATTTGACAAAAGATTGTCTCAGTATTGAACTAACAATGGAACAAAGAGAGAATATTTCATACATAAACCAAAGGCCTGAAATAATTATCAGAATAATTATCAACCGCCAAGACCGATCTACAATCAAAACCAGAATTATAATCGAAATATTCCATACAACAACCAACAAGGTCCTAGCAATCAACAAGTATCCAACAATACTTACAACCAGCAAAGACCTAATTTTCAAAACAAACCACCACAAACTGATGATAAAAAGCCGAATTTAGAAGATATGATGACGAAGCTAGTTGAAACTCAAACGCAGTTTTTCACATCTCAAAAACAAACTAATGAACAAAATGCTCAAGCATTTAGAAATCAACAAGCTTCTATTCAAAACTTGGAACAAGAAGTAAGTAACCTAGCAAGGTTAATAGGTGAAAGAAAACCGGGAAGTCTACCTAGTGATACAAATGCATACCCCCAGAATGAAACAGCTAAAGCCATTACCACAAGAAGTGGTACAACACTTAAACCACCTGAAATACCTGTAACTTCTGATGAAGCTATTCCTACTCCACAAGAACCACAACCTGATCAAGATAAGGAAAAAGAACCGGTAGTTGAAAAGGTTAATGAAGATAACACAGTTAAGGCTAAACCTTATGTTAAACCATACCAACCACCACTTCCTTACCCGAGTAAAATGAAGAAAGAGAAACTTGAAGCTGAGCAATCCAAATTCTTGGATATGTTTAAACAGATAAATGTAAATCTTCCTTTCATTGATGTGATTTCAGGAATGCCTAGATATGCTAAATTCTTGAAAGATCTGATCACGAATAGAAAGAAAATTGAAGAACACTCGGCTGTTACTATGAACGCTAATTGTTCAGCAGTGCTGTTGAATAAGATACCAGAAAAATTATCTGATCCAGGAAGTTTCACAATTCCATGTTTTCTGGGTAGTCTTAGTTCAATAGAAGCATTGGCAGACTTAGGTGCTAGTATAAATTTAATGCCGTATTCACTATACACTAAACTAGACCTTGGAGAATTGAAACCAACAAGAATAAGCATACAACTAGCCGATCGATCAATAAAATATCCTAGAGGGATAATGGAGAACATGCTAGTTAAAGTTGGTACTTTAGTATTTCCAGTAGATTTTGTTGTTCTGGACATGGAAGAAGATTCTCAAGTTCCTCTCATATTAGGAAGACCATTCTTAAACACGGCTAAAGCAATGATAGACGTGTTTGGTAAGAAATTGACCCTAAGTATAGAGGACGAGAGTGTTACCTTTTCAGTTGATAGAGCAATGCAACAACCGCAATCTACAGATGATACATGCTATTATATTCAAACTATAGACTCACATGCAGAATTGTTAGAAGAATTTCCCGAATTACAAGGAACAGGAGAATGTTCTTTAGGAGAAGGTAATGAACCAATTGATGAAGCTGAAATGTTAGCTACACTTATAGCTAATGGATATGAACCAACAACAGAAGAAATTCAAATGCTAAAAGAAGAAGACAGATATCGATATAAATCATCGATAGAAGAACCACCGACATTAGAATTAAAGCCACTTCCAAACCATTTGGAATACGCTTATTTACATGGTGAATCTGAATTACCTGTAATAATATCGTCTTCTCTTACTAAAAATGAGAAATCTCAACTCATTTCTGTGTTGAAAGCTCATAAACCAGCCATTGCATGGAAGATTCATGATATTAAAGGAATAAGTCCTTCGTATTGCACACATAAAATCCTTATGGAAGAAGGTCATAAAACGTATGTGCAACGCCAACGAAGATTAAATCCGAATATGCAAGATGTTGTTTGAAAAAGAAATAATTAAACTGCTAGATGCAGGTTTAATTTATCCAATTTATGATAGTCCATGGGTAAGCCCAGTTCAATGCGTGCCTAAGAAGGGTGGCATGACTGTCATTACAAATGAAAAAAATGAGCTTATTCCTACTAGGACTGTAACAGGATGGCGTGTGTGTATTGATTATAGAAAATTAAATGACGCCACCAGAAAAGATCACTTTCCCTTACCTTTCATTGATCAAATGTTGGAAAGGCTAGCCAGAAATAGTTACTATTGTTTTCTTGATGGATTTTCCGGATATTTTCAAATTCCAATAGCACCCGAAGATCAAGAGAAAACCACGTTCACGTGCCCTTATGGTACTTTTGCTTACAAACTCATGCCATTTGGACTTTGTAACGCCCCTGCAACCTTTCAAAGGTGCATGATGGCATTTTTCACGACATGATAGAAGAATGCATGGAAGTTTTCATGGATGACTTTTCAGTCTTCGGTGATACATTTGAATCATGTCTAGCTAATCTTGAACTAATGCTGATTAGATGCGAACAATCAAATCTAGTACTTAATTGGGAGAAATGTCATTTCATGGTTAAAGAAGGCATCGTTCTTGGTCATAAAATTTCAAAGGAAGGAATTGAAGTGGATAGAGCTAAAGTAGATGTAATTGCTAAACTTCCACATCCCACCAATGTTAGAGGAGTTAGGAGTTTTCTAGGGCATGCCGGTTTTTACCGACGTTTCATAAAAGATTTTTCTAAAATTGCCACTCCTATGAATAAACTCCTAGAAAAAGATGCTCCATTCATCTTTTCAGATGAATGCATCAAATCCTTTAATATTCTTAAAGAGAAACTCACTAATGCGCCGATCATGATAACACCAAATTGAAATCTACCGTTTGAACTTATGTGCGATGCAAGTGATTTTGCAATGGGAGCCGTTTTAGGACAAAGGATTGAAAAATGATTTCAACCTATATATTATGCTAGTAAGACGTTACAAGGAGCACAAACGAATTACACAACTACTGAAAAAGAACTCCTTGCTATTGTCTTTGCTTTTGACAAATTTCGATCATATCTCGTTCTAGCTAAAACGGTGGTCTATACCGACCATTCTGCTCTTAGATACCTATTTTCGAAACAAGATGCTAAACCAAGATTAATCCGTTGGATCTTACTCTTACAAGAGTTTGATATTGAAATCCGAGATAAAAGAGGAGCATAAAATCTCGCCGCTGATCATCTTTCTCGTCTTGAAAATCCCGAATTAGAAGTTCTAAATGAATCGGCCATACAAGACAACTTTCCTGATGAATATCTATTGAAGATAGATTATAATGAAATTCCATGGTTTGCAGACTATGCAAACTACTTAGTATGTGGATTCCTTGAAAAAGGATTGTCGTACCAAAAACGAAAGAAATTCTTCAGTGATATAAAACACTATTTCTGGGAAGATCCACATCTATTTAAAAGTTGTCCAGATGGAATAATACACCGATGTGTATTCGGAGAAGAAACTAGTAAAATTTTAAACCATTGTCACACAGCACCAACAGGAGGGCATTATGGGCCTCAACTAACAGCAAGAAAAGTTTATGATGCTGGATTCTATTGGCCTACAATTTACAAAGACGCACACCTTCTTTGCAAATCCTGTGATGCTTGTCAAAGGGCCGAAAAAATAAGTCAACGTGATGAAATGCCACAAAATGTCATTCAAGTATGCGAAGTATTTGACATTTGGGGTATTTGACTTTATGGGTCCATTTCCAAAATCTCATAATAATCTCTATATTCTCGTACCATTGATTATGTATCTAAATGGGCGGAAGCACAAGCTCTCCCAACTAACGATGCACGAGTTGTAGTCAACTTTTTAAAATGTCTTTTTGCAAGGTTTGGAACACCAAAAGCTTTAATAAGTGATCGGGGAACTCATTTTTGTAATAATCAACTTGAGAAAGTTCTTAAAAGATATGGAGTAACTCATAAAATCTCCACTGCATATCATCCACAAACAAGTGGACAAGTTGAAAATACCAACCGAGCTTTAAAACGTATTCTAGAGAAAACCGTAGGATCAAATCCGAAGAAATGGTCCATAAAATTGGAGGATGCACTCTGGGCTTTTAGAACAGCCTACAAAACTCTAATTGGAACCACACCTTTTAAAATCGTCTACGGAAAAGCATGTCATCTTCCAGTAGAAATTGAACACAAAGCATTTTGGGCTTTGAAGACATGTAATCTTTATTTACATGAAGCCGGACGTCTACGATTAAGTCAACTAAACGAATTAGAAGAATTAAGACATGAAGTATACGAAAATTCGTTAATCTATAAGGAAAGAACGAAGAAATGGCATGATAAAAGAATCAGAAGTTTAAAAGAATTTAAAGAAGGAGACAGAGTTCTTCTTTTCAATTCACGATTCAAGCTATTTCCTGGAAAATTGAAATCAAGATGGTCTGGACCATTCATAGTCAAAAGAGTTTTCCCATACGGAACAGTAGAATTGATAAATTCAAATGGGATTGAATTTAAGGTTAATGGTCACAGAGTTAAACACTACATAGATAGTCCGATGGAATTCGACAACGAAGTTAATCACAATTTCGATACCACAGCTAACTAAGTGTGGGGAGAATCAAGTCTTTAAAGGATAATATGTATTTCTGTTAGAGTTAGATTGTCTGTTTTCGTGTAGTTCTCGAAAATGGAACCCGAATGGTCTTTTCCTAGCAGACCCTAAAGAACTAGTCTTCTCCCCCATTCTGAATTTTTATTTTTTTAGGAAATGAAGACTGCCTGTGAACTAAACCATGGTCTAATGCTACACGCTTTGATCACTAAACGTAATAATGACACACTTCCGAGTGAAATAGTATCAGTAATCAGAGAAAGATTGGACGGAGTAAGAAAAGAATCCAGATAAGAAGATAATAAGTTACAATTTGGTAAAGGAAAATCAAAATCCGCAGTGAAAAGAAGAGCACGACACCTTGAAAGATGTCACAAATGCGGAAAATGGTCACATGGAGGTAAATCTTCAAATAATCAAACCTATTCAAATACCGAATTTGTTACTTTATGCAGAGACGGACCGTTCATATGTTTAGAAGAAAAAACATTGAATGCTCGAGGTTACGCCTATGTAGCTATGGAAAACCAATTAAACCGGCTATCTTATAAATGGGATAGATCATATAACTAAGAATACTATCTCACAGGTAAGTCTGTACAGTTTTTTTTTTTTTTTTTTTTTTTCATTTTTAACCTTTTGATAATAAACGCTAATTTGTTCGCTATAAAGTATTAAATTGGTATTCAATAAAATTAGGTTTGGCGACCGAAATTATTGATATCATTCAAAAATTTATTACATCACTGCGAAATTTAACTTTTATTCTTAAGGTATAAATATCTTTAATCAATCAACCCAAAATATTTCAAAAATTCGTCATGAGTTAAATTAGGTCATGGAACCGAAATTACTTTACCGAAAAGAGGGGCGTATATTTTTGATAATATTTGATTGATTAAAGTGGGATAAAAGCCAAAAAGATTTTTAATTTTACCATGTTTTAAAAAATTAATATATAAAAATTAAAATAATATTGTAAACTTTTTAAAATTAATATATTTAAAATTGTAATTATTTGAAAAATTAATCTTTTTAATATAAGTTTGTATGTTTAAAAACAAAAATATATTATAAGTTTGGTGTGAATTTTTAATTTTTATTATATGAATTCTTAATTGTATGCATTTTAAATTTAAGTTTGGTGTGAATTTAAAAACAAAAATTTACTTTATTTCGCTAAGTTAAAAATATGATTTTTAAAATTCGTCGTAAGTTGAAGACTAGGTCTTTGAACCGAAATTGCTTTACCCGAGGGAGGGACGAGAACTTTTATTATCATTATTTTTAATCTTATTGAATTAAAGTATGCCAAAAACATTAAAAAAAACCCAAAAATCTTAGCTTTTAAAACAATCGCTACAAAAAGACAAATTTTAAAATTTTGTCGAAGGACGGACTAGGACATCGATCCGAAACGACCTCGTCCTAAAACAAAGGAAAACAAAATTTTAAATTTATTTTATATTTGTTTTATAAGTTAAGGCTTATAAAAAAAAAAACCAAACACCGCGACTCGCGGTATTTGAAAGGGCCAAATGCCGCGACTCGCGGAGTTCAGAAATTACAGAAAAAAATAAAAACGCTGGAATCAACTCAGTCCACACACAACACCCACATAAACTACGAAAAATACCGAAAAATTACTCCCAAAATCGAATTTTTTCACCGAAAATCATCAAATCTTTTACTAAAATCATGTTGAGAAGGATGCTATCAATGAATTACTCAAGAAAAACGACTGAAAGGGGTGAATCTTCATCCCAAGCTCGCAATGCTCCTGCTGAGAATGCGGAACAACAGGAGGTGGATAACTACTACAAACAAGATATACCTCATCCAGTCATGACATTTTCAGATATGCACTTGGAAGATTTGCACCCGAACCTGAGATTTGACAGACTTTGGATATATTATCCAAAATACCAAAGGGGTTTGCATACTCTTTATTCTAAAGCTGTTGAAGTACCTAGGGTAATAGAATGGGCACCGTTAGAAGTTGTAGAATTAGCCGGGCCAATTAGGGAATTACTTACACAGAGGTATGGTAATTCTACTTTTAACGATTGGGTACGTTTATTCAACATGCGTAGACCTGTATATAAAGTATGGTGTGAAGAATTATTGTGTAGTATAGAAATAAATGATCGGGTAGTTAGTTTAACCGATCGATCTTTTATTAGATTTTTGTTTGGAGGTTCGATGCGCCACATGTCTCTACTAGACATGGCTCAGGCCTTACGTATATATACGCCTGAGGAGTTAGCATCTGCCGATTGTAGAGGGTTAATATTGAACGGTAGGAAAATTGATGAAAATTTTGATACGCATGGTGTATGGAGTCAAATGACTAGCCATCACCGATTTAAAGGGGGAAATTACTCTTATTTGGATATAGATAGAGCTGAATTAAGAGTAATTCATGTAGTGACCCGAACTTTTCCATGTATATATATATATATATTAATTGAGATTGATATTTACATGATTAAATGTTTCCAACATGTTAAGCAATCAAACTTGTTAAGACTTGATTAATTGAAATATGTTTCATATAGACAATTGACCACCCAAGTTGACCGGTGATTCACGAACGTTAAAACTTGTAAAAACTATATGATGACATATATATGAATATATATATAGTTAACATGATACTATGATAAGTAAACATATCATTAAGTATATTAACAATGAACTACATATGTAAAAACAAGACTACTAACTTAATGATTTTTAAACGAGACATATATGTAACGATTATCGTTGTAAAGACATTTAATGTATATATATCATATTAAGAGATATTCATACATGATAATATCATGATAATATAATAATTTAAAATCTCATTTGATATTATAAACATTGGGTTAACAACATTTAACAAGATCGTTAACCTAAAGGTTTCAAAACAACACTTACATGTAACGACTAACGATGACTTAACGACTCAGTTAAAATGTATATACATGTAGTATTTTAATATGTATTTATACACTTTTGAAAGACTTCAATACACTTATCAAAATACTTCTACTTAACAAAAATGCTTACAATTACATCCTCGTTCAGTTTCATCAACAATTCTACTCGTATGCACCCGTATTCGTACTCGTACAATACACAGCTTTTAGATGTATGTACTATTAGTATATACACTCCAATGATCAGCTCTTAGCAGCCCATGTGAGTCACCTAACACATGTGGGAACCATAATTTGGCAACTAGCATGAAATATCTCATAAAATTACAAAAATATGAGTAATCATTCATGACTTATTTACATGAAAACAAAATTACATATCCTTTATATCTAATCCATACACCAATGACCAAAAACACCTACAAACACTTTCATTCTTCAATTTTCTTCATCTAATTGATCTCTCTCAAGTTCTATCTTCAAGTTCTAAGTGTTCTTCATATATTCTACAAGTTCTAGTTACATAAAATCAAGAATACTTTCAAGTTTGCTAGCTCACTTCCAATCTTGTAAGATGATCATCCAACCTCAAGAAATCTTTGTTTCTTACAGTAGGTTATCATTCTAATACAAGGTAATAATCATATTCAAACTTTGGTTCAATTTCTATAACTATAACAATCTTATTTCAAGTGATGATCTTACTTGAACTTGTTTTCGTGTCATGATTCTGCTTCAAGAACTTCGAGCCATCCAAGGATCCGTTGAAGCTAGATCCATTTTTCTCTTTTCCAGTAGGTTTATCCAAGGAAATTAAGGTAGTAATGATGTTCATAACATCATTCGATTCATACATATAAAGCTATCTTATTCGAAGGTTTAAACTTGTAATCACTAGAACATAGTTTAGTTAATTCTAAACTTGTTCGCAAACAAAAGTTAATCCTTCTAACTTAACTTTTAAAATCAACTAAACACATGTTCTATATCTATATGATATGCTAACTTAATGATTTAAAACCTGGAAACACGAAAAACACCGTAAAACCGGATTTACGCCATCGTAGTAACATCGCGGGCTGTTTTGGGTTAGTTAATTAAAAACTATGATAAACTTTGATTTAAAAGTTGTTATTCTGAGAAAATGATTGTTATTATGAACATGAAACTATATCCAAAAATTATGGTTAAACTCAAAGTGGAAGTATGTTTTCTAAAATGGTCATCTAGACGTCGTTCTTTCGACTGAAATGACTACCTTTACAAAAACGACTTGTAACTTATTTTATCAACTATAAACCTATACTTTTTCTGTTTAGATTCATAAAATAGAGTTCAATATGAAACCATAGCAATTTGATTCACTCAAAACGGATTTAAAATGAAGAAGTTATGGGTAAAACAAGATTGGATAATTTTTCTCATTTTAGCTACGTGAAAATTGGTAACAAATCTATTCCAACCATAACTTAATCAACTTGTATTGTATATTATGTAATCTTGAGATACCATAGACACGTATACAATGTTTCGACCTATCATGTCGACACATCTATATATATTTCGGAACAACCATAGACACTCTATATGTGAATGTTGGAGTTAGCTATACAGGGTTGAGGTTTATTCCAAAATATATATAGTTTGAGTTGTGATCAATACTGAGATACGTATACACTGGGTCGTGGGTTGATTCAAGATAATATTTATCGATTTATTTCTGTACATCTAACTGTGGACAACTAGTTGTAGGTTACTAACGAGGACAGCTGACTTAATAAACTTAAAACATCAAAATATATTAAAAGTGTTGTAAATATATTTTGAACATACTTTGATATATATGTATATATTGTTATAGATTCGTGAATCAACCAGTGGCCAAGTCTTACTTCCCGACGAAGTAAAAAAATCTGTGAAAGTGAGTTATAGTCCCACTTTTAAAATCTAATATTTTTGGGATGAGAATACATGCAGGTTTTATAAATGATTTACAAAATAGACACAAGTACGTGAAACTACATTCTATGGTTGAATTATCGAAATCGAATATGCCCCTTTTTATTAAGTCTGGTAATCTAAGAATTAGGGAACAGACACCCTAATTGACGCGAATCCTAAAGATAGATCTATTAGGCCTAACAAACCTCATCCAAAGTACCGGAAGCTTTAGTACTTCGAAATTTATATCATATCCGAAGGGTGTCCCGGAATGATGGGGATATTCTTATATATGCATCTTGTTAATGTCGGTTACCAGGTGTTCACCATATGAATGATTTTTATCTCTATGTATGGGATGTGTATTGAAATATAAAATCTTGTGGTCTATTATTGTAGCGACCCCGACAAATCGTCAAGTGACGGCGTCGTCTACGTGGGTCCCTTTACCTGGTCATAAGTCTTTATGACAACGTTTGACCAAAATATGTCGCCTTCATTTCAAAATAAAGATTGTTTCCAAAGTTTACAAGAATTGTTCAACCAAAAGTTAAGTTACAAGGTTATAAGTACAAATGAAATCTAGGCGACACGGTTTAAAGTAAAGTCAAAAGACGCTCCAGGAAATGCATGTATACTCGACATCCAATGCAAGTATCAATTAATGAGCGGAAGCATGTATCACATATCGTGCAAGACCTGAGAAAAACATAGAAATCTGTCAACGAAAACGTTGGTGAAATCATAGGTTTAGTAAGTAAATTGTATTGAACCACAAGGTTCTTTAAGAATTGTTCAACCAGAATCGTTCACATTCCAAAATAGTATTTGTATCACGAGCACCCAATTATCAAGGCTTAACCGAATCTTCCCTCTGAATTTTGAATTTAGTGTTAGAACTTACACTATACATTGTTGAAATTATATTTCATTCACTAACGGTAGCGAACCGTCTGAATGAGGGTTTGTTAAACCCGTATGGCCACACAACATAATTACACGCTTACACTTACACCCTGCAAGTGGAACTAATGATAATTGGATTGAGGACTTTTGTTCAAACTCGTATGCATCTTTGTATTCGTATTTGTTCACAATGTAAAAGCATGAAAAGTAAATAAGTATGAAATGTATGTGTTTCTCAGCCCACGATGTAAAGAATAAAAGTGATTGAAAAAGTGGGACTATGATCTCACCTTGAGTGCAAGAGTTAATAAAGTACTTCGACAAGTAAACGCGTGCAAAGACAAAGCTAGTCTTGACCTAAACATATAGGTTATATCAATAACGGTAAACACAAACGGTCAAAGATGTTCAATTAGTCCTATGGCTCGTTACGACTCGATTATGAAGCATGTGAGTCAAATTGTCAAGTTTCATGCAAGATACAAGTATAGAATCATGTTAGAAAGATTGCATAATTAATTGGTTAAGTTTGACAAAAAGTCAAACTTGGTCAAAGTCAACGAAAAAGTCAACATGTTCGGGTCGGGTCTCGGACAAATTTTCTATGCTAGTTATTCATATATAAGCATGTTAGAACAAGTTGCATGCGAATTGGAAGTCTAAAACATGGCAAACATTTCACGTGAAACGGACATTGGAGACAGAAGCTGGGCACGGCTTATGCCGCGCCGCGGCCAGGCCTGTCGCGCCGCGACAATGGCCGTGGCCTGGTCCCAGGCCTGTTTCACTTGTTCAAGGCTTGGTCAATTTTCAAACAAACGCAAAACTCAAACCGTAAACAACTAGAAGACGTATCTTATACCGTTGGAAAGCTCTTTTGACAAGGAACACAACTAAACATGTTTCACCAAACAAAAACATCATTTATAATAGCCGAAAACTCATCAAGTGATCATTAAACGTTCATTTTTAAGGTTTCAAGTTCTTCAAATGCAATTTGAGTTTCGGGAAACCAATTCACACATATAATATGCCGTTTTGAAGGTAATGAAACATACATTACAACTAAACACTAATAATTAACATTCCATGGCATTCAAGCATCCAAAAATTCATGTCAAGAACTATCAAACCCTAGTCAAACATCTCAAAATCAATAATCATGTTTTTGGAGTTTCCTTAATCAACCTATACATCAAAACGAAGCTAATGATACTAGTAACACAATTAAAACATGAACTTTAACAATCAAACAACATTTAATCTTCCAAAATGCAAGATTAAGCAAACCCATTTCAAATGTTCAAACTAGTTACTCAAAACAACAAATCGAGCAAGTAAATCATATATTCATGCTAGACACGAGCCATAGACACTAACTAACACCATTTCAAATCAAAAACACGAATTTAGAGAAATCTAGAGTTTTAGAAATGTTACCCAAACGAGATGAAGTTGGTATCAAATTGTAGAGGATGAAGAGAGGATTCCAAATATGTAATTTGTTTTGTTGTAAGCCTCCTAGATCGAATTTAGATGATGAATGATTGAATTGGGTGTTTGTGTGTGTTCTTGCTAGAGAGAAAGAGAGAGGGATGGAGGTGATTGAATGGTGGTGTTTGGGGTGGACTAGTTGACCTAGTCAACTAGTTTGCCCCGTGTCAATTTTAGTCCCTCGAGTTTAGAAGCGGGTGCCGGATTTAACCGATCGAATATTTTTAAAACGCAAGTTAACGAGAGGTGTTATAATTAAATGACGGAATTATTATGAACGTTAGTCAACGGAAACTACGAATTTAAATAACGAAAGGTATTATTTTTAAAAAAAAAACGGGCGTTAAAATAATTTAACGGAAAAATGCGGGATGTTACATTATCCACACCTCAAAAGAAATTTCGTCCCGAAATTTAGTTGGAAGTAATAATCGGTATCTCTTACTCGGGACCTAGTGTAGTAACTCTACGAATGATTGAAGGTACTTTCTTAGACATTCCACGAATCCGGATAGTCGGGGTGTTACGTTGTATTAGGGCTTGGTTTTACGATCCACATGTTCAGCCGGTTTTCCTATGAAGAGGAGTTTGTCATCAATAGTTGGTGCATCTAAAAGGATTGCACATTCCTGTTCCGCATGACACGTTTCTAAGTTTGTTACACGAAATGTAGGATAAACGGAAACTTAATTGAGTCGGAAGTTCTAAACGGTAGGAAGCGGTTCCAATACGCCCCAAGGTTTCAAAAGGTTCGATACTGCGGATATAGCCTTTCTCGATTTCCCCAAAATGGATTACACCCCTCCAAGGTGCGGTTTCTCAATATTACGCGGTTACACACTGGGTTTGGTGAGGTTTTCATCTAAGTTTGGTATAACTCTTCTGGCGACAATGGGTTGTCTCGAGCCCTTCTCGGACTTGAACGATCTCAATTGTTGTTTCTTGATGGAGTTCAGATTTCGGTGGTTGATGCTTTGGTTAAATGAACAGGGGTATGACATTAGCGGTCATATAGGGTTTCGGAAAATGCGCGTGAACACACGAGTGGTAACTACTATTGTAAGAGTGATCTACTAAAGGTGACAATACGAGTTTGTGACATGTCTTTCCAAGACGTAAATCGTTCGTTTGCTCGGTTCGTCAGTTTGTGGGAGATACGCGGTACATGTGTCTAAGCGGGTCTCCAAGGTTCCTTGTAAAACTAGAAGTGAAACGAGTATTTCAATACGGAATAATTGACAAGGATACACCGTGTTGGAATAGAATCTCTTAAGATACGTTTGAACAAGTTAGTTAGGGTTCGAAAAAAAATGTTCGTTAGGACTATTCACCCTCGTGGCGAATACTTATGTAATATGAGGAGTTTCTCTATCCATGGAGAAATGTTACAAGGAGTTTCTTTAAACGGAAAAGCGAACGGTAAAGATAGTAGTGAAATGAGGACTTAGAATAGGATGAGTTTACATCTCGAGATTGCCATAACGTGCCTCTAGTTGTCAAATGTTGAAGTCTGAAAGAGAAACGAGGTAGTACACGTAGTTGTATAGTTCGGGGTTGAATAATAGTTGACCGATTATCAGAAACACAAGGGCGTTAAGTCAAAGAAGAGTGAAGTATCGTTGGATTGTGTGCTATCTTAAATTCCAGTAATATCAGACGGTGACGGTGAAATAACAGAGGTATGTAGTGTGGTACATGATGACGAGAAGATTGATCGGATCCACAATTTAGTATTCGGATTCTTCGTGTAAAATAACGAATTTTAGTTATGTTGATTTTTGAGTCGAGAGAGTATGCCTTTCGGCGTTCAAATAGAAATATTTCCATGTTCGAGTTCCATCTGTTGCTATACGATTTTAACTAGAAATGTTGGTGTGAAGAATCACGTTCAAGGCTCGAACACGGAGAGGTTTATAGTTTTTCCTTAGTGAGTTAACGAGTTTAAAAGTCGGGTAACACGAGAAAAGTCAGAAATGAATCTTCGGTGATAACAGGCGAGTTCTAAGATTTTACGAATACAAGTCTGAGTTGAGAGAGTTTCATGATCACGTGTGGCTTGATTTCGAGATTGATTGTAATGCCTTGACCATTAACATCATGGTCTAGAAAATTTGACTTCGTTTAACAGAAATTCTCACTCGGAGAATTTGGTATAGAGTTGCTCTTTTCTCAAAAGTTCGAGCGTAAGATGGTGATGTTGTTCGTTTTCCTTCTTTACCTAAATAAGTTAAGACGTCATCTATAAATACGATAACAGATTTGTCTAGATAAGTTGCATACGTGATTTAGGAGGTTCATGAATACGGACGGAGTCCTAAATAAATCAAACGGTACTAAGAGAGATTTACAACTAACGTTGCGAGTTCGGAAATGGCTTAGGAGACATCGTCTCACTTAACCCCCAATTGATGATAACCGGAACGGAGGTCGTTTTGGAATACACACGGGATTCATGCAAGAAATCATGAGGTCATGGATGCGAGGGAGAGGGTATCGGTTTCCAACCGAAAATTACTCAGTTCACAATAATCTATACAAGATGATGGGGAAACAAATTTTTTTTTTTTTTTTTTTTTTTTTTTTTTTACGAATAGGTTTCGAGCTCCCTAGTTCTATAGGTGTCAAGTCAAAAGTCTTAACGTATATCCTCCAATAAAATTTATAGGCACACAATATTTTCCGTTGGTCACTTAAATCGTCTAAGTAGTATCTAGGGGAAAAAGTGGAATGTAAAGAGCACGAGTCAAAGACTTGTTTATAAAATGTCTAACGGTAACCGAATCGAATAAACATGAAACGTGAGAATTTCGAGGAGAAACATACCCGTGACTAGTCCATCGTCGTCTCGGGCATCCTAGGCGTTGATGTTGAAAGTTTAACGGCGTGCGTTGGGGTTGATTTTCTTATTTGGGCACGCACTCCTAAAATGACCCGGTTGGCCACATTCAAAACAAACACCCGTCTTGGGTGCATTGGGCTCCTTTTGAGCGACGGGAGCGGTATTCCTACAATCGTGGGCTACATGGCCACTTCTTTGACACTTCAAGCAAAAAGGTTTGCCACATTCACCTAAATGATGTTTGTAGCACTCGTTACAATACGGTAGGTGTCCGGTATAACCTTTCTTGTCGTTGGGGATGAAGGGCTTTTTGGCGGGGTTGTTGTAATTGCTTGATTGGGGGGCTTCCCATTTTATTTTGTTGTCACCCGATTTATCCTCGGCTTTAGGTGCCGGCACTTCAATTTCGTCCACTGTTTCAATCAATTGGCGGGCCATATTCAAAGCCTCTTGGTGGTTAGCGGGTTTGGATGACATTACTCCTTGTTTGATGCTCTTGGGGAGACCATCCATGTAAAGTTCAACCCTTAAAGATTCGGGGTTCACAAGATTTGGGCACATTAAAGCAAGTTCGGAGAATCGTTGATTATATGCCTTTAGGTCATTCCCGACCGCTTTTAAAGTTCTTAGTTCGTGTTCGAGCTTACGGGTCTCTTCGCGCGGGAAGTATTCGGTGATCATCTTTTTCTTTAAGTCGGCCCATGAGAGTGTGTGGGCTTCATCGATACCCACCGACAGCACATACGTATTCCACCATGTGAGGGCGATACCGGCAAAAGTGTGGGTGGAATATTTGACTTTGTCTTGGTCCCGACAACCGCTTATGCTAAAAACGGCTTCTGTTTGCTCAAACCATCGGGTGAGCACAACCGGTCCTCCGGTCCCATCGAAGGTGTGAGGTTTGCACCCCATGAAAGTTTTGTAGGAGCAACCCTCGTTTGAATTACCGGCTCCATGGTTGTTGTGGTTGTGGTTGTTATTGTTGTTGTTGGAGGAGTGACCGGCCATGGCCGCATCCACGGCAGTGGCTATCATACGTTGGAGGGCTTGTTCGGGAGTTTCGGGAGGAGCGCGTCGACGAGCCATTGTTCCTTCATGACACAAGAATATCGTTGGTTAGTATTTTCAACAATACTAACCGGAGTATGGAATAAGGATAGAGAGAAAATTTTCCTTGACTCGCCCTAAATTCTTTATGTCATAATGTCGGAACGTCCATGTGAATCACCGTAATATAATCCCGGAAATTATATTACCCTGATTCTCATGTGCATTTAACATTACTTCATAAAGTCAAGGTGGCGCGTCAACAAAATTTATTAACGTAAGATCAAGATCGAATACGAGTTAGATATGATAGAAGAGTTCGAGTATAAATGCACAAATAGTCAAGTAATTCCTACTGCAGTCTATATGCCGGTTGTAGTCTAGATTCACCTATGTACCCTATGACTCGGGGTGGACACAAATGAACTCTAAATCCCTACAACCAAGGCTCTGATACCACTTGTAGCGACCCCGACAAATCGTCAAGTGACGGCGTCGTCTACGTGGGTCCCTTTACCTGGTCATAAGTCTTTATGACAACGTTTGACCAAAATATGTCGCCTTCATTTCAAAATAAAGATTGTTTCCAAAGTTTACAAGAATTGTTCAACCAAAAGTTAAGTTACAAGGTTATAAGTACAAATGAAATCTAGGCGACACGGTTTAAAGTAAAGTCAAAAGACGCTCCAGGAAATGCATGTATACTCGACATCCAATGCAAGTATCAATTAATGAGCGGAAGCATGTATCACATATCGTGCAAGACCTGAGAAAAACATAGAAATCTGTCAACGAAAACGTTGGTGAAATCATAGGTTTAGTAAGTAAATTGTATTGAACCACAAGGTTCTTTAAGAATTGTTCAACCAGAATCGTTCACATTCCAAAATAGTATTTGTATCACGAGCACCCAATTATCAAGGCTTAACCGAATCTTCCCTCTGAATTTTGAATTTAGTGTTAGAACTTACACTATACATTGTTGAAATTATATTTCATTCACTAACGGTAGCGAACCGTCTGAATGAGGGTTTGTTAAACCCGTATGGCCACACAACATAATTACACGCTTACACTTACACCCTGCAAGTGGAACTAATGATAATTGGATTGAGGACTTTTGTTCAAACTCGTATGCATCTTTGTATTCGTATTTGTTCACAATGTAAAAGCATGAAAAGTAAATAAGTATGAAATGTATGTGTTTCTCAGCCCACGATGTAAAGAATAAAAGTGATTGAAAAAGTGGGACTATGATCTCACCTTGAGTGCAAGAGTTAATAAAGTACTTCGACAAGTAAACGCGTGCAAAGACAAAGCTAGTCTTGACCTAAACATATAGGTTATATCAATAACGGTAAACACAAACGGTCAAAGATGTTCAATTAGTCCTATGGCTCGTTACGACTCGATTATGAAGCATGTGAGTCAAATTGTCAAGTTTCATGCAAGATACAAGTATAGAATCATGTTAGAAAGATTGCATAATTAATTGGTTAAGTTTGACAAAAAGTCAAACTTGGTCAAAGTCAACGAAAAAGTCAACATGTTCGGGTCGGGTCTCGGACAAATTTTCTATGCTAGTTATTCATATATAAGCATGTTAGAACAAGTTGCATGCGAATTGGAAGTCTAAAACATGGCAAACATTTCACGTGAAACGGACATTGGAGACAGAAGCTGGGCACGGCTTATGCCGCGCCGCGGCCAGGCCTGTCGCGCCGCGACAATGGCCGTGGCCTGGTCCCAGGCTTGTTTCACTTGTTCAAGGCTTGGTCAATTTTCAAACAAACGCAAAACTCAAACGGTAAACAACTAGAAGACGTATCTTATACCGTTGGAAAGCTCTTTTGACAAGGAACACAACTAAACATGTTTCACCAAACAAAAACATCATTTATAATAGCCGAAAACTCATCAAGTGATCATTAAACGTTCATTTTTAAGGTTTCAAGTTCTTCAAATGCAATTTGAGTTTCGGGAAACCAATTCACACATATAATATGCCGTTTTGAAGGTAATGAAACATACATTACAACTAAACACTAATAATTAACATTCCATGGCATTCAAGCATCCAAAAATTCATGTCAAGAACTATCAAACCCTAGTCAAACATCTCAAAATCAATAATCATGTTTTTGGAGTTTCCTTAATCAACCTATACATCAAAACGAAGCTAATGATACTAGTAACACAATTAAAACATGAACTTTAACAATCAAACAACATTTAATCTTCCAAAATGCAAGATTAAGCAAACCCATTTCAAATGTTCAAACTAGTTACTCAAAACAACAAATCGAGCAAGTAAATCATATATTCATGCTAGACACGAGCCATAGACACTAACTAACACCATTTCAAATCAAAAACACGAATTTAGAGAAATCTAGAGTTTTAGAAATGTTACCCAAACGAGATGAAGTTGGTATCAAATTGTAGAGGATGAAGAGAGGATTCCAAATATGTAATTTGTTTTGTTGTAAGCCTCCTAGATCGAATTTAGATGATGAATGATTGAATTGGGTGTTTGTGTGTGTTCTTGCTAGAGAGAAAGAGAGAGGGATGGAGGTGATTGAATGGTGGTGTTTGGGGTGGACTAGTTGACCTAGTCAACTAGTTTGCCCCGTGTCAATTTTAGTCCCTCGAGTTTAGAAGCGGGTGCCGGATTTAACCGATCGAATATTTTTAAAACGCAAGTTAACGAGAGGTGTTATAATTAAATGACGGAATTATTATGAACGTTAGTCAACGGAAACTACGAATTTAAATAACGAAAGGTATTATTTTAAAAAAAAAACGGGCGTTAAAATAATTTAACGGAAAAATGCGGGATGTTACAATTATTATGATTTGATATATATAGGTTAAACCTATAACTCACCAACATTTTTGTTGACGTTTTAAACATGTTTATTCTCAGGTGATTATTAAGAGCTTCCGCTGTCGCATACTTAAATAAGGACGAGATTTGGAGTCCATGCTTGTATGATATTATGTAAAAACTGCATTCAAGAAACTTATTTTGTTGTAACATATTTGTATTGTAAACCATTATGTAATGGTCGTGTGTAAACAGGATATTTTAGATTATCATTATTTGATAATCTACGTAAAGCTTTTTAAACCTTTATTGATAAAATAAAGGTTATGGTTTGTTTTAAAATGAATGCAGTCTTTGAAAAAACGTCTCATATAGAGGTCAAAACCTCGCAATGAAATCAATTAATATGGAACGTTTTTAATCAATAAGAACGGGACATTTCAGTTGGTATCAGATGTGTTGAAGACTTTTGTGGTCGGTATATATAATACTTTTGACCCCATATAAGTAGTGCCTCCAAGTCTTTAATGCAAAAACAACCGCGCCCAATTCCAAATCATGCGTCGTATAATTTTGTTCGTGAATCTTCAATTGTCTAGACGCATAAGCAATCACCTTCGTTCGTTGCATTAATACACAACCGAGACCTTGCTTTGATGCGTCACAATAAATCACAAAATCATCATTCCCTTCAGGCAATGACAATATAGGTGCCGTAGTTAGCTTTTTCTTCAATAACTGAAACGCTTTCTCTTGTTCATCATTCCATTCAAATTTCTTCCCTTTATGCGTTAATGCAGTCAAGGGTTTTGCTATTCTGGAAAAGTCTTGGATGAACCTTCTGTAGTAACCAGCTAGTCCTAAAAACTGGCGTATGTGTTTCGGAGTTTTCGGGGTTTCCCATTTTTTAACAGTTTCTATCTTTGCCGGATCCACCTTAATACCTTCTTTGTTCACTATGTGACCGAGGAATTGAACTTCTTCCAACCAAAATGCACACTTCGAAAACTTAGCGTACAATTCTTCCTTCCTCAATACTTCTAACACTTTTCTCAAATGTTCACCGTGTTCTTGGCCATTCTTTGAGTAAATAAGTATGTCATCAATGAAAACAATGACAAACTTGTCAAGGTATGGTCCACACACTCGGTTCATAAGGTCCATGAACACAGCTGGTGCATTAGTTAAACCAAACGGCATGACCATAAACTCGTAATGACCGTAACGTGTTCTGAAAGCAGTCTTTGGAATATCATCTTCTTTCACCCGCATTTGATGATACCCGGAACGTAAGTCAATCTTTGAATAAACAGACGAGCCTTGTAGTTGATCAAATAAGTCATCGATTCTCGGTAGTGGGTAGCGGTTCTTGATGGTAAGTTTGTTCAACTCTCGGTAGTCGATACACAACCTGAATGTACCATCTTTCTTCTTGACAAACAAAACAGGAGCTCCCCACGGTGATGTGCTTGGTCGAATGAAACCACGCTCTAAAAGTTCTTGTAATTGGCTTTGTAGTTCTTTCATCTCGCTGGGTGCGAGTCTGTAAGGAGCACGAGCTATTGGTGCAGCTCCTGGTACAAGATCTATTTAAAATTCAACGGATCGATGTGGGGGTAATCCCGGTAATTCTTTCGGAAATACATCAGGAAATTCTTTTGCGACGGGAACATCATTGATGCTCTTTTCTTCAGTTTGTACTTTCTCGACGTGTGCTAGAACAGCATAGCAACCTTTTCTTATTAGTTTTTGTGCCTTCAAATTACTAATAAGAAGTATCTTCGTGTTGCCCTTTTCTCCGTACACCATTAAGGGTTTTCCTTTTTCTCGTATAATGTGAATTGCATTTTTGTAACAAACGATCTCCGCTTTCACTTCTTTCAACCAGTCCATACCGATTATCACATCAAAACTCCCTAACTCTACTGGTATCAAATCAATCTTAAATGTTTCGCTAACCAGTTTAATTTCTCGATTCCGACATATATTATCTGCTGAAATTAATTTACCATTTGCTAATTCGAGTAAAAATTTACTATCCAAAGGCGTCAATGGACAACTTAATTTAGCACAAAAATCTCTACTCATATAGCTTCTATCCGCACCCGAATCAAATAAAACGTAAGCAGATTTATTGTCAATAAGAAACGTACCCGTAACAAGCTCCGGTTCTTCCTGTGCCTCTGCCGCATTAATATTGAAAACTCTTCCGCGGCTTTGTCCATTCGTGTTCTCTTGGTTCGGGCAATTTCTAATAACGTGGCCCGGTTTTCCACATTTATAACAAACTACGTTGGCATAACTTGCTCCGACACTACTTGCTCCGCCATTACTCGTTCCGACACCATTTGTTCCTTTCGTTCTGTTAACCCCTGGTCCGTAGACATCACACTTCGCCGCGATATGACCATTTCTTTTACACTTGTTGCAAAATTTGGTGCAGAACCCCGAGTGATACTTTTCACACCTTTGGCATAGCTGCTTCTGATTGTTGTTGTTGTTGCGGTTGTTATTGTTGTTGGGATGATTGTTGTAGTTGCTGTTGTTGTTGTTGTTGTTGTTGTTGTTGTTGTTGTTGTTGTTGTTGTTGTTGTTGTTGTTGTTGTTGTTGTTGTTGTTGTTGTTGTTGTTGTTGTTGTTGTTGTTGTTGTTGTTGTTGTTGTTGTTGTTGTTGTTGTTGGGCCGTTTGTTGTAGTTGCGATTGATGTTGCGATTGTTGGGATAATTGTTGCGATTATTGTTGTAATTGCTGTTGTTGTTGTATTGGTGATTCTTATCACCGTTTTCCTCCCACTTTCTTTTGACTTGCTTCACATTGGCCTCTTCAGCAGTCTGTTCTTTAATTCTTTCTTCAATCTAGTTCACTAGTTTGTGAGCCATTCTACATGCCTGTTGTATGGAGGCGGGCTCGTGTGAACTTATATCTTCATGGATTCTTTCCGGTAATTCTTTCACAAACGCGTCGATCTTCTCTTCCTCATCTTCGAATGCTCCCGGACACAATAGGCACAATTCTGTGAATCGTCTTTCGTACGTGGTAATATCAAATCCTTGGGTTCGTAACCCTCTAAGTTCTGTCTTGAGCTTATTGACCTCGGTTCTGGGACGGTACTTCTCGTTCATCAAGTGCTTGAATGCTGACCACGGTAGTGCGTACGCATCGTCTTGTCCCACTTGCTCTAGATAGGTATTCCACCATGTTAACGCAGAACCTGTGAAGGTATACGTAGCGTACTTTACTTTGTCCTCTTCAGTACACTTACTTATAGCAAACACCGATTCGACCTTCTCGGTCCACCGTTTCAATCCGATCGGTCCTTCGGTTCCATCAAATTCCAAAGGTTTGCAGGCAGTGAATTCTTTGTAGGTGCATCCTACACGATTTCCTGTACTGCTAGATCCAAGGTTATTGTTGGTATGTAGCGCAGCCTGTACTGCGGCTATGTTTGAAGCTAGAAAAGTACGGAATTCCTCTTCATTCATATTCACGGTGTGTCGAGTAGTCGGTGCCATTTCCTTCAAAATAGTTAAATGGAACAAGTTAATCATACAGAATATTAAGAGTAGTTAATAGTATTTCGTAGCATAATATGAACTCATTTATAAAAGCTTTTTCTTCATATTAGCGTTTTATAAGTTTAAATTCGGGTAGTACCTACCCGTTAAGTTCATACTTAGTAGCTAATATACAATTCAACTACTACAATTCTATATGAAAAACTGATTATAATAATATTTCGCGTTCAAACTTTTACACAATATTTTACAAACTTACAATACAGCTTGTTTTACATATAGCATGAAATATAGAACACAATAAATTTGATACAAGATGGTTGTGAAGATAATTCTAGCTAGTACACAAGTCGTTCAGCAAAGGCAATAAAGACACGTAATTCATACGTCCAGAAACAAGTCATGCATTCTGGTTTTACTAGGATTACTTCCCATCCTTGGTCTTGTGGAACATAACCGTTATGGCCGTTGATAAGACAGCGTGTTGTAACGTCGTCAAAGGGACGAGGGTTACGTAATGTCCAACAGTCCCGTAACAATCTAAAAACCTCATTTCTTACCCCAATTACCGACTCCGTCACTTGTGGGAACGTTTTGTTTAATAGTTGTAGCCCGATGTTCTTGTTCTCACTTTGGTGAGAAGCGAACATTACTAATCCGTAAGCATAACATGCTTCTTTATGTTGCATGTTAGCCGCTTTTTCTAAATCACGAAGTCCAATATTCGGATATATTGAGTCAAAATAATTTCTTAACCCATTGCGTAAAATAGCATTTGGGTTCCCCGCAATATATGCGTCAAAGTAAACACATCGTAACTTATGGATTTCCCAATGTGATATCCCCCATCTTTCGAACGAAAGCCTTTTATAAACCAAGGCATTCTTGGAACGTTCTTCGAATGTCTTACAAACTGATCTCGCCTTAAGTAGTTGTGCCGAAGAATTCTGACCGACTCTAGACAAGATTTCATCAATCATGTCTCCGGGTAGGTCTCTTAAAATATTGGGTTGTCTATCCATTTTGTGTTTTTATACTGTAAAATAGACAAGAGTTAGATTCATAAAAAAAAATACTTATTAATACAAGCAATTTTTACATATATCATAAAGCATAAGCACACTATATTACATATATTACACCACACGAATACAACTATCTTATTCCGACTCGCTTGTTTCTTCTTCTTCGGTTTTGGTTCGTTTTGCCAAGTTTCTAGGGATATATGATGTTCCCCTAATACGAGCCGTCGTGATCCACATTGGTTTAGAAAAACCTGGTGGTTTAGAGGTTCCCGGGTCATTGTTACAACTTAAGGACTTCGGGGGTTGACGATACATATAAAGTTCATCGGGGTTGGAATTAGATTTCTCTATTTTTATGCCCTTTCCCTTATTATTTTCTTTTGCCTTTTTAAATTCAGTTGGGGTAATTTCTATAACATCATCGGAATTCTCGTCGGAATCCGATTCATCAGAGAATTGGTAATCCTCCCAATATTTTGCTTCCTTGGCGGAAACACCATTGACCATAATTAACCTTGGTCGGTTGGTTGAGGATTTTCTTTTACTTAACCGTTTTATTATTTCCCCCACCGGTTCTATTTCTTCATCCGGTTCCGATTCTTCTTCCGGTTCCGATTCTTCTTCCGGTTCCGACTCTTCTTCCGGTTCCTCTTCGGGAACTTGTGAATCAGTCCACGAATCATTCCAATTTACATTTGACTCTTCATTATTATTAGGTGAGTCAATGGGACTTGTTCTAGAGGTAGACATCTATCACATAATATCAAACGCGTTAAGAGATTAATATATCACATAATATTCACATGTTAAAAATATATAGTTTCCAACAAAATTTGTTAAGCAATCATTTTTCAAGTAAACACGGTCGAAGTCCAGACTCACTAATGCATCCTAACAAACTCGATAAGACACACTAATGCAAAATTCTGGTTCTCTAAGACCAACGCTCGGATACCAACTGAAATGTCCTGTTCTTATTGATTAAAAACGTTCCATATTAATTGATTTCGTTGCGAGGTTTTGACCTCTATATGAGACGTTTTTCAAAGACTGCATTCATTTTTAAAACAAACCATAACCTTTATTTCATAGATAAAGGTTTTAAAAAGCTTTACGTAGATTATCAAATAATGATAATCTAAAATATCCTGTTTACACACGACCATTACATAATGGTTTACAATACAAATATGTTACAACAAAATAAGTTTCTTGAATGCAGTTTTTACACAATATCTGTAGTGACCCGAACTTTTCCATGTTTATATATATTAATTGAGATTGATATTTACATGATTAAATGTTTCCATCATGTTAAGCAATCAAACTTGTTAAGACTTGATTAATTGAAATATGTTTCATATAGACAATTGACCACCCAAGTTGACCGGTGATTCACGAACGTTAAAATTTGTAAAAACTATATGATGACATATATATGGATATATATATAGTTAACATGATACTATGATAAGTAAACATATCATTAAGTATATTAACAATGAACTACATATGTAAAAACAAGACTACTAACTTAATGATTTTTAAACGAGACATATATGTAACGATTATCGTTGTAAAGACATTTAATGTATATATATCATATTAAGAGATATTCATACATGATAATATCATGATAATATAATAATTTAAAATCTCATTTGATATTATAAACATTGGGTTAACAACATTTAACAAGATCGTTAACCTAAAGGTTTCAAAACAACACTTACATGTAACGACTAACGATGACTTAACGACTCAGTTAAAATGTATATACATGTAGTGTTTTAATATGTATTTATACACTTTTTAAAGACTTCAATACACTTATCAAAATACTTCTACTTAACAAAAATGCTTACAATTACATCCTCGTTCAGTTTCATCAACAATTCTACTCGTATGCACCCGTATTCGTACTCGTACAATACACAGCTTTTAGATGTATGTACTATTGGTATATAGACTCCAATGATCAGCTCTTAGCAGCCTATGTGAGTCACCTAACACATGTGGGAACCATCATTTGGCAACTAGCATGAAATATCTCATAAAATTACAAAAATATGAGTAATCATTCATGACTTATTTACATGAAAACAAAATTACATATCCTTTATATCTAATCCATACACCAACGACCAAAAACACCTACAAACACTTTCATTCTTCAATTTTCTTCATCTAATTGATCTCTCTCAAGTTCTATCTTCAAGTTCTAAGTGTTCTTCATATATTCTACAAGTTCTAGTTACATAAAATCAAGAATACTTTCAAGTTTGCTAGCTCACTTCCAATCTTGTAAGGTGATCATCCAACCTCAAGAAATCTTTGTTTCTTACAGTAGGTTATCATTCTAATACAAGGTAATAATCATATTCAAACTTTGGTTCAATTTCTATAACTATAACAATCTTATTTCAAGTGATGATCTTACTTGAACTTGTTTTCGTGTCATGATTCTGCTTCAAGAACTTCGAGCCATCCAAGGATCCGTTGAAGCTAGATCCATTTTTCACTTTTCCAGTAGGTTTATCCAAGGAAATTAAGGTAGTAATGATGTTCATAACATCATTCAATTCATACATATAAAGCTATCTTATTCGAAGGTTTAAACTTGTAATCACTAGAACATAGTTTAGTTAATTCTAAACTTGTTCGCAAACAAAAGTTAATCCTTCTAACTTGACTTTTAAAATCAACTAAACACATGTTCTATATCTATATGAAATGCTAACTTAATGATTTAAAACCTGGAGACACGAAAAACACCGTAAAACCGGATTTACGCCGTCGTAGTAACACCGCGGGCTGTTTTGGGTTAGTTAATTAAAAACTATGATAAACTTTGATTTAAAAGTTGTTATTCTGAGAAATGATTTTTATTATGAAGATGAAACTATATCCAAAAATTATGGTTAAACTCAAAGTGGAAGTATGTTTTCTAAAATGGTCATCTAGACGTCGTTCTTTCGACTGAAATGACTACCTTTACAAAAACGACTTGTAACTTATTTTTCCGACTATAAACCTATACTTTTTCTGTTTAGATTCATAAAATAGAGTCCAATATGAAACCATAGCAATTTGATTCACTCAAAACGGATTTAAAATGAAGAAGTTATGGGTAAAACAAGATTGGATAATTTTTCTCATTTTAGCTACGTGAAAATTGGTAACAAATCTATTCCAACCATAACTTAATCAACTTGTATTGTATATTATGTAATCTTGAGATACCATAGACACGTATACAATGTTTCGACCTATCGTGTCGACACATCTATATATATTTCGGAACAACCATAGACACTCTATATGTGAATGTTGGAGTTAGCTATACAGGGTTGAGGTTGATTCCAAAATATATATAGTTTGAGTTGTGATCAATATTGAGATACGTATACACTGGGTCGTGGATTGATTCAAGATAATATTTATCGATTTATTTCTGTACATCTAACTGTGGACAACTAGTTGTAGGTTACTAACGAGGACAGCTGACTTAATAAACTTAAAACATCAAAATATATTATAAGTGTTGTAAATATATTTTGAACATACTTTGATATATATGTATATATTGTTATAGGTTCGTGAATCAACCAGTGGCCAAGTCTTACTTCCCGACGAAGTAAAAATCTGTGAAAGTGAGTTATAGTCCCACTTTTAAAATCTAATATTTTTGGGATGAGAATACATGCAGGTTTTATAAATGATTTACAAAATAGACACAAGTACGTGAAACTACATTCTATGGTTGAATTATCGAAATCGAATATGCCCCTTTTTATTAAGTCTGGTAATCTAAGAATTAGGGAACAGACACCCTAATTGACGCAAATCCTAAAGATAGATCTATTGGGCCTAACAAACCCCATCCAAAGTACCGGATGCTTTAGTACTTCGAAATTTATATCATATCCGAAGGGTGTCCCGGAAATGATGGGGATATTCTTATATATGCATCTTGTTAATGTCGGTTACCAGGTGTTCACCATATGAATGATTTTTATCTCTATGTATGGGATGTGTATTGAAATACGAAATCTTGTGGTCTATTATTATGATTTAATATATATAGGTTAAACCTATAACTCACCAACATTTTTGTTGACGTTTTAAGCATGTTTATTCTCAGGTGATTATTAAGAGCTTCCGCTGTCGCATACTTAAATAAGGACGAGATATGGAGTCCATGCTTGTATGATATTGTGTAAAAACTGCATTCAAGAAACTTATTTTGTTGTAACATATTTGTATTGTAAACCATTATGTAATGGTCGTGTGTAAACAGGATATTTTAGATTATCATTATTTGATAATCTACGTAAAGCTTTTTAAACCTTTATTGATGAAATAAAGGTTATGGTTTGTTTTAAAATGAATGCAGTCTTTGAAAAACGTCTCATATAGAGGTCAAAACCTCGCAACGAAATCAATTAATATGGAACGTTTTTAATCAATAAGAACGGGACATTTCAGTTGGTATCAGAGCGTTGGTCTTAGAGAACCAGAATTTTGCATTAGTGTGTCTTATCGAGTTTGTTAGGATGCATTAGTGAGTCTGGACTTCGACCGTGTTTACTTGAAAAATGATTGCTTAACAAATTTTGTTGGAAACTATATATTTTTAACATGTGAATATTATGTGATAAATTAATCTCTTAACGCGTTTGATATTATGTGATAGATGTCTACCTCTAGAACAAGTCCCATTGACTCACCTAATAATAATGAAGAGTCAAATGTAAATTGGAATGATTCGTGGACTGATTCACAAGTTCCCGAAGAGGAACCGGAAGAAGAGTCGGAACCGGAAGAAGAATCGGAACCGGAAGAAGAATCGGAACCGGTGGGGGAAATAATAAAACGGTTAAGTAAAAGAAAATCCTCAACCAACAGACCAAGGTTAATTATGGTCAATGGTGTTTCCGCCAAGGAAGCAAAATATTGGGAGGATTACCAATTCTCCGACGAATCGGATTCCGACGAGAATTCCGATGATGTTATAGAAATTACCCCAACTGAATTTAAAAAGGCAAAAGAAAATAATAAGGGAAAGGGCATAAAAATAGAGAAATCTAATTCCAACCCCGATGAACTTTATATGTATCGTCAACCCCCGAAGTCCTTAAGTTGTAACAATGACCCGGGAACCTCTAAACCACCAGGTTTTTCTAAACCAATGTGGAAAACGACGGTTTGTATTAGGGGAACATCATATATCCCTAGAAACTTGGCAACACGAACCAAAACCGAAGAAAAAAAACAAGCGAGTCGGAATAAGATAGTTGTATTCGTGTGGTGTAATATATGTAATATAGGGTGCTTATGCTTTATGATATATGTAAAAATTGCTTGTATTAATAAGTATTTTTTTTATGAATCTAACTCTTGTCTATTTTACAGTATAAAAACACAAAATGGATAGACAACCCAATATTTTAAGAGACCTACCCGGAGACATGATTGATGAAATCTTGTCTAGAGTCGGTCAGAATTCTTCGGCACAACTATTTAAGGCGAGATCAGTTTGTAAGACATTCGAAGAACGTTCCAAGAATGCCTTGGTTTATAAAAGGCTTTCGTTCGAAAGATGGGGGATATCACATTGGGAAATCCATAAGTTACGATGTGTTTACTTTGACGCATATATTGCGGGGAACCCAAATGCTATTTTACGCAATGGGTTAAGAAATTATTTTGACTCAATATATCCGAATATTGCACTTCGTGATTTAGAAAAAGCGGCTAACATGCAACATAAAGAAGCATGTTATGCTTACGGATTAGTAATGTTCGCTTCTCACCAAAGTGAGAACAAGAACATCGGGCTACAACTATTAAACAAAACGTTCCCACAAGTGACGGAGTCGGTAATTGGGGTAAGAAATGAGGTTTTTAGATTGTTACGGGACTGTTGGACATTACGTAACCCTCGTCCCTTTGACGACGTTACAACAAGCTGTCTTATCAACGGCCATAACGGTTATGTTCCACAAGACCAAGGATGGGAAGTAATCCTAGTAAAACCAGAATGCATGACTTGTTTCTGGACGTATGAATTACGTGTCTTTATTGCCTTTGCTGAACGACTTGTGTACTAGCTAGAATTATCTTCACAACCATCTTGTATCAAATTTATTGTGTGCTATATTTCATGCTATATGTAAAATAAGCGGTATTGTAAGTTTGTAAAATATTGTGTAAAAGTTTGAACGCGAAATATTATTATAATCAGTTTTTCATATAGAATTGTAGTAGTTGAATTGTATATTAGCTACTAAGTATGAACTTAACGGGTAGGTACTACCCGAATTTAAACTTATAAAACGCTAATATGAAGAAAAAGCTTTTATAAATGAGTTCATATTATGCTACGAAATACTATTAACTACTCTTAATATTCTGTATGATTAACTTGTTCCATTTGACTATTTTGAAGGAAATGGCACCGACTACTCGACACACCGTGAATATGAATGAAGAGGAATTCCGTACTTTTCTAGCTTCAAACATAGCCGCGGTACAGGCTGCGCTACATACCAACAATAACCTTGGATCTGGCAGTACAGGAAATCGTGTAGGATGCACCTACAAAGAATTCACTGCCTGCAAACCTTTGGAATTTGATGGAACCGAAGGACCGATCGGATTGAAACGGTGGACCGAGAAGGTCGAATCGGTGTTTGCCATAAGTAAGTGTACTGAAGAGGACAAAGTGAAGTACGCTACGCATACCTTCACAGGTTCTGCGTTAACATGGTGGAATACCTATCTAGAGCAAGTGGGACAAGATGATGCGTACGCACTACCGTGGTCAGCATTCAAGCACTTGATGAACGAGAAGTACCGTCCCAGAACCGAGGTCAATAAGCTCAAGACAGAACTTAGAGGGTTACGAACCCAGGGATTTGATATTACCAAGTATGAAAGACGATTCACAGAATTGTGCCTATTGTGTCCGGGAGCGTTCGAAGATGAGGAAGAGAAGATCGACGCGTTTGTGAAAGGATTACCGGAAAGAATCCAAGAAGATATAAGTTCACACGAGCCCGCCTCCATACAACAGGCATGTAGAATGACTCACAAACTAGTGAACCAGATTGAAGAAAGAATTAAAGAACATACTGCTGAAGAGGCCAATGTGAAGCAAGTCAAAAGAAAGTGGGAGGAAAACGGTGATAAGAATCACCAATATAACAACAACAGCAATTACAACAATAATTGAAACAATTATCCCAACAATCGCAACATCAATCGCAACTACAACAAACGGCCCAACAACAACAACAACAACAACAACAACAGCAACTACAACAATCATCCCAACAACAATAATAACCGCAACAACAACAACAGTCAGAAGCAGCTATGCCAAAGGTGTGAAAAGTATCACTCGGGGTTCGGCACCAAATTTTGCAATAAGTGTAAAAGAAATGGTCATAGCGCGGTGAAGTGTGAGGTCTACGGACCAGGGGTTAATAGAACGAAAGGAACAAATGGTGTCGGAACGAGTAATGGTGGAGCAAGTAGTGTCGGAGCAAGTTATGCTAATGTAGTTTGTTATAAATGTGGAAAATCGGGCCACATTATTAGAAATTGCCCGAACCAGGAGAACACGAATGGACAAGGCCGCGGAAGAGTTTTCAATATTAATGAGGCAGAGGCACAGGAAGACCCGGAGCTTGTTACGGGTACGTTTCTTATTGACAATAAATCTGCTTACGTTTTATTTGATTCGGGTGTGGATAGAAGCTATATGAGTAGAGATTTTTGTGCTAAATTAAGTTGTCCATTGATACCTTTGGATAGTAAATTTTTACTCGAATTAGCAAATGGTAAATTAATTTCAGCAGATAATATATGTCGGAATCGAGAAATTAAACTAGTTAGCGAAACATTTAAGATTGATTTGATACCAGTAGAGTTAGGGAGTTTTGATGTGATAATCGGTATGGACTGGTTGAAAGAGGTGAAAGCAGAGATCGTTTGTTACAAAAATGCAATTCGCATTATACGAGAAAAAGGAAAACCCTTAATGGTGTACGGAGAAAAGGGCAACATGAAGCTACATCTTATTAGTAATTTGAAGGCACAAAAACTAATAAGAAAAGGTTGCTATGCTGTTCTAGCACACGTCGAGAAAGTACAAACTGAAGAAAAGAGCATCAATGATGTTCCCATTGCAAAAGAATTTCCCGATGTATTTCCGAAAGAATTACCGGGATTACCCCCACATCGATCCGTTGAATTTCAAATAGATCTTGTACCAGGAGCTGCACCAATAGCTCGTGCTCCTTACAGACTCGCACCCAGCGAGATGAAAGAACTGCAAAGCCAATTACAAGAACTTTTAGAGCGTGGTTTCATTCGACCAAGCACATCACCGTGGGGAGCTCCTGTTTTGTTTGTCAAGAAGAAAGATGGTACATTCAGGTTGTGTATCGACTACCGAGAGTTGAACAAACTTACCATCAAGAACCGCTACCCACTACCGAGAATCGACGACTTATTTGATCAACTACAAGGCTCGTCTGTTTATTCAAAGATTGACTTACGTTCCGGGTATCATCAAATGCGGGTGAAAGAAGATGATATTCCAAAGACTGCTTTCAGAACACGTTACGGTCATTACGAGTTTATGGTCATGCCGTTTGGTTTAACTAATGCACCAGCTGTGTTCATGGACCTTATGAACCGAGTGTGTGGACCATACCTTGACAAGTTTGTCATTTTTTTCATTGATGACATACATATTTACTCAAAGAATGACCAAGAACACGGTGAACATTTGAGAAAGGTGTTAGAAGTATTGAGGAAGGAAGAATTGTACGCTAAGTTTTCAAAGTGTGCATTTTGGTTGGAAGAAGTTCAATTCCTCGGTCACATAGTGAACAAAGAAGGTATTAAGGTGGATGATGTGCGAAAAGTGGTATATGAATTATCGTATGGAAAATACCGGTTTTAGAGATTGCTACACACTAACGGGCAGTGTACCCGATCGTGTAGTAGTATAGTAACTGGTTTAGTTCCGTGTATCGTTCCAAGGACAGTTATATCAGTCAAACTAGAATTAGAAACTATATTATGATTAACTAAGTGAATGAAAGTTAAAAGTACAAGTTTTATGTTTTGGTGGCTATTTAACGATTTAGCCAAATCAAAGAAGGTTAAATGTAAAAAAAACAATATTTTTGTCTTTTAAGTTTATGAAATGATAATAAGTGCAAATAAAGCAAGTAAGATAGTTTTGAATTAAATCAAAGAGATGAAATGTTTATCTAGATATTTTACCCTCGGTATTGGATGTAAATTAGATATTAAGCCCTGATTGAATAATTATGTGTGTAGTTATCTAATAGGTTCACTAAGAGTTCTCTCGGATAAACACGCAAATACAATAACAAGATCAAGGGTTCCCTTTTCACTATAGTTCTTGTATTTGTAATCAAATAATTATAAGTATGCTAATCACCTAAATCGACTCGCCAAGAGTTCTCTTTAGCAAGTACTCAAACTAGAATTACTAAGCGAGGGTTCCCTATTACTTAGACCTTTTCGTTTGTGACTAGTTGATCAACAAGATCAAAGACTTGAATAACAATTGTCTTTGCGTTCGCTCTACACAATTCATTCCTATTTTGTTTAACCATTTTAATCTAGTTTACCCCCTTGGTCCGGTTTAGCAAACAATCAATCTAAGACAAGTTGATTGTAAATCAATATGATACATCAACAAGAGTTCTCTTTATCAACAACATATCAATTAACTAGATACAAATGATTTTAACAACAATAAGCATGGTTCTTAATTCAAGCTTCAATCTATCACGCATAATACATTCAATCAATAAGATTACATCCAATACCTTGGTTATTTAATCTAGACAAACATTATAGAAACTAGCCAACAATCATGGTAACAGACAACAATACAATCAATTTATTAACTGAAATCATTGCTGAGAACAAGTAAATAACCTACAAGAACAAGAGTTCTTGGATGAAGAAGATGTTGATGGATGATGCCTTGATGTTGAGCCTCTTCAAAGAGGTTGGAATTCTCCAAAATGCTCTTCAAAATCGCCTCTAAAACTCTCTGGTGCGTAACTCTCTTGAAACAGTCCCAAAACTGATGTTTTAAAGTGGAGAAATTAGGTAAAAAGCAGAAAAAGTCGGGTACACCTACTTCGGGACGTCGTCCTAAAAGGCAGGACGGCGTCCCGGTATAAAGATCAAGACGGCGTCTCGAATGACCATGACGGCGTCCCACTTCAAAGGGCAGGACGGCGTCTAGCTATGTGGGACGGCGTCCTGCTGTACTATTTTTGACTCTTTCGTTTTCTTTTCAATATTATTTCATTTGGATGAAACCTATCATATCGGAAGCCTTGTTTTATTATTTTAGAGTGGTATTTTGACCCTAACTCGTATCGGGATCAACCAATGTCATAAATCATCGAAATTCTTTGCAAATCATTCTTCCGATACAAATTCGCGCATCTTGGCTTATCACTTGTAGATCACCTTCATTATCTTCGATTATAGAGCGTTTTAAGCGATATTGCGATAGATATATATGATGTAATTGAGCAATATCAAAACACTCCACACTTAAACCTTGCTTGTCCTCAAGCAATTCTTTCGTTACAAAGTAGAACAATATCAATCATAATCACACAATATAGATTACATACATTACATGAATCACTCGAAGCACACGAAACACACATGTTGATATAAAACACAACACACACTATATGAAACACACGCTTTAAGTAACACACTCACGCTATATACACAATGGAAACACACGCTTTAAGTATAGTACACTTTTATTGAAATCACACGCACGCTTTATACACAATGGAAACACACACACACATTTTTGGGAGATTTGAGCCAAGTATCCGAAAAATTTGATCCTAGGGAAATCAGGACCTTGATGAAAACGTTTTATGGTTTTGAAAATATCATGCTAGTTTTTAATACTAGACACGTTTTCCGATTTTGTCGGATTTTTAAATTTTGAAAAATGAGTGCGGGTTTCCTGCTATTGGTCAAGCCAATCCCTCCCACGGTACCTAACATCGCGAGATGTCGGTAGAAAATAATGTGCTTAGGAGGATACACATTACGTCCGGATATCATCGATAATCATGAGGTAATCATCTAATCCGTTAAGTCAATCATAAAGATTGAAGTTTATCAGGCTTAAAAGCTGATATATTACCTTTCTGGAGGTTATCCTTCCGGGGATCTGATAAATCACTAACATTTTGTGTATACATGGTGCCCCCCCGTTTTACTAGTTAATCCCCCTCATTGAGACAAACCTTGACTACCAGTTTCCCTGTTTGACGTTGAGGCCTGGTAGATTTCCAGTCGATGTTAGTAATGACTTTTCAAGAGTTTTTGTCACCCTACAACTGGTCTGGACTACATCTTTTGAATTGAATCAGTAAGTGTGTCATTCGGAAGACTTTACTTCCTTGAGGATGGAACAGATACATCCTATTGGTTATAATAGGTGGTCGGACGCAACATTGTCCTTGTTAGGAGAAACAATGAGGATCGTCCTTAAGGTTTTCGATCTGGCGCGAGATCCGGTTTCCGACCACGCTATACAATCACCGTTCTCTCACGGTTTACACTCGTTTTGGTACAAGTGACCTACAAGTTAGCTTACTAAACTAGTAGGATTTTCATTCAAATAATTGAATGATAGTGCAACTTCAAAGACTATTAATAATTTAAAATGTAAACCAACATTTATTTTCTAGATTTTAAGACCATAATGTGTATAACGTGGTTTTTGGGCTTTTAATCGTTTTTAAGGCTTACATGAAAATTTTAAAATTTTATAATAAACGCCTTAATTTTTGTGAAACGAGTTCCCGATAAATTACGAGTTCCCGATAAATTTCTATTCCCCACCCCACACTTGAGATCATGCAAGGCCCTCATTGCATGAAATCACAAAAAGGATTAAATTTAGAGGGCAAAGTGATAGGGTGATTGTAGAAATTTTCAATTTTTAACCTGTAAATCGTGGAATATGCAGACGGATGCCGCTGAACTTACTGCCAGCATAAGAGTATCGTCTAATCCGCGATTATCATCATACACACATCATAATATCAAATGTCGCTGAACTTAATGCCAATCTTTGAAGTTCAATCATGCTGCACAAATAAACAAACCACACAAATCACAATAAAAATAACGGTGTTTTTACAACCACATCCGTTTATCAAACCACACCATTAGTATATTATTACAAACCGAAATTGTATCAAAATACATCACACAAATAAAATAGTCTAAAAACAAGGTACAAAATGATCCAATAGGCACGCAGGCCTAGTTATCAAACGGCCAAAAATAATTACCCGAACCATCTCTGTACGGGCGTCCCTGTGGATATTGCTGCTCAAATCTGTTCCGAGCATCCTGCAACGCAGCGGTATTATCATAAATCGGGTGAGGCGGAGGTGGGTTTTGAGGATCCGTGTAATATTGGGGTGTCAGACGTGTCGTCCCATAGTACTGCTCGGGGTTGGAATAAAACAACTCTGAGTTATGGTTATTCCAATCAATACCATAACTCATCCATCCCTGATCGTGCACTTGAGCAATCTGTCGTTGCTCCATTCGCTGCTGACTATCCCACATTCGATCGTTGTGCATCCTTTGTTCGTTCGGGCTCAACCTCATGTTATTAACACTACCAACCAAACTGTCCCAACTTGATTGGGACGGATGCCACGGAACCTGTTCACCCACATTAGTCTGTGCCTCCATTTCTGCCTCCTCTTCCTGCCGTTGCTCTTGCTGAACACCACTGCCACTTGCGCCACCTGCACCAACTGCCACAAAAGGCACCAAATGCCCATTTCTATCTTTCATAATGATTTCAGCATTAATATAAAAAAACCTTTTTTAATGGTTTCATTACGCTCGTGTACTCCTGTAATCTACTGAAATCAATGTTAAAATGTCGGGCAATTCGGGTGATGTAGTGGCCTCCCAGAAGTGGCTTCCGTAGCCGTGTCTCAGTCGCAATGGCAAGGAAATAATTACCGATTAGCCCAGGAATGTCGGTATAGGAACCCCGCTTGATTTGATCCATAATCCACAAATCTAATGTTTTCACCTTCTCATTACCCTCAATCCTCGCATTAAACGTGCATGCGATGAGTCGATGAAGCAGCCTATCATCCCGAGCTGCGATTTCGTTGTACCTGTGCTTGCTTGATCTAAAATGTGCAGGCGCAATATTTGGCTTACAAATTCTGCGCCAATAAGAGGTGTCATCAAAAACATGCCGGCCAACGTAATCAGAAGCCCGCAAATATTCACCTAACTGATTATCGGTGAATTCCTCAAAAATTCCCAGAACTCTACAAAGCTGTAAACTGCTTATACCCCTATCTTGGCCCCCGAGACGAAACTGTAGAAACTCATTCGATAAATAATCGCTGACATTGTTAAACCGCATGGTAGAGTAAAATTCTTTAAGCAGCACCGGATAGATTGGTTCATTGATGCTAAAAACCTGTTCCCAAACGTGGGTGACTACTCTACCGTAAGGAATGGAGAGTAAATTAGAAACATGTCGGCGCATGCCCGCCTCTTCCAATGGCCCCCAGATAAAATACCAAGTTGCATTAATCGGCCTACGGTTTATTCTCTCAAATGTTTCCGTATAGTCTTCATCGTTCTGAACCTGTGTTAACCAAACTCGAGGATCATTTAGATCCTCCTCCGCTTCTTCTCCGGAAGACGATGATGAATGATGTTGTTGTTGTGGTGGTGGTGGTTGTCGTGGAGGAGCCAAACCTGCTGTCCTTCCTCTTTTTGCCGGTCCTCCTCTGCTTGATTGTCCCTGAAAAACATTATACACCAAACCAAAAGAACATAGAAACCGTTGTGTTAATGTTAGCTAAAAACATAACCGAGTAGCAGGAGAACTTCATCATTCAATTCCTAGTTCAAAAGCATTATGATTCATTTAAACGAAAGTGCATGTTCACAATTTTAAACCAAAGTCAACCAAAGTCAACATGAATTCGTTAATACACCTTTAAAAAAAAAAAATTGAAAATCATAACTTCACAATGTAGCACAAACTTAGGACTCAAAGATTCAAGTATGTTGTGTCATAGGTCATAACATTTAACTTTGCATTCTAATCATATTCATCACAAATCATAATACAATTTTCACAATTTTTAGCTCAAATGACCATCTTAACATCATACATTATGGCATTCCATTCCATTAATTTGATTCAACAGGCCCTTACAAATGAAAAACAAGCATACACATTTCATAAATTCATTACAATTCAACAATATGCTTAGAAATTCACTAACATTCAAAAATGACCCGGCCAAGTTGACATCAACATCACCAACACAATCATATACTTCACAAGAATCATAAACATCATACATAAACTCAACATCATAAATTAAGCATCCCAAATTCGGATTTAATTTCTACAAACCCTAGAATCATGAACAAACCCTTAAAAACATGTAATCTTTGCAAAATAAACACATTAAGGGCAATTAAACTACTAAGGTATGTTAATCTTAACAATAATCATGCAAATCAAACACCCCACACTTATCCTTCACCAATTTATAGATATAGACATACAATTCAAGTAATGGATAAAGAAAAGTGTAAAAATGGAGTATCCATACCAAAAAGTTCATGATTTGAAGCTTGAATTTGAAGAAGGAAACGCGAAATTGAAGTAGAAATTAGGGTTTTTGGAGAGTGGTTCGGGTTAGGGCAGAGAAAAATAGAGAAGAGTGTGTTTTGTGGATAAGAAATGAGTGGGTAAGTGTATAAAACGTATTTTTTTTCTGACTCAGGGGGTCGGGACGTCGTCTCGGAATGGAGGACGGCGTCTCGGTTAGTACTTTGGGACGGCGTCGAGCTAATTGAGACGGCGTCTTGATCTTAAAAGTGGGACGGCATCTAGCTAAATGGGACGGCGTCTAGAAGTTTAAACTGGGACGGCATCTTGCATAGTGGGACGACGTCCTGCATAGTGCTAAAACCCACTGACCTGATTTTCTGAGTCGTTCGCGTTTAGGGGTCATACGTTAATCATTTTGTACCAAACTAAAATTTAACGTGCACACAATACAAACCTAATTACAATCGTGAACCATTCTTTTACGCGTCGTTCACCAAACTCGTCCCCATTTAGATTTAGGCGTTTTTCTTGAAGTTGAGGCTAACCTCATCCTCAATTTCTAGGGGACCATCAACATAGTGTTTGACCCGGTGGCCATTCACTTTAAAAATATCACCCTTCCCGTTCTCCATTTCGACTGTACCATAAGGGTACACCTTTCTAACAACAAACGGTCCCGTCCATCAGGACTTAAGCTTTCCGGGTGATAACTTGAAACGGGAATTATAAACAAGGAAACGATCTCCTTCCATGAATTCTTTTGGATGTTTCAATCTTTTGTCGTGCCATTGTTTGGTTTTTTTCTTGTAAATTAGAGAGTTGTCATAGGCTTCAAGTCTCAACTCGTCTAATTCGTTTAATTGGGTCAAACGTAACCGAACCGCTTCTTGGTAATCCAAATTGCATGCCCTTAGCGCCCAATGTGCTTTATGTTCAATCTCCAACGGGAGATGGCATGCTTTTCCGTATACCATACGGAAAGGAGTTGTTCCAATCGGTGTTTTGTAGGCCGTGCGAAAAGCCCACAATGCATCGTTTAACTTGGTTGACCACTCTTTGGGATTGGCACCAACGGTCTTTTCAAGTATGCGTTTTAATGACCGGTTGGTGTTTTCTACTTGCCCACTCGTTTGGGGATGATAAGATGTCGAAATTTTATGGATTACTCCATATCTTTTCAACACCTTTTCCAATTGCTTATTGCAAAAGTGGGTGCCCCGGTCACTTATAAGAGCTTTTGGTGTGCCGAACCTAGAGAAAAGTTCCATCAAAAAGTTTACCACTACTCGGCCATCATTTGTTGGTAGAGGTTTTGCCTCCGCCCATTTAGAAACATAATCTATGGCGACAAGTATGTAGAGGTAAGAATGAGATTTTGGAAAGGGGCCCATAAAGTCAATTCCCCAAACATCGAACACCTCGCATACTTGGATGCTTTGTTGAGGCATTTCATCCCGTTTAGTTATTTGACCGGCCCGTTGGCACGCGTCACAAGCCTTACAAACAGCGTAGGCATCTTTGAATATTGTAGGCCAATAGAAACCGGCCTCATAAACTTTCTTCCCCGTGATTTGGGGACCAAAGTGCCCACCTGTTGGACCAAGGTGACAGTCAAGTAGAATTTCGGTGCATTCCTTCCCCGAAACACACCGACGGATTATCCCATCGGGACACTGTTTAAAGAGATATGGGTGTTCCCAAAAATAGTATTTTAAGTCACTAAAGAATTTCTTTCTTTTCTGGTGTGACATACCGGTTTCTAGGAATCCACCCGCAAGATAGTTGGCAATGTCTACAAACCATGGATCATTAATTTTCTCAACTCTCATGAGATTTTCATCAGGAAAATTATCTTGGATAACTGTCTCATGTAGAACCCCAAGATTCGGGTTCTCAAGTCGAGAAAGGTGATCGGCAGCTAGGTTTTCGGCACCCTTTTTATCTTTTATATCGATGTCGAATTCTTGCAAAAGCAAGACCCAACGTATTAAACGGGGTTTAGCATCTTGCTTAGAAAGCAAGTACTTTAATGCCGAGTGGTCTGTGTAGATAACCGTCTTTGCTAGCACCAAATAGGATCAGAATTTGTCAAACGAAAAGACGATTGCAAGGAGTTCCTTCTCGGTGGTAGTGTAATTAAGTTGGGCTCCTTGCAGTGTCTTACTAGCATAGTAAATGGGCTTGAAATTTTTTTCTATTCTTTACCCCAAGACGGCACCAATAGCAAAGTCACTGGCGTCACACATAAGTTCGAATGGTATTGACCAATTCGGCGATATGAGAATCGGTGACTGCGTGAGCTTTGCTTTAAGAAGATTAAAGGCGGTAAGACACTCGTTCGTAAAGATAAATGGAGCGTCCTTCTCAAGAAGTTTGTTCATGGGGGTTGCAATTTTGGAAAAATCTTTAATGAACCGCCGGTAAAAACCGGCGTGCCCCAGAAAACTTCTAACACCTTTCACATTCGTTGGTGGTGGTAATTTGGCTATTACTTCCACTTTAGCCCAATCCACCTCAAGACCTGCACAAGAAATTTTATGACCCAATACAATTCCCTTTTTTACCATAAAATGGCATTTTTCCCAGTTTAGTACAAGATTTGATTCTTCACACCTAATCAACATACGCTCAAGATTTTTAAGACATGAGTCAAAAGAATCACCGAAGACTGAGAAGTCATCCATGAATACTTCCATAAAATCTTCAATCATGTCATGAAAAATAGCCACCATACATCTTTGGAAGGTAGCAGGAGCATTGCATAAGCCAAAAGGCATACGCCGATAGGAGAAAGTACCATAAGGACATGTAAAGGTCGTTTTCTCTTGGTCCTCGGGTGCTATAGGGATTTGGAAATATCCCGAGAAACCGTCAAGAAAACAATAAAAATTCTTTCCCGCTAATCTTTCCAACATTTGATCAATGTAAGGAAGGGGAAAATGGTCTTTTCGGGTAGCATCATTTAATTTCCTGTAGTCAATGCATACCCTCCAACCCGTGATAGTCCTGGTAGAAATTAATTGGTCGTTTTCATTTGTGACAACGGTCATGCCACCCTTTTTGGGCACGCATTGGACCGGACTCACCCAAGGACTATCCGAAATTGGATAAATAAGACCCGCATCTAGGAGTTTTACAATCTCCTTCTTAACAACTTCTTGCATATTGGGGTTGAGTCGCCTTTGTCTTTGTACACACGGCTTATAGTTATCTTCCATTAATATCTTATGTGTACAATAAGAGGGACTTATACCCTTTATGTCATGAATTTTCCATGCTAGAGCCGTTTTATGGGCTTTTAACATGGAAACAAGCTTAGATTTCTCACTTACAGAGAGTTCGGATGAAATGATCACCGGGAGAGTAGAACCTTCTTGTAGGTAAGCATATTCCAAGTGATTTGGAAGTGGCTTTAGTTCCAAAACGGGAGGTTCTTCAATCGATGTTTTACATCGGTATTCATTCCCTAAATCCAACTTTCTGTACTCTTCATCATTTGGCTCATATCCGTTAGCCATCAAAGTGGTCAACATCTCCACTTCTTCCACCATTGTTTCATCATCACCTTCCGCAAAAATGCATTCTCCTGTACCGTGCAATTCTGGAAATTCCTGCAATAACTCCGAATACGTGTCTACGGTTTGCAAATAATAACATTGATCATCAGTAGACTCGGGGTATTGCAAGGCATGGTCAACGGAAAAGGTAACCTTCATATCCTCAATACTAAGGGTCAATTTCTGCCCATGAACATCTATCATAGCTCTAGCGGTATTGAGGAAAGGTCGACCTAATATAAGAGGCACACGTGTGTCCTCCTCCATGTCTAGAATTACAAAATCAGCCGGAAATACTAGGGTACCTACTTTTACTAACATGTTCTCTAAAATTCCACGAGGGAATTTAACAGAGCGGTCTGCTAGTTGGATTGCCATTCGAGTTGGTTTCAGTTCCCCGGGGTTTAGCTTAACATATAATGAATAAGGCATTAAATTTATGCTAGCCCCTAAATCCGCTAATGCTTTAATGCATTCCAAATCTCCCAGGAGACATGGTATGGTAAAACTTCCAGGATCAGCTAACTTTTTCGGTATTTTGTTCATCAAAATTGCTGAACAATTTGCATTCATGGTGACGGATGAAAGTTCCTCCATTTTCTTCCGATTAGTAAGTAAGTCTTTTAAAAACTTAGCATACTTGGGCATACCTGAGATTACATCAATGAAAGGCATGTTTATGTTAATTTGTTTAAACATATCTAGGAATTTCGACCTTTCGGCCTCTAGCCTCTCTTGTTTTTGTTTTCTTGGGTATGGGAGTGGTGGTTGATATGGTTTCACTACGGGTTTTTCCCGTTCTTCCTTTTCAACCACTTTTTCCGGCTCCTTAACCGGTTCATCATTTTGGTTCAATGGAACCCTGAAATCAGAATTTTCGGGCATTTTTGGAGCATCGTATGCTAGACCACTCCGTGTGGTGATAACATTTGCGTGCTCGTTTCGTGGGTTTTTACTGGTATCGCCCGGTAAACTACCTGGTTTCCTCTCGCTCAGTAAATTGGCTAAACTACTCATTTGTTTTTCTAAATTTTGAATTGATGCTTGTTGGTTTCTAAATTGATGTTCGTTTTTCTCGTTGGTTTGGTTTATATTTGTGACAAGCTGAGTTTGTGATGTAATTAACTTTTCCAACATACTCTCTAAATTTGACTTTTTCTCTTCCTGTTGGGGTTTTTGGTAAAAACCCGGAGTTTGTTGTTGGAACCCACTACCTGACCCTTGTTGAAAATTGGAAGTTTGACCTTGAGGGTTGTAGGGGTTGTTAAAGTTCCGGTTAAATTGGGCTCTTCCCTGAAACTGGTTATTATTTCTTTGGCTTATGAAAGCCACTTCTTCTTTTTGAGCCATGGTTAACCCGGCATCACAATCTTTTCCTAAGTGGAGACCTCCACAGTATTCACAACCTACTTTCATACTATGGATTTCCTTGGTGATTTTGTCCATGTTTCGGACAACACCATCTATTTTTACACCTAGGGAGCTTAAGTCATCATAAGCACCGGCGCTTTGGACTTGAGTATTTCGAGTAATTGGGCGTTCTTGATGCCACTCATGAGAATAATCGGCTAGTTTCTCGATTATCTCATAAGCCTCTTGCTCGGTTTTGTCCATAAGAGAACCACCGGCCGCTTGGTCAATTGAAATTCGGGTTGCTACATCACAACCTTTGTAAAAGATTTGGACCTTTTGAAAGGTATCCAAACCATGGTTTGGACAACCTCTTAGCATTTTGGAAAATCGATTCCATGCTTCGTACAGGGTTTCCATCGGCTTTTGACAGAATTGGGTAATTTCGTGTTGGAGTCTCGCGGACTTGGATGCTGGAAAATATTTCTTAAGAAATTTTTCCAACATACCATCCCACGTTTCTATCGTAGCCTCGGCCAATGAATCTAACCAACTTCGTGCTTCCCCTTGGAGTGTCCAAGGGAAAAGTCTTAATAATATGGCCTGGTCAGTTTCTGGTTTAAGTTTAAATAGAAGACATATCTCTTGAAAGAGACGAATATGTTCGTTTGCATCTTCATTCGGACCACCACCAAATTGACACCTGTTATTAATCATTTGAAGAATAGGTCCTTTTATTTCAAAAGTTACCTCACCAGTGGGTGGAGTAATAGCACTACCTTGTCCGGTCCGGGTTGCTTTCATCTTGGCTGCCATTGATTGTCGTGGTACCAACGGTCTTTCTCCTTCCATTTCAAAATTTGGGGGTTGAACGGGTTTACCAAAGTCTGAATATCGAGGCTTGGTCGTACTTGATTCTGAATCAAAGGTTTCTTGCTTTGATGAAGATTCAAAAATTTCAAGTACTTCTTTTGAAATCCTACCAAGCTTTCTATCAGGTTCTGTAAACGGTGTAAGTAATGGAGATTCTGAACTTCGGGTATGTGGCATATGCGACCTATAAACTGTCAATCACACAACTAACAAAAATTATTAAACATACCGATTCTATAAGTTTAAAAAAAAATCAAATATTATTAAAAATTTAAAATAATTAAGAAACTACTTAATCACAAATCAGTTAATAATTCTATTTTGACACAAAACTGTCCCCGGCAGCGGCGCCAAAAACTTGATGTGCGAAAAGTGGTATATGAATTATCGTATGGAAAATACCGGTTTTAGAGATTACTACACACTAACGGGCAGTGTACCCGATCGTGTAGTAGTATAGTAACTGGTTTAGTTCCGTGTATCGTTCCAAGGACAGTTATATCAGTCAAACTAGAATTAGAAACTATATTATGATTAACTAAGTGAATGAAAGTTAAAAGTACAAGTTTTATGTTTTGGTGGCTATTTAACGATTTAGCCAAATCAAAGAAGGTTAAATGTAAAAAAACAATATTTTTGTCTTTTAAGTTTATGAAATGATAATAAGTGCAAATAAAGCAAGTAAGATAGTTTTGAATTAAATCAAAGAGATGAAATGTTTATCTAGATATTTTACCCTCGGTATTGGATGTAAATTAGATATTAAGCCCTGATTGAATAATTATGTGTGTAGTTATCTAATAGGTTCACTAAGAGTTCTCTCGGATAAACACGCAAATACAATAACAAGATCAAGGGTTCCCTTTTCACTATAGTTCTTGTATTTGTAATCAAATAATTATAAGTATGCTAATCACCTAAATCGACTCGCCAAGAGTTCTCTTTAGCAAGTACTCAAACTAGAATTACTAAGCGAGGGTTCCCTATTACTTAGACCTTTTCGTTTGTGACTAGTTGATCAACAAGATCAAAGACTTGAATAACAATTGTCTTTGCGTTCGCTCTACACAATTCATTCCTATTTTGTTTAACCATTTTAATCTAGTTTACCCCCTTGGTCCGGTTTAGCAAACAATCAATCTAAGACAAGTTGATTGTAAATCAATATGATACATCAACAAGAGTTCTCTTTATCAACAACATATCAATTAACTAGATACAAATGATTTTAACAACAATAAGCATGGTTCTTAATTCAAGCTTCAATCTATCACGCATAATACATTCAATCAATAAGATTACATCCAATACCTTGGTTATTTAATCTAGACAAACATTATAGAAACTAGCCAACAATCATGGTAACAGACAACAATACAATCAATTTATTAACTGAAATCATTGCTGAGAACAAGTAAATAACCTACAAGAACAAGAGTTCTTGGATGAAGAAGATGTTGATGGATGATGCCTTGATGTTGAGCCTCTTCAAAGAGGTTGGAATTCTCCAAAATGCTCTTCAAAATCGCCTCTAAAACTCTCTGGTGCGTAACTCTCTTGAAACAGTCCCAAAACTGATGTTTTAAAGTGGAGAAATTAGGTAAAAAGCAGAAAAAGTCGGGTACACCTACTTCGGGACGTCGTCCTAAAAGGCAGGACGGCGTCCCGGTATAAAGATCAAGACGGCGTCTCGAATGACCATGACGGCGTCCCACTTCAAAGGGCAGGACGGCGTCTAGCTATGTGGGACGGCGTCCTGCTGTACTATTTTTGACTCTTTCGTTTTCTTTTCAATATTATTTCATTTGGACGAAAGCTATCATATCGGAAGCCTTGTTTTATTATTTTAGAGTGGTATTTTGACCCTAACTCGTATCGGGATCAACCAATGTCATAAATCATCGAAATTCTTTGCAAATCATTCTTCCGATACAAATTCGCGCATCTTGGCTTATCACTTGTAGATCACCTTCATTATCTTCGATTATAGAGCGTTTTAAGCGATATTGCGATAGATATATATGATGTAATTGAGCAATATCAGTGGATCTGGCAAAGATAGAAACTGTTGAAAAGTGGGAAACCCCGAAAACTCCGAAACATATACGCTAATTTTTGGGACTAGCTGGTTACTACAGAAGGTTCATCCAAGACTTTTCCAGAATAGCAAAACCCTTGACTGCATTAACGCATAAAGGGAAGAAATTTGAATGGAATGATGAACAAGAGAAAGCGTTTCAGTTATTGAAGAAAAAGCTAACTACGGCACCTATATTGTCATTGCCTGAAGGGAATGATGATTTTGTGATTTATTGTGACGCATCAAAGCAAGGTCTCGGTTGTGTATTAATGCAACGAACGAAGGTGATTGCTTATGCGTCTAGACAATTGAAGATTCACGAACAAAATTATACGACGCATGATTTGGAATTAGGCGCGGTTGTTTTTGCATTAAAGACTTGGAGGCACTACTTATATGGGGTCAAAAGTATTATATATACCGACCACAAAAGTCTTCAACACATATTTAATCAGAAACAACTGAATATGAGGCAGCGTAGGTGGATTGAATTATTGAATGATTACGACTTTGAGATTCGTTACCACCCGGGGAAGGCAAATGTGGTAGCCAACGCCTTGAGCAGGAAGGACAGAGAACCCATTCGAGTAAAATCTATGAATATAATGATTCATAATAACCTTACTACTCAAATAAAGGAGGCGCAACAAGGAGTTTTAAAAGAGGGAAATTTAAAGGATGAAATACCCAAAGGATCGGAGAAACATCTTAATATTCGGGAAGACGGAACCCGGTATAGGGCTGAAAGGATTTGGGTACCAAAATTTGGAGATATGAGAGAAATGGTACTTAGAGAAGCTCATAAAACCAGATACTCAATACATCCTGGAACGGGGAAGATGTACAAGGATCTCAAGAAACATTTTTGGTGGCCGGGTATGAAAGCCGATGTTGCTAAATACGTAGGAGAATGTTTGACGTGTTCTAAGGTCAAAGCTGAGCATCAGAAACCATCAGGTCAACTTCAACAACCCGAAATCCTGGAATGGAAATGGGAAAACATTACCATGGATTTCATCACTAAATTGCCAAGGACTGCAAGTGGTTTTGATACTATTTGGGTAATAGCTGATCGTCTCACCAAATCAGCACACTTCCTGCCAATAAGAGAAGACGACAAGATGGAGAAGTTAGCACGACTGTATTTGAAGGAAGTCGTCTCCAGACATGGAATACCAATCTCTATTATCTCTGATAGGGATGGTAGATTTATTTCAAGATTCTGGCAGACATTACAGCAAGCATTAGGAACTCGTCTAGACATGAGTACTGCCTATCATCCACAAACTGATGGGCAGAGCGAAAGGACGATACAAACGCTTGAAGACATGCTACGAGCATGTGTTATTGATTTCGGAAACAGTTGGGATCGACATCTACCGTTAGCAGAATTTTTCTACAACAACAGCTACCATTCAAGCATTGAGATGGCGCCGTTTGAAGCACTTTATGGTAGAAAGTGCAGGTCTCCGATATGTTGGAGTGAAGTGGGGGATAGACAGATTACGGGTCCGGAGATTATACAAGAAACTACCGAGAAGATCATCCAAATTCAACAACGGTTGAAAACCGCCCAAAGTCGACAAAAGAGCTACGCTGACATTAAAAGAAAAGATATAGAATTTGAAATTGGAGAGATGGTCATGCTTAAAGTTGCACCTTGGAAAGGCGTTGTTCGATTTGGTAAACGAGGGAAATTAAATCCAAGGTATATTGGATCATTCAAGATTATTGATCGTGTCGGACCAGTAGCTTACCGACTTGAGTTACCTCAACAACTCGCGGCTGTACATAACACTTTCCACGTCTCGAATTTGAAGAAATGTTTTGCTAAAGAAGATCTCACTATTCCGTTAGATGAAATCCAAATCAACGAAAAACTTCAATTCATCGAAGAACCCGTTGAAATAATGGATCGTGAGGTTAAAAGACTTAAGCAAAACAAGATACCAATTGTAAGGTTCGATGGAATGCTCGTAGAGGACCCGAGTTCACCTGGGAGCGTGAAGATCAGATGAAGAAGAAATACCCGCATCTATTTCTAGAAGATTCGTCAACACCTTCAACTGTTTAAAAATTTCGGGACGAAATTTATTTAACGGGTAAGTACTGTAGTGACCCGAACTTTTCCATGTTTATATATATTAATTGAGATTGATATTTACATGATTAAATGTTTCCAACATGTTAAGCAATCAAACTTGTTAAGACTTGATTAATTGAAATATGTTTCATATAGACAATTGACCACCCAAGTTGACCGGTGATTCACGAACGTTAAAACTTGTAAAAACTATATGATGACATATATATGGATATATATATAGTTAACATGATACTATGATAAGTAAACATATCATTAAGTATATTAACAATGAACTACATATGTAAAAACAAGACTACTAACTTAATGATTTTTAAACGAGACATATATGTAACGATTATCGTTGTAAAGACATTTAATGTATATATATCATATTAAGATATATTCATACATGATAATATCATGATAATATAATAATTTAAAATCTCATTTGATATTATAAACATTGGGTTAACAACATTTAACAAGATCGTTAACCTAAAGGTTTCAAAACAACACTTACATGTAACGACTAACGATGACTTAACGACTCAGTTAAAATGTATATACATGTAGTGTTTTAATATGTATTTATACACTTTTGAAAGACTTCAATACACTTATCAAAATACTTCTACTTAATAAAAATGCTTACAATTACATCCTCGTTCAGTTTCATCAACAATTCTACTCGTATGCACCCGTATTCGTACTCGTACAATACACAGCTTTTAGATGTATGTACTATTAGTATATACACTCCAATGATCAGCCCTTAGCAGCCCATGTGAGTCACCTAACACATGTGGGAACCATCATTTGGCAACTAGCATGAAATATCTCATAAAATTACAAAAATATGAGTAATCATTCATGACTTATTTACATGAAAACAAAATTACATATCCTTTATATCTAATCCATACACCAACGACCAAAAACACCTACAAACACTTTCATTCTTCAATTTTCTTCATCTAATTGATCTCTCTCAAGTTCTATCTTCAAGTTCTAAGTGTTCTTCATATATTCTACAAGTTCTAGTTACATAAAATCAAGAATACTTTCAAGTTTGCTAGCTCACTTCCAATCTTGTAAGGTGATCATCCAACCTCAAGAAATCTTTGTTTCTTACAGTAGGTTATCATTCTAATACAAGGTAATAATCATATTCAAACTTTGGTTCAATTTCTATAACTATAACAATCTTATTTCAAGTGATGATCTTACTTGAACTTGTTTTCGTGTCATGATTCTGCTTCAAGAACTTCGAGCCATCCAAGGATCCGTTGAAGCTAGATCCATTTTTCACTTTTCCAGTAGGTTTATCCAAGGAAATTAAGGTAGTAATGATGTTCATAACATCATTCAATTCATACATATAAAGCTATCTTATTCGAAGGTTTAAACTTGTAATCACTAGAACATAGTTTAGTTAATTCTAAACTTGTTCGCAAACAAAAGTTAATCCTTCTAACTTGACTTTTAAAATCAACTAAACACATGTTCTATATCTATATGATATGCTAACTTAATGATTTAAAACCTGGAGACACGAAAAACACCGTAAAACCGGATTTACGCCGTCGTAGTAACACCGCGGGCTGTTTTGGGTTAGTTAATTAAAAACTATGATAAACTTTGATTTAAAAGTTGTTATTCTGAGAAATGATTTTTATTATGAACATGAAACTATATCCAAAAATTATGGTTAAACTCAAAGTGGAAGTATGTTTTCTAAAATGGTCATCTAGACGTCGTTCTTTCGACTGAAATGACTACCTTTACAAAAACGACTTGTAACTTATTTTTCCGACTATAAACCTATACTTTTTCTGTTTAGATTCATAAAATAGAGTCCAATATGAAACCATAGCAATTTGATTCACTCAAAACGGATTTAAAATGAAGAAGTTATGGGTAAAACAAGATTGGATAATTTTTCTCATTTTAGCTACGTGAAAATTGGTAACAAATCTATTCCAACCATAACTTAATCAACTTGTATTGTATATTATGTAATCTTGAGATACCATAGACACGTATACAATGTTTCGACCTATCATGTCGACACATCTATATATATTTCGGAACAACCATAGACACTCTATATGTGAATGTTGGAGTTAGCTATACAGGGTTGAGGTTGATTCCAAAATATATATAGTTTGAGTTGTGATCAATACTGAGATACGTATACACTGGGTCGTGGGTTGATTCAAGATAATATTTATCGATTTATTTCTGTACATCTAACTGTGGACAACTAGTTGTAGGTTACTAACGAGGACAGCTGACTTAATAAACTTAAAACATCAAAATATATTAAAAGTGTTGTAAATATATTTTGAACATACTTTGATATATATGTATATATTGTTATAGGTTCGTGAATCAACCAGTGGCCAAGTCTTACTTCCCGACGAAGTAAAAATCTGTGAAAGTGAGTTATAGTCCCACTTTTAAAATCTAATATTTTTGGGATGAGAATACATGCAGGTTTTATAAATGATTTACAAAATAGACACAAGTACGTGAAACTAAATTCTATGGTTGAATTATCGAAATCGAATATGCCCCTTTTTAATAAGTCTGGTAATCTAAGAATTAGGGAACAGACACCCTAATTGACGCGAATCCTAAAGATAGATCTATTGGGCCTAACAAACCCCATCCAAAGTACTGGATGCTTTAGTACTTCGAAATTTATATCATATCCGAAGGGTGTCCCGGAATGATGGGGATATTCTTATATATGCATCTTGTTAATGTCGATTACCAGGTTTTCACCATATGAATGATTTTTATCTCTATGTATGGGATGTGTATTGAAATATGAAATCTTGTGGTCTATTATTATGATTTGATATATATAGGTTAAACCTATCACTCACCAACATTTTTGTTGACGTTTTAAGCATGTTTATTCTCAGGTGATTATTAAGAGCTTCCGCTGTAGCATACTTAAATAAGGACGAGATTTGGAGTCCATGCTTGTATGATATTGTGTAAAAACTGCATTCAAGAAACTTATTTTGTTGTAACATATTTGTATTGTAAACCATTATGTAATAGTCGTGTGTAAACAGGATATTTTAGATTATCATTATTTGATAATCTACGTAAAGTTTTTTAAACCTTTATTGATGAAATAAAGGTTATGGTTTGTTTTAAAATGAATGCAGTCTTTAAAAAACGTCTCATATAGAGGTCAAAACCTCGCAACGAAATCAATTAATATGCAACGTTTTTAATCAATAAGAACGGGACATTTCAGTTGGTATCCGAGCGTTGGTCTTAGAGAACCAGAATTTTGCATTAGTGTGTCTTATCGAGTTTGTTAGGATGCATTAGTGAGTCTGGACTTCGACCGTGTTTACTTGAAAAATGATTGCTTAACAAATTTTGTTGGAAACTATATATTTTTAACATGTGAATATTATGTGATATATTAATCTCTTAACGCGTTTGATATTATATGATAGATGTCTACCTCTAGAACAAGTCCCATTGACTCACCTAATAATAATGAAGAGTCAAATGTAAATTGGAATGATTCGTGGACTGATTCACAATTTCCCGAAGAGGAACCGGAAGAAGAGTCGGAACCGGAAGAAGAGTCGGAACCGGAAGAAGAATCAGAACCGGAAGAAGAATCGAAACCGGAAGAAGAATCAGAACCGGTGGGGGAAATAATAAAACGGTTAAGTAAAAGAAAATCTGAAAGGACCCATTCATATACATTATAAACGATTCACAATAGTTGATTACATCGCGAGGTATTTGACCTCTATATGATACGTTTTACAAACATTGCATTCGTTTTTAAAAGACAAACTTTCTTTACATCAAAAATTGACGGCATGCATACCATTTCATATTACATCCAACTATAATTGACTTAATATTAATCTTGATGAACTCAACGACTCGAATGCAACGTCTTTCAAAGTATGTCTTGAATGACTCCAAGTATTATCCTTAAAATGAGCTAATGCACAGCGGAAGATTTCTTTAATACCTGAGAATAAACATGCTTTAAAGTGTCAACCAAAAGGTTGGTGAGTTCATTAGTTTATCATAATCCATCATTTCCGTAATAGTAATAGACCACAAGATTTAAGTTTCTATAAATATCCGTACACTCGCAAGTGTATAAAAGTATTCTATAAGTTGTAGGCACTCGGTAACAAGCCTTAACGTTCATGTTTTACCCTCTGAAGTACACCAGATCAGGTGTGTTTAAAATAACCTCGAAGTACTAAAGCATCCCATAGTCAGGATGGGGTTTGTCAGACCCAATAGATCTATCTTTAGGATTCGCGCCTACCGTACATAGACAAGTAGTTTAATGTTACCAAGCTAAGGGTATATTTCTGGTTTAAACCCACATAGAATTAGTTTTAGTACTTGTGCCTATTTCGTAAAACATTTATAAATCAGCGCATGTATTCTCAGCCCAAAAATATATATAAAAAGGGAGCAAATGAAACTCACAATACTGTATTTCGTAGCAATTATGTATATGACGGCACTGAACAAGTGCAGGGTTTGTCTCGGATTCACGAACCTATATTAAGTATATATATTTATATGTTGGTCAATATCTGTGTAACAATTTAGGTCAAGTCGTAGTGTATCACAATCCTAATGCTCGAGACCGACATGCAAAAGTCAACAAAAGTCAACTTGACCCAAAATGACTTCCAAAATCTATACATGTTTATTATATAACTTATATATAGTAGTTTTATATATTTAAATATATTTATCAGATCTTATTATACTAAATAATACAAGTCATTTATTAATAAATAAAAATTTATATTAAAATTCATATATGATAAAAATATACTTTTATATATCTCAAGTAATAAAATTTATAAAATTCACTTAATATCATAAAAATATAGTGGTATGTATTATTAATGTAATTACATTACGTGTGGTAAAAATATCTTTGTACGCATATTTATTTGATAAAATAATATTGATAATAATGATAATGATAAAAATAATAAAATGATAGTTTCAATAAAAATATTAATTTTTAGTAATAAAGATAATTTTAGCAATAACATCAACTGATAACAGTTATAATAATCGTTTTAATAATAATATTAAAATTAATGATAATTCAGTTGACCATATCTTTTAATCCGTTCATCGAAACCACACGATTTCTAAATGAAAAGTTATTAATTTTTTCTTCAGCTTTTCAACGACATGCATATCATATAACTTATCTCAGTAGCATATGTATCAAATTCGTGATTTATCATAAACTATTTAACGACGAAACTAAGCATACAAACATGCATAATCATATATACTCGAGCACTAGTTAGGGATACACTATTAATATATAAAAGATAAGATATGAATGCTCACGTATCAATATTGTGATTCAATATTGCAGGAAAGTACGTAGACGCAACGAAAATGATAAACGTTAGGTTGACCTCACGAGCAATACCCTCGATCAATACCCATAACCTTCATAGCTATAACCCATAATTTCCTTAGCTCTATCCCATTTGAAAACTTATTTTGAAATCGTCTGAATATAACTCCGTCGTAGTATTTTATGTATACTAATAATATCTTGAAATAATACTAAGTAAATATATATATATATATATATATATGTAATTCGATTGAGAGAGTTTAGAGAAATATATTTTCAAGTTTCTATGAAATAATGAAACGTATTGAATTCTATTTATAATAGATTTTTGAATTATTAAAGTGAATTATTAAAGTATGAATTATTAAAGTGAATTATTAAAGTATGAATTATTAAAGTAAATTATTAAAGTATGAATTATTAAAGTGAATTATTAAAGTATGAATTATTAAAGTTAAAGTAAAGTAAAAGTAAAGTAAAGGTAAAGTTAAAGTATAGTAAAAGTATAAAACTATGTACGTATAATACGCGTATAAAAAAAAAATATATAATATTAATTTAAATCGTTTTATATATTTAATAAAATAAAATATAAATATCGTTATCTTTATCATACTGGTTAAGTATTGAGTTGTCAAAAATAATAGATTTCTTAAATCACAGTGGACCTCATAACATAGGCCCGTAATCATATCATAATGTATCTGATAATTCAATTATTTGATATTATCTCTTAATTCTGTCGATAAATATATCGAAATAAATATGTTCATGTAAAGTATCATATATCTAATACTTTGTTAATGTTTTCAGTTAATATTATATATTATATATACATATCTATATATACATAATTGTTCGTGAATCGTCGAACATGGTCAAAGGGTAATTGATTGCATGAATGTAGTTCCAAACTTTTTGAGATTCAACATTACAAATTCTGCTTATCGTGTCGGAAACATATAAAGGTTAAGTTTAAAATTTGGTCGGAAATTTCCGGGTCGTCACAGTACCTACCCGTTAAAGAAATTTCGTCCCGAAATTTGATCGAGGTCGTCATGGCTAACTATAAAAATGTTTTCATGACGAATATGAGTTGATAAATAGAGTTTTATCATCATTGAGTAATATAGATAAAACAATTTGATTACGCAAAAAGTATAAGTGAAGCTATCGCAAGAGAGTGAAATGAGTAAACGTATATTCGTTTTAACCGATGACGTAGTTATGATTGATTTTCGGAATTCATGGGATTTAAAGAAAATCTTTGCAATAAGATTTGGTTCTTCGGCGATTAAGGAAATCAGGATCTTCTTTGATTAAATGCGATAATCTGTCTCGATTTCTCTGTCTGATATTTTACTATAATTCCACCCCCTTCGTTTCTTTATTTCCACAGCTCACACCTTCTAGTCTTTCTCCCCAATTCATACTTTAAAGCATTCGTTAATATGCTTCATCCAGTATTGATTCTTGATATACTCTTAACTTTCATATCTGTCATTCTTCTTTTTCATCTACCACCGGAGGAAGTTATTTTCTTCTACCATTACCTTGGGGTTATTGTGTTTTTTATTCTCTCGTGTCTTTATATTGCTATACGCATTGATATACACGGTTTGTAATTTCGGGATTGTTATCGGGCTTTATATTCTCCATTATATTTCGGAGCTTCATGCTTTCGTTTTCTCTTCCCGACCTTATGTCAAGCGGATAATGGTCCAGAATTCATAGATATGAATTTTTGGATGAACATAGTTAATATTCCAAGAAGAAAATCTTAATGGCACGATCTTGATTTGGAAAATTACCAGAATATCCGAAAATATAGAGCTATCAAGATGATATGTTCTTAATATGTTTGGAAATTGGGTAGAATGTAAGAGTCGTGTAAACAGTACATGATGGCGGTATGTTCTGTGAATCATCACGTTCCATTAGAAACTCAGCATGACTTACTGTAATATAATCACGTTGATCAAGTGTCATTATATTATACTAACTCATGCTTCAATTCCCAACACTACTTCAAAAACATTCCTATTTTAAATTCAATTTTTTTTTTTTTTGAATTTAGAAACTAACAAAGTTTCTTTTTATGTTGTAACGCAGATATTGCGAAGAGATAAAAGATTTCGGATAAGAATAGTTGTGAAAATATCTTCAGGAATATCGAAGATATTATAATAAAAGATACGATAATATGGATGATGAAGAAGATTTGTCTGTGAAGGTTTAGAATAAGAAGTAAGTTGTTTGCTAACGATTTCAGTAGACACTGAATCATTTGGATCCATTGAAGGCAGGTTTAGTCTTTGTGATTTGTCCACAGCCTCCTTCATGGTCTGCTCAATCCGTTTTCCAGTTTCAAACCTTCTCCTTTTCTCAGCTTTACCACCATACTATTCTTTATCATCAAACTTTTGACTGTTAAAGTCGTTTACAGTTTTTGCTGCTTCATCAACATTTTTCCAATTTCGGAGAACTAGTTCATAGTTTGGGATGTTTTTCAGAAAATTCACATTCGAAGTATGTAAGTCTAGGAGATAGACGTTATATGTATAACTTTTGACGTAAAATTGTCGCGAAATTCAAAATACTGATTGCTAATTCCCAGTAGTTGGTGTGACAATTATTGTTACAGGATGTAGGTGAGTACATGATGGGGTTTTAATGAATAAGTATAGTGGCTTTTCGGAGAGGCTTAAGTCGAAGGTTGATGAAGTTGTTGATAAGTTTACTGCTAATGTGGCGAGATATGAAAGGTTCCCCGGTAACAATGATGAAGGGGTAATTGTTATAATCAGATTTATTCGTATAAACAAATAAAGGTGATTTGCTGGAGCTGTGACAAAACTGTCTATTTTGGAAAGAGATTGAAAAATTATATTTGGTAATAAATATCAAAGGATCTGACACGGATACGTGTTAAACTATAACTTTGGTTTCGAGAGCTTTTCAGATGCATGACAGTGGGTAATATGTGGTTGGATCATCATCTCGCATGTCTTTAGGAATTTTGAAGTGTTTGAACACATATTGTAATTGTTAATATACATATGATGTTCTAAGATTTTGAATGATACAAATATTTTTTGTGAGTTCCATGAATAGAAATGAGGTTCTAGGACAGTTTTGAAGTCAAAGTATAGTTTTGAAAGTTGTAGGAATCTAAGAGTGATGATTTCGGTTATATCTTGAATCGAATTCTTAGATTTCAAAATCAGAATATGTAATTAGATTTTGAATGAGTATGGTTGTTTTGATTTCTATAAAAGAATGTATATTGTTGTGAAAGTAGGGAGTATAATGGATGATTTGCTGAATCAGATTCGAAGAATGTAACATATTAATTGTGAATTTATATATCTCTCGGGTATTACCTACCCGTTAAAAAAATTTCACAATTAATATTTTGTACAAAAGAATTTTATTACAGTCTTTATGGAAATATATATGTGTATATTTCTTCAGATGTAATATTGATTTAATGAGTTAATATTAAATTAAACTCATTTGATTTATGGTTAAGGCTAGGATAGATAATTTCTAAACTTTAGAAATTACATAATCGCCGTAGAATGTTTCCCCAATGAAGTTATGAATCAATACTTCATCGTTGTGGTATTCCTTGATATCTACATGGCGTGTGACGTCGATGCTCGTGGGACAGATTGTGAAGTTGAGGTTTGCGATGTGGTTGTTGTTGGTGGTGGTAATGGTACTGTTGATGTTGTTGATGGTGGTACTGGTTATGCTGCTGGTGCTGCTGCTGGTGTTTGTAACCTTTGCACCATATTCTCCAAAGTCACTACCCGAGCGCGAAGCTCGTTGACTTCTTCTATTACACCGGGGTGATTGTCGGTTCGGACGAGCGGATAAATAAGATCTAGAATTTGGTGTAGTATACAATTATGACGAGATACTCTGGAAATGAGAGAGAAAATGGTGTTTCGGACAGGTTCGCCGGAAAGTGCTTCAGGTTCATTGCCAAGAGGGCAATGTGGTGGATGAAAGGGATCGCCTTCTTCTTGTCTCCAATGGTTAAGTAGATTACGAACCTATCCCCAATTCATCCAGAATAGATGATGGCTAATTGGCTGATCCATTCTGGTCACACTGCTTTCAGAGCTCATGTGGAAATCCATATCGGCATAGCTGTCGGAATCCGAGGAACTCGAACTGGTTGAGGGATCCATCTTGTATGATCAGGGAAAGAATTTTTTTTTTTTTGAATGAAATAGATTGTAGAATTTAGATTTGGTATTCTTCAATACATAAATTACATATGTATATATAATACCAAAATCCCATAAATTACGGAGGAATCTTTGAAAGATGTCAGTCAAAGTTCACAGTAACAGATATTCTAAGATAAGAATTCGTCTATACACTATTATGCAATAAATGTAGGAAAACGCGTCTAGACTTAAGAATGATAAGCAGGTAATTTCCTAAGGATGGTAAGTAGATGATTTCCGACTAAAAATGATAAGCAAAACTTTTGACATGCAGACACGGTCGAAGTCCAGACTCACTAATGCATCTTAACAACTATCAGTTAGACACACTAATGCAAGACCTGGTTCGCTAAGACCACCGCTCTGATACTAACTGAAAGGACCCGTTCATATACATTATAAACGATTCACAATAGTTGATTACATCGCGAGGTATTTGACCTCTATATGATACGTTTTACAAACATTGCATTCGTTTTTAAAAGACAAACTTTCTTTACATCAAAAATTGACGGCATGCATACCATTTCATATTACATCCAACTATAATTGACTTAATATTAATCTTGATGAACTCAACGACTCGAATGCAACGTCTTTCAAAGTATGTCTTGAATGACTCCAAGTAATATCCTTAAAATGAGCTAATGCACAGCGGAAGATTTCTTTAATACCTGAGAATAAACATGCTTTAAAGTGTCAACCAAAAGGTTGGTGAGTTCATTAGTTTATCATAATCCATCATTTCCGTAATAGTAATAGACCACAAGATTTCAGTTTCTATAAATATCCGTACACTCGCAAGTGTATAAAAGTATTCTATAAGTTGTAGGCACTCGGTAATAAGCCTTAACGTTCATGTTTTACCCTCTGAAGTACACCAGATCAGGTGTGTTTAAAATAACCTCGAAGTACTAAAGCATCCCATAGTCAGGATGGGGTTTGTCAGACCCAATAGATCTATCTTTAGGATTCGCGCCTACCGTACATAGACAAGTAGTTTAATGTTACCAAGCTAAGGGTATATTTCTGGTTTAAACCCACATAGAATTAATTTTAGTACTTGTGCCTATTTCGTAAAACATTTATCAATCAGCGCATGTATTCTCAGCCCAAAAATATATATAAAAAGGGAGCAAATGAAACTCACAATACTGTATTTCGTAGCAATTATGTATATGACGGCACTGAACAAGTGCAGGGTTTGTCTCGGATTCACGAACCTATATTAAGTATATATATTTATATGTTGGTCAATATCTGTGTAACAATTTAGGTCAAGTCGTAGTGTATCACAATCCTAATGCTCGAGACCGACATGCAAAAGTCAACAAAAGTCAACTTGACCCAAAATGACTTCCAAAATCTATACATGTTTATTATATAACTTATATATAGTAGTTTTATATATTTAAATATATTTATCAGATCTTATTATACTAAATAATACAAGTCATTTATTAATAAATAAAAATTTATATTAAAATTCATATATGATAAAAATATACTTTTATATATCTCAAGTAATAAAATTTATAAAATTCACTTAATATCATAAAAATATAGTGGTATGTATTATTAATGTAATTACATTACGTGTGGTAAAAATATCTTTGTACGCATATTTATTTGATAAAATAATATTGATAATAATGATAATGATAAAAATAATAAAATGATAGTTTCAATAAAAATATTAATTTTTAGTAATAAAGATAATTTTAGCAATAACATCAACTGATAATAGTTATAATAATCGTTTTAATAATAATATTAAAATTAATGATAATTCAGTTGACCATATCTTTTAATCCGTTCATCGAAACCACACGATTTCTAAATGAAAAGTTATTAATTTTTTCTTCAGCTTTTCAACGACATGCATATCATATAACTTATCTCAGTAGCATATGTATCAAATTCGTGATTTATCATAAACTATTTAACGACGAAACTAAGCATACAAACATGCATAATCATATATACTCGAGCACTAGTTAGGGATACACTATTAATATATAAAAGATAAGATATGAATGCTCACGTATCAATATTGTGATTCAATATTGCAGGAAAGTACGTAGACGCAACGAAAATGATAAACGTTAGGTTGACCTCACGAGCAATACCCTCGATCAATACCCATAACCTTCATAGCTATAACCCATAATTTCCTTAGCTCTATCCCATTTGAAAACTTATTTTGAAATCGTCTGAATATAACTCCGTCGTAGTATTTTATGTATACTAATAATATCTTGAAATAATACTAAGTAAATATATATATATATATATATATATATGTAATTCGATTGAGAGAGTTTAGAGAAATATATTTTCAAGTTTCTATGAAATAATGAAACGTATTGAATTCTATTTATAATAGATTTTTGAATTATTAAAGTGAATTATTAAAGTATGAATTATTAAAGTGAATTATTAAAGTATGAATTATTAAAGTAAATTATTAAAGTATGAATTATTAAAGTATGAATTATTAAAGTTAAAGTAAAGTAAAAGTAAAGTAAAGGTAAAGTTAAAGTATAGTAAAAGTATAAAACTATGTACGTATAATACGCGTATAAAAAAAATATATATAATATTAATTTAAATCGTTTTATATATTTAATAAAATAAAATATAAATATCGTTATCTTTATCATACTGGTTAAGTATTGAGTTGTCAAAAATAATAGATTTCTTAAATCACAGTGGACCTCATAACATAGGCCCGTAATCATATCATAATGTATCTGATAATTCCATTATTTGATATTATCTCTTAATTCTGTCGATAAATATATCGAAATAAATATGTTCATGTAAAGTATCATATATCTAATACTTTGTTAATGTTTTTAGTTAATATTATATATTATATATACATATCTATATATACATAATTGTTCGTGAATCGTAGAACACGGTCAAAGGGTAATTGATTGCATGAATGTAGTTCCAAACTTTTTGAGATTCAACATTACAATTTCTGCTTATCGTGTCGGAAACATATAAAGGTTAAGTTTAAATTTGGTCGGAAATTTCCGGGTCGTCACAAAATCCTCAACCAACCGACCAAGGTTAATTATGGTCAATGGTGTTTCCGCCAAGGAAGCAAAATATTGGGAGGATTACCAATTCTCCGATGAATCGAATTCCGGCGAGAATTCCGATGATGTTATAGAAATTACCCCAACTGAATTTAAAAAGGCAAAAGAAAATAATAAGGGAAAGGGCATAAAAATAGAGAAATCTAATTCCAACCCCGATGAACTTTATATGTATCGTCAACCCCCGAAGTCCTTAAGTTGTAACAATGACCCGGGAACCTCTAAACCACCAGGTTTTTCTAAACCAATGTGGAAAACGACGGCTCGTATTAGGGGAACATCATATATCCCTAGAAACTTGGCAAAACGAACCAAAACCGAAGAAGAAGAAACAAGCGAGTCGGAATAAGATAGTTGTATTCGTGTGGTGTAATATATGTAATATAGTGTGCTTATGCTTTATGATATATGTAAAAATTGCTTGTATTAATAAGTATTTTTTTTATGAATCTAACTCTTGTCTATTTTACAGTATAAAAACACAAAATGGATAGACAACCCAATATTTTAAGAGACCTACCCGGAGACATGATTGATGAAATCTTGTCTAGAGTCGGTCAGAATTCTTCGGCACAACTATTTAATGCGAGATCAGTTTGTAAGACATTCGAAGAACGTTCCAAGAATGCCTTGGTTTATAAAAGGCTTTCGTTCGAAAGATGGGGGATATCACATTGGGAAATCCATAAGTTACGATGTGTTTACTTTGACGCATATATTGCGGGGAACCCAAATGCTATTTTACGCAATGGGTTAAGAAATTATTTTGACTCAATATATCCGAATATTGGACTTCGTGATTTAGAAAAAGCGGCTAACATGCAACATAAAGAAGCATGTTATGCTTACGGATTAGTAATGTTCGCTTCTCACCAAAGTGAGAACAAGAACATCGGGCTACAACTATTAAACAAAACGTTCCCACAAGTGACGGAGTCGGTAATTGGGGTAAGAAATGAGGTTTTTAGATTGTTACGGGACTGTTGGACATTACGTAACCCTCGTCCCTTTGACGACGTTACAACATGCTGTCTTATCAACGGCCATAACGGTTATGTTCCACAAGACCAAGGATGGGAAGTAGTCCTAGTAAAACCAGAATGCATGACTTGTTTCTAGACGTATGAATTACGTGTCTTTATTGCCTTTGCTGAACGACTTGTGTACTAGCTAGAATTATCTTCACAACTATCATGTATCAAAGTTATTGTGTGCTATATTTCATGCTTTATGTAAAATAAGCGGTATTGTAAGTTTGTAAAATATTATATAAAAGTTTGAACGCGAAATATTATTATAATCAGTTTTTCATATAGAATTATAGTAGTTGAATTGTATATTAGCTACTAAGTATGAACTTAACGGGTAGGTACTTATAACAACCCTCACTTTTTGACTTCTGAAATTACTGAAATGACCCTAGGGTTTACTGTCTGACTATACGTATTAATTATTTAAGGGTTGTTATATACACAATCAATTTAACGTTGACCAAATAATAAACTTTTATTCGACACTCACTGCTAATTAAAATTTATGCATTTCAATAATATTATTTATAACTATTAATCTATAAGTAATAAATAAAAAGTGACATTTATATAAATAATAAAACAATTGGGAACTAAATAAAAATAAATACAAGTCATGAATTAGTAAAAAGAAAATAATACTTATCATGTAGTAAATGTAAAAATAATAATAAACATAATAATAATAATAATAATAGTAATAATAATGAGACTAAAGAATCTTAAACAATTACATCCTTATGTTGACTAAAAATAAAGTATAAACTAGTACATCCTTATGTTGACTAATTATAAACTAGTACCACCTTTTGTTGACTAAAAATTATAAAACAAAATAAAATCATTAATTAGAACATCCTTATGTTGACTAACACTCTAATACTTGCACTATATAAACACTCCTAGACTCCTAGTTTCTCATTCACAAATCATACCAAAATCCTCTCTCAGAAACAATCTCTCCCTCTCCCTCTCTTGTGGTATTCGTATCTTCAAGCTTGTTCTTCGTGTTCTTCAAGAATCTTCAAGGAGTTCTTCAAGATTTTTAAGGCTTTGATCTTCCATCTTCATCGTGTTCATCTTTTCTTTGTTAATTATCTTGAATCTTCAAAGGTATAACATAAACCCTAAACTATTTACATAAACTTTAATCTTTGTTAATTCATATTCATATTATAAACTTGTTATTCATAAGTATATACATAAACACTCCTAGATTTATATATACATATATACATGTAAAAATTTTTTTTTATGTATATATACGAATTATATATACATATACATATTAAAACCTTAAACCCTAATACTACTTATACTAGTACTTAACATGTATACACTATTACTATTACTAGCACCTATAACCTACTACTTATATTGTAGCATAAAAACATTTTGGGATATGTATTAGAGATGTATAGATCTTCGAACTTTCTTGACGAATGGTTTCTACGAGATTCTAGGCAGAGGGTTTGGATTTCCGATTTAAAGGGTCCTATGGCTCAAGCCCCTAGATCTAAATTAGCCATTCGAAGGGAAAGGGGTGATTAGAAGCTTATCTAATACGGCAAGTATCCTAAAATGAAAAACACTCATAAAAGTAGAAACTCTCTAGTCATAGAAACTTAGTAAAATAAGAAACTTTCTAAAAATGGAAACTTTATAAAAATAGTAACTTACTAGGAATAGAAACTTAGTAAAACAAACTATACTTAAACACATACTTAAACTTAAACATGGGCAAAACACTTAACTACTCTTAAATGTCAATAGATTGACTTTCCTGCTCACTCGTTCAACTCTTTATTCCGAGGAATAACTCTCTCTCTACTTACTAAGGTGACTTTCATAGCCCCACTCTTATTGCTATAGCACTTTTTATACTTACTGGGGTGAGACACATGCTGATTTTATACTTTAAACAACTTAGACACAAGTACGAACCTAAACTGTACTATGACTAGCTTATGCTACTAAGACCCCACAGTGATATTTTTTTAATTGCTTTCAGGATAAGGCATTCTTAATTATTGGGGGTAGGCCTATCGGGAGTAACGTCCCCGATACATTTGACCGTGATGTCTTTGTATTACTTAATAATGATTTAAACATGGTGATAAGGTACTGCCAACTTATCATCGGGGCAACAAAACAAACGTTTAGTCTAAAATATCACGAATCAGTACTACTTTTGGATCTGCGAGATCTACTTTTTGATCCTGCGGGAGATCAACTTTACAACTAAATCTTGTGGTCTAAAAACAACGATAACTACTTTTGTTAAACCTATGAACTTCACTCAACCTTTTTGGTTGACACTTTAGCATATTTTGTCTCAGGTGCTGTTTGATTCAAGCTTTCTTATCTACTACTTATGTGATGCTACTTGGACTTAGGATCAAGAGATATCGTATTTATTACTTCTGCATATGAACAATTACTTTATCGTTATTTCCATTATTGTAACGACATTTCATTTTCCGCTGCATACTCAATAAAGTTAAATTTTCTCATTTAGTATTGTTCTCGTATTATAATATGTTGGTTTATTTGATATTAGTAACGTTTCTTCCAGACCCTATTGGGAGGACATTACAGATTGGTATCAGAGCATAACCAGGCTGTTATAGAGAACCAGGATTGCATTTTTATGTGTGCCTTACTTGCTAGCTAGGGTGCCTTAGCAATCTAGGAAACTATAACCTTTCCTGCCTTAGACTTAAAGCATTTAGAATTGCCTTATAATCTTAACAATCATGCTTTACCAAACTTGACTTAAAGATTCTAATCAAAGTCTCTTTCCTAATGTAGGACTACAACTTTCCTTGACCATAGTGCCTTTAATTGTTGCCTTTAACTGTTAAATGCTACACTATACTTTAGAAACTTTACTTATCTTAGAATGCCGAGCTAATCTAAGAACTCTGCTCACTTTCCTGAGTACTATCCAATTACACCACCACATCTAAATGCGACACAATGATTTCAGAAATTCTTGACATTCATAAGTCATCTATCATGGTTATGTGTATTACATATGTATTACATGAAATATTATCCATGATTTTGAAATTCTTATAATTGTTACTACTCACACTCAAACGTATATAACTCTCTGTTATATCACGTACCTATATGCCTTATGCCTTTATGCATCGGTTTGCGAATTGAAAAATGTCATTGGGTTATCACAGTATACGAATTGAAAGTCTTTAATCAAAAGATTATTAGATTACATACTTATCACTTTATGATCTCGACACGTCATACTGCCATTATTAAAGTAAAGACACATCATATCTTATTATATCTTATCGTATCTATCCTAATAGATTTTGTCTAACACTTTTCCTAAATTCCCTCCATAAATTACGGAAATCTTTTTGCTATATACACGTATTCGAGGAGACGAATATATCATCCAGTATTCAAAACTAATCTCATATCAAAAACCCTAATTCCAAACACATAATATGGATTCCTCGAACTCTTCGAGCTCCAATGGCAGCGTAACCGGAATGAACCAACCAATCAGCCATCATCTATTTTGGATGAATTGGGGATGGGTTCGTAGTAAACTTAATCAATGGAGACAAGAAGAAGGTGATCCCTTCCACCAACCGAATTCACCTCTTGGTGAAGAACCTGAAGCACTTACTAGCGAACCCATTCGGACCACTATTTTCACACTCATTTCCAGGATATCCAGTCACGAATATATAATATCTAAAATTTTAGATCTTATTCATCCACTTGTCCGAACCACCAATAATCCTGGAATAATAGAAGAAGTCAACGAGCTTCGCGCTCGAGTAGTGGCTCTGGAGAATATGGTGCGAAACCTACGAACACCAGCAGCAGCACCAGCAGCATAACCAGTACCACCAGTACCATCGGCATCACCACCAACATCACCAGCTTCACCAACGAAAACATCCGTATTCCACGCCTCAACATCACACTCAGTACCTCAAACATCAACATCATACGCCCCATAGATACCAAGGAATATTAGTAATAATGAGTTAAGATGTATTGACTCATTCTTCCTGAAGAATTACATATGTATACTTTATATATATGGATTGGAACAATAATAAATCTTTTCATACTAAGCTATTACTTGTGAATCTTAACTAGTATGTACTACTTGATTAATTCATATCATTAATATGCTATGATGTACATCCTTCGTTAATGACTTAACAATCGTTAATCACTGTTTCAACACAATAAACTCCATTTCATAATAAACCAAGTGTATTACTCAAATACATGATTGATTGTATACTTTCATTTTCGATGTACTCGAAACTTTCTAGAAAACATCATTCGTGCCTTATGAATTTCACAAGAATTCCACGAGCACCAACATCATATACTGAGGTATATCAATAACAATGAACGATGAAGTATTGATTCATAACTTCATTAGCGAAATATTTCACGACAATTATGAAATCTCTAAGGTTTTGGAGATTATTTATTCTCGTTTCAACCGCAAATCAAATGAGTTTAATATTATATTAACTCATTAAATCTATATTATATCTGAAAAATACATATATGAACGTATATCTTCTCTTTTGTACAAACTGTTAATTGTGAAAATATTTTAATGGGTAGGTAATACCCGAGAAATATTTATATCTCACATTAATATGTTACATTGTACATTCTTCAAATTTTGATTCAATAATCAGTAACTATACTACTTACATCCACATATGTATCCGCGCACCAAAGAACAACCATTTTCATTCAAATCAAATTACATATTCTGAATTTGACATATCAGAATTCAAGTAAAGCTATAGCAGATGTTTTCTTCCTAAAGATCACTACATTCATGAATTATATTCATTCGTATTCTATGATGAATTATCACATCAAACCACCAAAATTATCATTCATTACTTTTGAAATCAACAACGCCTATTCGTCAACCATTAGATCCATTGACGATTACAATCAGCGTTTAATCATCTAAAAATAAAATTTCTTGAAACCATCTCGGGTTGTCAATCAATGATTCAGATTCGTTAACCTTGAGAATGCTGACGAAGCAGCAAATGCTATAGATGTTCTTAAGGGCTAACAGTTTGATAATAAAGAATGGTACGTTGGAAAAGCCCAAAAGAAAATTTGGAACTGAAAAATGGATTGAGCTAACCATGGAGGAGACCAAGGACAAACACAAGGGCTAAACCCTATATTCAAAGAATCCAGGAAATTCTGAATCCGGTGAAATCTTTAGAGAATATCTTGCTCCAAAGTCATGTTAAAAGCTTGCAGAAAATTTTTCTTCATCAACTTTCGAACTTAGAAATTCCAAAATATCATCATAAATATCCTCTATATTTCGAAAGATATCATCATAACGATTCATGTCCGCAATTAAGTATCTCTTTGCGATATCTTTATAAAGGAAACTGTTTTAGTTTCTATATTCTGTAAAATTCGAGTTTAAATTATAAATGCTTTGAAGAAGTGATTGGGAATTGAAGCATGAGTTAATATAATATAATGACGTCAGGCCAACGTGATCATATTACAGTAAGTCATGCTCAGTTTTTAATGGATGATGATGATTCATAGATTTTATAATCATCATTTGCCATGTTACACGACTCTTACATTCTATTTAACCTCTAAACATATCAAGAAAATATTTTTCTTGATGATTCGGTCTTTTTCGGATATTCTGGTAATATGACAAATCAAATCGTGCTATTACCTTTCCTTTCTACTTTATATATTATGATCATTCAAAACTTCATACCTATGAATTCTGGACCATTACTCGCTTGAATTGAAGTCAGGAAGAAGAAACAAAAACATAAAGCTCCGACATATAAGAGAAAATATAAAGCCCGATAACTACTCCGAAATTACAAACCGTGTATATCAATGCGTATAGCAATATAAAGACACGGGATAATTAAAAACATTATAACCCCAAGAGCATAGAAGAAGTAAACAGATTCCTCTGGCGGTAAAAGAAAAAGAAGAATGACTGCATAGATGGTCAATATAATAACCAGGATCAGAACTGGATTTAGCATTTTCTTAATCTTTTGGAAATTTGAATTGAGAAAGAAAGTATAGAAGTGGTGAAGATAATGAAACGGAAGAAGCTAATTTATAGCAAAATTCCAAACACATCAATCGAGGCAAATCACCGCATTTAATCAAACAAATCTCAAATTTTCGTAAATACCGGAGAATCAAATCTTATAGATTACGAAGATTTCCTTTAATTTCTTGAATTCTTGAAATCAATCGTGACTACGTCAAAAGTTAAGGCGAACATTTAATTTTCTCATTTCACTCTTTTATGATAGCTTCGTTTATACTCTTCCTATAAACGAATCGTTTTATCCATATTATTAAATAGTGATAAAACTTTATTTTTCAACTTATATTCATCATTAAAATATTCTTGTTGTAAACAATGAAGATCTCTATCAAATTTCATGACTGTGATTTTCACGAACTCCTCTCTGTTTGTCTGCCCTAATATTGTGGCATAAAATGCTCAAGGTTTTAAATGAGCTCAATACCATTCATAACACATTTCATGTATCCAATTAACTGAAATGACTTGTATAACATCATCATTTTGAATGATCTTCGCATTAATGATAAAATGCACTTCGTTGAAGAACCTATAGAAATCATGGAAGGAGAGGTCAAACAAACGCGTAAAAGCAACATACCTATCATTAAAGTCTGTTGGAATTCGCGTAGAGGCCCCGAATATACCTGGGAACGCAAAGACCATATGAAACGGAAATATCCCCATCTCTTCTCAACTGCTGATGCATCCGAGAAGTCTACCTAAAACTTCGGGACGAAGTTTATTTAACGGGGAGGTACTATAACAACCCTCACTTTTTGACTTCTGAAATTACTGAAATGACCCTAGGGTTTACTGTCTGACTATACGTATTAATTATTTAAGGGTTGTTATATACACAATCAATTTAACGTTGACCAAATAATAAACTTTTATTCGACACTCACTGCTAATTAAAATTTATGCATTTCAATAATATTATTTATAACTATTAATCTATAAGTAATAAATAAAAAGTGACATTTATATAAATAATAAAACAATTGGGAACTAAATAAAAATAAATACAAGTCATGAATTAGTAAAAAGAAAATAATACTTATCATGTAGTAAATGTAAAAATAATAATAAACATAATAATAATAATAATAGTAATAATAATGAGACTAAAGAATCTTAAACAATTACATCCTTATGTTGACTAAAAATAAAGTATAAACTAGTACATCCTTATGTTGACTAATTATAAACTAGTACCACCTTTTGTTGACTAAAAATTATAAAACAAAATAAAATCATTAATTAGAACATCCTTATGTTGACTAACACTCTAATACTTGCACTATATAAACACTCCTAGACTCCTAGTTTCTCATTCACAAATCATACCAAAATCCTCTCTCAGAAACAATCTCTCCCTCTCCCTCTCTTGTGGTATTCGTATCTTCAAGCTTGTTCTTCGTGTTCTTCAAGAATCTTCAAGGAGTTCTTCAAGATTTTTAAGGCTTTGATCTTCCATCTTCATCGTGTTCATCTTTTCTTTGTTAATTATCTTGAATCTTCAAAGGTATAACATAAACCCTAAACTATTTACATAAACTTTAATCTTTGTTAATTCATATTCATATTATAAACTTGTTATTCATAAGTATATACATAAACACTCCTAGATTTATATATACATATATACATGTAAAATTTTTTTTTTATGTATATATACGAATTATATATACATATACATATTAAAACCTTAAACCCTAATACTACTTATACTAGTACTTAACATGTATACACTATTACTATTACTAGCACCTATAACCTACTACTTATATTGTAGCACAAAAACATTTTGGGATATGTATTAGAGATGTATAGATCTTCGAACTTTCTTGACGAATGGTTTCTACGAGATTCTAGGCAGAGGGTTTGGATTTCCGATTTAAAGGGTCCTATGGCTCAAGCCCCTAGATCTAAATTAGCCATTCGAAGGGAAAGGGGTGATTAGAAGCTTATCTAATACGGCAAGTATCCTAAAATGAAAAACACTCATAAAAGTAGAAACTCTCTAGTCATAGAAACTTAGTAAAATAAGAAACTTTCTAAAAATGGAAACTTTATAAAAATAGTAACTTACTAGGAATAAAAACTTAGTAAAACAAACTATACTTAAACACATACTTAAACTTAAACATGGGCAAAACACTTAACTACTCTTAAATGTCAATAGATTGACTTTCCTGCTCACTCGTTCAACTCTTTATTCCGAGGAATAACTCTCTCTCTACTTACTAAGGTGACTTTCATAGCCCCACTCTTATTGCTATAGCACTTTTTATACTTACTGGGGTGAGACACATGCTGATTTTATACTTTAAACAACTTAGACACAAGTACGAACCTAAACTGTACTATGACTAGCTTATGCTACTAAGACCCCACAGTGATATTTTTTTAATTGCTTTCAGGATAAGGCATTCTTAATTATTGGGGGTAGGCCTATCGGGAGTAACGTCCCCGATACATTTGACCGTGATGTCTTTGTATTACTTAATAATGATTTAAACATGGTGATAAGGTACTGCCAACTTATCATCGGGGCAACAAAACAAACGTTTAGTCTAAAATATCACGAATCAGTACTACTTTTGGATCTGCGAGATCTACTTTTTGATCCTGCGGGAGATCAACTTTACAACTAAATCTTGTGGTCTAAAAACAACGATAACTACTTTTGTTAAACCTATGAACTTCACTCAACCTTTTTGGTTGACACTTTAGCATATTTTGTCTCAGGTGCTGTTTGATTCAAGCTTTCTTATCTACTACTTATGTGATGCTACTTGGACTTAGGATCAAGAGATATCGTATTTATTACTTCTGCATATGAACAATTACTTTATCGTTATTTCCATTATTGTAACGACATTTCATTTTCCGCTGCATACTCAATAAAGTTAAATTTTCTCATTTAGTATTGTTCTCGTATTATAATATGTTGGTTTATTTGATAATAGCTAAAATGTAAATAAATAGGTAAACAAATTAAACATCACATTAAAAATGATAGTTATAAAATTATAAACTTTTATTCGACACTCACTGCTAATTAAAATTTATGCATTTCAATAATATTATTTATAACTATTAATCTATAAGTAATAAATAAAAAGTGACATTTATATAAATAATAAAACAATTGGGAAAATAAAGTACTAATAAATATTAAGTAAAAGTGAATTAATACTTAACACTTTAGTTGTAACGTATATTATAATATGGTTATGCTCAATAAAGTATTTCGTAAATAGGTTTTATAAGATTATTTATAAATTAGTTTCATATATTGTTATAATTTCGTATAATATTTATTAATTTATTATATGTTGTTTGGTATGATTTGGGGATGGAAGCTCGAAAGTCTTAGGTGGAGGGTCTGGATTGACCAATTTAACGGATCCTAGTGCTCAGAAACCTAATGACCTGAAAAGTCCATTTTAAATTGAAAGTGGGTAGATTGGAAGCTTGTCTAATATGCAAAAGCCTTTCCAAAACGATAAACAATATTTAAACTTACTACACACGAAAATACTTAAACTTATCTTCATACGGGCAAAACATCTAAACTATTCTCAACTTATTCTTAGGTTGACTTATCTTGTGCTTCGATCTTCCATACATTCTCTTTAAGGACTACCTTACTTCATCGAATTACTAAGGTGATTTTTATAGCCCCACTTTACTTGAGCTCAATTTACTTTTTATACTTATTGGGGTGAGACACATGCTGCTTTTACTATTTACAATTTAGACACAAGTACCAACTAAAACTATGCTATACCCGGCTATGTCCGACTAAGTCCCTACAGTGATGTTTTTAGGTGCTGCGGCATGCTTAGTTATTGGGGGTAGGCCTATCGGGAGTAACGTCCCCGATACATTTGATGTTATCTTTGTATTGCTTGATAATGAAATTAAACCGACAAGTAGAACTAACTTGTCATGGGGCAAACTTGAACGTTTAGTCTAAATATCACACAGTGGCATAACTTTTTGATCCTGCGGGAGATCAACCTTATAAATTAAATCTTGTGGTCTAAAACAAACGGTCAAACTTATTTGTTAAACCTATGAACTTCACTCAACCTTTTGGTTGACACTTTAGCATGTTTTGTCTCAGGTGCTGTTTGATTCAAGCTCTTATACTTACTGCTTATGTGATGCTACTTGGACATAGGATCAAGAGATATCGCATTTATTACTTCTGCATGTGAACATTTCCATTATTGTTATTCCTATCATTGTAACTACGTTTCATTTTCCGCTGCGTGCTCAATAAAGTTTGTTTTATCATTTAGTATTGTTCTCGTATATTATAATATGTTGGTTGATTTGATATTAAGTCACATTTCACCCAGGCCCTAACTGGGGGTGTGACAGATTGGTATCAGAGCATAACCAGGCTGTTATAGAGAACCAGGATTGCATTTTTATGTGTGCCTTACTTGTTAGCTAGGGTGCCTTAGCAATCTAGGAAACTATAACCTTTCCTGCCTTAGAATTAAAGCACTTAGGATTGCCCTATAATCTTAGCGATTATGCTTTAATAAACTTGACTTAAAGATTCTAATCAAAATATCATTCCTAATGTTAGGATGTCTAATTATCATCAAACGACCAAAATGAATCTTTTCAAGCCAACCGAAAAAGATACTGAAAGGTCTTCCACAGAAAGACCAGTCCAAAGTCCACCTTATGGCTTTGGTGGTCCTCCCTCACCAAATTATAGCCCAAATACTACTCTAAAGTTACATGGGTCTCCTGAATACTATCCAACCCCGAGGAATAAAGACAAGAGGAAATGTCTTGAAGAAACTGGGCCGTCAAAGAAAAGATCCCGATCTCCTTTCTACGATGAAGTTGATGCCAAGTACGAGCTCATGAATCTGCGAAAAACTACCGATGACCTAATTCGCCATATTGCAAGGATTGATTTTCAAATGAAGGAAAAAGACCTAGCGATCAAGAAGCTCATGGAGGAAAATGCTGAACTAAAGAAAGAGATAAAGTTGGTGAAGTATGAAGGTGATAGAAATACCCGGTGGGGGAAGCAATCTCTCTCCTACCTAAGAGAAGATGTTGACCTTAGATTGAAGATGGAGGAAAACCGCGTGAATAATCAACTTTCTATAAGGGACTACAAGTACCATGTAATCAACAATGAAGTTTCTAACCTTTATGATAATCTCGAGTTCCTGCATGAGAAACAAAAGGCGAAGAATGAGAAAGTTGAGAAGTTTATGAAGAAGGTTGAGGACGAGAAGAAGGAATATGAATCTTAATATTCTTTAGTTATCTTTCTATTTTCCATCTATGTAAAGGCTATGCCTTAAAACTATTTCTATTTCCGAATCATATATTAAAAGGCTTATTTAATGTCTAGTTCCTTAATAAAATAAAGTGTTTTATTTATATCATGTGATATTAATACTTTATCTTATTCCTACTTGTAATTGCTCAAATTTGTTAACTTATCCGACTTATGTTCACTTTTATGTAGTGACATCATGGTTCGTTCAGCTGCACCTACCGTTAACAATGTTGTGTTAACTACTGAGCAATTCCAACAGTTACTCGCTGCCGCCCAAGGCAACGCCCAAGCTAACCATGCTAATCCACAACCGAAACCTTGTTCCTACAAGGATTTTTCAAACTGTCATCCTCCTGCATTTAAGGGGACTGAAGAAGCTGTCGAACTAGTCCGTTGGTTCGAGAAGATGGAATCTATTTTCCATATTTGCAACTGTGGTGATAACGATCGAGTAAAGTATGCCACTAGCTCATTGGGTGGCAATGCTTTAACTTGGTGGACTGCTCATGCCAAGTCCGTAGGAATTGATAATGCTAATGCAATTCCATGGGATGAACTCAAAAGCATGATGGTCAACAAATTCTGTCCTCGAAGTCAAGTTCAGAAACTTGAAGCTGAGTTCTGGGAACTCAAGGTCAAGGGTACTGACATTGAGAACTATACCAATCGTTATCTGGAGCTTTCTACTCTATGTCCTGAAATGTTTCCTACTGAAGCTAGAAGAATTGAGCGGTATATTGAAGGTCTTCCTGAGGATGTTCAAGGGAATGTTATTGCTGCTGAGAAGGTTACTTTGGATGCTGTGATTCTCATGGCACAAAATCTCATGTTGGCCAAGAGAAGAAGGGCGTCGACCAATAAGCAAGTTGAAATCAAGGGTAATGATGGTAAGAGGAAGTTTGAGCCATCTCAAGGTTCGGCTCAGAATGATAATAAGAAGCCTGCGGATGGTACAAGGTCCAATTATAAGGGTACTTATCCTTTCTGTATTCGTTGTGAGAGGCATCACCCGGGGAAGTGTACTGCAGTTTGTGCGTTGTGTAAGAAAGTGGGACACGTTGCTAAGACGTGTAAGACTCCTCCAAAGAATAAGGCTATTGTTCCGGCCAAAGCTCCTCCTACATGCTATACTTGTGGAGGGAAGGGACACATTAGTCCGAATTGTCCTAAGAAGAAAAATAATCCCGCTACTGGAGCTAATGCTACTGCTGCGAAGGGTCATGCGTTTGTTATTACTGCTGCTGAAGCCCGAGATGAAGATGAAGTTATCACGGGTACGTATCTTGTCAATAATTTCTATGCAGCTATTTTATTCGATACTGGTGCCGACAGAAGTTACGTGTCTAGTGATTTTTGTACCCTATTTGCTGAAAAGCCTCAACCATTAGAAACTAAAAGATTAGTAGAAGTAGCCAATGGAAAGGTCATGCAAGTCGATAAAATCTATAAAAACTGCAACCTAATCTTAGCTGATAAAGAATTTAAGATAGACCTTTTGCCGGTCGAGCTCGGAAGTTTTGACGTCGTAGTTGGAATGGACTGGTTACGTCCATTGAGAGCTGCCATCATGTGTTACGATAAAACCATTCATGTTCCATTGGGAAATGGAGAGACTCTTATCATCCAAGGTGAAAAGAGTGGTTCCAATCTCAATATTATCTCCTGTATTAAAACCCGCAAACACCTTATGAAAGGTTATCCAGCTATTCTAGCCCACGTTAAGATGATCGAATCGAAAGAGAAGTGTATTTAAGATGTACCAGTGGTTAAAGACTTTCCCGATGTGTTTCCCGAAGATCTTCCTGGTCTTCCACCTCCTCGACAAGTTGAATTTCAAATTGATTTAGCTCCCGGTGCTGCTCCTATTGCTAAAGCACCATACCGTTTAGCACCTTCCGAAATGAAGGAACTTTCCAACCAGCTCCAAGAACTATTGGATAAAGGTTTCATTCGTCCAACAAGCTCGTCCCCATGGGGAGCTCCTATTCTATTTGTTAAAAAGAAGGATGGTACGTTAAGGATGTGCATTGATTACCGCGAACTTAACAAGCTTACTATCAAGAACCGTTATCCGTTGCCACGTATTGATGATCTATTCGACCAACTTCAAGGGTCAATTGTTTATTCAAAGATTGATTTGAGGTCCGGATATCACCAACTTAGAGTCAAGGAATCTGATATTCCTAAGACTGCTTTTCGCACTCGTTATGGGCACTATGAATTCTGTGTCATGCCTTTTGGTTTGACCAATGCTCCTTCCATTTTCATGGATCTCATGAACCGTGTCTGCAAACCTTATCTCGATAAATTCGTCATTGTTTTCATTGATGACATTTTGATATACTCCAAGAGTGAGAAGGAACATGAGCAACATCTGCGCGTGATTCTTGAACTCTTACGAAAGGAACAACTCTACGCTAAGTTTTCTAAGTGCGAGTTTTGGCTCAAAACCGTACAATTTCTCGGACACGTTGTTGATAGTAATGGAATACATGTCGATCCAGCTAAGATTACCGCTATCCAGAACTGGGAGATACCAAAGACTGCGAAGCATATTCGTCAATTTTTGGGACTTGCCGATTATTATCGGAGATTCATAAAGGATTTTTCCCTTCTTGCCAAACCTCTTACGAAGCTAACTCAAAAAGGGAAGAAGTTTGAGTGGTCCGAAGAACAGGAATCTGCTTTCAAGATTCTGAAAGAGAAGTTGACCACAGCCCCGATTCTATCTTTACCTGAAGGTACTGACGATTTTGTTGTTTACTGCGATGCCTCAAAGCAAGGCTTTGGTTGTGTTTTAATGCAACGTGAAAAGGTTATTGCCTACGCATCTAGACAGTTGAAGAAACACGAGGAGAACTATACCACACACGACCTTGAGTTAGGTGCCGTGGTATTTGCATTAAAGATATGGAGACATTATCTATATGGTACCCAGTTTACGGTGTACACTGACCATAAAAGTCTTCGACACATCTTTGATTAAAAACAGCTGAATATGAGGCAAAGCCGATGGCTCGAGTTATTGAACGATTATGACTGTAAGATGGAATATCATCCTGGCAAGGCAAACGTAGTTGCCGATGCCCTCAGTCGAAAAGACGATGTTAAACGTGTTCATGTCTTAAACCTGAAAATCAAATCAAATCTTATATCACGAATCTGCGAAGCTCAACTGGAAGCTATTAAACCAACACTTATCGAAGGTGAAGGACCTATCGGTTTCGAGAACCAACTCCAAGTGAAAGCTAATGGTACACGGTACTTTGGCAACAGAATTTGGGTTCCTCGCTTCGATAATCTCCGTGAACTAGTCTTGGATGAAGCGCATAAGACTAGGTATTCTATTCATCCGGGTTCCAGTAAGATGTACCACGATGTGAAGGAATTCTACTGGTGGCCTAATATGAAAGCCGACATTACTACTTATGTTAGTAAGTGTCTCACTTGTTTGAAAGTCAAGGCTGAACATCAAAAGCCTTCTGGTCTGTTGACACAACCCGATATTCCGAAGTGGAAGTGGGAATGTATCGCTATGGACTTTATTACTAAATTGCCCAAGACTTCTAGTGGCAATGATACTATATGGGTCATAGTAGATCGTCTAACTAAATCTGCTCATTTCTTACCGATCAAGGAGACCGACAAGATGGAGAGATTGTCACAACTGTATATCAAAGAAATTGTCTCTCGTCATGGTGTTCCTATATCAAAGACATGAGTACTGCTTATCATCCGCAAACCGATGGTCAAAGTGAACGAACCATTCAAACATTGGAAGATATGCTTCGCGCTTGTGTTATCGACTTCAGCAAAGGCTGGGATAGACATTTGCCTTTGGTTGAATTCTCTTACAATAATAGTTACCACTCAAGTATTAAGGCTGCACCTTTTGAGGCCTTATACGGACGAAAATGTAGATCCCCACTGTGCTGGGATGAATTAGAGGACAGACAGTTAACTGGTCCTGAAATCATACACGAGACAACCGAAAAGATAGTTCAGATTAAGAAACGAATAGAAACTGCCCGCAGCTGACAGAAGAGCTATGCTAATAAAGGTCGGAAAGATTTGGAATTCCAAGTTGGTGACAAAGTCATGTTGAAAGTATCCCCTTGGAAAGGCGTCGTTCGTTTTGGTAAACGAAGCAAACTAAGTCCGCGTTTTGTTGGACCCTTCAAGATTACTGAAAGGATCGGACCCGTGGCTTATCGATTAGAATTACCTGCTGAACTTAGCAGCGTACACGACGTATTTCATGTCTCGAATCTTAAAAAGTGTCTCGCTGATGACACTCTCGTTATTCCTTTAGATGACATTCGCATTGATGATAAAATGCACTTCATAGAGGAACCCGTAGAAGTCATGGACCGATCTGCTAAACGCTTAAAACAAAGCACCATACCTATTGTTAAGATCCGTTGGAATTCACGACGTGGCCCCGAGTATACCTGGGAACGTGAAGACCAAATGAAACAGAAATATCCCCATCTCTTCTCAACCGCTGATGCATCCGAGAAGTCTACCTAAAACTTTGGGACGAAGTTTTTATTAACGGGGAGGTACTGTAACAACCCTCACTTTTCGACTTCTAAATTACTGAATTAACCCTAGGGTTATATGTCTGACTATATGTATTAAGGGTTGTTATATACAATTAAATATTGACCTAATAGTAATTTTTAGTCAACAATGTACGCTTAAATAAATAATATATTATTAATTTATATAATTTGACATAATTTAACTAAGTATATAAACTTTGTATCACTTTTATTATTTAGTTAATATATTATATATTTAACTATATAATAAATCCAATTATATATAAATGTAATAATATTTACAAACTTACTAAAACTAAAGTTTAATAATTAAAATCATAATTATTATTAAAAATACAAAATACCGAATTATTTATTATTTTTATGCAAAATTTATATTTATTGATTAAATAAATAAAATAAAATAAAATAAAATAAAATATTATTGACAAATATTCTTGGAAAATCATTAAATCAATTTGTTTATTTATATAAAAAAATCCTTAAAATAAATAAATAAATAAATAAATAAATAAATAAATAAATAAATAAATTACTTTTTAATTAAAAATTGTAATGGAAAAACTACTTTTATTATTTTATTTTGTGCTTTATCCCATGACCTAACATTTAATACTTTTTAATTTTAAAATTCCATTAAGAATTAAAATATTTCTTTCTCTTTTAATTATTTTATTCTTTTTACCTAATTTTTTCAAGTATAAATACCCCTCATTTCTCATTCAAACTCACACCAAAATTTCTCTCATTCTCTCTTTGAAGAATTACTACTAGTAAGTATTCTTTTCTTACTTTTTTTTTTACTTTTTACTTTTTACTTTTTACTTCGATTATTATTTTTACCGAAACATGTAAATAATGTTATAAATTATATGCAATTAAAAATAAAATAAATAACATGTATACACTATTACTATTACTATTACTATTACTAGCACCTATAACCTACTACTTATATTGTAACATAAAAACATTTTGGGATATGTATTAGAGATGTATAGATCTTCGAACTTTCTTGACGAATGGTTTCTATGAGATTCTAGGCAGAGGGTTTGGATTTCCGATTTAAAGGGTCCTATGGCTTAAGCCCCTAGATCTAAATTAGCCATTCGAAGGGAAATGGGTGATTGGAAGCTTATCTAATACGGCAAGTATCCTAAAATGGAAAACACTAATAAAAGTAGAAACTCTCTAGTCATAGAAACTTAGTAAAATAAGAAACTTTATAAAAATAGAAACTTTATAAAAATAGTAACTTACTAGGAATAGAAACTTAGTAAAACAAACTATACTTAAACACATACTTAAACTTAAACATGGGCAAAACACTTAACTACTCTTAAATGTCAATAGGTTGACATTCCTGCTCACTCGTTCAACTCTTTATTCCGAGGAATAACTCTCTCTCTACTTACTAAGGTGAATTCATAGCCCCTCTTTATTGCTAGCAAACTTACTTTTACTTGAGGTGAGACACATGCTGTTTTTACTTTTTACACTTTAGACACAAGTACCAAACTGTTAAACTATGTTATACCCGGCTATGTCCGACTAAGTCCCTACAGTGATGTTTTTAGGTGCTGCGGCATGCTTAGTTATTGGGGGTAGGCCTATCGGGAGTAACGTCCCCGATACATTTGATGTTATCTTTGTATTGCTTGATAATGAAATTAAACCGACAAGTAGAACTAACTTGTCATGGGGCAAACTTGAACGTTTAGTCTAAATATCACGCACTGGCATAACTTTTTGATCCTGCGGGAGATTAACTTTACAAACTAAATATTGTGGTCTAAAACAACGACAAACTTTTTGTTAAACCTATGAACTTCACTCAACCTTTTTGGTTGACACTTTAGCATGTTTTGTCTCAGGTGCTGTTTGATTCAAGCTCTTATACTTACCGTTTATACATCGAGAAAGTTTAAGATCTATACAAGTCTAATATACCGATCCAATATGTTTTTAGGTGTGTATAGGAATACAACACTTTAGTTATTTTACTTATAAGTGTTTCAATATATATAAATATTATATATATGTAAGGATACATATATATATTTATTTTAAATTTTGTTTTAGATCAATAATAGCATCAATTAATTATCTAATAATATTAACAAGTGTAATATTGATTTAATATCAGTAGGTAATATGTATAAAACATAATAAAATTTTTATACACATTAATATTAAGTTTTGTGTATTAAATAACACTTTTTATTATTGTTTTAATAGCTAAAATGTAAATAAATAGGTAAACAAATTAAACATCACATTTTATATTTTTCTTATGTTCTACTGATCAAAATAAGCTTAAGAAAAATTTATAGATTTTTGTTATGGTGTTTAAGTATTTATTTTCCATTTTCCTTTCGGTTTGTAATAATACAAAGTTTATAAAGAATTAATTATTAAATGAACCAAATTAATTCAACCAATATTTTTTTTTCTATGCTTATAATGTTACAACAAAGTCAGAAAAATTATTTATACATTTATATAAATAGTTTAACTATTTAATCATACTATTGTGTAGTTTTTAGTTTTAATAAAAAATTAAATAGAAATACATAACCATTAATTCTACAAATATTTTTATAACTTTATTAATAGTTATTAAGTAGTTTTTAATAGTTATCATGGTTAAAAACCTGCTGTAACATGTCATTTCATTTTATTATAAAAAACAGTTTAATCGGGTACTGTAGCGTTTTCAGAAGAAAATTCAAATTAAATATTAAACATGCGAATTTAATTATAAAAAAAATTTATAATTACCCTTACATATGATATAGAAAGCGACTAAAATAAAATTTTACAGAAAAATTCGTTTACTATTTAATAAAAATCATTTATGTATTTCGGTTTATAAAAAAAATCAGTTTTTGATTTTTAATAAATACTATTCCGACTTTATAATTCATGAAACTAATTTTTATAGACATTAGGATACTTAACACTAATTATCATGTATTTACATTTTTTATTAAAATTAATTTCGCTTTAATAAACTTGACTCAAAGATTCTAATCAAGGTCTCTTTCCTAATGATAGGATGTCAAGCTCAAGCGTTAACAAGCCCAACAAAGCAACTCACAACCCTACCACCGAAGTAGGTGTTGGACACTCTTCAACTTCGAGACCAGTTCGAAGTCCTCTTTATAGTCCTGCTTCACCACCGCTGAATTATAGCCCGAATACTATTTTAGATTCACATGGGTCTCCTCAATACTACCCAACTCCGAGAACCCAAGATAAGGGAAAACGGCATGAAGAAGTTGGTCCATCAAGGAAGAGAGCCCGATCTCCTTTTTATGATGGTCCTAAGTATGAAATCATGAGATTACGAAACGATACCGAGAGAAACATTGGAGGTCTACTTCGCCACATGGAAAGAGTGGATCGTCGAATGAAGAAACTTATGAAAGAAAACATCGAGCTAAGAAAGGAGTTGCTGATGCTAAAGTGCGAGGAAGAACGCAACACTCGCTGGGGAAAGCAATCACTTGCTTACCTCAAGGAGGATGTTGATGTCCGAATGAAAATGGAGAAAGGTCGAGTCGACGAACAACTTGCCATAAGAGAGTACAACACTAATGCCGTAAACAGTCGTGTTACCAACCTTTATGACAACTTCGAGTATCTCTATGAGAAACAAAAGATGAAAAATGAGAAAGTTGAGGAGTTTATGAAGAAGGCTGGAGACGAAATATGAAGACTACTTCAATCTTAATATTTCCTAGTTATTTTTCCTATTTTCCATCTATGTAAAGGTTGTGCCTTAAACAATTTCTATTTCCGAATCGTGTAATAAAGGCTTATTTAATGCCTCGTTCTAATAATATAAAGTGTTTTATTAATATCATGCGATATCAATACTTTAGTTTATTCATACTTGTGATTACTCAAACTTATAACTTGTTAAACTTATCAAACATATGTTCACTTTTATGTAGTGACATCATGGTTCGTTCAGCTGCACCTACCGTTAACAACGTTGTGTTAACTACTGAGCAATTCCAACAGTTACTCGCTGCTGCCCAAGGCAACGCCCAAGCTAATCATGCTAATACTCAACCAAAACCTTGTTCCTACAAGGACTTTACAAACTGTCACCCTCCCGCTTTTAAGGGAAACGAAGAAGCTGTCGAACTAGTTCGTTGGTTCGAAAAGATGGAATCTATTTTCCGTATTTGCAACTGTGGTGATGATGATCGAGTAAAGTATGCCACTAGCTCGTTGGGTGGTAATGCATTAACTTGGTGGACTGCTTATGCCAAGTCCGTAGGAATTGATAATGCTAATGCAATTCCATGGGACGAACTCAAAAGTATGATGGTCAACAAATTCTGCCCAAGGAGTCAAGTTCAGAAGCTTGAAGCTGAGTTCTGGGAACTCAGGGTCAAGGGTACTGACATTGAGAATTATACCAATCGTTATCTGGAGCTTTCTACTCTATGTCCTGAAATGTTTCCTACTGAAGCTAGAAGAATTGAGCGGTATATTGAAGGTCTTCCCGAGGATGTTCAAGGGAATGTTATTGCTGCTGAGAAGGTTACTTTGGATGCTGTGATTCTCATGGCACAAAATCTCATGTTGGCCAAGAGAAGAAGGGCGTCGGCCAATAAGCAAGTTGAAACCAAGGGTAATGATGGTAAGAGGAAGTTTGAGCCGTCTCAAGGTTCAACTCAGAATGTTAGTAAAAAGCTTATGGATAGTATAAGGACGAATTATAGGGGCACTTATCCTTTTTGTGTTCGTTGTGAAAGGCATCACCCGGGGCAGTGCACTGCCACTTGTTCGTTGTGTAAGAAAGTGGGACACGTAGCTAAGACGTGTAGGACTCCTCCAAAGAATAAATCTATTGTTCCTGCCAAAGCTCCTCCTACTTGTTATACTTGTGGGGAAAAAGGGACACATTAGTCCAAATTGCCCTAAGAAGAGAGATAATCCTGCTACTGGAGCCAATACTACTGCTGCAAAGGGTCGTGCATTTGTTATTACTGCTGCTGAAGCCCGAGATGAAGATGAGGTCATCACGGGTACGTATCTCGTCAATAATTGCTACGCAACTATTTTATTCGATACTGGTGCCGACCGAAGTTACGTATCTAATGAATTTTGTACCCTATTTACTGAAAAGCCTCAACCCTTAGAAACTAAACGATTAGTAGAAGTAGCCAATGAAAAGATCATGAAAGTTGATAAAATTTATAAAAACTGCAACCTAATCTTAGCCAGCAAAGAATTTAAGATAGACCTTTTGCCGGTCGAGCTAGGAAGTTTCGATGTCGTAGTTGGAATGGATTGGTTACGTCCATTAAGAGCTGCGATCATGTGTTACGATAAAACCGTTCATGTTCCATTAGGAAATGGAGAGACTCTTATTATCCAAGGTGAAAAGAGTGGTTCCAATCTCAATATTATCTCCTGTATTAAAACCCGCAAATACCTTATGAAAGGTTATCCAGCTATTCTAGCCCACGTTAATCTGATTGAATCGAAAGAGAAGCGAATTAAAGATGTACCAGTAGTTAAAGACTTTCCCGATGTGTTTCCCGAAGATCTTCCGGGTATTCCACCTCCTCGACAAGTTGAATTCCAAATTGATTTAACTCCTGGTGCTGCTCCTGTTGCTAAAGCACCATACCGTTTAGCACCTTCCGAAATGAAGGAATTATCCAACCAACTCCAAGAACTATTGGATAAAGGTTTCATTCGTCCAAGCTCGTCCCCTTGGGGAGCTCCTATTCTGTTTGTTAAAAAGAAGGATGGTACATTAAGGATGTGCATTGATTACCGCGAACTTAACAAGCTTACTATCAAGAACCGTTATCCGTTGCCACGTATTGATGATCTATTTGACCAACTTCAAGGGTCAAGTGTTTATTCAAAGATTGATTTAAGATCCGGTTATCACCAACTCAAGGTCAAGGAATCCGATATTCCTAAGACTGCTTTTCGCACTCGTTATGGGCACTATGAATTCTGTGTCATGCCTTTTGGTTTAACTAATGCTCCTGCCGTGTTCATGGACCTCATGAATCGTGTTTGTAAACCGTATCTTGACAAATTTGTCATCGTATTCATTGACGACATCTTGATCTATTCGAAGAATGAGAAAGAGCATGAGCAACATTTGCGCATGATTCTTGAACTCTTACGAAAGGAACAACTTTATGCTAAATTTTCTAAGTGCGAGTTTTGGCTCAAAACCGTACAATTTCTCGGACATGTTGTTGATAGAAACGGAATACATGTCGATCCAGCTAAGATTACTGCTATTCAGAACTGGGAGATACCAAAGACTGCAAAGCATATTCGTCAATTTTTGGGACTTGCCGGTTACTATCGAAGGTTTATAAAAGATTTTTCTCTCATTGCCAAACCTCTTACAAAGCTGACTCAAAAAGGGAAGAAATTTGAGTGGTCCGAAGAACAGGAATCTGCTTTCAAGATTCTGAAGGAGAAGTTGACCACAGCCCCGATTCTTTCTTTACCTGAAGGTACCGACGACTTTGTTGTTTACTGCGATGCCTCAAAGCATGGCTTTGGTTGTGTTTTAATGCAACGAGAGAAGGTTATCGCCTATGCATCTAGACAGTTGAAGAAACATGAAGTAAACTATACCACACATGACCTAGAGTTAGGTGCCGTGGTATTTGCATTAAAGATATGGAGACATTATCTCTATGGTAATCACTTTACGGTGTACACTGACCATAAAAGTCTTCGACACATCTTTGATCAAAAACAGCTGAATATGAGGCAAAGTCGATGGCTCGAGACATTGAACGATTATTATTGTGAGCTGAAATATCATCCTGGCAAGGCGAATGTAGTTGCCGATGCCCTTAGTCGAAAAGACGATATTAAACGTGTTCGTGCTTTAAACCTAAAAATCAAATCGAATCTTATTTCACGAATCTGTGAAGCTCAATTGGAAGCTATTAGACCGACACTTATCGAAGGTGAAGGACCTATTGGTTTTGAGAACCAACTTCAAGTGAAAGCTAATGGTACACGGTACTTTGGCAATAGAATCTGGGTTCCTCGTTTTGGTAATCTTCGCGAACTAGTCTTGGATGAAGCACATAAGACTAGATATTCTATCCATCCCGGTTCCAGTAAGATGTATCACGATGTGAAGGAATTCTACTCGTGGCCTAACATGAAAGCCGATATTGCTACTTATGTTAGTAAGTGTCTCACTTGTTTGAAAGTCAAGGCCGAACATCAAAAGCCTTCTGGTCTGTTGACACAACCCGACATTCCGCAGTGGAAGTGGGAAGGTATCACTATGGACTTCGTTACTAAGTTACCTAAGACTTCGAACGGTAACGATACTATTTGGGTCGTAGTTGATCGTCTTACTAAATCTGCACATTTCATACCGATCAAGGAAACCGACAAGATGGAGAGATTAGCACAGCTTTATATTAAAGAAATCGTCTCACGTCATGGTGTTCCTATCTCGATCATTTCTGATCGCGATAGTCGATTTGTTTCTAGATTTTGGAAAACTTTACAATCTGCTCTTGGAACTCAACTCGACATGAGTACAGCTTAACATCCGCAAACCGATGGTCAAAGTGAACGAACCATTCAAACTATAGAGGATATGCTACGTGCTTGTGCAATCGATTTCGGCAAAGGATGGGATAGACATCTACCTTTGGTTGAATTTTCTTATAATAACAGTTATCACTCCAGCATTAAGGCTGCACCTTTTGAAGCTTTATATGGACGGAAGTGTAGATCCCCTTTGTGTTGGGATGAACTTGAGGACAGACATTTAACTGGTCCTGAAATTATTCACGAAACTACCGAAAAGATCGTTCAAATCAAGCAACGTTTAGAAACTGCCCGTAGCCGACAGAAAAGCTATGCCAATAAGAAACGAAAAGACATCGAATACCAAGTTGGAGATAAAGTCATGTTGAAAGTATCCCCTTGGAAAGGTGTTGTCCGCTTCGGTAAGCGAAGTAAACTCAGTCCACGATATGTTGGACCATTCACAATCACTGAAAGAGTCGGTCCCGTGGCATACCGATTAGAACTGCCAACCGAACTTAGTCAAGTACATGATGTGTTTCATGTCTCAAATCTTAAACGGTGTCTTGCCGATGACACACTCGTTATTCCTCTGGATGATGTCCGCATTGATGAGCAAATGCACTTCGTTGAAGAACCTATAGAAATCATGGAAGGAGAGGTCAAACAAACGCGTAAAAGCAATATACCTATCGTTAAAGTCCGGTGGAATTCGCGTAGAGGCCCCGAATATACCTGGGAACGCAAAGACCATATGAAACGGAAATATCCCCATCTCTTCTCAACTGCTGATGCAAACGAGAAAACTACCTAAAAACTTCGGGACGAAGTTTTCAATAACGGGGAGGTACTATAACGACCCTCATTTTTCCATTCTATATTTTTTCAATATTAAATGCCCAAACAATATAATTAAAACTTAATGATCAAACTTTAATCAACAATTGTTAAGTGTTAAGAGTTAGAAAACATATTAATTAACTTTGTGCAATAATTGACAAGTTAATAAAAGATGAAAATAATAAACTGTTAGTCGACACTCGCTACTAATTAAAATTTATGCATTTATGTAATATTATAACTAATAACCTGTAAGTAATAAATAAAAAGTGACATTTATATAAATAATAAAACAATTGGGAACTAAATATATACAAGTCATGAATTAGTAAAAAGAAAATAATACTTATCAATGTAGTAAATGTAAAAATAATAATAGTAATAATAATGAGACTAAAGAATCTTAAACCATTACATCCTTATGTTGACTAAAAATAAGGTATAAACTAGTACCACCTATTGTTGACTAAAAAAAAAATTATAAAACTCATTTTATCAACTTTATTTTCACTATAAATAGCACCCATTTGTTTCATTTCAACTCACACCTCAAAACACACTCTCAACTTGAAAGAAACTCTCCCAAGTCTCAGCAACTATTTTTTTGTAAGTCCCCTAATTAATTTATATAGTTTTTATTAAGTTTTTATATAGTTTTATGCTAGTTTTTATGTTAAAAACTAATTAAATACGAAATTAATTTTAATAAAAAATGTAAATACATGATAATTAGTGTTAAGTATCCTAATGTCTATAAAAATTAGTTTCATGAATTATAAAGTCGGAATAGTATTTATTAAAAATCAAAAACTGATTTTTTTTATAAACCGAAATACATAAATGATTTTTATTAAATAGTAAACGAATTTTTTTGTAAAATTTTATTTTAGTCGCTTGCTATATCATATGTAAGGGTAATTATAAATTTTTTTTATAATTAAATTCGCATGTTTAATATTTAATTTGAATTTTCTTCTGAAAACGCTACAGTACCCGATTAAACTGTTTTTTATAATAAAATGAAATTACATGTTACAGCAGGTTTTTAACCATGATAACTATTAAAAACTACTTAATAACTATTAATAAAGTTATAAAAATATTTGTAGAATTAATGGTTATGTATTTCTATTTAATTTTTTATTAAAACTAAAAACTACACAATAGTATGATTAAATAGTTAAACTATTTATATAAATGTATAAATAATTTTTCTGACTTTGTTGTAACATTATAAGCATAGAAAAAAAATATTGGTTGAATTAATTTGGTTCATTTAATAATTAATTCTTTATAAACTTTGTATTATTACAAACCGAAAGGAAAATGGAAAATAAATACTTAAACACCATAACAAAAATCTATAAATTTTTCTTAAGCTTATTTTGATCAGTAGAACATAAGAAAAATATAAAATGTGATGTTTAATTTGTTTACCTATTTATTTACATTTTAGCTATTAAAACAATAATAAAAAGTGTTATTTAATACACAAAACTTAATATTAATGTGTATAAAAATTTTATTATGTTTTATACATATTACCTACTGATATTAAATCAATATTACACTTGTTAATATTATTAGATAATTAATTGATGCTATTATTGATCTAAAACAAAATTTAAAATAAATATATATATGTATCCTTACATATATATAATATTTATATATATTGAAACACTTATAAGTAAAATAACTAAAGTGTTATATTCCTATACACACCTAAAAACATATTGGATCGGTATATTAGACTTGTATAGATCTTAAACTTTCTCGATGTGGATGGAAGCTCGAAAGTCTTAGGTGGAGGGTCTGGATTGACCAATTTAACGGATCCTAGTGCTCAGAAACCTAATGACCTGAAAAGTCCATTTTAAATTGAAAGTGGGTAGATTGGAAGCTTGTCTAATATGCAAAAGCCTTTCCAAAACGATAAACAATCTTTAAACTTACTACACACGAAAATACTTAAACTTATCTTCATACGGGCAAAACATCTAAACTATTCTCAACTTATTCTTAGGTTGACTTATCTTGTGCTTCGATCATCCATACATTCTCTTTAAGGACTACCTTACTTCATCGAATTACTAAGGTGATTTTTATAGCCCCACTTTACTTGAGCTCAATTTACTTTTTATACTTATTGGGGTGAGACACATGCTGCTTTTACTATTTACAATTTAGACACAAGTACCAACTAAAACTATGCTATACCCGGCTATGTCCGACTAAGTCCCTACAGTGATATTTTTAGGTGCTGCGGCATGCTTAGTTATTGGGGGTAGGCCTATCGGGAGTAACGTCCCCGATACATTTGATGTTATCTTTGTATTGCTTGATAATGAAATTAAACTGACAAGTAGAACTAACTTGTCATGGGGCAAACTTGAACGTTTAGTCTAAATATCACGCACTGGCATAACTTTTTGATCCTGCGGGAGATCAACCTTACAAATTAAATCTTGTGGTCTAAAACAAACGGTCAAACTTATTTGTTAAACCTATGAACTTCACTCAACCTTTTGGTTGACACTTTAGCATGTTTTGTCTCAGGTGCTGTTTGATTCAAGCTCTTATACTTACTGCTTATGTGATGCTACTTGGACATAGGATCAAGAGATATCGCATTTATTACTTCTGCATGTGAACATTTCCATTATTGTTATTCCTATCATTGTAACTACGTTTCATTTTCCGCTGCGTGCTCAATAAAGTTTGTTTTATCATTTAGTATTGTTCTCGTATATTATAATATGTTGGTTGATTTGATATTAAGTCACATTTCACCCAGGCCCTAACTGGGGGTGTGACAGATATTGGGAGGACGTTACAGTACTACCCGAATTTAAACTTATAAAACGCTAATATGAAGAAAAAGATTTTATAAATGAGTTCATATTATGCTACGAAATACTATTAACTACTCTTAATATTCTGTATGATTTACTTGTTCCATTTGACTATTTTGAAGGAAATGGCACCGACTACTCGACACACCGTGAATATGAATGAAGAGGAATTCCGTACTTTTCTAGCTTCAAACATAGCCGCAGTACAGGCTGCGCTACATACCAACAATAACCTTGGATCTAGCAGTACAGGAAATCGTGTAGGATGCACCTACAAAGAATTCACTGCCTGCAAACCTTTGGAATTTGATGGAACCGAAGGACCGATCGGATTGAAACGGTGGACCGAGAAGGTCGAATCGGTGTTTGCCATAAGTAAGTGTATTGAAGAGGACAAAGTGAAGTACGCTACGCATACCTTCACATGTTCTGCGTTAACATGGTGGAATACCTATCTAGAGCAAGTGGGACAAGACGATGCGTACGCACTACCGTGGTCAGCATTCAAGCACTTGATGAACGAGAAGTACCGTCCCAGAACCGAGGTCAATAAGCTCAAGACAGAACTTAGAGGGTTACGAACCCAAGGATTTGATATTACCACGTACGAAAGACGATTCACAGAATTGTGCCTATTGTGTCCGGGAGCATTCGAAGATGAGGAAGAGAAGATCGACGCGTTTGTGAAAGGATTACCGGAAAGAATCCAAGAAGATATAAGTTCACACGAGCCCGCCTCCATACAACAGGCATGTAGAATGGCTCACAAACTAGTGAACCAGATTGAAGAAAGAATTAAAGAACAAACTGCTGAAGAGGCCAATGTGAAGCAAGTCAAAAGAAAGTGGGAGGAAAACGGTGATAAGAATCACCAATACAACAACAACAGCAATTACAACAATAATCGCAACAATTATCCCAACAATCGCAACATCAATCGCAACTACAACAAACAGCCCAACAACAACAACAACAACAACAACAACAACAACAGCAACTACAACAATCATCCCAACAACAATAATAACCGCAACAACAACAACAACCAGAAGCAGCTATGCCAAAGGTGTGAAAAGTATCACTTGGGGTTCTGCACCAAATTTTGCAACAAGTGTAAAAGAAATGGTCATAGCGCGGCGAAGTGTGAGGTCTACGGACCAGGGGTTAATAGAACGAAAGGAACAAATGGTGTCGGAACGAGTAATGGCGGAGCAAGTAGTGTCGGAGCAAGTTATGCCAATGTAGTTTGTTATAAATGTGGAAAACCGGGCCACATTATTAGAAATTGCCCGAACCAGGAGAACACGAATGGACAAGGCCGCGGAAGAGTTTTCAATATTAATGCGGCAGAGGCACAGGAAGAGCCGGAGCTTGTTACGGGTACGTTTCTTATTGACAATAAATCTGCTTACGTTTTATTTGATTCGGGTGCAGATAGAAGCTATATGAGTAGAGATTTTTGTGCTAAATTAAGTTGTCCATTGACGCCTTTGGATAGTAAATTTTTACTCGAATTAGCAAATGGTAAATTAATTTCAGCAGATAATATATGTCGGAATCGAGAAATTAAACTGGTTAGCGAAACATTTAAGATTGACTTGATACCAGTAGAGTTAGAGAGTTTTGATGTGATAATCGGTATGGACTGGTTGAAAGAAGTGAAAGAAGAGATCATTTGTTACAAAAATGCAATTCGCATTATACGAGAAAAAGGAAAACCCTTAATGGTGTACGGAGAAAAGGGCAACACGAAGCTACATCTTATTAGTAATTTGAAGGCACAAAAACTAATAAGAAAAGGTTGCTATGCTGTTCTAACACACGTCGAGAAAGTACAAACTGAAGAAAAGAGCATCAATGATGTTCCCATTGCAAAAGAATTTCCCGATGTATTTCCGAAAGAATTACCGGGATTACCCCCACATCGATCCGTTGAATTTCAAATAGATCTTGTACCAGGAGCTGCACCAATAGCTCGTGCTCCTTACAGACTCGCACCCAGCGAGATGAAAGAACTGCAAAGCCAATTACAAGAACTTTTAGAGCGTGGTTTCATTCGACCAAGCACATCATCGTGGGGAGCTCCTGTTTTGTTTGTCAAGAAGAAAGATGGTACATTCAGGTTGTGTATCGACTACCGAGAGTTGAATAAACTTACCATCAAGAACCGCTACCCACTACCGAGAATCGATGACTTATTTGATCAACTACAAGGCTCGTCTGTTTATTCAAAGATTGACTTATGTTCTGGGTATCATCAAATGCGGGTGAAAGAAGATGATATTCCAAAGACTGCTTTCATAACACGTTACGGTCATTACGAGTTTATGGTCATGCCGTTTGGTTTAACTAATGCACCAGCTGTGTTCATGGACCTTATGAACCAAGTGTGTGGACCATACCTTGACAAGTTTGTCATTGTTTTCATTGATGACATACTTATTTACTCAAAGAATGACCAAGAACACGGTGAACATTTGAGAAAGGTGTTAGAAGTATTGAGGAAGGAAGAATTGTACGCTAAGTTTTCAAAGTGTGCATTTTTGTTGGAAGAAGTTCAATTCCTCGGTGACATAGTGAACAAAGAAGGTATTAAGGTGGATCCGGCAAAGATAGAAACTGTTGAAAAGTGGGAAACCCCGAAAACTCCGAAACACATACGCCAGTTTTTAGGACTAGCTGGTTACTACAGAAGGTTCATCCAAGACTTTTCCAGAATAGCAAAACCCTTGACTGCATTAACGCATAAAGGGAAGAAATTTGAATGGAATGATGAACAAGAGAAAGCGTTTCAGTTATTGAAGAAAAAGCTAACTACGGCACCTATATTGTCATTGCCTGAAGGGAATGATGATTTTGTGATTTATTGTGACGCATCAAAGCAAGGTCTCGGTTGTGTATTAATGCAACGAACGAAGGTGATTGCTTATGCGTCTAGACAATTGAAGATTCACGAACAAAATTATACGACGCATGATTTGGAATTGGGCGCGGTTGTTTTTGCATTAAAGACTTGGAGGCACTACTTATATGGGGTCAAAAGTATTATATATACCGACCACAAAAGTCTTCAACACATATTTAATCAGAAACAACTGAATATGAGGCAGCGTAGGTGGATTGAATTATTGAATGATTACGACTTTGAGATTCGTTACCACCCGGGGAAGGCAAATGTGGTAGCCGATGCCTTGAGCAGGAAGGACAGAGAACCCATTCGAGTAAAATCTATGAATATAATGATTCATAATAACCTTACTACTCAAATAAAGGAGGCGCAACAAGGAGTTTTAAAAGAGGGAAATTTAAAGGATGAAATACCCAAAGGATCGGAGAAGCATCTTAATATTCGGGAAGACGGAACCCGGTATAGGGCTGAAAGGATTTGGGTACCAAAATTTGGAGATATGAGAGAAATGGTACTTAGAGAAGCTCATAAAACTAGATACTCAATACATCCTGGAACGGGGAAGATGTACAAGGATCTCAAGAAACATTTTTGGTGGCCGGGTATGAAAGCCGATGTTGCTAAATATGTAGGAGAATGTTTGACATGTTCTAAGGTCAAAGCTGAGCATCAGAAACCATCAGGTCTACTTCAACAACCCGAAATCCCGGAATGGAAATGGGAAAACATTACCATGGATTTCATCACTAAATTGCCAAGGACTGCAAGTGGTTTTGATACTATTTGGGTAATAGTTGATCGTCTCACCAAATCAGCACACTTCCTGCCAATAAGAGAAGATGACAAGATGGAGAAGTTAGCACGACTGTATTTAAAGGAAGTCGTCTCCAGACATGGAATACCAATCTCTATTATCTCTGATAGGGATGGCAGATTTATTTCAAGATTCTAGCAGACATTACAGCAAGCATTAGGAACTCGTCTAGACATGAGTACTGCCTATCATCCACAAACTGATGGGCAGAGCGAAAGGACAATACAAACGCTTGAAGACATGCTACGAGCATGTGTTATTGATTTCGGAAACAGTTGGGATCGACATCTACCGTTAGCAGAATTTTCCTACAACAACAGCTACCATTCAAGCATTGAGATGGCGCCGTTTGAAGCACTTTATGGTAGAAAGTGCAGGTCTCCGATTTGTTGGAGTGAAGTGTGGGATAGACAGATTACGGGTCCGGAGATAATACAAGAAAATACCGAGAAGATCATCCAAATTCAACAAAGATTGAAAACCGCCCAGAGTCGACAAAAGAGCTACGCGGACAGTAAAAGAAAAGATATAGAGTTTGAAATTGGAGAAATGGTCATGCTTAAGGTTTCACCTTGGAAAGGCGTTGTTCGATTTGGTAAACGGGGGAAACTAAATCCAAGGTACATTGGACCATTCAAGATTATAGATCGTGTCGGACCAGTAGCTTACCAACTGGAGCTACCTCAACAACTCGCGGCTGTACATAACACTTTCCACGTCTCAAATTTGAAGAAATGTTTTGCTAAAGAAGATCTCACTATTCCGTTGGACGAAATCCAAATCAATGAAAAACTTCAATTCATTGAAGAACCCGTCGAAATAATGGATCGTGAGGTTAAGAGACTTAAACAAAACAAGATACCGATTGTTAAGGTTCGATGGAATGCTCGTAGAGGACCTGAGTTCACCTGGGAGTGTGAAGATCAGATAAAGAAGAAATACCCTGTAACATCCCGCGTTTTTCCGTTAAATTTATTTTAACACCGTCTTTTTTTTAAAATAATATCTTTCGTATTTAAATTCGTCGACTCCGTTGACGAACGTTCATAATATTCTCGTTATTTAATTATAACATCTCTCGTTAACTTGCGTTTTAAAAATATTCGATCGGTTAAATCCCGCACCCGCTTCTAAACTCGAGGGACTAAAATTGACACGGGGCAAACTAGTTGACTAGGTCAACTAGTCCACCCCAATCACCACCATTCAACCATCTCCCTCTCTCTCTCTTTCTCTCTAGCAAGAACACACACACAAACCCCAACTTCATAAAATCATCATCTAAATTCGATCTAGGAGGCTTACAACAAAACAAATTACATTTTCGTGATCCTCTCTTCATTCTCTACGATTTGATACTAACTTCATCGATTTTGGGTAACAATTCTAAAACTCTAGATTTCTCTAAGTTCGTGTTTTTGACTTGAAATGGTGTTAGTTAGTGTCTATGGCTCGTGTATAACATGAATATATGCTTTGTTTGCTCGATTCGTTGTTTTGAGTAACTAGTTTGAACATTTGAAATGGGTGTGCTAAATCCTTGATTTTGGATGAGTTAAAGTTGTTTAATTGTTAGAGTTCATGTTTTAATTGTGTTACTAGTATCATTAGCTACATTTTGATGTGTAGGTTGATTAAGAAAACTTCAAAAAAACCCGATTAAGGATTTTGTGATGTTTGATTAGGGTTGATAGACTTTGAAATGATCTTTTGATGCGTTGAATGCTTGTTAATGTTGTTAGTAAGTGTTTAGATGCAATGTATACTTAATTACCTTCGAAACGGCATATCGTATGTGTAAATTGGATTCCCGAATCATAAAATACGTTTTACGAACTTGAAACTTTGAAAATGGACTTTTATTGATCACTTGATGAGATTTCGGCTATTGTAAATGATGTTTTTGTTTGATGATATGTGGTTAGTTGTATTGCTCGTCAAAATACCTTTCCGAGGATATAAGATACATGTTTTGGTTGTTTGCGGATCATAAATGGTGAATGTTTGATGTTTGGTTCGTGCATACTTTGAAAAACTGACCAGAAATCTCTGCCCAGATGGTGGCGCGGCGCGCCCCATCCCCGCGCGGCGCGCGGATTGGCCTGGCCAGATTCTGCTTTGTTTGGCGCATTTCACGCGAAATGTTTGACTAGCTGTCGACCTCCGATTCACATGAAACTTGTTTTAATATACTTGTATATGAATATTTAGCATAGAAAAATAGTTCGGGACCCGACCCGAACATGTTGACTTTTTCGTTGACTTTGACCAAGTTTGACTTTTAGTCAAACTTAACCAAACTTTTATACAATCATTCTAACATGCTTTTATACTTGTTTCTTGTATGAAACTTGACAACGTGATTCACATGCTATACTTAATCGAGTCGTAACGAGCCATAGGACTAATTGAACACATTTCACCCGACCTTGTGTCGTAACCGGTTAATTGATATAACTTACTTGTTTAGGTCAAGGCTAAGCAACTTTCATGCACACGTTTACTTTGTGAAGTACTTTATACTCGTGCACTCGAGGTGAGATCATAGTCCCACCTTTTCAACAACTTTTATACTTTTAAATCGTGGGCTGAGAAAACATATACTTTGTTACATCTTGTACTACTTACTTTTATGTTTTGAACACAAGTGTGAAAACAAACATTCCACGTGCGAGTTAGAACAAAAATGCCTCAATTCGATTATCATTAGTTACACTTGCAGGGTGTAAGCGAGAACTTATATTGTGTGGCCATACGGGTTTAACAAACCCTCATTCAGACGGTTCGCTACCGTTATGCGGATGAAATATATTTTTGTGTTTTAGTGCGGGTTCTAGCACTGTGTGATGGGGTAACGTTGGTTAAGTTTTTATAATTGAGTGCTCGCGTATAACAACACTTTTGGAATGCAAATGATTTGGATAATCTACGTTATGGACATACAAAATCTTGTGGTTCAAAAACAACGTTTAATACTTACTAAACCTATGATTTCACCAACGTTTTTCGTTGACAGATTTCTATGTTTTTCTCAGGTCTTGCACGATATGTGATACATGCTTCCGCTCACTATTTGATACTTGCATTGGATGTCGAGTATACATGCATTACTTGGAGCGTCTTTTGACTTTACTTTAAACCGTGTCGCCTAGATTTCAAATGTACTTATAACCTTGTAACTTAACTTTTGGTTGAACAATTTTTGTAAACTTTGAAAACAATCTTTATTTTGAAATGAGGGTGACATATTTTGGTCAAACATTGTCATAAAGACTTATGACCAGGTAATGGGACCCACGTAGTCGACGCCGTCACTTGACGATTTGTCGGGGTCGCTACAAGTGGTATCAGAGCCTTGGTTGTAGGGATTTAGAGTTCATTTGTGTCCACCCCGAGTCATAGGGTACATAGGTGAATCTAGACTACAACCGGCATATAGACTGAAGTAGGAATTACTTGACTATTCGTGCATTTATACTCGAACTCTTCTATCATATCTAACTCGTATTCGATCTTGATCTTACGTTGATAAATTTTGTTGACGCGCCACCTTGACCTTATGAAGTAATGTTAAATGCACATGAGAATCAGGGTAATATAATTTCCGGGATTATATTACGGTGATTCATATGGACATTCCGACATTATGACATAAAGAATTTAAGGCGAGTCAAGGAAAATTTTCTCTACATCATCATTCCATATCATGATTAGTATTATTGAGAATACTAATCAATGATATTCTTGTGTCTTGAAGGAACAATGCCTCCCCGTCGCGGGCCACGTAATGAAACTTCCGAACAAGCTTTTCAACGCATGATAGCCGCCGCCATAGGTGCGGCTATGGCTAGTATCTCCTCCGACATCAATAACAACCACAACCACAACGACCATGGAGCCGGTAATTCAAACGAGGGTTGCTCCTACAAAACTTTCATGGGGTGCAAACCTCACACCTTCGATGGGACCGGAGGACCGGTTGTGCTCACCCGATGGTTTGAGCAAACAGAAGCCGTTTTTAGCATAAGCGGTTGTCGGGACCAAGACAAAGTCAAATATTCCACCCACACTTTTGCCGGTATCGCCCTCACATGGTGGAATACGTATGTGCTGTCGGTGGGTATCGATGAAGCCCACACACTCTCATGGGCCGACTTAAAGAAAAAGATGATCACCGAATACTTCCCGCGCGAAGAGACCCGTAAGCTCGAACACGAACTAAGAACTTTAAAAGCGGTCGGGAATGACCTAAAGGCATATAATCAACGATTTTCTGAGCTATCCTTGATGTGCCTAAACCTCGTGACCCCCGAACCTCTAAGGGTTGAACTTTACATGGATGGTCTTCCCAAGAGCATCAAACAAGGAGTAATGTCATCCAAACCCAGTAATCACCAAGAGGCCCTGAATATGGCCCGTCAATTGATCGAGACGGTAGACGAGATTGAAGTGCCGGCACCTAAAGCCGACGATGAGTCGGGTGACAACAAAAGAAAATGGGAAGCCCCCCAATCGAGTAACTACAACAACAACTTTTCCAAGGAACCTCTCACCCCCGTCGGCAAGAAAAGTTATGCCGGGACACGAACTTTTTGCAACAAATGCCACAAGCATCATTTTGGTGAATGTGGCAAGCTAATTTGCCATCGGTGCCAAAGTAGTGGTCATATTGCCAAGTATTGTGGAAGTACCGCCCCCGTCACTCAAAAGGGGCCCGACGCACCAAAGCCGAGTATTTGCTACAAATGTGGCCAATCGGGTCATTTTAGGAATGAATGCCCAAAGAATAAAGCAAAAACCAACGCGCGCCGTTGAACTTACAACATCGACACCTAGGATGCCCGAGACGATGATGGACTAGTCACGGGTATGTTTCTTCACAACAAACCGTATATTTCATACTTATTCGATTCGAGTACCGTTAGACGTTTTATAACCAAAGATTTGACTCGTGCTCTTTATATTCCACCTCTTTCCCCCAGATACTACTTAGACGATTTAAGTGACCGACGGAAAATATTGTGTGCCTATAAATTTTATTGGAGGATATACGTTAAGACTTTTGACTTGACACCTATAGAACTAGGGAGCTCGGAACCTATTCGTTAAAAAAAAAAAAAAAAAAAAAAATGTTTCCCCATCATCTTGTATAGATTATTGTGAACTGAGTAATTTTCGGTTGGAAACCGATACCCTCTCCCTCGCATCCATGACCTCATGATTATTTGCACGAATCCCGTATGTTCCAAATCGACCTCCGTTCCGGTTATCATCAATTGGGGGTTAAGTGAGACGATGTCTCCTAAGCCACTTTCCGAACTCGCAACGTTAGTTGTAAAACTCTCTTAGTACCGTTTGATTTATTTAGGGCTCGCCCGTATCCATAAACCTCTTGAACCGCGTATGCAAATTCATATAGACTAATCTGTTATCGTATTTATAGATGACATCTTAACTTATTTAAGTAAAGAAGGAAAACGAACAACATCACCATCTTACGCTCGAACTTTTGAGAAAAGAGCAACTTTATACCAAATTCTCCGAGTGAGAATTTCTGTTGAACGAAGTCCAATTTTCTAGACCATGATGTTAATGGTCAAGGCATTACAATCAATCTCGAAATCAAGCCACATGTAATCAGGAAACTCTCCCAACTCAGACTTGTATTCGTAAAAATCTTAGATCTCACCGGTTGTTACCGAAGATTCATTTCTGACTTTTCTCGTGTTACACAACTTTAAACCTCTTCATGTCTGAGCCTTGAACGTGATTCTTCACACCAACCTTCCTAGCTAAATTCGTATAGCACTAGATGGAACACAAACATGGAAATATTTCTACTTGAACGCCGAAAGGCATACTCTCTCGACTCAAAAATCAACATAACTAAAATTCGTTATTTTGCACGAAGAATTCAAATACTAAATTGTGGATCCGATCAATATTCTCGTCATCACGTACCACACTACATACCTCTGTTATTTCACCGTTACCGTCTGATATTACTGGAAATTAAGATAACATACAATCCAACGATACTTCACTCTTCTTTGACTTAACGCCCTTGTGTTTCTGATAATCGGTCAACTATTATTCAACCCCGAACTATACAACTACGTGTACTACCTCGTTTCTCTTTCAGACTTCAACTTTTGACAACTAGAGGCACGTTATGGCAACCTCGAGATGTAAACTCATCCTATTCTAAGTCCTCATTTCACTACTATCTTTACCGTTCGCATTTCCGTTTAAAGAAACTCCTTGTAACATTTCTCCATGGATAGAGAAACTCCTCATATTACATAAGTATTCGCCACGAGGGTGAATAGTCCTAACGAACATTTTTCGAACCCTAACTAACTTGTTCAAACGTATCTTAAGAGATTCTATTCCAACACGGTGTATCTTTGTCAATTATTCCGTATCGAAATACTCGTTCCACTTCTAGTTTTACAAGGAACCTTGTGAACCCGCTTAGACATGAGTACCGCGTACCACCCACAAACTGACGAACCGAGCAAACGAACGAATTACGTCTTGGAAAGACATGTCACAAACTCGTATTGTCACCTTTAGTAGATCACTCTTACAACAGTAGTTACCACTCGTGTGTTCACGCGCACTTTCCGAAACCCTATATGACCGCTAATGTCATACCCCTGTTCATTTAACCAAAGCATCAACCACCGAAATCTGAACTCCATCAAGAAACAACAATTGAAATCATTCAAATCCGAGGAGGGCTCGAGACGATCCATAGTCGCCAAAAGAGTTATACCAAACTTAGATGAAAACCTCACAAATCCCAGTGTGTAACCGCGTAATATTGAGAACCCGCACCTTGGAAGGGTGTAATCCGTTTCGGGAATCAGGGAAAGTTAAACCCGCGACATGTTAACCCTTTTGAAACCTTGGGGCGTATTGGAACCGCTCCCTACCGTTTAGAACTTCCGACTCAATTAAGTTTCCGTTTACCCTACATTTCGTGTAACAAACTTAGAAACGTGTCCTGCGGAACAGGAACGTGCAATCCTGCTGGATACATCAACTATCGATGACAAACTTCTCTTCATAGGAAAACCAGTTGAAACCGGGGATCGTAAAAACCGAACCTTAATGCAACGTAAAACCCTGACTATCCAAATTCATGAGAACCCTCAAGAACGTACTTTCACTTATTCATAGCATTGACAACGTAAAGTCTCGAGTAAGAGATATCGACTACTACTTCCAACTAAATTTCGGGACGAAATTTCTTTTGAGGTGTGGATAATGTAACATCCCGCGTTTTTCCGTTAAATTTATTTTAACACCGTCTTTTTTTTAAAATAATATCTTTCGTATTTAAATTCGTCGACTCCGTTGACGAACGTTCATAATATTCTCGTTATTTAATTATAACATCTCTCGTTAACTTGCGTTTTAAAAATATTCGATCGGTTAAATCCCGCACCCGCTTCTAAACTCGAGGGACTAAAATTGACACGGGGCAAACTAGTTGACTAGGTCAACTAGTCCACCCCAATCACCACCATTCAACCATATCCCTCTCTCTCTCTTTCTCTCTAGCAAGAACACACACACAAACCCCAACTTCATAAAATCATCATCTAAATTCGATCTAGGAGGCTTACAACAAAACAAATTACATTTTCGTGATCCTCTCTTCATTCTCTACGATTTGATACTAACTTCATCGATTTTGGGTAACAATTCTAAAACTCTAGATTTCTCTAAATTCGTGTTTTTGACTTGAAATGGTGTTAGTTAGTGTCTATGGCTCGTGTATAACATGAATATATGCTTTGTTTGCTCGATTCGTTGTTTTGAGTAACTAGTTTGAACATTTGAAATGGGTGTGCTAAATCCTTGATTTTGGATGAGTTAAAGTTGTTTAATTGTTAGAGTTCATGTTTTAATTGTGTTACTAGTATCATTAGCTACATTTTGATGTGTAGGTTGATTAAGAAAACTTCAAAAAAACCCGATTAAGGATTTTGTGATGTTTGATTAGGGTTGATAGACTTTGAAATGATCTTTTGATGCGTTGAATGCTTGTTAATGTTGTTAGTAAGTGTTTAGATGCAATGTATACTTAATTACCTTCGAAACGGCATATCGTATGTGTAAATTGGATTCCCGAATCATAAAATACGTTTTACGAACTTGAAACTTTGAAAATGGACTTTTATTGATCACTTGATGAGATTTCGGCTATTGTAAATGATGTTTTTGTTTGATGATATGTGGTTAGTTGTATTGCTCGTCAAAATACCTTTCCGAGGATATAAGATACATGTTTTGGTTGTTTGCGGATCATAAATGGTGAATGTTTGATGTTTGGTTCGTGCATACTTTGAAAAACTGACCAGAAATCTCTGCCCAGATGGTGGCGCGGCGCGCCCCATCCCCGCGCGGCGCGCGGATTGGCCTGGCCAGATTCTGCTTTGTTTGGCGCATTTCACGCGAAATGTTTGACTAGCTGTCGACCTCCGATTCACATGAAACTTGTTTTAATATACTTGTATATGAATATTTAGCATAGAAAAATAGTTCGGGACCCGACCCGAACATGTTGACTTTTTCGTTGACTTTGACCAAGTTTGACTTTTAGTCAAACTTAACCAAACTCTTATACAATCATTCTAACATGCTTTTATACTTGTTTCTTGTATGAAACTTGACAACGTGATTCACATGCTATACTTAATCGAGTCGTAATGAGCCATAGGACTAATTGAACACATTTCACCCGACCTTGTGTCGTAACCGGTTAATTGATATAACTTACTTGTTTAGGTCAAGGCTAAGCAACTTTCATGCACACGTTTACTTTGTGAAGTACTTTATACTCGTGCACTCGAGGTGAGATCATAGTCCCACCTTTTCAACAACTTTTATACTTTTAAATCGTGGGCTGAGAAAACATATACTTTGTTACATCTTGTACTACTTACTTTTATGTTTTGAACACAAGTGTGAAAACAAACATTCCACGTGCGAGTTAGAACAAAAATGCCTCAATTCGATTATCATTAGTTACACTTGCAGGGTGTAAGCGAGAACTTATATTGTGTGGCCATACGGGTTTAACAAACCCTCATTCGGACGGTTCGCTACCGTTATGCGGATGAAATATATTTTTGTGTTTTAGTGCGGGTTCTAGCACTGTGTGATGGGGTAACGTTGGTTAAGTTTTGATAATTGAGTGCTCGCGTATAACAACACTTTTGGAATGCAAATGATTTGGATAATCTACGTTATGGACATACAAAATCTTGTGGTTCAAAAACAACGTTTAATACTTACTAAACCTATGATTTCACCAACGTTTTTCGTTGATAGATTTCTATGTTTTTCTCAGGTCTTGCACGATATGTGATACATGCTTCCGCTCACTATTTGATACTTGCATTGGATGTCGAGTATACATGCATTACTTGGAGCGTCTTTTGACTTTACTTTAAACCGTGTCGCCTAGATTTCAAATGTACTTATAACCTTGTAACTTAACTTTTGGTTGAACAATTTTTGTAAACTTTGAAAACAATCTTTATTTTGAAATGAGGGTGACATATTTTGGTCAAACATTGTCATAAAGACTTATGACCAGGTAATGGGACCCACGTAGTCGACGCCGTCACTTGACGATTTGTCGGGGTCGCTACATACCCGCATCTATTTCCAGAAGATTCGTCAACACCTTCAACAGCTTAAAATTTCGGGACGAAATTTATTTAACGGGTAGGTACTGTAGTGACCCGAACTTTTCCATGTTTATATATATTAATTGAGATTGATATTTACATGATTAAATGTTTCCAACATGTTAAGCAATCAAACTTGTTAAGACTTGATTAATTGAAATATGTTTCATATAGACAATTGACCACCCAAGTTGACCGGTGATTCACGAACGTTAAAACTTGTAAAAATGATATGATGACATATATATGGATATATATATATAGTTAACATGATACTATGATAAGTAAACATATCATTAAGTATATTAACAATGAACTACATATGTAAAAACAAGACTACTAACTTAATGATTTTTAAACGAGACATATATGTAACGATTATCGTTGTAAAGACATTTAATGTATATATATCATATTAAGAGATATTCATACATGATAATATCATGATAATATAATAATTTAAAATCTCATTTGATATTATAAACATTGGGTTAACAACATTTACCAAGATCGTTAACCTAAAGGTTTCAAAACAACACTTACATGTAACGACTAACGATGACTTAACGACTCAGTTAAAATGTATATACATGTAGTGTTTTAATATGTATTTATACACTTTTGAAAGACTTCAATACACTTATCAAAATACTTCTACTTAACAAAAATGCTTACAATTACATCCTCGTTCAGTTTCATCAACAATTCTACTCGTATGCACCCGTATTCGTACTCGTACAATACACAGCTTTTAGATGTATGTACTATTGGTATATACACTCCAATGATCAGCTCTTAGCAGCCCATGTGAGTCACCTAACACATGTGGGAACCATCATTTGGCAACTAGCATGAAATATCTCATAAAATTACAAAAATATGAGTAATCATTCATGACTTATTTACATGAAAACAAAATTACATATCCTTTATAACTAATCCATACACCAACGACCAAAAACACCTACAAACACTTTCATTCTTCAATTTTATTCATCTAATTGATCTCTCTCAAGTTCTATCTTCAAGTTCTAAGTGTTCTTCATATATTCTACAAGTTCTAGTTACATAAAATCAAGAATACTTTCAAGTTTGCTAGCTCACTTCCAATCTTGTAAGGTGATCATCCAACCTCAAGAAATCTTTGTTTCTTACAGTAGGTTATCATTCTAATACAAGGTAATAATCATATTCAAATTTTGGTTCAATTTCTATAACTATAACAATCTTATTTCAAGTGATGATCTTACTTGAACTTGTTTTCGTGTCATGATTCTGCTTCAAGAACTTCGAGCCATCCAAGGATCCGTTGAAGCTAGATCCATTTTTCTATTTTCTAGCAGGTTTATCCAAGGAACTTAAGGTAGTAATGATGTTCATAACATCATTCGATTCATACATATAAAGCTATCTTATTCGAAGGTTTAAACTTGTAATCACTAGAACATAGTTTAGTTAATTCTAAACTTGTTCGCAAACAAAAGTTAATCCTTCTAACTTGACTTTTAAAATCAACTAAACACATGTTCTATATCTATATGATATGCTAACTTAATGATTTAAAACCTGGAAACACGAAAAACACCGTAAAACCGGATTTACGCCGTCGTAGTAACACCGCGGGCTGTTTTGGGTTAGTTAATTAAAAACTATGATAAACTTTGATTTAAAAGTTGTTATTCTGAGAAAATGATTTTTATTATGAACATGAAACTATATCCAAAAATTATGGTTAAACTCAAAGTGGAAGTATGTTTTCTAAAATGGTCATCTAGACGTCGTTCTTTCGACTGAAATGACTACCTTTACAAAAACGACTTGTAACTTATTTTTCCGATTATAAACCTATATTTTTTCTGTTTATATTCATAAAATAGAGTTCAATATTAAACCATAGCAATTTGATTCACTCAAAACGGATTTAAAATGAAGAAGTTATGGGTAAAACAAGATTGGATAATTTTTCTCATTTTAGCTACGTTAAAATTGGTAACAAATCTATTCCAACCATAACTTAATCAACTTGTATTGTATATTATGTAATCTTGAGATACCATAGACACGTATACAATGTTTCGACCTATCATGTCGACACATCTATATATATTTCGGAAAACCATAGACACTCTATATGTGAATGTTGGAGTTAGCTATACAGGGTTGAGGTTGATTCCAAAATATATATAGTTTGAGTTGTGATCAATACTGAGATACGTATACACTGGGTCGTGGATTGATTCAAGATAATATTTATCGATTTATTTCTGTACATCTAACTGTGGACAACTAGTTGTAGGTTACTAACGAGGACAGCTGACTTAATAAACTTAAAACATCAAAATATATTAAAAGTGTTGTAAATATATTTTGAACATACTTTGATATATATGTATATATTGTTATAGGTTCGTGAATCAACCAGTGGCCAAGTCTTACTTCCCGACGAAGTAAAAATCTGTGAAAGTGAGTTATAGTCCCACTTTTAAAATCTAATATTTTTGGGATGAGAATACATGCAGGTTTTATAAATGATTTACAAAATAGACACAAGTACGTGAAACTACATTCTATGGTTGAATTATCGAAATCGAATATGCCCCTTTTTATTAAGTCTGGTAATCTAAGAATTGGGGAACAGACACCCTAATTGACGCGAATCCTAAAGATAGATCTATTGGGCCTAACAAACCCCATCCAAAGTACCGGATGCTTTAGTACTTCGAAATTTATATCATATCCGAAGGGTGTCCCGGAATGATGGGGATATTCTTATATATGCATCTTGTTAATGTCGGTTACCAGGTGTTCACCATATGAATGATTTTTATCTCTATATATGGGATGTGTATTGAAATATGAAATCTTGTGGTCTATTATTATGATTTGATATATATAGGTTAAACCTATAACTCACCAACATTTTTGTTGACGTTTTAAGCATGTTTATTCTCAGGTGATTATTAAGAGCTTCCGCTGTAGCATACTTAAATAAGGACGAGATTTGGAGTCCATGCTTGTATGATATTGTGTAAAAACTGCATTCAAGAAACTTATTTTGTTGTAACATATTTGTATTGTAAACCATTATGTAATAGTCGTGTGTAAACAGGATATTTTAGATTATCATTATTTGATAATCTACGTAAAGTTTTTTAAACCTTTATTGATGAAATAAAGGTTATGGTTTGTTTTAAAATGAATGCAGTCTTTGAAAAACGTCTCATATAGAGGTTAAAACCTCGCAACGAAATCAATTAATATGGAACGTTTTTAATCAATATGAACGGGACATTTCAATTCATACATCCAGAAACAAGTCATGCATTCTGGTTTTACTAGGATTACTTCCCATCCTTGGTCTTGTGAAACATAACCGTTATGGCCGTTGATAAGACAGCGTGTTGTAACGTCGTCAAAGGGACGAGGGTTACGTAATGTCCAACAGTCCCGTAACAATCTAAAAACCTCATTTCTTACCCCAATTACCGACTCCGTCACTTGTGGGAACGTTTTGTTTAATAGTTGTAGCCCGATGTTCTTGTTCTCACTTTGGTGAGAAGCGAACATTACTAATCCGTAAGCATAACATGCTTCTTTATGTTGCATGTTAGCCGCTTTTTCTAAATCACGAAGTCCAATATTCGGATATATTGAGTCAAAATAATTTCTTAACCCATTGCGTAAAATAGCATTTGGGTTCCCCGCAATATATGCGTCAAAGTAAACACATCGTAACTTATGGATTTCCCAATGTGATATCCCCCATCTTTCGAACGAAAGCCTTTTATAAACCAAGGCATTCTTGGAATGTTCTTCGAATGTCTTACAAACTGATCTCGCCTTAAATAGTTGTGCCGAAGAATTTTGACCGACTCTAGACAAGATTTCATCAATCATGTCTCCGGATAGGTCTCTTAAAATATTGGGTTGTCTATCCATTTTGTGTTTTTATACTGTAAAATAGACAAGAGTTAGATTCATAAAAAAAATACTTATTAATACAAGCAATTTTTACATATATCATAAAGCATAAGCACACTATATTACATATATTACACCACACGAATACAACTATCTTATTCCAACTCGCTTGTTTCTTCTTCTTCGGTTTTGGTTCGTTTTGCCAAGTTTCTAGGGATATATGATGTTCCCCTAATACGAGCCGTCGTTTTCCACATTGGTTTAGAAAAACCTGGTGGTTTAGAGGTTCCCGGGTCATTGTTACAACTTAAGGACTTCGGGGGATGACGATACATATAAAGTTCATCGGGGTTGGAATTAGATTTCTCTATTTTTATGCCCTTTCCCTTATTATTTTCTTTTGCCTTTTTAAATTCAGTTGGGGTAATTTCTATAACATCATCGGAATTCTCGTCGGAATCCGATTCATCGGAGAATTGGTAATCCTCCCAATATTTTGCTTCCTTGGCGGAAACACCATTGACCATAATTAACCTTGGTCGGTTGGTTGAGGATTTTCTTTTACTTAACCGTTTTATTATTTCCCCCACCGGTTCTATTTCTTCATCCGGTTCCGATTCTTCTTCCGGTTCCGATTCTTCTTCCGGTTCAGACTCTTCTTCCGGTTCCTCTTCGGGAACTTGTGAATCAGTCCACGAATCATTCCAATTTACATTTGACTCTTCATTATTATTAGGTGAGTCAATGGGACTTGTTCTAGAGGTAGACATCTATCACATAATATCAAACGCGTTAAGAGATTAATATATCACATAATATTCACATGTTAAAAATATATAGTTTCCAACAAAATTTGTTAAGCAATCATTTTTCAAGTAAACACGGTCGAAGTCCAGACTCACTAATGCATCCTAACAAACTCGATAAGACATACTAATGCAAAATTCTGGTTCTCTAAGACCAACGCTCGGATACCAACTGAAATGTCCCGTTCTTATTGATTAAAAACGTTCCATATTAATTGATTTCGTTGCGAGGTTTTGACCTCTATATGAGACGTTTTTCAAAGACTGCATTCATTTTAAAACAAACCATAACCTTTATTTCATCAATAAAGGTTTAAAAAGCTTTACGTAGATTATCAAATAATGATAATCTAAAATATCCTGTTTACACACGACCATTACATAATGGTTTACAATACAAATATGTTACAACAAAATAAGTTTCTTGAATGCAGTTTTTACACAATATCATACAAGCATGGACTCCAAATCTCGTCCTTATTTAAGTATGCGACAGCGGAAGCTCTTAATAATCACCTGAGAATAAACATGCTTAAAACGTCAACAAAAATGTTGGTGAGTTATAGGTTTAACCTATATATATCAAATCATAATAATAGACCACAAGATTTCATATTTCAATACACATCCCATACATAGAGATAAAAATCATTCATATGGTGAACACCCGGTAACCGACATTAACAAGATGCATATATAAGAATATCCCCATCATTCCGGGACACCCTTCGGATATGATATAAATTTCGAAGTACTAAAGCATCCGGTACTTTGGATGGGGTTTGTTAGGCCCAATAGATCTATCTTTAGGATTCGCGTCAATTAGGGTGTCTGTTCCCTAATTCTTAGATTACCAGACTTAATAAAAATAGGCATATTCGATTTCGATAATTCAACCATAGAATGTAGTTTCACGTACTTGTGTCTATTTTGTAAATCATTTATAAAACCTGCATGTATTCTCATCCCAAAAATATTAGATTTTAAAAGTGGGACTATAACTCACTTTCACAGATTTTTACTTCGTCGGGAAGTAAGACTTGGCCACTGGTTGATTCACGAACCTATAACAATATATACATATATATCAAAGTATGTTCAAAATATATTTACAACACTTTTAATATATTTTGATGTTTTAAGTTTATTAAGTCAGCTGTCCACGTTAGTAACCTACAACTAGTTGTCCACAGTTAGATGTACAGAAATAAATCGATAAATATTATCTTGAATCAATCCACGACCCAGTGTATACGTATCTCAGTATTGATCACAACTCAAACTATATATATTTTGGAATCAACCTCAACCCTGTATAGCTAACTCCAACATTCACATATAGAGTGTCTATGGTTGTTCCGAAATATATATAGATGTGTCGACATGATAGGTCGAAACATTGTATACGTGTCTATGGTATCTCAAGATTACATAATATACAATACAAGTTGATTAAGTTATGGTTGGAATAGATTTGTTACCAATTTTCACGTAGCTAAAATGAGAAAAATTATCCAATCTTGTTTTACCCATAACTTCTTCATTTTAAATCCGTTTTGAGTGAATCAAATTGCTATGGTTTCATATTGAACTCTATTTTATGAATCTAAACAGAAAAAGTATAGGTTTATTGTCATAAAAATTAGTTACAAGTCGTTTTTGTAAAGGTAGTCATTTCAGTCGAAAGAACGACGTCTAGATGACCATTTTAGAAAACATACTTCCACTTTGAGTTTAACCATAATTTTTGGATATAGTTTCATGTTCATAATAAAAATCATTTTCTCAGAATAACAACTTTTTAAATCAAAGTTTATCATAGTTTTTAATTAACTAACCCAAAACAGCCCTCGGTGTTACTACGACGGCGTAAATCCGGTTTTACGGTGTTTTTCGTGTTTCCAGGTTTTAAATCATTAAGTTAGCATATCATATAGATATAGAACATGTGTTTAGTTGATTTTAAAAGTCAAGTTAGAAGGATTAACTTTTGTTTGCGAACAAGTTTAGAATTAACTAAACTATGTTCTAGTGATTACAAGTTTAAACCTTCGAATAAGATAGCTTTATATGTATGAATCGAATGATGTTATGAACATCATTACTACCTTAAGTTCCTTGGATAAACCTACTGGAAAAGAGAAAAATGGATCTAGCTTCAACGGATCCTTGGATGGCTCGAAGTTCTTGAAGCAGAATCATGACACGAAAACAAGTTCAAGTAAGATCATCACTTGAAATAAGATTGTTATAGTTATAGAAATTGAACCAAAGTTTGAATATGATTATTACATTGTATTAGAATGATAACCTACTATAAGAAACAAAGATTTCTTGAGGTTGGATGATCACCTTACAAGATTGGAAGTGAGCTAGCAAACTTGAAAGTATTCTTGATTTTATGTAACTAGAACTTGTAGAATATATGAAGAACACTTAGAACTTGAAGATAGAACTTGAGAGAGATCAATTAGATGAAGAAAATTGAAGAATGAAAGTGTTTGTAGGAGTTTTTGGTCATTGGTGTATGGATTAGATATAAAGGATATGTAATTTTGTTTTCATGTAAATAAGTCATGAATGATTACTCATATTTTTGTAATTTTATGAGATATTTCATGCTAGTTGCCAAATGATGGTTCCCACATGTGTTAGGTGACTGACATGGGCTGCTAAGAGCTGATCATTGGAGTGTATATACCAATAGTACATACATCTAAAAGCTGTGTATTGTACGAGTACGAATACGGGTGCATACGAGTAGAATTGTTGATGAAACTGAACGAGGATGTAATTGTAAGCATTTTTGTTAAGTAGAAGTATTTTGATAAGTGTATTGAAGTCTTTCAAAAGTGTATAAATACATATTAAAACACTACATGTATATACATTTTAACTGAGTCGTTAAGTCATCGTAAGTCGTTACATGTAAGTGTTGTTTTGAAACATTTAGGTTAACGATCTTGTTAAATGTTGTTAACCCAATATTTATAATATCAAATGAGATTTTAAATTATTATATTATCATGATATTATCATGTATGAATATCTCTTAATATGATATATATACATTAAATGTCTTTACAACGATAATCGTTACATATATGTCTCGTTTAAAAATCATTAAGTTAGTAGTCTTGTTTTTACATATGTAGTTCATTGTTAATATATTTAATGATATGTTTACTTATCATAGTATCATTTTAACTATATATATATCCATATATATATGTCATCATATATTTTTTTACAAGTTTTAACGTTCGTGAATTACCGGTCAACTTAGGTGGTCAATTGTCTATATGAAACATATTTCAATTAATCAAGTCTTAACAAGTTTGATTGCTTAACATGTTGGAAACATTTAATCATGTAAATATCAATCTCAATTAATATATATAAACATGAAAAAGTTCGGGTCACTACATTAGAGAACCAGAATTTTGCATTAGTGTGTCTTATCGAGTTTGTTAGGATGCATTAGTGAGTCTGGACTTGGACCGTGTTTACTTGAAAAATGATTACTTAACAAATTTTGTTGGAAACTATATATTTTTAACATGTGAATATTATGTGATATATTAATCTCTTAACGCGTTTGATATTATGTGATAGATGTCTACCTCTAGAACAAGTCCCATTGACTCACCTAATAATAATGAAGAGTCAAATGTAAATTGGAATGATTCGTGGACTGATTCACAAGTTCCCGAAGAGGAACCGGAAGAAGAGTCGGAACCGGAAGAAGAATCGGAACCGAAAGAAGAATCGGAACCGGATGAAGAAATAGAACCGGTGGGGGAAATAATAAAACGGTTAAGTAAAAGAAAATCCTCAACCAACCGACCAAGGTTAATTATGGTCAATGGTGTTTCCGCCAAGGAAGCAAAATATTGGGAGGATTACCAATTCTCCGATGAATCGGATTCCGACGAGAATTCCGATGATGTTATAGAAATTACCCCAACTGAATTTAAAAAGGCAAAAGAAAATAATAAGGGAAAGGGCATAAAAATAGAGAAATCTAATTCCAACCCCGATGAACTTTATATGTATCGTCAACCCCAGAAGTCCTTAAGTTGTAACAATGACCCGGGAACCTCTAAACCACCAGGTTTTTCTAAACCAATGTGGAAAACGACGGCTCGTATTAGGGGAACATCATATATCCCTAGAAACTTGGCAAAACGAACCAAAACCGAAGAAGAAGAAACAAGCTAGTCGGAATAAGATAGTTGTATTCGTGTGGTGTAATATATGTAATATAGTGTGCTTATGCTTTATGATATATGTAAAAATTGCTTGTATTAATAAGTATTTTTTTTTATGAATCTAACTCTTGTCTATTTTACAGTATAAAAACACAAAATGGATAGACAACCCAATATTTTAAGAGACCTACCCGGAGACATGATTGATGAAATCTTGTCTAGAGTCGGTCAGAATTCTTCGGCACAACTATTTAAGGCGAGATCAGTTTGTAAGACATTCGAAGAACGTTCCAAGAATGCCTTGGTTTATAAAAGGCTTTCGTTCGAAAGATGGGGGATATCACATTGGGAAATCCATAAGTTACGATGTGTTTACTTTGACGCATATATTGCGGGGAACCCAAATGCAATTTATTAAATGGGTTAAGAAATTATTCTGACTCAATATATCCGAATATTGGACTTCGTGATTTAGAAAAAGCGGCTAACATGCAACATAAAGAAGCATGCTATGCTTACGGGTTAGTAATGTTCACTTCTCACCAAAGTGAGAACAAGAACATCGGGCTACAACTATTATACAAAACGTTCCCACAAGTGACGGAGTCGGTAATTGGGGTAAGAAATGAGGTTTTTAGGTTATTACGAGACTGTTGGTCATTACGTAACCCTCGTCCCTTTGACGACGTTACAACACGCTGTCTTATCAACGGCCATAACGGTTATGTTCCACAAGACCAAGGATGGGAAGTAATCCTAGTAAAACCAGAATGCATGACTTGTTTCTGGACGTATGAATTACGTGTCTTTATTGCCTTTGCTGAACGACTTGTGTACTAGCTAGAATTATCTTCACAACCATCTTGTATCAAATTTATTGTGTGCTATATTTCATGCTATATGTAAAATAAGCGGTATTGTAAGTTTGTAAAATATTGTGTACAAGTTTGAACGCGAAATATTATTATAATCAGTTTTTCATATAGAATTGTAGTAGTTGAATTGTATATTAGCTACTAAGTATGAACTTAACGAGTAGGTACTACCCGAATTTAAACTTATAAAATGCTAATATGAAGAAAAAGCTTTTATAAATGAGTTCATATTATGCTACGAAATACTATTAACTACTCTTAATATTCTGTATGATTAACTTGTTCCATTTGACTATTTTGAAGGAAATGGCACCGACTACTCGACACACCGTGAATATGAATGAAGAGGAATTCCGTACTTTTCTAGCTTCAAACATAGCCGCAGTACAGGCTGCGCTACATACTAATAATAACCTTGGATCTAGCAGTACAGGAAATCGTGTAGGATGCACCTACAAAGAATTCACTGCCTGCAAACCTTTGGAATTTGATGGAACCGAAGGACCGATCGGATTGAAACGGTGGACCGAGAAGGTAGAATCGGTGTTTGCCATAAGTAAGTGTACTGAAGAGGACAAAGTGAAGTACGCTACGCATACCTTCACAGGTTCTGCGTTAACATGGTGGAATACCTATCTAGAGCAAGTGGGACAAGACGATGCGTACGCACTACCGTGGTCAGCATTCAAGCACTTGATGAACGAGAAGTACCGTCCCGGAATCGAGGTCAATAAGCTCAAGACAGAACTTAGAGGGTTACGAACCTAAGGATTTGATATTACCACGTACGAAAGACGATTCACAGAATTGTGCCTATTGTGTCCGGGAGCATTCGAAGATGAGGAAGAGAAGATCGACGCATTTGTGAAAGGATTACCGGAAAGAATCCAAGAAGATATAAGTTCACACGAGCCCGCCTCCATACAACAGGCATGTAGAATGGCTCACAAACTAGTGAACCAGATTGAAGAAAGTATTAAAGAACAGACTGCTGAAGAGGCCAATGTGAAGCAAGTCAAAAGAAAGTGGGAGGAAAACGGTGATAAGAATCACCAATACAACAACAACAGCAATTACAACAATAATCGCAACAATTATCCCAACAATCGCAACATCAATCGCAACTACAACAAACGACCCAACAACAACAACAACAACAGCAACTACAACAATCATCCCAACAACAATAATAACCGCAACAACAATAACAATCAGAAGCAGCTATGCCAAAGGTGTGAAAAGTATCACTCGGGGTTCTGCACCAAATTTTACAACAAGTGTAAAAGACATGGTCATAGCGCGGCGAAGTGTGAGGTCTACGGACCAGGGGTTAATAGAACGAAAGGAACAAATGGTGTCGGAACGAGTAATGGCGGAGCAAGTAGTGTCGGAGCAAGTTATGCCAATGTAGTTTGTTATAAATGTGGAAAACCAGGCCACATTATTAGAAATTGCCCGAACCAAGAGAACACGAATGGACAAGGCTGCGTAAGAGTTTTCAATACTAATGCGGCAGAGGCACAGGAAGACCCGGAGCTTGTTACAGGTACGTTTCTTATTGACAATAAATCTGCTTACGTTTTATTTGATTCGGGTGCGGATAGAAGCTATATGAGTAGAGATTTTTGTGCTAAATTAAGTTGTCCATTGACGCCTTTGGATAGTAAATTTTTACTCGAATTAGCAAATGGTAAATTAATTTCAGCAGATAATATATGTCGAAATCGAGAAATTAAACTGGTTAGCAAAACATTTAAGATTGATTTGATACCAGTAGAGTTAGGGAGTTTTGATGTGATAATCGGTATGGACTGGTTGAAAGAAGTGAAAGCAGAGATCGTTTGTTACAAAAATGCAATTCGCATTATACGAGAAAAAGGAAAACCCTTAATGGTGTACGGAGAAAAGGGCAATACGAAGCTACATCTTATTAGTAATTTGAAGGCACAAAAACTAATAAGAAAAGGTTGCTATGCTGTTCTAGCACACGTCAAGAAAGTACAAACTGAAGAAAAGAGCATCAATGATGTTCCCATTGCAAAAGAATTTCCCGATGTATTTCCGAAAGAATTACCGGGATTACCCCCACATCGATCCGTTGAATTTCAAATAGATCTTGTACCAGGAGCTGCACCAATATCTCGTGCTCCTTACAGACTCGCACCCAGCGAGATGAAAGAACTACAAAGCCAATTACAAGAACTTTTAGAGCGTGGTTTCATTCGACCAAGCACATCACCGTGGAGAGCTCCTGTTTTGTTTGTCAAGAAGAAAGATGGTACATTCAGGTTGTGTATCGACTACCGAGAGTTGAACAAACTTACCATCAAGAACCGCTACCCACTACCGAGAATCGATGACTTATTTGATCAACTACAAGGCTCGTCTGTTTATTCAAAGATTGACTTACGTTCCGGGTATCATCAAATGCGGGTGATAGAAGATGATATTCCAAAGACTGCTTTCAGAACACGTTACAGTCATTACGAGTTTATGGTCATGCCGTTTGGTTTAACTAATGCACCAGCTGTGTTCATGGACCTTATGAACCGAGTGTGTGGACCATACCTTGACAAGTTTGTCATTGTTTTCATTGATGACATACTTATTTACTCAAAGAATGACCAAGAACACGATGAACATTTGAGAAAGGTGTTAGAAGTATTGAGGAAGGAAGAATTGTACGCTAAGTTTTCAAAGTGTGCATTTTGGTTGGAAGAAGTTCAATTCCTCGGTCACATAGTGAACAAAGAAGGTATTAAGGTGGATCCGACAAAGATAGAAACTGTTGAAAAGTGGGAAACCCCGAAAACTCCGAAACACATACGCCAGTTTTTAGGACTAGCTGGTTACTACAGAAGGTTCATCCAAGACTTTTCCAGAATAGCAAAACCCTTGACTGCATTAACGCATAAAGGGAAGAAATTTGAATGGAATGATGAACAAGAGAAAGCGTTTTAGTTATTGAAGAAAAAGCTAACTACGGCACCTATATTGTCATTGCCTGAAGGGAATGATGATTTTGTGATTTATTGTGACGCATCAAAGTAAGGTCTCGGTTGTGTATTAATGCAACGAACGAAGGTGATTGCTTATGCGTCTAGACAATTGAAGATTCACGAACAAAATTATACGACGCATGATTTGGAATTAGGCGCGGTTGTTTTTGCATTAAAGACTTGGAGGCACTACTTATATGGGGTCAAAAGTATTATATATACCGACCACAAAAGTCTTCAACACATATTTAATCAGAAACAACTGAATATGAGGCAGCGTAGGTGGATTGAATTATTGAATGATTATGACTTTGAGATTCGTTACCACCCGGGGAAGGCAAATGTGGTAGCCGATGCCTTGAGCAAGAAGGACAGAGAACCCATTCGAGTAAAATCTATGAATATAATGATTCATAATAACCTTACTACTCAAATAAAGGAGGCGCAACAAGGAGTTTTAAAAGAGGGAAATTTAAAGGATGAAATACCCAAAGGATCGGAGAAGCATCTTAATATTCAGGAAGACGGAACCCGGTATAGGGCTGAAAGGATTTGGGTACCAAAATTTGGAGATATGAGAGAAATGGTACTTAGAGAAGCTCATAAAACCAGATACTCAATACATCCTGGAACGGGGAAGATGTACAAGGATCTAAAGAAACATTTTTGGTGGCCGGGTATGAAAGCCGATGTTGCTAAATACGTAGGAGAATGTTTGACGTGTTCTAAGGTCAAAGATGAGCATCAGAAACCATCAGGTCAACTTCAACAACCCGAAATCCCGGAATGGAAATGGGAAAACATTACCATGGATTTCATCACTAAATTGCCAAGGACTGCAAGTGGTTTTGATACTTATTGGGTAATAGTTGATCGTCTCACCAAATCAGCACACTTCCTGCCAATAAGAGAAGATGACAAGATGGAGAAGTTAGCACGACTGTATTTGAAGGAAGTCGTCTCCAGACATGGAATACCAATCTCTATTATCTCTGATAGGGATGGCAGATTTATTTCCAGATTCTGGCAGACATTACGGCAAGCATTAGGAACTCGTCTAGACATGAGTACTGCCTATCATCCACAAACTGATGGGCAGAGCGAAAGGACGATACAAACGCTTGAAGACATGCTACGAGCATGTGTTATTGATTTCGGAAACAGTTGGGATCGACATCTACCGTTAGCAAAATTTTCCTACAACAACAGCTACCATTCAAGCATTGAGATGGCGCCGTTTGAAGCACTTTATGGTAGAAAGTGCAGGTCTCCGATTTGTTGGAGTGAAGTGGGGGATAGACAGATTACGGGTCCGGAGATTATACAAGAAACTACCGAGAAGATCATCCAAATTCAACAACGGTTGAAAACCGCCCAAAGTCGACAAAAGAGCTACGCTGACATTAAAAGAAAAGATATAGAATTTGAAATTGGAGAGATGGTCATGCTTAAAGTTGCACCTTGGAAAGGCGTTGTTCGATTTGGTAAACGAGGGAAATTAAATCCAAGGTATATTGGACCATTCAAGATTATTGATCGTGTCGGACCAGTAGCTTACCGACTTGAGTTACCTCAACAATTCGCGGCTGTACATAACACTTTCCATGTCTCGAATTTGAAGAAATGTTTTGCTAAAGAAGATCTCACTATTTCGTTTGATGAAATCCAAATCAACAAAAAACTTCAATTCATCGAAGAACCCGTCGAAATAATGGATCGTGAGGTTAAAAGACTTAAGCAAAACAAGATACCAATTGTTAAGGTTCGATGGAATGCTCGTAGAGGACCCGAGTTCACCTGGGAGCGTGAAGATCAGATGAAGAATAAATACCCGCATCTATTTCCAGAAGATTCATCAACACCTTCAACAGCTTAAAATTTCGGGACGAAATTTATTTAACGGGTAGGTACTGTAGTGACCCGAACTTTTCCATGTATATATATATATATATATATATATATATATATATATATATATATATATATATATATATATATATATATATATATATATATATATATATATATATATATATATTAATTGAGATTGATATTTACATGATTAAATGTTTCCAACATGTTAAGCAATCAAACTTGTTAAGACTTGATTAATTGAAATATGTTTCATATAGACAATTGACCACCCAAGTTGACCGGTGATTCACGAACGTTAAAACTTGTAAAAACTATATGATGACATATATATGGATATATATATAGTTAACTTGATACTATGATAAGTAAACATATCATTAAGTATATTAACAATGAACTACATATGTAAAAACAAGACTACTAACTTAATGATTTTTAAACGAGACATATATGTAACGATTATCGTTGTAAAGACATTTAATGTATATATATCATATTAAGAGATATTCATACATGATAATATCATGATAATATAATAATTTAAAATCTCATTTGATATTATAAACATTAGGTTAACAACATTTAACAAGATCGTTAACCTAAAGGTTTCAAAACAACACTTACATGTAACGACTAACGATGACTTAACGACTTAGTTAAAATGTATATACATGTAGTGTTTTAATATGTATTTATACACTTTTGAAAGACTTCAATACACTTATCAAAATACTTCTACTTAAAAAAAATGCTTACAATTACATCCTCGTTCAGTTTCATCAACAATTTTACTCGTATGCACCCGTATTCGTACTCGTACAATACACAGCTTTTAGATGTATGTACTATTGGTATATACACTCCAATGATAAGCTCTTAGCAGCCCATGTGAGTCACCTAACACATGTGGGAACCATCATTTGGCAACTAGCATGAAATATCTCATAAAATTACAAAAATATGAATAATCATTCATGACTTATTTACATGAAAACAAAATTACATATCCTTTATATCTAATCCATACACCAACGACCAAAAACACCTACAAACACTTTCATTCTTCAATTTTCTTCATCTAATTGATCTCTCTCAAGTTCTATCTTCAAGTTCTAAGTGTTCTTCATATATTCTACAAGTTCTAGTTACATAAAATCAAGAATACTTTCAAGTTTGCTAGCTCACTTCCAATCTTGTAAGGTGATCATCCAACCTCAAGAAATCTTTGTTTCTTATAGTAGGTTATCATTCTAATACAAGGTAATAATCATATTCAAACTTTGGTTCAATTTCTATAACTATAACAATCTTATTTCAAGTGATGATCTTACTTGAACTTATTTTCGTGTCATGATTCTGCTTCAAGAACTTCGAGCCATCCAAGGATCCGTTGAAGCTAGATCCATTTTTCCCTTTTCCAGTAGGTTTATCCAAGGAACTTAAGGTAGTAATGATGTTCATAACATCATTCGATTCATTCATATAAAGCTATCTTATTCGAAGGTTTAAACTTGTAATCACTAGAACATAGTTTAGTTAATTCTAAACTTGTTCGCAAACAAAAGTTAATCCTTCTAACTTAACTTTTAAAATCAACTAAACACATGTTCTATATCTATATGATATGCTAATTTAATGATTTAAAACCTGGAAACACGAAAAACACCGTAAAACCGGATTTACGCCGTCGTAGTAACACCGCGGGCTGTTTTGGGTTAGTTAATTAAAAACTATGATAAACTTTGATTTAAAAGTTGTTATTCTGCGAAAATGATTGTTATTATGAACATGAAACTATATCCAAAAATTATGGTTAAACTCAAAGTGGAAGTATGTTTTCTAAAATGGTCATCTAGACGTCGTTCTTTCGACTGAAATGACTACCTTTACAAAAATGACTTGTAACTTATTTTTCCAACTATAAACCTATACTTTTTCTGTTTAGATTCATAAAATATAGTTCAATATGAAACCATAGCAATTTGATTCACTCAAAACGGATTTAAAATGAAGAAGTTATAGGTAAAACAAGATTGGATAATTTTTCCAATTTTAGCTACGTGAAAATTGGTAACAAATCTATTCCAACCATAACTTAATCAACTTGTATTGTATATTATGTAATCTTGAGATACCATAGATACGTATACAATGTTTCGACCTATCATGTCGACACATCTATATATATTTCAGAACAACCATAGACACTCTATATGTGAATGTTGGAGTTAGCTATACAGGGTTGAGGTTGATTCCAAAATATATATAGTTTGAGTTGTGATCAATACTGAGATACGTATACACTGGGTCGTGGGTTGATTCAAGATAATATTTATCGATTTATTTCTGTACATCTAACTGTGGACAACTAGTTGTAGGTTACTAACGAGGACAGCTGACTTAATAAACTTAAAACATCAAAATATATTAAAAGTGTTGTAAATATATTTTGAACATACTTTGATATATATGTATATATTGTTATAGGTTCGTGAATCAACCAGTGGCCAAGTCTTACTTCCCAACGAAGTAAAAAAATCTGTGAAAGTGAGTTATAGTCCCACTTTTAAAATCTAATATTTTTGGGATGAGAATACATGCAGGTTTTATAAATGATTTACAAAATAGACACAAGTACGTGAAACTACATTCTATGGTTGAATTATTGAAATCGAATATGCCCCTTTTTATTAAGTCTGGTAATCTAAGAATTAGGGAACAGACACCCTAATTGACGTGAATCCTAAAGATAGATCTATTGGGCCTAACAAACCCCATCCAAAGTACCGGATGCTTTAGTACTTCGAAATTTATATCATATCCGAAGGGTGTCCCGGAATGATGGGGATATTCTTATATATGCATCTTGTTAATGTCGGTTACCAGGTGTTCACCATATGAATGATTTTTATCTCTATGTATGGGATGTGTATTGAAATATAAAATCTTGTGGTCTATTATTATGATTTGAAATATATAGGTTAAACCTATAACTCACCAACATTTTTGTTGACGTTTTAAGCATGTTTATTCTCAGGTGATTATTAAGAACTTCCGCTATCGCATACTTAAATAAGGACGAGATTTGGAGTCCATGCTTGTATGATATTGTGTAAAAACTGCATTCAAGAAACTTATTTTGTTGTAACATATTTGTATTGTAAACCATTATGTAATGGTCGTGTGTAAACAGGATATTTTAGATTATCATTATTTGATAATCTACGTAAAGCTTTTTAAACCTTTATTGATAAAATAAAGGTTATGGTTTGTTTTAAAATGAATGCAGTCTTTGAAAAAACGTCTCATATAGAGGTCAAAACCTCGCAACGAAATCAATTAATATGGAACGTTTTTAATCAATAAGAACAGGACATTTCAATTCATAGGTTTTTAGCCAATTCGATTACACAACGAGGTAAGAATAAGGAAAAGGTAAATGAACAGGATTTGTTTTACCACATGTGTATTCGAGACCCACAAAGCGCTGTAAGTATACCTTATTGTGTGGGTTATTATTTATCAGCTATGGTTAGGGGGATGAGACCGCATAGCATAATAGGAGGTGGTATATTTATTACTTTGATTGCTGAATATCTCGGTGTGGATATAAGTCGGGGGGGATTATTAGTCGAAGAACCAGAACCCCGTGATACAATAGGTTTAAATGTATACCATGGTGCGAAGGTTTTGAAGAGGCGAAATAACGCCGCAGTACAATACCATGGTAGACATCCACAGGTTGAGAGAAACCAACAGCCAGGTAATGTGGGAGGAGGAAATGAAATGACAGAAATGCAAAGGTTTATAGCTTCACAAGAGTATGAAAATGCTAGACATCGAGCATTTGAAGATTGGCAAGTTCATCAAAACCAAATCATAGCTCATTGCCAACATGTAGGTAGAAACTATATTCCTACTCCATCGCCCGTATTTCCTCCCTGGTCTATAGAGATCCAACCACCGTATCCTACGTATAACTCAGCCGAAGCATTTTATAACACATATGGTTATGCATGGAACCCCTACTGGTATCAGTATCATCCCTAGTCTACTTAGTTTTATTTATTTTATAATTTGTAATGTTGATACATTTAATACTTATGTTGGAATTGTAATAGTTTTTATAATTTTCTAATTTTTTTATTAGATTTTAATAATTTTTGAATGTGGGGTAATATACCAAACTTCAAAAATATGTATATATGTTTGCAGTTTATCTTATGTACACAACAGGGTAAAACAACGCATTTTCAAAGACTGGCATTAAGTTCAGCAAAAGCAACTAATTTTGACGACAAGATGCAAAATATATGTGAAATAACAACAAGACGGAATGAACAAATGATGTGCACCATTTATCATTCAACACAAACAACAATATGTTTGGAAACTTTGGTAAAATTTAATCATTTCTACTCTAATCACCCTCAATAATTTAAATTGTTACTGATTTCTTGCAAATGAGGGCATTGCAAGATCTTAAGTGTGGGAAGGGGTTAAATTCTTTCGGATTTTTAAAAATTTTTATCTTAAACACTTGGTTACCATTAAAAATACTAGTAAAGCAGTAGTTGTATTAGAATCTAGTGCTCTCTGATAATAAAGAACAGCCCTAGTCATATATACTGACTACCCAATTCTAGTAAAATTTTTCAAAATTTTCAATTAAATGAACTCAAAATCATGTTTATACATATTTATGAATGATAAAATTAGGTATTAACACCGAAATTATTGTTACCTCGGAAAGGACATAAATTGAGAAACAAACCAAAATGTTAAAATTCATTTAAAATGAAATAGAGGACAATAAAAAGGAAAATAAAAGCCAAGTGTGGGAAAAATTACCAAGTTATCTTAAACATATGTCACATATTTCTGTAACAAATAATTGAAAATACTTTTGTTTTGGACTAAATTAACTGTTTTACCCAGTTTACTGTAATGAAAGATGGATCTACACGATGAATCAATTCCATCATTAAAAGGAAATAAAGTCTTCCGAAAAAGACACGCGCTTCTTGATTTAGGTCATGAAGTTGTCGTCCAGACCAGCTGTAGGTTAATGAAAAATCTAGAAAAGTCATCTCTAAAATCAGCAGGAAATTCACGGACCTCAGCATCAAACAGGGTCGCCAAGTGGTTAGATTTATCCTAACCATGAGAAGGATTTATCTCGTACAATGGGGGGGAACCATGCAAATTAGCTGGATAAGACTAATGAATCAGATCCCCAGAAAGGATAATCTCGTTAAAAGATTAAAAATCAGCTTTTAAGACTGATATTACTCAATCCTAGAGATTGACCTTAAAGATTGAGAATTCAAACTCATGGAATTCAATGATATCTAAACTCGAGCTTGAACGAGAAAATATTTTGATCAAATTATAAACCGATTTGTTTTCTGAAAACCCATTTTCAATGCGTTCATTACCATTGAACGTAAAATCCTAGGAATTCACCTGGAATTCATTAGGTCACCTGAACCAAATCGGGTGTCAACCGTAAGAACGGTGGTTGCATAGCATGGTCAAAGACAGGACCTTGTGCCAGACCGAAAAATTATAAGGGTGAGCTTTACTATTGCTCCTACCAAGGATAGTAATTGCGTCCGACACGTTATAGACCATAATTAAAAGCATGTCAGGGGACATTGCCTTAACAGTTGCTTGTTCAACGCTTTCCTTTACAACCGGACGGTAGTTTACCAAAAGGTAATATACGGAGCAAGTATACTGGACGTGTTGCTTTCCTAATACAAGGTTAGCAAGTGGGTGACACAAAACCACAAGTTTTAAGCTAAAATTTTCAAATCTGAAACCCACCAAACCCACAAAAAGAATTTGCAAACACCGGTGAAGGGTTATTCCGGAAAACTTATCTAGGGTAAAAACTAGATTTAATTTTCAAAAGATTAAATGTTTTCATAAAGATCCAATTTCCTTAATGGATCTAAATTTTTATAGTCATGTGAGACTGTAAACCATATCGTTACTACCATTGTTTATACCGCCGTATAGAAATCACTGATGTACAAAGTGTGAAGAATAAAGAAGTGATTCTAGTATTTCAAGACTATATTGCTTGAGGACAAGCAACGCTCAAGTGTGGGAATATTTGATAATGCTAAAAACGAACATATATTTCATAGCATTATTCCTCAAGAAAGACAAGCTTTTAGTTGCAATTGTTCTATTTACAAGTGATATTCGTTTAAATAATAAAAGGTGAAGACAAAAGACAGACTCGACGAATTGAAGACGCAAACGACCAAAAAGCTCAAAAGTACAAAGTACAATCAAAGAGGTTCCAATTATTGATAAGAAACGTCTCGAAATTACAAGAGTACAAGATTCAAAACGCAAAGTACAAGATATTAAATTGTACGCAAAGACGTTCGAAAATCCGGAACCGGGACATGAGTCAACTCTCAACGCTCGACGCAACGGACTAAAAATTACGAGTCAACTATGCACATAAATATAATATAATATTTAAATAATTCTTAAAATTATTTATATATTATATTTATATTAAAAATCCGTCGGCAAACAAAGAGCCAAAGCTGGGTGAGCTGTAAAATCAAACTCCGCGAGTTGCTGAGTTTGAAGAAGGAAAATGCCGCGAGTCGCGGAGTTCCCCTGGACTCAATTCCCTATAAAAGCCAACGCAGTTCGACGAGTTTTAATATCATATAATCTATCTCTCTCTCAATATATACGTAATATATATATATATATATATATATATATATATATATATATATATATATATATATATTTTATTTTAATTTTAATTTTAATTTTAATTCTAATAATAAGGGTATGTTAGCGAATGTTGTAAGGGTGTAAGTCAAAATTCTGTCCGTGTAACGCTACGCTATTTTTAATCATTGTAAGTTATGTTCAACCTTTTTACATTAATGTCTCGTAGCTAAGTTATTATTATGCTTATTTAATCCGAAGTAATCATGATGTTGGGCTAAAAATATTAAAATTGGGTAATTGGGCTTTGTACCATAATTGGGGTTTGGACAAAAGAACTACACTTGTGGAAATTAGACTATGGGCTATTAATGGGATTTATATTTGTTTAACTAAATGATAGTTTCTTAATTTTAATATAAAGATTTACAATTGGACGTCCCTATAAATAACCATATACACTCAATCGGACACGATGGGCGGGGTATTTATATGTACGAATAATCGTTCATTTAACCGGACACGGGAATGGATTAATAGCCACTAGAATTATTAAAACAGGGGTGAAATTATGTACAAAGACACTTGGCATAATTGATAACAAAGTATTAAAACCTTGGGTTACACTCAGTCGACATCCTGGTGTAATTATTAAACAACGTAATAAAACCTTGTTACAGTTTAAGTCCTCAATTAGTTGGAATATTTAACTTCGGGTATAAGGATAATTTGACGAGGACACTCGCACTTTATATTTATGACTGATGGACTGTTATGGACAAAAACAAGACGGACATATTAAATAATCCAGGACAAAGGACAATTAACCCATGGGCATAAAACTAAAATCAACACGTCAAACATCATGATTACGGAAGTTTAAATAAGCATAATTCTTTTATTTCATATTTAATTTCCTTTATTTTATATTTAATTACACTTCTAATTATTGCACTTTTATTGTTATTGTATTTAATTGCACTTTTTAATTATCGCAAGTTTATTTTATCGCACTTTTATTATTTGCAATTTCATTATCGTTATTTACTTTACGCTTTAAATTAATTCTTTTATTTATTTAATATTTTACATTTGGTTTTAACTGCGACTAAAGTTTTAAAATCGACAAACCGGTCATTAAACGGTAAAAACCCCCCTTTATAATAATAATATTACTTATATATATATTTGTATTTTTATAAATTTAAACTAATATAGCGTTAAGCTTTGTGAAAAAGATTCCCTGTGGAACGAACCGAACTTACTAAAAACTACACTACTATATGATTAGGTACACTGCCTATAAGTGTTGTAGCAAGGTTTAAGTATATCCATTCAATAAATAAATAAATATCTTGTGTAAAATTGTATCGTATTTAATAGTATTTCCATGTAAAATTTAATAGTATTTTATACCCCTTAGCTTTAACTATCAATACATGTAGTGTTTTAATATGTATTCATATACTTTTGAAAGACTTCAATACACTTATCAAAATACTTCTACTTAATAAAAATTCTTACAATTACATCCTCGTTCAGTTTCATCAACAATTCTACTCGTATGCACCCGTATTCGTACTCGTACAATACACAGCTTTTAGATGTATGTACTATTGGAATATACACTCCAATGATCAGCTCTTAGCAGCCCATGTGAGTCACCTAACACATGTGGAAACCATCATTTGGCAACTAGTATGAAATATCTCATAAAATTACAAAAATATGAGTAATCATTCATGACTTATTTACATGAAAACAAAATTACATATCCTTTATATCTAATCCATACACCAACGACCAAAAACACCTACAAACACTTTCATTCTTCAATTTTCTTCATCTAATTGATCTCTCTCAAGTTCTATCTTCAAGTTCTAAGTGTTCTTCATAAATTCTACAAGTTCTAGTTTCATAAAATCAAGAATACTTCCAAGTTTGCTAGCTTACTTCCAATCTTGTAGAGTGATCATCCAACCTCAATAAATCTTTCTTATTTACAGTAAGATATCTTTCTAATATAATTTAATACTCATATTCAAACTTTGATTCAATTTCTATAACTATAACAATCTTATTTCGAGTAGAAATCTTACTTGAACTTGTTTTCGTGTCATGATTCTACTTCAAGAACTTTCAAGCCATCCAAGATCCTTTGAAGCTAGATCCATTTGTCTCTTTTCCAGTAGGTTTATCCACAAAACTTAAGGTAGTAATGATGTTCATAACATCATTCGATTCATACATATAAAGCTATCTTATTCGAAGGTTTAAACTTGAAATCACTAGAAAATAGTTTAGTTAATTCTAAACTTGTTCGCAAACAAAAGTTAATCCTTCTAACCTGACCTTTAAAATCAACTAAACACATGTTCTATATCTATATGATATGCTAACTTAATGATTTAAAACCTGGAAACACGAAAAACACCGTAAAACTGGACATACGCCGTCGTAGTAACACCGCGGGCTGTTTTGGGTTTGATAATTAAAAACTATGATAAACTTTTATTTAAAAGTTGTTCTTCTGGGAAAATGATTTTTCTTATGAACATGAAACTATATCCAAAAATCATGGTTAAACTCAAAGTGGAAGTATGTTTTTCAAAATTGTCATCAAGACGTCGTTCTTTCGACTAAAATGACTACCTCTTACAAAAATGAATTGTAACTTATATTTCTGACTATAAACCTATACTTTTTCTTTTTAGATTCATAAAATAGAGTTCAATATGAAACCATAGCAATTTGATTCACTCAAAACGGATTTAAAATGAAGAAGTTATGGGTAAAACAAGATTGGATATTTTTTTGATTTTTGTAGCTATGGGAAATATTAACAATTCTATACAAATCATATCCTAGATAACTTATATTTTATTATACATGTATTCTAATATATTATGTAATCTTGGGATACCATAGACACGTATGCAAATGTTTTGACATATCATATCGACCCATGTATATATATTATTTGGAACAACCATAGACACTCTATATGCAGTAATGTTGGAGTTAGCTATATAGGGTTGAGGTTGATTCCAAAAATATATATACTTTGAGTTGTGATCTAGCATGAGATGTGTATACACTGGGTCGTGGATTGATTCAAGATAATATATATATCGATTTATTTCTGTACATCTAACTGTGGATAACTAGTTGTAGGTTACTAACGAGGACAGCTGACTTAATAAACTTAAAACATCAAAATGTAATAAAAGTGTTGTAAATATATTTTGAACATACTTTGATATATATGTACATATTTGTTATAGGTTCGTGAATCGACCAGTGGCCAAGACTTACTTCCCGACGAAGTAAAAAATCTGTGAAAGTGAGTTATAGTCCCACTTTTAAAATCTAATATTTTGGGATGAGAATACATGCAGTTTTATAAATGTTTTACGAAATAGACACAAGTAAATGAAACTACATTATATGGGTGAATGATCGAAGCCGAATATGCCCCTTTTGCTTGGTAGCCTAAGAATTAGTAAACCGATCTGCTAATTGATGTGAATCCTAAAGATAGATCTATTGGGCCTAATGAACCCCATCCAAAGTACCGGATGCTTTAGTACTTCAAATTCGTTTTTATCATGTTCGAAGGATTTCCCGGAATGATAGGGGATATACTTATATGCATCTTGTTAATGTCGGTTACCAGGTGTTCACCATATGAATGAATTTTATCTCTATATATGGGATGTATATTGAAATATGAAATCTTGTGGTCTATTATTATGATTTGATAATATATAGGTTAAACCTATAACTCACCAACATTTTTGTTGACGTTTTAAGCATGTTTATTCTCAGGTGATTATTAAGAGCTTCCGCTGTCGCATACTTAAATAAGGACGAGATTTGGAGTCCATGCTTGTATGATATTGTGTAAAAACTGCATTCAAGAAACTTATTTCGTTGTAACATATTTGTATTGTAAACCATTATGTAATGGACATGTGTAAACAGGATATTTTAGATTATCATTATTTGATAATCTACGTAAAGCTTTTTAAACCTTTATTGATGAAATAAAGGTTATGGTTTGTTTTAAAATGAATGCAGTCTTTGAAAAACGTCTCATATAGAGGTCAAAACCTCGCAACGAAATCAATTAATATGGAACGTTTTTAATCAATAAGAACGGGACACTTAACATTACATCAAAGTGGACTAAATGAATCCTACCCTCTCTCTTGGATCGGCCGAAATCCCCATGAGGGGTTGGTTTTTCCATTTTGTTAATTTAATTACCCCTAAACACATTTTTTTCACTACTTACATTATAAACCTAAACTTAATTTCTCTCCTCTTTCTCTTCTTCCCATATGAACGAAATTTGCAACCTTCCACCTCCCAAAAATTGTTCACATCAAATCACATACAATTGTTCATCAATCATTAAGGTTAATTGCTTATTCGGGTGTTCCATTTCGTATTCTTCATAATCCTTCTTCTCAATTTTTGATTTGGGTATGAACATTAACCCTAGATCTTTCAATTTCATCTTTTATTACTGATTTTTATTATATGTTGGTGCTATAGTACTTGTATGTTGTTGTGATGTTGATTTGATGCTTAGAAATGCTCGATTTCATATGTTTTCGGTTTGATCAAAAGCGGACAGCAGCTATTTGTTTAAAATCAGTATACTTGACAGATGTTTTTGGTTAATTAAAGTGCATAGATGATTTCCTCTCATCAAGACAATAATTTTAGGCTTTGGATTGATGTTGTTTTGAGTTTCGGATCAAAAGTTATGTCCGATTTAGGGTTTTGACGAAATTAAAAGGTAAAAACGATTTTGATCAGTTGGGGTCCAACTTTGTGACCATCTTTGGAGTCTCTAGGGTGTACCATTGGGTTAGGATTGATGATTGGATGAACATTCATGTTCGGGTCATTGAAATCCGAGCCACATATCACCCGGAAAGGCTAAGACAAGATTTTAAACGGATTAATTGTTTAGGTTGGTTCATGACTGTTCTTCATGACTCATGAACTGACCTTAGGGTGCTCTTGAGTGCACTAATGTGTATGGTTGTTTGGTTAGATGAAGATATATATATATATATATATATATATATATATATATATATATATATATATATATATATATATATATATATATATATATATATATATATATATATATATATATATATATATATATATATATATAATTCGTCGAAAACCGACACCCGGGGCTCGAGTTATGACCCGACAAACTTTTAATTAAACTTATGGTTATAAAATTTGAACTTATGATATAAATAATGATTTTCATTATTATTAAATTACTTATGACATAAAAGTAATTATTTTTAATTAAGACTTATGATATATATTAATTATATCATTTATTAATTACATTATGATTAATTATACTTTTAATTAAACTTATGATTAATAATACTTTTATTATTAATGAAAATACTTACGATAAGTATTAAACTTATGTTATGGGATTATTATATCAAAACTTTCAATAAAGATTAATTAATCATTTATTTATTATAAGGCTTAGTTATTATTTAATTATAATTTAATTATTAAATACTTATGGTTTAATAAATATAATTAAAACTTATGATATGATTAATAATTCATTATTAATTAATAATACTTATGATATGATTAAAAATTCATTATTAATTAATAATACTTATATTATGATTAATATTTAATTAATTAATTAAATACTTATGTTATATTAATTTATATCATCTAAACTTATGTTAACTTTAATAACTCAATTTAATTTAATTAAACTTATGATATGACATAATTATACATATACGACTTTAAATAACATTATAACTTATATTATTAATATAATGTACACTTTTATTTCAATATTACCTAAGTTTGACCAAGGTTGACTTTTGAGTTGACTTTTAGTTGACTTTGGTTGACTTTTCTAATTAAGGAAGCTTTTCTAAGTTAAAAACATTCCAAAAATAGAAACTTTCTAAAAATAGAAACCTGCTAAAAATAGAAACTTTCTAAAAATAGAAACTACGTGTTATACGCAGTCCTGATCATACTGAAACATACCGAGTGTTGTTCTATGTTTATTTGCAACAGGTACTATATCTATCATACTAAGACTTGACCTAAGTTAGTTATTTATATCGACCTACTTTATTTATAGGTCGGTGTGTGATCCTTCTTGATCACTTTATCATTTGAGGTTCACGTTTCTGTGTTGTTACTTCGTTTACGTTAAGGTGAGTTATAGTCCCATTCTTCTATTTTAAATCTTTTAGGATGAGAATACATGCAATTTATTTTACATATTGGACACAAGTGGAATTTAGTTTAAATTATTCATTGTGAGTCGAACGAAAATATTCCATAATCTGGTAATTTTAATCACTGGTTTCTATGTAACACCTCGTTTTCCCGTGCGCGTTTAAAGGTATGTACTTAATCAATAGCACGCTTATAACTTGTTCGTTATGTGATTAAATGAGCTACGGGGCTAGCTGTCGTATAAGTGTATATGTATATATATATATATATATATATATATATATATATATATATATATATATATATATATATATATATATATATATGTTTGAATGCGTGCGTGAACGTGTTTATAAATGTGTCGCGTTGGCGTCGAGTTGTGTGAGACCTAAGGTCGAGGTTTAGACGTGCATAGGAAGGGTGAAAGATGTTGTGCTTGTTGTTTGAACCTTTGATTTATGTTAAATTGTTGAAGTGATCAGGAATAGGCCAATGCCTCGCCGCGAGGAAAGGGGCCGCGACGCGACAATCAAAGCAAATCCAGATCAGAACATGAGTTAAGAAGGGTCGTTTTTCCTTCTTTATGTCGCGCCGCGACAAAGGAGCCGCGCCGCGGCACCACTGCAGTTCTGACTCCGATTTCTGCTCAAATTAAAAAGGGTTTTAGGGGCAATTTGGTCTTTTTGCATGTAGATCTGATGGGAGCTTTTAATATCAGCCACTTATCCTATATTTCTCATTTCTTTTCCTTTTCTTTCATAATTTCCTCTCAAAACTTAAAATCCACTTAGATTAAACTTGAGATTTGAAGAAGAAGTTTTGTGAATCAATCCTAGGAGCAAGAATTAAAGTTGTTCTCCTTGCTATTAGCTACAAGAGGATAGTTTTGGTAAGTCTCAACTTTAAGTTTTGAGTTTTATTTAGTTTAAGCTAGGGTTTGGTTCATATGGAACTTGTGTGACCCATTTGAGGGTTAAATGGGTGAATTTTGGGTTAGATTGTTGAAAGGAAGCCCTAATTACCATAATCTAGGGTTTGGTCTAATGAAATGAGGTTTGTAAGTGTTAATGGTGTTGTAAGCATTAAAACACTTGTTTAAAGTTGAATGATGTTAATTGGGTCATGTTTGACTAAGCTTGCAAGTGTAAGTGTTAAAATGGGTCATATGAGTCAAAGTTGACCTAATTAGGTAAAATAGGTATGAAATACACCAAGTTTGTGTTAGTTGATGTTAATAGACCATAATAACTAGCTTTTAGTGATTTATGACAAGGAATGGTCATTAATGGGCGGTTTTGGTGTAGTTGAGTCATTTAATGCAATCGGGTCATAAAATGCTCAAGGGTTAGAAGTTGGCATTTAATTCAACTAGATTGTATGTTAATAAATGCATAATGTAATAGGTACGTTACATTGAAGGGTTGCAAGCTCGGTTCGCTTTCACAAGAGACTTGAGGTGAGTGGAATTATTATATATGCATGTATATAATTTATTTACTTGTGGGGTATGGGTTGAAGTTCGTTGTTGACGATACCATACCCTAGAGTATATTATGTTGTGGATGAGGGTTTCAAGTTCGTTGTTGACGATACCTCAAACGTATGGACTTAAAGTTCGATGTTGACGATGCCATACGATTATTATAGTGACGTTGATGAGGGTTTAAAGTTCGTTGTTGACGATACCTCATATGTGGGTTTAAAGTTCGGTGTTGACGATACTACATTAATATAGGCGAATGGGATTTAAGTTTGATGTTGACGATACCATTCGTTGGGCTAGCCTTGGGATCTTGAGTACTATGGATGTTGTGAACATCATCGTTATACTTGTGTTTTAGTATATTGTATTGTTGTGTTATATGCTACTTTTATACTAGCCTTGTTATCGTGGTACTTAGCGTTATACATGTGAAAGGTATGCTAATTATGTAACTAGTATGTATGCGGATTTGGTAAGTGTTTGCATGTAAGTAAGTTATATATGTGTATGTATAATTGTTGCACTCACTAAGCCTTGCTTACCCTCTCGTTGTTTACCATTTTATAGGTTCCGGCTTGGACAAGGGTAAGGGCATACGTTTGGACTAGTGGTCTTCCGCTTATGTTGCCGGGGGGTGCTTTTGGTGTTAGCTTTTCGAAATTGGCCTTACGTTTTAGGTAGTTTAGCCCCAAACCATGCTCGAGTGTCGTTTGGATTATAAACTATCATTGTAGTGGGTCAAACTTGTATTAAACTTAATTAATGGCCTTCGTACCTTTTGTAAACATTTAAATTGATGTACGTTTAAATGAAACTTGTGGAATGGTTTACATATTTAATTGGTGCGTAAATGTGTATTATATAAAAAAAATTATCGTATGGAATACGGGTTGGGATGTTTCAAGTGGTATCAGAGCATGGTCTAAGGGATTTAGGCGACTCGAGATAGGTGCCTAGACTTAGACTTTATTGTGTGAGCGCTTTATGTGGGACTTGTAGGACTTTGGGTCTAATCAGAATTTGTTAGTGCTTTGGTTTATGTGAACTAACCTTGTGCTAATTGTTTTGTGTTGTGTTTATCAATCATCAAGCAAGACGGACGTTGTACTAGCGAATTAATGCGACGTGCTCGCATAACAACGATTAGCTACCGTTGTTACGGGTGCAAATCGTGTCAAGCAAGTAATGTACGACGATTGTTGAGCAAGATGGGGTAGTGTGGTACGTATGTATATACTTACGTGTTATGCCTTTTTGTTCTTGGTTTAACCTTTTTCGTTTTATAGAATGAAGACGAGAAACGGACATGATAATGATATCGGTGGTACAAGCGAGGACCCCGAATTCACGGCCAAGGTTGAGGCCATCTTGAAGAACTACAAGGAGGACTTCCTTGTTAGTGTGAGAAAGGTTTTCAAGGAATCGATTGACGAGCAAATAACCGATTTAATTAATGAACGAATGAAGGCCACTGTCGATGAGGCTCTTAAAGCTAGAAACATTTATCGTCATGGTGAAGGAGGTGAAGGAAGGCGAGACTTCCACTAAAAAAACTTCAAGGATACTCAACCTCCGATGTTTAATGGGGTGAGGGATCCATTGAAAAGCACTTGTTGGATTTTGATATCGAGGGGGCGTTCTGTACCACGGAGTGTCCTTCCGAGAAGAAGACGAGGTATGGGTCTAGCATGCTATGTGAAGAAGGCAAGTTGTGGTGGGATGATAAAATCAATTTATATGGTGAAGAGCAATGCATGAGCTTGACATAGGAGGAGTTTAAGAAGGAATTCTTCCAAGAATACCGAATTTCTTCTGACCTTGATAGAATCCAGGACGAGTTGCATCATTTGCAACAAGATTCAATGGAGTTGGTTGCTCTCAAATCTACCTTTTTGGCAAAGACTCGTTTTTGCCCAGAGTATGTTGGTGACGATCACAATCTAGTGAAAGATTTCTACCGTACCTTAAACGACGAGTTCAAGGGTATGATTAGTCGGGGAATGGATAAGACTTTTGAAGAGCTATTCGAGTTGGCTCGGGGTTTTGAGCCGGAGGTTCCAAGAAAAAGCGATTTCACTTTTTCAAAAAGAAAGTTTAAAGGTTCGAGTTATTCGAATTTTTCAAATAAAAAGAACAAGAACAAAAAGGGTTCCGAAAGTGTCAATAGTGTGAAGAAGGGCGCTACCGGTAGTTTTGGGAACTTTGTCCCTACTTTCTACAATTGTGGGGTACGTGGACATATGGCTCGAGATTGTCCGAAGCCAAATTCAACAAACAAGCTCACTTGTTTTAATTGCAACAAGGAAGGACACCGAAAGTCAGAGTGTCCCGATTTGAACAACGATAATGTTAAAAGGCTAGAGAAGGCGGCGGGTACGGCTCGAGGGCGAAACTATTTGATGACTAACGACGAAGCCAAGCAATCAACGAAGTTGTCTCAGGTACTTTCTTGGTTAATTCTAATCTGGTAAGGATTCTTTTTGATAGCGGTGCAAATTTGTCGTTTGTGTCTCCAAAATATGTGCCTAAACTTGATAGACCATTAGCTAAGTTAAGTCGTCCGGTAGAATTCAAAATAGCGGACGGCAATACGGTGCTAGTGGTTGAAGTGTGTAAGAATTGTGACATTGTTTTTGGTGCCGAAAACTTTAAAATTGATCTCATCCCGATGACTTTGGGCGACTTTGATATCGTTGTTGGTATGGATTGGCTCGATCGAAATAGAGCCGATATTGCATGCCATGAGAAATTTATCCGTATGAAGACCCCAAGTGGGGGAGAGTTAATTATTCACGGTGATAAACGAAGAAGACTTGTGCCGATATGTTCTTTTGCACGGGCACGTCATTTTCTTGTTAGTGGTGGCATGGCTTTTCTTGCCCATGTTGTTGATACTCGTGATGAGCCACCACCCATTTGTGAAATTCCGATGGTTAGTGAATTCGAAGACGCTTTTCCGGACGAGTTACCGGGTGTTCCGGCGGAAAGACAAGTTGAATTTCGCGTTGAGTTAGTTCCGGGAGCTACTCCCATTGCTAAAACTCCTTATCGTTTAGCACCAACGGAAATGCAAGAGTTGTTGAATCAAACCTAAGAGTTACTTGAAAAGGGTTTTATCCGACCGAGTGCTTCGCCATGGGGCGCTCCGGTTTTATTCGTAAAGAAGAAGGATGGTAGTATGCGGATGTACATCGATTACCGGGAGTTGAATAAAGTGACGATCAAGAATCGTTATCCATTACCTAGGATTGACGATTTGTTTGACCAACTCCAAGGTGCAGCGTATTTCTTTAAAATCGACCTAAGGTCCGGCTATCACCAAATGCGGGTCCGTGAGGAAGATATTGAGAAAACGGATTTTCGAACGCGTTATGGGCATTTTGAGTTTGTGGTTATGCCTTTTGGTCTTACGAATGCACCGGCGGCATTCATGGATCTTATGAACCGAGTGTGTCAACCTATGTTGGACAAGTCGTTAATTGTGTTCATTGACGATATACTTGTCTATTCGAAGAGTATGAACGAACATGAACGTCATTTATGTGAAGTATTGAAGACGTTACGAAAGGAGAAGTTATATGCTAAGTTATCCAAATGTGAATTTTGCTAAGGGAGGTTCAATTCCTTAGCCACATCATGAACAAAGACGGTATTCAAGTAGATCCGATGAAGATAGAGACGGTGAAGAGTTGGAGACAACCGAATACGCCTACAGAAATCCAAAGTTTTCTCGGATTGGCCGGTTATTATCGTCGGTTTATCCAAGACTTTTCTAAGATCGCTTCTTCGTTGACGAAATTAGCAAGGAAGAACGTGAGGTTTGTTTAGGAGAACGAGCAAGAAATTGCTTTTCAATTGCTAAAAGAGAAGTTGTGTCAAGCTCCGGTGTTAGTGTTGCCGGAAGGAGTGGAAGACATGACGGTTTATTGTGATGCGTATTTAAATGGGCTCGGGTGTGTTCTAATGCAAAGAGGTAAAGTCATTGCTTACGCCTCTCGTCAATTAAAGGAACATGAAACGAGATATCCGACTCATGATCTGGAGTTGGAGGCGGTTGTACATACGTTGAAAATTTGGCGCCATTACTTGTATGGTGTCAAGTGTACGATTTATTCGGATCACAAAAGTTTGAAACATCTCTTTAATCAACGAGATTTGAATTATCGTCAACGTAGGTGGATGGATGTGGTAAAAGATTATGATTGTGAAATACTCTATCATCCGGGCAAGGCGAATGTGGTCGCGGATGCGTTAAGTCGAAAGAGTCACCACCCGGTGTTACGATTGGGATTGTTACGTATGATTATTACTAACGATTTTCTCGAAAAACTTGGTGTGACTCAAATAGAGGCTTACGTTCACAACAAGCATGCGGAACGAATTGTAGGGCAATCGGAATTCATTACTATAGGTTCGCGTGGTTTCGAGTCTTTTCAAGGAAGAGTGTGGGTGCCTAAGATGGGTGATTATTGACAAGTGCTACTTGATGAAGCACATAAGTCAAAGTATTCCATTCATCCGGGCGCAACGAAGATGTATCTTGATTTAAGGAAAGATTATTGGTGGCCGGGCATGAAACGTGATGTTGTAAAGTATGTTGAGCAATGCGTCACGTGTTTGCAAGTTAAAGCAGAACACCAAAAGCCGTATGGTAAGTTGCAACCGTTAGAAATCCCGAAATGGAAATGGGAGCACATTACCATGGATTTCATCACAAAGTTACCTAAAACGGCGAGAACCCAATTTGATTCGATTTGGGTGATAGTTGACAGATTGACGAAAAGTGCTTTGTTTCTTCAAATTAAGGAAGCGATATCGTCGGAGACTTTGGCCAAGTTGTTTATCAAGGAAGTCATCTCTCGACACGGGGTTCCTATATCTATCATTTTGGATCGAGATACTCGTTTTACATCTCGGTTTTGGGAAAAGTTTCATGAAGATATGGGTACGCAATTAAAGTTGAGCACGGCGTATCATCCTCAAACGGACGGTCAAATAGAACGTACGAATCAAACATTGAAGGATATGTTACGGGCGTGTATTATTGATTTTGGTGGTAGTTGGGATGAGCACTTACCTTTGGTGGAATTCTCGTACAATAATAGTTATCATACTAGTATTGGGATGCCACCTTACGAGATGCTTTGTGGGAGTAGGTGTCGAACCCCGATTTGTTGGGGTGAAGTGGGACAAAAGGAAATTGGGAGTACCGATTTAGTCTTAGAGGCGAATAGCAAGATTGATATTATTCGGGATCATTTGAAGAAGGCTCAAGATAGACAAAAGTCGTATGCCGATAAACGTAGACGAACGATCGAATTTCAAGAAGGCTACATGGTAAAGCTTAAGGTTTCGCCATGGAAGGGTATTATTCGGTTTCGAAAACGAGGAAAGTTAGCTCCTCGGTTTATTGGGCCGTTTAAGGTTTTAGCTCGTGTTGGTGAGGTCGCGTATCATTTGGAATTACCCAAAGAACTTGCGGGGATTCATAATACGTTTCACGTTTCTCATCTCCGAAAGTGTCTTGCGGATGATTCTTCATGGACGCCTTTAGACAAAATTGAGCTAAACAATAAGTTAGAATACGTTGAAGAGCCGATTTCTATACTTGATGAGAAGGTCAAAAGGTTGAGACATAAAGAGGTTAGGACATTTAAAGTTCAATGGCGTCGGGGTAAGGGTTCCGAGTTTATTTGGGAGCCCGAAGAGTTTGTGTTGGTTTATCTTCCTTCTTGTCATGCGGCGTGGATCGTGAGGACGCGCTCCGATTTAAGTGGGGGAGAGTTGTAACACCCCGTTTTCCCGTGCGCATTTAAAGGTACGTACTTAATCAATAGTACGCTTATAACTTGTTCGTTATGTGATTAAATGAGCTACGGGGCTAGCTGTCGTATAAGTGTATATGTGTGTATATATATATATATATATATATATATATATATATATATATATATATATATATATATATATATATATATATATATATATATATATATATATATGTTTGAATGCCTGCGTGAATGTGTTTATAAATGTGTCGCGTTGGCGTCGAGTCGTGTGAGACCTAAGGTCGAGGTTTAGATGTGCATAGGAAGGGTGAAAGATGTTGTGCTTGTTGTTTGAACCTTTAATTTATGTTAAATTGTAGAAGTGATCAGGAATAGGCCAATGCCGCATCGCGAGGAAAGGGGCCGCGACGCGACAATCAAATAAAATCCAGATCAGAACATGAGTTAAGAAGGGTCGTTTTTCCTTCTTTATGTCGCGCCGCGATAAAGGAGCCGCGCCGCGGCACCTCTGCAGTTCTGACTCCGATTTTTGCTCAAATTAAAAAGGGTTTTAGGGGCAATTTGGTCTTTTTGAATGTAGATCTGATGGGAGCTTTTAATATCAGTCACTTATCCTATATTTCTCATTTCTTTTCCTTTTCTTTCATAATTTCCTCTCAAAACTTAAAATCCACTTAGATTAAACTTGAGATTTGAAGAAGAAGTTTTGTGAATCAATCCTAGGAGCAAGAATTAAAGTTGTTCTCCTTGCTATTAGCTACAAGAGGATAGTTTTGGTAAGTCTCAACTTTAAGTTTTGAGTTTTATTTAGTTTAAGCTAGGGTTTGGTTCATATGGAACTTGTGTGACCCATTTGAGGGTTAAAAGGATGAATTTTGGGTTAGATTGTTGAAAGGAAACCCTAATTACCATAATCTAGGGTTTGGTCTAATGAAATGAGGTTTGTAAGTGTTAATGGTGTTGTAAGCATTAAAACACTTGTTTAAAGTTGAATGATGTTAATTGGGTCATGTTTGACTAAGCTTGCAAGTGTAAGTGTTAAAATGGGTCATATGAGTCAAAGTTGACCTAATTGGGTAAAATGGGTATGAAATACACCAAGTTTGTGTTAGTTGATGTTAATAAACCCTAATCACTAGCTTTTAGTAATTTATGACAAGGAATGGTCATTAATGGGCGGTTTTGGTGTAGTTGAGTCATTTAATGCAATCGGGTCATAAAATGCTCAAGGGTTAGAAGTTAGCATTTAATTCAACTAGATTGTATGTTAATAAATGCATAATGTAATAGGTATGTTACATTGAAGGGTTGCAAGCTCGGTTAGCTTTCACAAGAGACTTGAGGTGAGTGAAATTATTATATATGCATGTATATAATTTATTTACTTGTGGGGTATGGGTTGAAGTTCGTTGTTGACGATACCATACCTTAGAGTATATTATGTTGTGGATGAGGGTTTAAAGTTTCTTGTTGACGATACCTCATACGTATGGACTCAAAGTTCGATGTTGACGATGCCATACGATTATTATACTGACGTTGATGAGGGTTTAAAGTTCGTTGTTGACGATACCTCATATGTGGGTTTAAAGTTCAGTGTTGACGATACCACATTAATATAGGCAAATGGGATTTAAGTTTGATGTTGACGATACCATTCGTTGGGCTAGCCTTGGGATCTTGAGTACTATGGATGTTGTGAACATCATCGTTATACTTGTGTTTTAGTATATTGTATTGTTGTGTTACATGCTACTGTTATACTAGCCTTGTTATCGTGGTACTTAGCGTTATACATGTGAAAGGTATGCTAATTATGTAACTAGTATGTATGCGGATTTGGTAAGTGTTTGCATGTAAGTAAGTTATATATGTGTATGTATAATTGTTGCACTCACTAAGCCTTGCTTACCCTCTCGTTGTTTACCATTTTATAGGTTCCGGCTTGGACAAGGGTAAGGGCATACGTTTGGACTAGTGGTCTTCCGCTTATGTTGCCGAGGGGTGCTTTTGGAGTTAGCTTTTCGAAATTGGCCTTACCTTTTGGGTAGTTTAGCCCCAAACCATGCTCGAGTGTCGTTTGGATTATAAACTATCATTGTAGTGGGTCAAACTTGTATTAAACTTAATTAATGGCCTTCGTGCCTATTGTAAACATTTAAATTGATGTACGTTTAAATGAAACTTGTGGAATGGTTTACATATTTAATTGGCGCGTAAATGTGTATTATATAAAAAAAATTATCGTATGGAATACGGGTTGGGATGTTTCATTCTACTAGTGAACGCGAATCCTATGGATAGATCTATCGGGCCTGACAGCCCTATTTCGTGCTAGTCGCGCTAGCCGTTACAGGCAGAATGTATTAGTACTTCGTATTTTGGTAGATACACCTGTTCAGTGTATATTTTTTATATTGGTTTTGTTAAGGGTATGGAATTTTTAAGTGATTACCAGGTGGCTCACGGGTTAATGGAATAATGTTTTATATGTTTTCGAGCATATAATTTTGTGGTCCAATATGAGTCTTTATGTTTTCAAACATAAATTTTTATGGTTTAAATTAAATATTGTTTGCAATATTAAACCTATAATTCACTCAATATTTTTGTTCGCATGTTTTATTCTCAGGTTCATGATTGACTGCTTCCGCTGTACTTAGAGAGTCTGCATATTTATGATGGCAGCTTTTGTTAAACATTAACTTGCATTCTATTTTGATACATTAAATTGTGGGTGTTTGTTGACTTTGTATTGGTCAACTTTTGGTTAAGTATTTATATATGGTTTTTCTAAACTTACATATTTTGGTAGGTTTCCTTTATAGGAAATTATTTTTAAATAAAGAATGCAAGGTTATTTATTAAATTCATTTAGAGTTATGATCAAGCTGTGGGACCAAGATAACGATGGTCATCAAGTGTACCTTGACGGGTCGTTAAAGAGGTTGTGTTCTTCTCGGATAGCCATGATTCGTTCTGTTAAGCGTAGAGAAAAATCAATGGTTGATTTTCGGATGGCTTCGAGAATGTCTTCAAATTCATCAGTATCATTGATGAAGGTTATCATGTCTGCATGTGTAGATATGACCGGAATTCGATCTGAAGAAGTGTCCAGCTCCCATTGATCTAGTTCGGTTGGAGAGTGTGAGTTATTCAGAATGTCTTCATGTTGCTCTTCCTCATCATCACTGGTGTTTTGCCCCTCTGAGGATGCGTCTGATGAACGGGTTCCTTCAGTATTCTGATTCTCCACTTTGACACTTGCAGGATCAATTTCTATATCCTTAACCTCAGCCTTGTCGGTCTTCTTCTTGAAGCGAATGATTAAACTGTGATCTTCCGTCTCAAGCCTCATTATTTCTTCATGACTCTCAATGCTTGGAGCGGGTATTTTCGCAGTTTCTTTTACGTCTTCCATTTCCTCTTCCTCTTCAGATTCCTCCTCTTCCTCTATTTCTTCGCCGGGACCTTCTTCTTCCATTTCTGGGTAATCTATAGACTATGATTCGACACCCATCTCGATATCGTCGGCTCGTGGTGAAAACTCGTCATCGGAAGTGATCCGTTTGGTGGAAATAGCAAACATCTCTGCCTGTCCAGAAAGATCGGTTGGTCGGTCAATTTTGAAGGTAATGCTCTCCCCATGTGATCGTAAGATCAAGGTTTGATTCTACACATCTATGACAGTCCTAGCCGTATTCATGAAAGGTCTTCCTAACACTACTGGTGTGTGTAGGTCTTCCTTAATATCCATTACTATGAAATCCGTAGGATACAAGAATTTGTCGACTTTCACCAAGACATTCTCAACTATGCCCTTAGGATATCGAATTGTGTGATCGGCAAGTTGGATTGTCATTTTAGTTGGTGAAAAGTCTCCTAACTCTAATCTCTTGTAGAAAGAGTAGGGGATTAGGTTGATACTTGCTCCTAAATCTGCTAGAGCATGAATGGTTCCAGATTGGTAGATTGAACACGGGAAAATGAATCGACCCGTATCTCCTAGCTTTGGTGGTAGAGAGTTCCTGAGTAATGCAGAGCATTCTTCACGCAGTGGAATTTTGTTAGAGTCTGGTATCCTCTCCTTTGTAGAAAGAAGACTTCGGATGCATCTCTTCTGGTTGGGAACTTTGGACATAGTGTCCAGGAATCTTCCATCAAGTTTGAAAGAATCAAGCTTGGATGGTCCTTCTTGTAGCCTTCCAGGGTAAGGTACGCGAACTGGAGTTTCAAGGGTCAGCTTCTGAGTATATGTCGATTTGTTCTTGAGCCTGGCTGACCTTCTCCGTGGTTCTTCCTCTGGGATTACAGAATCCATTTGCTTTGCTTCTTCTATGTGGGGATTTTGGATAGTATTACTTGGCAATCTTCCCTGCGGTCGGGTTTCAAGGCGTTGTGATAACTGTCCGAGCTGCGTTTCCAAACTTTTGAGCAGAGCCAATTGATTTCTCATTAGTATCTCCGTTTGATCTTGTCTAGCTACAGTTCTCTAATTTAGCTGTTGTTGTCCTAGAATGAACTGAATCAACTGATCATCTGCTCTGAGAGTGGGGTTAGTTGCTTTTGTAATCTGGGTGGTAGGGGAATTTTCCTCAACTGGGGGACCAGTGAGTGGAAGTGGTTGATCGTAGGTCAATTGAGATTGTTGGACTGGATAAGGTGGATAGTGATAGCGGAAAGGTTGATTGCTTCGCTGAAATTGATTAACCCTAGGTGATTGATTGAATTAGGGATTTGGTGGACTAGCTGGGTATTGGACGTAACAGACTGAACCGTCAGGGATTTCGTACTCAACTTGATATTTTTCAGTAGGTTTTGGATTGGTACAATTAACACAAGCCTGAGCTTGGTTAACCTGCTGCGTCTTCGTCTTCAATTCTCCGAGTTTTTTAGCGAGAGATTCCATCTTATCTGTGAGGGATTTGCTGGCCTCTGTTTGACTGTTAAGTGCAGAGAGTGGGGCAGATGATGAAGTTGTTTCACCACTGTTCCAGTCATGATGATGCATTGTCATATTCTCGAGCAATTCTCAAGCTTCGTTTGCGGTTTGGTTCATCAGATTCCCTTGAGCTACTGCATCGATCGTCGTGCTATGATTTACCGTAAGACCATTGTAGAAGGTACAGATTTGGGCTGACCGTTCTAACTGGTGATTAGGGCATTTCTTCAGTAGGGTTTTGAATCGCTCCCATGCAGTGTAAAGAGATTCATCATAACTTTGTTTGAAGTTAATGATGGCATTCTATAGTTTGGTTTGTTTAGAAGGAGGGAAATATTTGGTTAGGAATTTAGTAGTCATCTCCGTCCATGACGTGATGGAATCTTTTTCTAGTCCTTCAAACCAAGTTTGAGCATGATGAGTGAGAGAATAGGGGAACAAGTATAGCCGGACTATATCTTGTCCTATCCCTGACTGTTTGTAGGAGTTCGAAAGAGATATGAATTTATCAAGGTGAGAATTAGGATCGTCATGCAGTAATCCATGAAACTGACAGCTATTCTGAATAAGCTGGATGATGTGATGTTTTAACTCGAACGAGTGTCCTTGAATCTCTGGAAATCTGATCGATCCTCCCCGACCTTCAATCGAGGGTTTGGTGTTTTCTGCTAAAGTAACGCGTAACGCCATTCGATTTCTAATTCGTGCTTCCTTGCGTGCATTAGAGATTATTGCGTCTGGATCAGGTACGAATAACAATGGCCCTGGTCTAGATCGGGTTTAGGTCATACACTGGGTATGCGTTTTTGTTTTTAATTTTTCGCAAGTAAACTAAAATTATCGAAAGTAATCTAAAATAAGCTAATCTAATTCTATTGTAATATAGTCTAGGGTAATCTAATTCTAAGGTAATCTAATTTAATCTAATTTTAATCTAAGGTAGTCTGAAGTAATCTAAGTTAATTAACTAACTATCCTATGGTTGAATATGTTTTTGGTTCTGGCTACTGATTCCCTGGTATTTTGGTAACAGAGCTCCGCACGAACTATTCAATAAACCAAGTGGCCAGGCCGACTACGGAGAGGCAGGATCCTTTTGGTCCCAATATAATTGGCGACTGTTCGGAAAATCCAACAACCAAGTCCGTGTATATTTGTCTTTCTTAGACACCACTAAATGCTTGTGAATAAGTTTGATAGAGAGCAGTATTGCCTGATATATGTTCCCCGGCAGCGGCGCCAAAAACTAAGTTCCCCCTTGATATGGCCGAAATGGACGGTTTTTATTTGCGCGGTGTCGTCGGGCCGCGGCTCGCCAGGATCAGCCACTCGAGGGGGAGCTACTGTTTTAAATTTATATTTAGCGGGATCTAAATCTTACTACTCCTTATAAGTAAGGGAAGTATGACCTAGAGTCGTATTTTTGAGATATTAGTAGAATCGAACCTATATTTAAGCCTAAGATAGTTAGGGAGTAGTGGTTATTTAATTTTGGGATTTTTCTAATTTATAAGACAGATAAAGTAAATGCGATAAAATTCGTAATTCAGATAAGGTTAAAGTGAGTGCATACTATGACTTCATCAGTTATTTTGCCGAGATTATGGAATGCTGGCTCATGAATAGGCAGAGGCCTTGTATTCATTACACTGGTCCTAAACGCCCCTGTCATAAGACATGTCACTGGTGTAGTGACCCAAACTTTTCCATGTTTATATATATTAAATGAAATTGTTATTTACATGATTAAGTGTTTTCAATATGTTAAGCAATCAAACTTGTTAAGACTTGATTAAGTGAATTAGATTTCATACAGTCAATTGACCACTCAAGTTGACCGGTGATTCACGAACGTTAAAACTTGTAAAAACTATATGATGTTATATATATGGATATATATATATATATATATATATAGTTAACATGGTATTATGATAAGTAAATATATCATTAAGTATATTAACAATGAACTACATATGTAAAAACAAGACTACTAACTTAAGGATTTCGAAACGAGGCATATATGTAACGATTATCGTTGTAACGACATTTAATTGTATATATATATCATATTAAGATATATTAATACATCATATTATCATGATAATGTAATAATTTAACATCTCATTTGATAAAATAAACAATGGGTTAACAAAACTTAACATGATCGTTAACCTAAAGGCTTCAAAACAACATTTACATGTAACGACTAACGATGATTTAACGACTCAGTTAAAATGTATATACATGTAGTGTTTTAATATGTATTCATACACTTTTGAAAGACTTCAAGACACTTATCAAAATACTTCTACTTAACAAAAATGCTTACAATTACATCCTCGTTCAGTTTCATCAACAATTCTACTCGTATGCACCCGTATTCGTACTCGTACAATATACAGGTTTTAGATGTATGTACTATTGGTATATACACTCCAATGATCAGCTCTTAGCAGCCCATGTGAGTCACCTAACACATGTAGGAACTATCATTTGGCAACTAGCATGAAATATCTCATAAAATTACAAAAATATTAGTAATCATTCATGACTTATTTACAAGTAAACAAAATTACACATCCTTTATATCTAATCCATATACCAACGACCAAAAACACCTACAAATACTTTCATTCTTCAATTTTCTTCATCTAATTGATCTCTCTCAAGTTCTATCTTCAAGTTCTAAGTGTTCTTCATAAATTCTATAACTTCTAGTTTCATAAAATCAAGCGTACTTCCAAGTTTGCTAGCTTACTTCCAATCTTGTAAAGTGATCATCCAACCTCAAGAAATCTTTATTATTTACAGTAAGATATCTTTCTAATACAAGGTAATACTCATATTCAAACTTTGATTCAATTTCTATAACTATAACAATCTTATTTCGAGTGGAAATCTTACTTGAACTTGTTTTCGTGTCATGATTCTGCTTCAAGAACTTTCAAGTCATCCAATGATCCTTTGAAGCTAGATCTATTTTTCTCATTTCCAATATGTTTACCTACTAAAATTAAGGTAGTAATGATGTTCATAACATCATTCGATTCATATATATAAAACTACCTTATTCGAAGGTTTAAACTTGAAATCACTAGAACATAGTTTAGTTAATTCTAAACTTGTTCGCAAACAAAAGTTAATCCTTATAACTTGACTTTTAAAATCAACTAAACACATGTTATATATCTATATGATATGCTAACTTAATGATTTAAAACCTGGAAACACGAAAAATACCGTAAAACCGGACATACGCCGTCGTAGTAACAACGCGGGCTGTTTTGGGTTAGTTAATTAAAAACTATGATAAACTTTGATTTAAAAGTTGTTTTTCTGAGAAAATTATTTTTCTTATGAACATGAAACTATATCCAAAAATCATGGTTAAACTCAAAGTGGAAGTATGTTTTCCAAAATGGTCATCTAGACGTCGTTCTTTCGACTAAAATGACTACCTTTAAAAAATGACTTGTAACTTATATTTATGACTATAAATCTATAATTTTTATGTTTAGATTCATAAAATAGAGTTTAATATGAAACCATAGCAATTTGATTCACTCAAATCGGATTTAAAACGAAGAAGTTATGAGTAAAACAAGATTGGATATTTTTTTGATTGTTGTAGCTACGGGAAATATTGTAACAATTCTATACAAATCATATCCTAGCTAACTTATATTATATTATACATGTATTCTAATATATTATGTAATCTTGGGATACCATAGACACGTATGCAAATGTTTTGACATATCATATTGACCATCTATATATATTATTTGGAACAACCATAGACACTCTATATGCAGTAATGTTGGAGTTAGCTATACAGGGTTGAGGTTGATTCCAAAAATATATATACTTTGAGTTGTGATCTAGCCTGAGACGTGTATACACTGGGTCGTGGATTGATTCAAGATAATATATATATATCGATTTATTTCTATACATCTAACTATGGACAACTAGTTGTAGGTTACTAACGAGAACAGCTGACTTAATAAACTTAAAACAGTAAAACGTATTAAAAATATTGTAAATATATTTTGAACATACTTTAATATATATGTACATATTTGTTATAGGTTCGTGAATCGACCAGTGGCCAAGTCTTACTTCCTGATGAAGTAAAAAATCTGTGAAAGTGAGTTATAGTCCCACTTTTAAAATCTAATATTTTGGGATGAGAATACATGCAATTTTATAAATGTTTTACGAAATAGACACAAGTAAATGAAACTACATTATATGGGTGAATTATCGAAGCTGAATATGCCCCTTTTTAGCTTGGTAGCCAAGAATTTGGGAACAGACCCCTAAATTGACGCGAATCCTAAAGATAGATCTATCGGGCTCAACAAGCCCCATTCTAGAATTTGGGATGCTTTAGTACTTCGAAATTATCATATTCGATGGGTGTCCCGGAATGATGGGGATATTCATGCATCTTGTTAATGTCGGTTACCAGGTGTTCACCATATGAATGAATTTTATCTCTATGTATGGGATGTATATTGAAATATGAAATCTTGTGGTCTATTATTATGTTTTGATAATATATATGTTAAACCTATAACTCACCAACATTTTTTGTTGACGTTTTAAGCATGTTTATTCTCAGGTGATTATTAAGAGCTTCCGCTGTTGCATACTAAAATAAAGACAAGATTTGGAGTCCATGCTTGTATGATATTATGTAAAAACTGCATTCAAGAAACTTATTTTTGATGTAATATATTCTTATTGTAAACCATTATGTAATGGTCGTGTGTAAACGGTATATTTTAGATTATCATTATTTGATAATCTACGTAATGCTTTTTAAACCTTTATCGATAAAATAAAGGTTATGGTTGTTTTAAAAATGAATGCAGTCTTTGAAAAACGTCTCATATAGAGGTCAAAACCTCGCAACGATCAATTAATATGGAACGTTTATAATCAATATGAACGGGACATTTCACTGGATACTGCGTTAGGCTTGAAGATTTTGAATAGACAGCAACGTCCCTTACCTCCGACGCCCGTGCAGTATGACTACAGGCATACACGTTCAGACGACTCATTCAATTGAGCGACTCGGTTGTGAAATGTCCCGTTCATATTGATTATAAACGTTCCATATTAATTGATTTCGTTGCGAGGTTTTGACCTCTATATGAGACGTTTTTCAAAGACTGCATTCATTTTAAAACAACCATAACCTTTATTTTATCTATAAAGGTTTAAAAAGCAATACGTAGATTATCAAATAATGATAATCTAAAATATACCGTTTACACAAGACCATTATATAATGGTTTACAATAAGAATATATTACATCAAAAATAAGTTTCTTGAATGCAGTTTTTACATAATATCATACAAACATGGACTCCAAATCTTGTCCTTATTCTAGTATGCAACAGAGGAAACTCTTAATAATCACCTGAGAATAAACATGCTTAAAACGTCAACAAAAATGTTGGTGAATTATAAGTTTAACCTATATATTATCAAATCATAATAATAGACCACAATATTTCATATTTCAATATACATCCCATACATAGAGTTAAAAATCATTCATGTGGTGAACACCTGGTAAACGACATTAATAAGATGCATATAAGAATATCCCCTATCATTCTGGGAAATCCTTCGGACATGATATAAACGAATTCGAAGTACAAAAGCATCCGGTACTTTGGATGGGGTTCGTTAGGCCCAATAGATCTATCTTTAGGATTCGTGTCAATTAGTAGATCGGTTTACTAATTCTTAGGTTACCAATCAAAAGGGGCATATTCGGCTTCGATCATTCACCCATATAATGTAGTTTTAATTACTTGTGTCTATTTTGTAAAACATTTATAAAACTGCATGTATTCTCATCCCAAAATATTAGATTTTAAAAGTGGGACTATAACTCACTTTCACAGATTTTTACTTCATCGGGAAGTAAGACTTGGCCACTGGTCGATTCACGAACCTATAAAAAATATGTACATATATTAAAGTATGTTCAAAATATATTTACATCATTTTTAATACGTTTTACTGTTTTAAATTTATTAAGTCAGCTGTCCTCGTTAGTAACCTACAACTAGTTGTCCACAGTTAGATGTACAAAAATAAATCGATATATATTATCTTGAACCAATCCACGACCCAGTGTATACATGTCTCAGGCTAGATCACAACTCAAAGTATATATATTTTTGGAATCAACCTCAACCCTGTATAGCTAACTCCAACATTACTGCATATAGAGTGTCTATGGTTGTTCCAAATAATATATATACATGGGTCGATATGATATGTCAAAACATTTGCATACGTGTCTATGGTATCCCAAGATTACATAATATATTACAATACATGTATAATACAATATAAGTTAGCTAGGATATGATTTGTATAGAATTGTTACAATATTTCCCGTAGCTACAACAATCAAAAAAATATCCAATCTTGTTTTACTCATAACTTCTTCGTTTTAAATCCAATTTGAGTGAATAAAATTGCTACGGTTTCATTTTGAACTCTATTTTATGAATCTAAACATAAAAAGTATAGATTTATAGACAGAAATATAAGTTACAAGTCATTTTTGTAAAGGTGGTCATTTCAGTCGAAAGAACATAAAAAGTATAGATTTATAGTCAGAAATATAAGTTACAAGTCGTTTTTGTAAAGGTGGTCATTTTAGTCGAAAGAACGACGTCTAGATGACCATTTTGAAAAACATACTTCCACTTTGAGTTTAACCATGATTTTTGGATATAGTTTCATGTTCATAAGAATAATTATTTTCCCAGAAGAACAACTTTTAAATCAAAGTTTATCATAGTTTTTAATTAACTAACCCAAAACAGCCCGCGTTGTTACTACGACAGCGTATGTCCGGTTTTACGGTATTTTTCGTGTTTCCAGGTTTTAAATCATTAAGTTAGCATATCATATAGATATAGAACATGTGTTTAGTTGATTTTAAAAGTCAAGTTAGAAGGATTAACTTTTGTTTGCGAACAAGTTTAGAATTAACTAAACTATGTTCTAGTGATTTCAAGTTTAAACCTTCGAATAAGGTAGTTTTATATATATGAATTGAATGATGTTATGAACATCATTACTACCTCAAGTTTTGTGGATAACCTACTGGAAATGAGAAAAATAGATCTAGCTTCAAAGGATCCTTGGATGGCTTGAAAGTTCTTGAAGCAGAATCATGACACGAAAACAAGTTCAAGTAAGATTTCCACTCGAAATAAGATTGTTATAGTTATAGAAATTGAATCAAAGTTTGAATATGAGTATTACCTTATATTAGAAAGATATCTTACTGTAAATAAGAAAGATTTATTGAGTTTGGATGATCACTTTACAAGATTGGAAGTAAGCTAGCAAACTTGAAAGTATTCTTGATTTTATGAAACTAGAACTTATAGAATTTATGAAGAACACTTAGAACTTGAAGATAGAACTTGAGAGAGATTAATTAGATGAAGAAAATTGAAGAATGAAAGTGTTTGTAGGTGTTTTTGGTCGTTGGTATATGGATTAGATATAAAGGATGTGTAATTTTGTTTACATGTAAATAAGTCATGAATGATTACTAATATTTTTGTAATTTTATGAGATATTTCATGCTAGTTGCCAAATGATGGTTCCCACATGTGTTAGGTGACTCACATGGGCTGCTAAGATCTGATCATTGGAGTGTATATACCAATAGTACATACATCTAAAAGCTGTGTATTGTACGAGTACGAATACGGGTGCATACGAGTAGAATTGTTGATGAAACTGAACGAGGTTGTAATTGTAAGCATTTTTTTTAAGTAGAAGTATTTTGATAAGTGTATTTAAGTCTTTCAAAAGTGTATGAATACATATTAAAACACTACATGTATATACATTTTAACTGAGTCGTTAGATCATCGTTAGTCGTTACATGTAAATGTTGTTTTGAAGCCTTTAGGTTAACGATCCTGTTAAGTGTTGTTAATCATTGTTTATTATATCAAATGAGGTGTTAAATTATTACATTATCATGATATTATGATGTATTAATATATCTTAATATGATATATATACAATTAAATGTCGTTACAACGATAATCGTTACATATATGCCTCGTTTCAAAATCCTTAAGTTAGTAGTCTTGTTTTTACATATGTAGTTCATTGTTAATATACTTAATGATATGTTTACTTATCATAATACCATGTTAAATATATGTATATCCATATATATAACATCATATAGTTTTTACAAGTTTTAACGTTCGTGAATCACCGGTCAACTTGGGTGGTCAATTGTCTATATGAAATCTATTTCACTTAATCAAGTCTTAACAAGTTTGATTGCTTAACATGTTGAAAACACGTAATCATATAAATATCAATTTTATTTAATATATATAAACATGGAAAAGTTCGGGTCACTACAGTACCTACCCGTTAAATAAATTTCGCCCGAAATTTTAAGAAGTTGGAGGTGTTGACATATCATCTGGAAATAAGTGCGAATACTTCTTCTTCATCTGATCATCTCATTCCCAGGTAAACTCGGGTCCTCTACGAGCATTCCATCGAACCTTAACAATTGGTATCTTGTTTTGCTTAAGTCTTTTAACCTCACGATCCATTATTTCGACGGGTTCTTCGACGAATTGAAGTTTTTCGTTGATTTGGATTTTGTCTAACGGAATAGTGAGATCTTCTTTAGCAAAACATTTCTTCAAATTTGAGATGTGGAAAGTGTTATGTACAGCCGCGAGTTGTTGTGGTAATTCAAGTCGGTAAGCTACTGGTCCGACGGGATCAATAACCTTGAATGGTCCAATATATCTTTGGTTTAATTTCCCTCATTTACCAAATCGAACAATGCCTTTCCAAGGTGCAACTTTAAGCATGACCATCTCTCCAATTTCAAATTCTACATCTTTTCTTTTAATGTCGGCGTAGCTCTTTTGTCGACTTTGGGCGGTTTTCAACCGTTGTTGAATTTGGATGATCTTCTCGGTAGTTTCTTGTATTATCTCCGGACCCGTAATCTGTCTATCCCCCACTTCACTCCAACAAATCAAAGACCTGCACTTTCTACCATAAAGTGCTTCAAATGGCGCCATCTCAATGCTTGAATGGTAGCTGTTGTTGTAGGAAAATTCTGCTAACGGTAGATGTCGATCCCAACTGTTTCCGAAATCAATAACACATGCTCGTAGCATGTCTTCAAGCGTTTGTATCGTCCTTTCACTCTGCCCATCAGTTTGTGGATGATAGGCAGTACTCATGTCTAGACGAGTTCCTAATGCTTGCTGTAATGTCTACCAGAATCTTGAAATAAATCTGCCATCCCTATCAGAGATAATAGAGATTGGTATTCCATGTCTGGAGATGACTTCCTTCAAATACAGTCGTGCTAACTTCTCCATCTTGTCATCTTCTCTTATTGGCAGGAAGTGTGCTGATTTGGTGAGACGATCAACTATTACCCAAATAGTATCAAAACCACTTGCAGTCCTTGGAAATTTAGTGATGAAATCCATGGTAATGTTTTCCCATTTCCATTCCAGGATTTCAGGTTGTTGAAGTAGACCTGATGATTTCTGATGCTCCGTTTTGAACTTAGAACACGTCAAACATTCTCCTACGTATTTAGTAACATCGGCTTTCATACCCGGCCACCATGAGATCTTTGTACATCTTTCCCGTTCCAGGATGTATTGAGTATCTGGTTTTATGAGCTTCCCTAAGTACCATTTCTCTCATATCTCCAAATTTTGGTACCCAAATTCTTTCAGCCCTATACCGGGTTCCGTCTTTCCGAATATTAAGATGCTTCTCCGATCCTTTGGGTATTTCATCCTTCAAATTTCCCTCTTTTAAAACTCCTTGTTGCGCCTCCTTTATTTGAGTAGTAAGGTTAGTGTGAATCATTATATTCATAGATTTTACTCGAATGGGTTCTCTGTCCTTTCTGCTCAAGGCGTCGGCTACCACATTTGCCTTCCCCGGGTGGTAACGAATCTCAAAGTCGTAATCATTCAACAATTCAATCCACCTACGCTGCCTCATATTCAGTTGTTTCTGATTAAATATGTGTTGAAGACTTTTGTAGTTAGTATATATAATACTTTTGACCCCATATAAGTAGTGCCTCCAAGTCTTTAATGCAAAAACAACCGCGCCTAATTCCAAATCATGCGTCGTATAATTCTGTTCGTGAATCTTCAATTGTCTAGACGCATAAGCAATTACTTTCGTTCGTTGCATTAATACACAACTGAGACCTTGCTTTGAGGCGTCACAATATATCACAAAATCATCATTCCCTTCAGGTAATGACAATATAGGTGCCATAGTTAACTTTTTCTTCAATAACTGAAACGCTTTCTCTTGTTCATCCTTCCATTCAAATTTCTTCCCTTTATGCGTTAATGCAGTCAAGGGTTTTGCTATTCTGGAAAAGTCTTGGATGAACCTTCTGTAGTAACCAGCTAGTCCTAAAAATTGGCGTATGTGTTTCGGAGTTTTCGGGGTTTCCCACTTTTCAACGGTTTCAATCTTTGCTGGATCCACCTGAATACCTTCTTTGTTCACTATGTGACCGAGGAATTGAACTTCTTCCAACCAAAATGCACACTTTGAAAACTTAGCGTACAGTTTTTCTTTTCTCAGCAACTCTAGAACTTTTCTCAAATGTTCTTCGTGCTCTTGATCATTCTTCGAGTAAATAAGTATGTCATCGATGAAAACAATGACAAACTTGTCAAGATATGGCCCACACACTCGGTTCATGAGGTCCATGAACACAGCTGGTGCGTTAGTTAAACTAAACGGCATAACCATAAACTCGTAATGACCGTAACGCGTCCTAAAAGCAGTCTTTGGAATATCATCCTCCTTCACCCGCATTTGATGATATCCAGAACGTAAATCGATCTTCGAATAAATAGACGAGCCTTGTAGTTGATCAAATAAGTCATCGATTCTCGGTAGTGGGTAGCGGTTCTTGATGGTAAGTTTGTTCAACTCTCGGTAGTCGATACACAACCTGAATGTACCATCTTTCTTCTTGACAAACAAAACAGGAGCTCCCCATGGTGATGTGCTTGGTCGAATGAAACCACGCTCTAAAAGTTCCTGTAACTGACTTTGTAATTCTTTCATTTCGCTGGGTGCGAGTCGGTATGGAGCACGAGCTATTGGTGCAGCTCCTGGTACAAGGTCTATTTGAAATTCAACGGATCGATGTGGGGCTAATCTCGGTAATTCTTTCGGAAATACATCGGGAAATTCTTTTGCGACGGGAACATCACTGATGTTCTTTTATTCAGGTTTAACTTCCTCGATGTGTGCTAGAATGACGTAACAACCTTTTCTTATTAGTTTTTGCGCCTTCAAACTACTAATAAGATTTAATTTCGCGTTGTTCTTTTCTCCGTACACCATTAAAGGTTTTCCTTTTTCACGCATAATGCGAATCGCATTTTTGTAACAAACGACCTCTGCTCTCACCTTTTTCAACCAGTCCATGCCAATTATTACATCAAAACTCCCTAACTCGACTGTTATTAAATCAATTTTAAACGTTTCATCCCCCAGTTTAATTTCTCTCTCCCGACATATATTATCTGCTGAAATTAATTTACCGTTTGCTAATTCGAGTAAAATTTTACTATCCAAAGGCGTCAATGGGCAACTTAATTTAGCACAAAATTCTCTACTCACATAGCTTCTATCCGCACCCGAATCAAATAAAACATAAGCAGATTTATCGTCAATAAGAAACGTACCCGTAACAAGCTCCGGGTCTTCCTGTGCTTCTGCCGCATTAATATTGAAAACTCTTCCACGGCCCTGCCCATTAGTATTCCCCTGATTCGGGCAATTTCTAATAATGTGGCCCGGTTTTCCACATTTATAACAAACAACGTTGGTATTACTTGCTCCGACACTATTCGTTTCGGCATTACTTGTTCCAACATTATTTGTTCCTTTAGTTCTGTTAAATTTTGGTTCGTAGATCTCACACTTTGTCGCACTATGACCATTTCTTTTACACCTGTTGCAAAATGTCGTGCAAAACCCCTGATAATTTTCTTCACACCTATGACATGGCTGTTTTTTGTTTTTGTTGCCGTTGTTGTTATTGAGGTTGTTGTTGGGATTGTTATTGTTGTTGAAACGGTTGTTGTAGTTGTTGTTGTTGTTGTTGGGATGTTTGTTGTAGTTGTTGTAGTTGTTGTTGTTGTTGGGATGTTTGTTGTAGTTATTGTTGCGATTGTTGTTGCGGTTGTTGGGATATTTGTTGCGATTGTGGTTGCAATTGTTATTGTTGTTGTACTGGTGACTCTTGTCACCGTTTTCCTCCCACTTCCTCTTGAGTTGTTTCGTGTTGGCTTCTTCGGCCACCTGCTCTTTAATTCTTCTCTCAATCTGATTTATGAGTTTATGAGCCATTCGACTTACCTTCTGTATAGAAGCGGGCTCGTGTGAACTCACATCTTCTTGAATCCTTACTGGTAGCCCTTTTACAAATGCATCGATCTTCTCTTCTTCATCTTCGAATGCTCCCAGACACAATAGGCACAACTCTGTGAATCATCGTTCATATGTGATAACGTCGAACCCTTGTGTTCATAACTCTTTAAGTTCTGCCTTGAGTTTATTGACTTCATTTCTAGGACGGTACTGCTCGTTCATCAATTGCTTGAATGCCGACCACGGTAGTGCGTAAGCAGCATTTTGTCCTACCTGTTCAAGATAGGTGTTCCACCACGTTAACGCAGTACCTGTGAAGGTATGCGTAACGTACTTAACTTTGTCCTATTCAGTACACTTACTTATGGCAAACACCGATTCGACTTTCTCGGTCCACCATTTCAATCCAATTAGTCCTTCGGTTCCATCAAATTCCAAAGGTTTGCAGGCAGTGAATTCTCTGTAGGAGCATCCTACACGATTTCTTGCGCCGTTAGCTGCATTGCTAGATTCAGAGTTATTGTTGGTATGTAGCGCAGCCTGTACTGCGGATATGTTTGCAGCAAGAAAGGTACGAAATTCCTCTTCGCTCATATTCATGGTGTGTCGAGTATTCGGTGCCATTTCCTTCAAAATAGCCAACTGAATCGAGTTAATCATACTAGATTATTAAGAGTAGTCAATAGTATTTCGTAGCATATTATGAATTCATTTATAAAAGCTTTTTCTTCATATTAGCGTTTTATAAGTTTAAATTCGGGTACTACCTACCCGTTAAGTTCATACTTAGTAGCTAATATACAATTCAACTACTACAATTCCATATGAAAAACTGATTATAATAATATATCACATACAAATATTCTTCAAACTTACAACTTCGCTATATTACATATAACATGAAATATAGTACACTATGATACAGGACAGTTTTAAAGATAAATCTAGTTAATACGTAAGTTGTTCAGCAAAGGAAATAAAGACACGTAATTCATAAGTCCAGAAACAAGTCATGCATTCTGGTTTCACTAAGATGACTTCCCATCCTTGGTCTTGTGGAAAATAACCGTTATGACCATTGGCTAGGCAGCATGTTGTAATGTCGTCAAAAGGACGAGGGTTTCGTAATGTTCAATAGCCCTGTAATAATCTAAAAACCTTGTTTCTCACCCCAACTACTGAATCTATCACTTGTGGGAAGGTCTTATTTAAAAGCTGCAATCTGATGTTCTTTTTCTCACTTTGGTAAGAAACGAACATCACTAACCCGTAAGCATAACATGCTTCTTTATGTTGCATGTTAGACGCTCTTTCTAATTCACGAAATCCTATTTTGGGATATGTTGAGTCAAAATAGGTTCTTAACCCGTAGCGTAAAATTGCATTTGGCTTCCCCGCATTTAATACTTTAAAGAAAACACGGCGTAACTTACGGTCTCCCCAATGTAATATACCCCACCTATCAAAGGAAAGTCTTTTATAAACTAAGGCATTTCTGAAAAGTCTTTCAAATGTTTGACAAGTTAATTTCGCCATAACTAAATGTGCTGATGAATTTTGACCGACTCTAGACAAGATTTCCTCAATCATATCCTCTGGTAGGTCTTCTAAAATATTCGGTTGTCTACCCTTAACGTCCATTTTGTTTTTATACTGTAAAATAGACAAGGATTAGATTTGTAATAACAAATAATACAAGCAATTTTTACATAGAACATAAAAGTACAAGCACACTACAATACATATAATACACAACATGATTACAACCCTCTAATCTGAATCACTCGTTTCTTCTTCTTCGGACTTGGTTCGTTTTCCTAATTTTCTAGGAATATATGGTGTTCCTCTAATACGAGCCGTCATTTTCCATAATGGTTTAGAAAAACCTGGTGGTTTAGAGGTTCCCGGGTCATTGTTACATTTTGGGAAATACGGATGTTGTCGATACATATAAAGTTCATCGGGGTTGGAATCGGGTTTCTCTATTTTTATACCTTTTCCCTTATTATTTTCTTTTGCTTTATTAAATTGGGTCGAGGTAATTTCTATAACATCATCGGAATCCTCATCGGGATCCGATTCATCAAAAAATTGGTAATCTTCCCAATATTTTACTTCCTCGACGGAAACACCATTGACCATTATTAACTTTGGTCCGTTGGTTGAGGATTTTCTTTTATTTAATCGATTTACTATAGGTATCAATATTTCTTCCTCCAGAACCTCTTCTTCTTCTGGTTCCTCCTCTTCCGATTCCTCCTCTTCTGGTTCCTCTTCTTCCGGTTCCTCCTCTTCCGGTTCCTCTTCGGGAATTTGTGAATCTTCCCAAAATATATTCAACTCTTCATTATTATTAGGTGAATCAATGGGATTTGTACTAGAGGTACACATCTATCACACAATATCAAACACGTTAAGAGATTAATATATCACATAATATTTACATGTTAATAATATATAGTTTCCAACAAAAAAAATGTTAAGCAATCGTTTTTGAAGAAAAACACGGTCGAAGTCCAGACTCACTAATGAATCCTAACAAACTCGGTAAGACACACTAATGCAATTTTCTGGTTTTATAAGACCAACGCTCGGATACCAACTGAAATGTCCCGTTCATATTGATTATAAACGTTCCATATTAATTGATTTCGTTGCGAGGTTTTGACCTCTATATGAGAAGTTTTTCAAAGACTGCATTCATTTTAAAACAACCATAACCTTTATTTTATCTATAAAGGTTTAAAAAGCAATACGTAGATTATCAAATAATAATAATCTAAAATATACCGTTTACACACGACCATTACATAATGGTTTACAATAAGAATATATTACATCAAAAATAAGTTTCTTGAATGCAGTTTTTACATAATATCATACAAGTATGGATTCCAAATCTTGTCCTTATTTTAGTATGTAACAGCGGAAGCTCTTAATAATCACCTGAGAATAAACATGCTTAAAACGTCAACAAAAATGTTGGTGAGTTATAGGTTTAACCTATATATTATCAAATCATAATAATAGACCACAAGATTTCATATTTCAATATGCATCCCATACATAGAGATAAAAATCATTCATATGGTGAAGACCTGGTAACCGACATTAACAAGATGCATATAAGAATATCCCCTATCATTCCGGGAAATCCTTCGGACATGATATAAACGAATTCGAAGTACTAAAGCATCCTGTACTTTGGATGGGGTTCGTTAGGCCCAATAGATCTATCTTTAGGATTCGCGTCAATTAGTAGATCGGTTTACTAATTCTTAGGTTACCAAGCAAAAGGGGCATATTCGGCTTCGATCATTCACCCATATAATGTAGTTTCATTTACTTGTGTCTATTTCGTAAAATATTTGTAAAGTTGCATGTATTCTCATCCCAAAATATTAGATTTTAAAATTGGGACTATAACTCACTTTCACAGATTTTTACTTCATCGGGAAGTAAGACTCGGCCACTGGTCGATTCACGAACCTATAATAAATATGTACATATATTAAAGTATGTTCAAAATATATTTACATCATTTTTAATACATTTTACTGTTTTAAATTTATTAAGTCAGCTGTCCTCGTTAGTAACCTACAACTAGTTGTCCACAGTTAGATGTACAGAAATAAATCGATATATATTATTTTAAATCAATCTACGACCCAGTGTATACACGTCTCAGGCTAGATCACAACTCAAAGTATATATATTTTTGGAATCAACCTCAACCTTGTATAGCTAACTCCAACATTACTGCATATAGAGTGTCTATGGTTGTTCCAAATAATATATATACATGGGTCGATATGATATGTCAAAACATTTGCATACGTGTCTATGGTATCCCAAGATTACATAATATATTAGAATACATGTATAATACAATATAAGTTAGCTAGGATATGATTTGTATAGAATTTTTACAATATTTCCCGTAGCTACAACAATCAAAAAAATATCCAATCTTGTTTTACTCATAACTTCTTCGTTTTAAATCCGATTTGAGTGAATCAAATTGCTATGGTTTCATATTAAACTCTATTTTATTAATATAAACATAAAAAGTATAGATTTATAGTCAGAAATATAAGTTACAAGTCATTTTTTAAAGGTAGTCATTTTAGTCGAAAGAACGACGTCTAGATGACCATTTTGGAAAACATACTTCCACTTTGAGTTTAACCATGATTTTTGGATATAGTTTCATGTTCATAAGAAAAATCATTTTCCCAGAAAAACAACTTTTAAATCAAAGTTTATCATAGTTTTTAATTAACTAACCCAAAACAGTCCGCGTTGTTACTACGACGGCGTATGTCCGGTTTTACGATATTTTTCGTGTTTCCAGGTTTTAAATCATTAAGTTAGCATATCATATAGATATAGAACATGTGTTTAGTTGATTTTAAAAGTCAAGTTAGAAAGATTAACTTTTGTTTGCGAACAAGTTTAGAATTAACTAAACTATGTTCTAGTGATTTCAAGTTTAAACCTTCGAATAAGGTAGTTTTATATATATGAATCAAACGATGTTATGAACATCATTACTACCTCAGGTTTTGTGGATAACCTACTAGAAATGAGAAAAATATATCTAGCTTCAAAAGATCCTTGGATGGCTTGAAAGTTCTTGAAGCAGAATCATGACACGAAAACAAGTTCAAGTAAGATTTCCACTCGAAATAAGATTGTTATAGTTATAGAAATTGAATCAAAGTTTGAATATAAGTATTACCTTATATTAGAAAGATATCTTACTGTAAATAAGAAAGATTTCTTGATGTTGGATGATCACTTTACAAGATTGGAAGTAAGCTAGCAAACTTGGAAGTATTCTTGATTTTATAAAACTAGAACTTATAGAATTTATGAAGAACACTTAGAACTTGAAGATAGAACTTGAGAGAGATTAATTATGTAGTGACCCGAACTTTTCCATGTTTATATATATATATTAAATGAAATTTTTATTTACATGATTAAGTGTTTCTAACATGTTAAGCAATCAAACTTGTTAAGACTTGATTAATTGAAATAGGTTTCATATAGACAATTGACCACCCAAGTTGACCGGTGATTCACGAACGTTAAAACTTGTAAAAACTATACGATGACATATATATGGTTATATATATAGTTAACATGATTTTATTATAAGTATGTATCTCATTAGGTATTTTAACAATGAGTTATATACATAAAAAATGAGACTATTAATTTAAGAAACTCGAAAACGATATATATAACGATTATCGTTATAACAACGTCTTACTAGGTACATATGAATCATATTAAGATATTGATACACTTGGTTAATTATTTTAAATGATAAGTAAATATATTATTAAGTGTATTAATAATGAAATACATGTGTTAAAATAAGACTACTAACTTAATGATTTCGAAACGAGACATATATGTAACGATTATCGTTGTAACAACATTTAACTGTATATATATATATCATACTAAGATATATTATATATCATAATATCATGATAATATAACAATTTAACATCTCATTTGTTATAATAAACAATGGGTTAACAACATTCAACAAGATCGTTAACCTAAAGGTTTCAAAACAACATTTACATGTAACGACTAACGATGACTTAACGACTCAGTTAAAATGTATATACATGTAGTGTTTTAATATGTATTCATACACTTTTGAAAGACTTCAAAACACTTATCAAAATACTTCTACTTAACAAAAATGCTTACAATTACATCCTCGTTCAGTTTCATCAACAATTCTACTCGTATGCACCCGTATTCGTACTCGTACAATACACAGCTTTTAGATGTATGTACTATTGGTATATGCAGCCCATGTGAGTCACCTAACACATGTGGGAACCATCATTTGGCACCTAGCATGAAATATCTCATAAAATTACAAAAATATGAGTAATCATTCATGACTTATTTACATGAAAACAAAATTACATATCCTTTATATCTAATCCATACACCAACGACCAAAAACACCTACAAACACTTTCATTCTTCAATTTTCTTCATCTAATTGATCTCTCTCAAGTTCTATCTTCAAGTTCTAAGTGTTCTTCGTATATTCTACAAGTTCTAGTTACATAAAATCAAGAATACTTTCAAGTTTGCTAGCTCACTTCCAATCTTGTAAGGTGATCATCCAACCTCAAGAAATCTTTGTTTCTTACAGTAGGTTATCATTCTAATACAAGGTAATAATAATATTCAAACTTTGGTTCAATTTCTATAACTATAACAATCTTATTTCAAGTGATGATCTTACTTGAACTTGTTTTCGTGTCATGATTCTGCTTCAAGAACTTTCAAGCCATCCAAGGATCCTTTGAAGCTAGATCTATTTTTCTCATTTCTAGTAGGTTTATCCAAGGAACTTGAGGTAGTAATGATGTTCATAACATCATTCAATTCATACATATAAAGCTATCTTATTCGAAGGTTTAAACTTGTAATCACTAGAACATAGTTTAGTTAATTCTAAACTTGTTTGCAAATAAAAGTTAATCCTTCTAACTTGACTTTTAAAATCAACTAAACACATGTTCTATATCTATATGATATGCTAACTTAATGATTTAAAACCTGGAAACACGAAAAACACCGTAAAATCGGATTTACGCCGTCGTAGTAACACCGCGGGCTGTTTTGGGTTAGTTAATTAAAAACTATGATAAACTTTGATTTAAAAGTTTTTATTCTGGGAAAATTATTTTTATTATGAACATGAAACTATATCCAAAAATTATGGTTAAACTCAAAGTGGAAGTATGTTTTCTAAAATGGTCATCTAGACGTCGTTCTTTCGACTGAAATGACTACCTTTACAAAAATGACTTGTAACTTATTTTTCTGACTATAAACCTATACTTTTTCTGTTTGGATTCATAAAATAGAGTTCAATATGAAACCATAGCAATTTGATTCACTCAAAACGGATTTAAAATGAAGAAGTTATGGGTAAAACAAGATTGGATAATTTTTCTCATTTTAGCTACGTGAAAATTGGTAACAAATCTATTCCAACCATAACTTAATCAACTTGTATTGTATATTATGTAATCTTGAGATACCATAGACACGTATACAATGTTTCGACCTATCATGTCGACACATCTATATATATTTCGGAACAACCATAGACACTCTATATGTGAATGTTGGAGTTAGCTATACAGGGTTGAGGTTGATTCCAAAATATATATAGTTTGAGTTGTGATCAATACTGAGATACGTATACACTGGGTCGTGGATTGATTCAAGATAATATTTATCGATTTATTTCTGTACATCTAACTGTGGACAACTAGTTGTAGGTTACTAACGAGGACAGCTGACTTAATAAACTTAAAACATCAAAATATATTAAAAGTGTTGTAAATATATTTTGAACATACTTTGATATATATGTATATATTGTTATAGGTTCGTGAATCAACCAGTGGCCAAGTCTTACTTCCCGACGAAGTAAAAATCTGTGAAAGTGAGTTATAGTCCCACTTTTAAAATCTAATATTTTTGGGATGAGAATACATGCAGGTTTTATAAATGATTTACAAAATAGACACAAGTACGTGAAACTACATTCTATGGTTGAATTATCAAAATCGAATATGCCCCTTTTTATTAAGTCTGGTAATCTAAGAATTAGGGAACAGACACCCTAATTGACGCGAATCCTAAAGATAGATCTATTGGGCCTAACAAACCCCATCCAAAGTACCGGATGCTTTAGTACTTCGAAATTTATATCATATCCGAAGGGTGTCCCGGAATGATGGGGATATTCTTATATATGTATCTTGTTAATGTCGGTTACCAGGTGTTCACCATATGAATGCTTTTTATCTCTATGTATGGGATGTGTATTGAAATATGAAATCTTGTGGTCTATTATTATGATTTGATATATATAGGTTAAACCTATAACTCACCAACATTTTTGTTGACGTTTTAAGCATGTTTATTCTCAGGTGATTATTAAGAGCTTCCGCTGTCGCATACTTAAATAAGGACGAGATTTGGAGTCCATGCTTGTATGATATTGTGTAAAAACTGCATTCAAGAAACTTATTTTGTTGTAACATATTTGTATTGTAAACTATTATGTAATGGTCGTGTGTAAACACGATATTTTAGATTATCATTATTTGATAATCTACGTAAAGCTTTTTAAACCTTTATTGATGAAATAAAGGTTATGGTTTGTTTTAAAATGAATGCAGTCTTTGAAAAACGTCTCATATAGAGGTCAAAACCTCGCAACGAAATCAATTAATATGGAACGTTTTTAATCAATAAGAACGGGACATTTCAGTTGTTATCCGAGCGTTGGTCTTAGAGAACCAGAATTTTGCATTAGTGTATCTTATCGAGTTTGTTAGGATGCATTAGTGAGTCTGGACTTCGACCGTGTTTACTTGAAAAATGATTGCTTAACAAATTTTGTTGGAAACTATATATTTTTAACATGTGAATATTATGTGATATATTAATCTCTTAACGCGTTTGATATTATGTGATAGATGTCTACCTCTAGAACAAGTCCCATTGACTCACCTAATAATAATGAAGAGTCAAATGTAAATTGGAATGATTCGTGGACAGATTCACAAGTTCCCGAAGAGGAACCGGAAGAAGAGTCGGAACCGGAAGAAGAATCGGAACCGGAAGAAGAATCGAAACCGGATGAAGAAATAGAACCGGTGGGGGAAATAATAAAACGGTTAAGTAAAAGAAAATCCTCAACCAACCGACCAAGGTTAATTATGGTCAATGGTGTTTCCGCCAAAGAAGCAAAATATTGGGAGGATTACCAATTCTCCGATGAATCGGATTCCGACGAGAATTCCGATGATGTTATAGAAATTACCCCAACTGAATTTAAAAAGGCAAAAGAAAATAATAAGGGAAAGGGCATAAAAATAGAGAAATCTAATTCCAACCCCGATGAACTTTATATGTATCGTCAACCCCCGAAGTCCTTAGGTTGTAACAATGACCCGAGAACCTCTAAACCACCAGGTTTTTCTAAACCAGTGTGGAAAACGACGGCTCGTATTAGGGGAACATCATATATCCCTAGAAACTTGGCAAAACGAACCAAAACCGAAAAAGAAGAAACAAGCGAGTCGGAAAAAGATAGTTGTATTCGTGTGGTGTAATATATGTAATATAGTGTGCTTATGCTTTAAGATATATGTAAAAATTGCTTGTATTAATAAGTATTTTTTTTATGAATCTAACTCTTGTCTATTTTACAGTATAAAAACACAAAATGGATAGACAACCCAATATTTTAATAGACCAACCCGGAGACATGATTGATGAAATCTTGTCTAGAGTCGGTCAGAATTCTTCGGCACAACTATTTAAGGCGAGATCAGTTTGTAAGACATTCGAAGAACGTTCCAAGAATGCCTTGGTTTATAAAAGGCTTTTGTTCGAAAGATGGGGGATATCACATTGGGAAATCCATAAGTTACGATGTGTTTACTTTGACGCATATATTGCGGGGAACCCAAATGCTATTTTACGCAATGGGTTAAGAAATTATTTTGACTCAAAATATCCGAATATTGGACTTCGTGATTTAGAAAAAGCGGCTAACATGCAACATAAAGAAGCATGTTATGCTTACGGATTAGTAATGTTCGCTTCTCACCAAAGTGAGAACAAGAACATCGGGCTACAACTATTAAACAAAACGTTCCCACAAGTGACGGAGTCGGTAATTGGGGTAAGAAATGAGGTTTTTAGATTGTTACGGGACTGTTGGACATTACGTAACCCTCGTCCCTTTGACGACGTTACAACACGCTGTCTTATCAACGGCCATAACGGTTATGTTCCACAAGACCAAGGATGGGAAGTAATCCTAGTAAAACCAGAATGCATGACTTGTTTCTGGACGTATGAATTACGTGTCTTTATTGCCTTTACTGAACGACTTGTGTACTAGCTAGAATTATCTTCACAACCATCTTGTATCAAATTTATTGTGTGCTATATTTCATGCTATATGTAAAATAAGCGGTATTGTAAGTTTGTAAAATATTGTGAAAAAGTTTGAACGCGAAATATTATTATAATCAGTTTTTCATATAGAATTGTAGTAGTTGAATTGTATATTAGCTACTAAGTATGAACTTAACGGGTAGGTACTACCCGAATTTAAACTTATAAAACGCTAATATGAAGAAAAAGCTTTTATAAATGAGTTCATATTATGCTACGAAATACTATTAACTACTCTTAATATTCTGTATGATTAACTTGTTCCATTTGACTATTTTGAAGGAAATGGCACCGACTACTCGACACACCGTGAATATGAATGAAGAGGAATTCCGTACTTTTCTAGCTTCAAACATAGCCCCAGTACAGGCTGCGCTACATACCAACAATAACCTTGGATCTAGCAGTACAGGAAATCGTGTAGGATGCACCTACAAAGAATTCACTGCCTGCAAACCTTTGGAATTTGATGGAACCGAAGGACCGATCGGATTGAAACGGTGGACCGAGAAGGTCGAATCGGTGTTTGCCATAAGTAAGTGTACTGAAGAGGACAAAGTGAAGTACGCTACGCATACCTTCACAGGTTCTGCGTTAACATGGTGGAATACCTATCTAGAGCAAGTGGGACAAGACGATGCGTACGCACTATCATGGTCAGCATTCAAGCACTTGATGAACGAGAAGTACCGTCCCAAAACCGAGGTCAATAAGCTCAAGACAGAACTTAGAGGGTTACGAACCCAAGGATTTGATATTACCACGTACGAAAGACGATTCACAGAATTGTGCCTATTGTGTCCGGGAGCATTCGAAGATGAGGAAGAGAAGATCGACGCGTTTGTGAAAGGATTACCGGAAAGAATCCAAGAAGATATAAGTTCACACGAGCCCGCCTCCATACAACAGGCATGTAGAATGGATCACAAACTAGTGAACCAGATTGAAGAAAGAATTAAAGAACAGACTGCTGAAGAGACCAATGTGAAGCAAGTCAAAAGAAAGTGGGAGGAAAACGGTGATAAGAATCACCAATACAACAACAACAGCAATTACAACAATAATCGCAACAATTACCCCAACAATCGCAACATCAATCGCAACTACAACAAACGGCCCAACAACAACAACAACAACAACAACAACAACAACAACAACAGTAACTACAACAATCATCCCAACAACAATAATAACCGCAACAATAACAACAATCAGAAGCAGCTATGCCAAAGGTGTGAAAAGTATCACTCGGGGTTCTGCACCAAATTTTGCAACAAGTGTAAAAGAAATGGTCATAGCGCGGCGAAGTGTGAGGTCTACGGACCAGGGGTTAATAGAACGAAAGGAAAAAATGGTGTCGGAACGAGTAATGGCGGAGCAAGTAGTGTCGGAGCAAGTTATGCCAATGTAGTTTGTTATAAATGTGGAAAACCTGGCCACATTATTAGAAATTGCCCGAACCAGGAGAACACGAATGGACAAGGCCGCGGAAGAGTTTTCAATATTAATGCAGCAGAGGCACAGGAAGACCCAGAGCTTGTTACGGGTACGTTTCTTATTGACAATAAATCTGCTTACATTTTATTTGATTCGGGTGCGGATAGAAGCTATATGAGTAGAGATTTTTGTGCTAAATTAAGTTGTCCATTGACGCCTTTGGATAGTAAATTTTTACTCGAATTAGCAAATGGTTAATTAATTTCAGCAAATAATATATGTCGGAATCGAGAAATTAAACTGGTTAGCGAAACATTTAAGATTGATTTGATACCAGTAGAGTTAGGGAGTTTTGATGTGATAATCGGTATGGACTGGTTGAAAGAAGTGAAAGCAGAGATCGTTTGTTACAAAAATGCAATTCGCATTATACGAGAAAAAGGAAAACCCTTAATGGTGTACGGAGAAAAGGGCAACTTGAAGCTACGTCTTATTAGTAATTTGAAGGCACAAAAACTAATAAGAAAAGGTTGCTATGCTGTTCTAGCACACGTCGAGAAAGTACAAACTGAAGAAAAGAGCATCAATGATGTTCCCATTGCAAAAGAATTTCCCGATGTATTTCCGAAAGAATTACCGGGATTACCCCCACATCGATCCGTTGAATTTCAAATAGATCTTGTACCAGAAGCTGCACCAATAGCTCGTGCTCCTTACAGACTCGCACCCAGCGAGATGAAAGAACTGCAAAGCCAATTACAAGAACTTTTAGAGCGTGGTTTCATTCGACCAAGCACATCACCGTGGGGAGCTCCTGTTTTCTTTGTCAAGAAGAAAGATGGTACATTCAGGTTGTGTATCGACTACCGAGAGTTGAACAAACTTACAATCAAGAACCGCTACCCACTACCGAGAATCGACGACTTATTTGATCAACTACAAGGCTCGTCTGTTTATTCAAAGATTGACTTACGTTCCGGGTATCATCAAATGCGGGTGAAAGAAGATGATATTCCAAAGACTGCTTTCAGAACACGTTACGGTCATTACGAGTTTATGGTCATGCCGTTTGGTTTAACTAATGCACCAGCTGTGTTCATGGACCTTATGAACCGAGTGTGTGGACCATACCTTGACAAGTTTGTCATTGTTTTCATTGATGACATACTTATTTACTCAAAGAATGACCAAGAACACGGTGAACATTTGAGAAAGGTGTTAGAAGTATTGAGGAAGGAAGAATTGTACGCTAAGTTTTTAAAGTGTACATTTTGGTTGGAAGAAGTTCAATTCCTCGGTCACATAGTGAACAAAGAAGGTATTAAGGTGGATCCGGCAAAGATAGAAACTGTTGAAAAGTGGAAAACCCCGAAAACTCCGAAACACATACGCCAGTTTTTAGGACTAGCTGGTTACTACAGAAGGTTCATCCAAGACTTTTCCAGAATAGCAAAACCCTTGACTGCATTAACGCATAAAGGGAAGAAATTTGAATGGAATGATGAACAAGAGAAAGCGTTTCAGTTATTGAAGAAAAAGCTAACTACGGCACCTATATTGTCATTGCCTGAAGGGAATGATGATTTTGTGATTTATTGTGACGCATCAAAGCAAGGTCTCGGTTGTGTATTAATGCAACGAACGAAGGTGATTGCTTATGCGTCTAGACAATTGAAGATTCACGAACAAAATTATATGACGCATGATTTGGAATTAGGCGCGGTTGTTTTGGCATTAAAGACTTGGAGGCACTACTTATATGGGGTCAAAAGTATTATATATACCGACCACAAAAGTCTTCAACACATATTTAATCAGAAACAACTGAATATGAGGCAGCGTAGGTGGATTGAATTATTGAATGATTACGACTTTGAGATTCGTTACCACCCAGGGAAGGCAAATGTGGTAGCCGATGCCTTGAGCAGGAAGGACAGAGAACCCATTCGAGTAAAATCTATGAATATAATGATTCATAATAACCTTACTACTCAAATAAAGGAGGCGCAATAAGGAGTTTTAAAAGAGGGAAATTTAAAGGATGAAATACCCAAAGGATCGGAGAAGCATCTTAATATTCGGGAAGACGGAACCCGGTATAGGGCTGAAAGAATTTGGGTACCAAAATTTGGAGATATGAGAGAAATGGTACTTAGAGAAGCTCATAAAACCAAATACTCAATACATCTTGGAACGGGGAAGATGTACAAGGATCTCAAGAAACATTTTTGGTGGCCGGGTATGAAAACCGATGTTGCTAAATACGTAGGAGAATGTTTGACGTGTTCTAAGGTCAAAGTTGAGCATCAGAAACCATCAGGTCTACTTCAACAACCCGAAATCCCGGAATGGAAATGGGAAAACATTACCATGGATTTCATCACTAAATTGCCAATGACTGCAAGTGGTTTTGATACTATTTGGGTAATAGTTGATCGTCTCACCAAATCAGCACACTTCCTGCCAATAAGAGAAGATGACAAGATGGAGAAGTTAGCACGACTGTATTTGAAGGAAGTCGTCTCCAGACATGGAATACCAATCTCTATTATCTCTGATAGGGATGGCAGATTTATTTCAAGATTCTGGCAGACATTACAGCAAGCATTGGGAACTCGTCTAGACATGAGTACTGCCTATCATCCACAAACTGATGGGCAGAGCGAAAGGACGATACAAATGCTTGAAGACATGCTACGAGCTTGTGTTATTGATTTCGGAAACAGTTGGGATCGACATCTACCGTTAGCAGAATTTTCCTACAACAACAGCTATCATTCAAGCATTGAGATGGCGCCGTTTGAAGCACTTTATGGTAGAAAGTACAGGTCTCCGATTTGTTGGAGTGAAGTGGGGGATAGACAGATTACGGGTCCGGAGATAATACAAGAAACTACGGAGAAAATCATCCAAATTCAACAAAGATTGAAAACCGCCCAAAGTCGACAAAAGTGCTACGCGGACAGTAATAGAAAAGATATAGAGTTTGAAATTGGAGAAATGGTCATGCTTAAGGTTTCACCTTGGAAAGGCATTGTTCGATTTGGTAAACGGGGAAAACTAAATCCAAGGTACATTGGACCATTCAAGATTATAGATCGTGTCGGACCAGTAGCTTACCGACTTGAGTTACCTCAACAACTCGCGGCTGTACATAACACTTTCCACGTCTCAAATTTGAAGAAATGTTTTGCTAAAGAAGATCTCACTATTCCGTTAGATGAAATCCAAATCAACGAAAAACTTCAATTCATCGAAGAACCCGTCGAAATAATGGATCGTGAGGTTAAAATACTTAAGCAAAACAAGATACCAATTGTTAAGGTTCAATGGAATGCTCGTAGAGGGCCCGAGTTCACCTGGGAGCATGAAGATCAGATGAAGAAGAAATACCCGCATCTATTTCCAGAAGATACGTCAACATCTCTAATTGCTTAAAATTTCGGGACGAAATTTATTTAATGGGTAGGTACTGTAGTGACCCGAACTTTTCCATGTTTATATATATATATATATATATATATATATATATATATATATATATATATATATATATATATATATATATATATATATATATATATATATATATATATATATATATATATATATATATATATATATATATATTAAATGAAATTGTTATTTACATGATTAAGTGTTTCCAACATGTTAAGCAATCAAACTTGTTAAGACTTGATTAATTGAAATAGGTTTCATATAGACAATTGACCACCCAAGTTGACCGGTGATTCACGAACGTTAAAACTTGTAAAAACTATACGATGACATATATATGGTTATATATATAGTTAACATGATTTTATTATAAGTATGTATCTCATTAGGTATTTTAACAATGAGTTATATACATAAAAAATGAGACTATTAATTTAAGAAACTCGAAAACGATATATATAACGATTATCGTTATAACAACGTCTTACTAGGTACATATGAATCATATTAAGATATTGATACACTTGGTTAATTATGTTAAATGATAAGTAAATATATTATTAAGTGTATTAATAATGAAATACATATGTTAAAATAAGACTACTAACTTAATGATTTCGAAACGAGACATATATGTAACGATTATCGTTGTAACAACATTTAACTGTATATATATCATACTAAGATATATTATATATCATAATATCATGATAATATAACAATTTAACATCTCATTTGTTATAATAAACAATGGGTTAACAACATTCAACAAGATCGTTAACCTAAAGGTTTCAAAACAACATTTACATGTAACGACTAACGATGACTTAACGACTCAGTTAAAATGTATATACATGTAGTGTTTTAATATGTATTCATACACTTTTGAAAGACTTCAAGACACTTATCAAAATACTTCTACTTAACAAAAATGCTTACAATTACATCCTCGTTCAGTTTCATCAACAATTCTACTCGTATGCACCCGTATTCATACTCGTACAATACACAGCTTTTAGATGTATGTACTATTGGTATATACACTCTAATGATCAGATCTTAGCAGCCCATGTGAGTCACCTAACACATGTGGGAACCATCATTTGGCAACTAGCATGAAATATCTCATAAAATTACAAAAATATGAGTAATCATTCATGACTTATTTACATGAAAACAAAATTACATATCCTTTATATCTAATCCATACACCAACGACCAAAAACACCTACAAACACTTTCATTCTTCAATTTTCTTCATCTAATTGATCTCTCTCAAGTTCTATCTTCAAGTTCTAAGTGTTCTTCGTATATTCTACAAGTTCTAGTTACATAAAATCAAGAATACTTTCAAGTTTGCTAGCTCACTTCCAATCTTGTAAGGTGATCATCCAACCTCAAGAAATCTTTGTTTCTTACAGTAGTTTATCATTCTAATACAAGGTAATAATCATATTCAAACTTTGGTTCAATTTCTATAACTATAACAATCTTATTTCAAGTGATGATCTTACTTGAACTTGTTTTCGTGTCATGATTCTGCTTCAAGAACTTTCAAGCCATCCAAGGATCCTTTGAAGCTAGATCTATTTTTCTCATTTCCAGTAGGTTTATCCAAGGAACTTGAGGTAGTAATGATGTTCATAACATCATTCAATTCATACATATAAAGCTATCTTATTCGAAGGTTTAAACTTGTAATCACTAGAACATAGTTTAGTTAATTCTAAACTTGTTCGCAAATAAAAGTTAATCCTTCTAACTTGACTTTTAAAATCAACTAAACACATGTTCTATATCTATATGATATGCTAACTTAATGATTTAAAACCTGGAAACACGAAAAACACCGTAAAATCGGATTTACGCCGTCGTAGTAACACCGCGGGCTGTTTTGGGTTAGTTAATTAAAAACTATGATAAACTTTGATTTAAAAGTTTTTATTCTGGGAAAATGATTTTTATTATGAACATGAAACTATATCCAAAAATTATGGTTAAACTCAAAGTGGAAGTATGTTTTCTAAAATGGTCATCTAGACGTCGTTCTTTCGACTGAAATGACTACCTTTACAAAAACGACTTGTAACTTATTTTTCAGACTATAAACCTATACTTTTTCTGTTTGGATTCATAAAATAGAGTTCAATATGAAACCATAGCAATTTGATTCACTCAAAACGGATTTAAAATGAAGAAGTTATGGGTAAAACAAGATTGGATAATTTTTCTCATTTTAGCTACGTGAAAATTGGTAACAAATCTATTCCAACCATAACTTAATCAACTTGTATTGTATATTATGTAATCTTGAGATACCATAGACACGTATAGAATGTTTCGACCTATCATGTCGACACATCTATATATATTTCGGAACAACCATAGACACTCTATATGTGAATGTTGGAGTTAGCTATACAGGGTTGAGGTTGATTCCAAAATATATATAGTTTGAGTTGTGATCAATACTGAGATACGTATACACTGGGTCGTGGATTGATTCAAGATAATATTTATCGATTTATTTCTGTACATCTAACTGTGGACAACTAGTTGTAGGTTACTAACGAGGACAGCTGACTTAATAAACTTAAAACATCAAAATATATTAAAAGTGTTGTAAATATATTTTGAACATACTTTGATATATATGTATATATTGTTATAGGTTCGTGAATCAACCAGTGGCCAAGTCTTACTTCCCGACAAAGTAAAAATCTGTGAAAGTGAGTTATAGTCCCACTTTTAAAATCTAATATTTTTGGGATGAGAATACATGCAGGTTTTATAAATGATTTACAAAATAGACACAAGTACGTGAAACTACATTCTATGGTTGAATTATCGAAATCGAATATGCCCCTTTTTATTAAGTCTGGTAATCTAAGAATTAGGGAACAGACACCCTAATTGACGCGAATCCTAAAGATAGATCTATTGGGCCTAACAAACCCCATCCAAAGTACCGGATGCTTTAGTACTTCGAAATTTATATCATATCCGAAGGGTGTCCCGGAATGATGGGGATATTCTTATATATGCATCTTGTTAATGTCGGTTACCAGGTGTTCACCATATGAATGATTTTTATCTCTATGTATGGGATGTGTATTGAAATATGAAATCTTGTGGTCTATTATTATGATTTGATATATATAGGTTAAACCTATAACTCACCAACATTTTTGTTGACGTTTTAAGCATGTTTATTCTCAGGTGATTATTAAGAGCTTCCGCTGTCGCATACTTAAATAAGGACGAGATTTGGAGTCCATGCTTGTATGATATTGTGTAAAAACTGCATTCAAGAAACTTATTTTGTTGTAACATATTTGTATTGTAAACCATTATGTAATGGTCGTGTGTAAACAGGATATTTTAGATTACCATTATTTGATAATCTACGTAAAGCTTTTTAAACCTTTATTGATGAAATAAAGGTTATGGTTTGTTTTAAAATGAATGCAGTCTTTGAAAAACGTCTCATATAGAGGTCAAAACCTCGCAACGAAATCAATTAATATGGAACGTTTTTAATCAATAAGAACGGGACATTTCAAATCAGATGAAGAAAATTGAAGAATGAAAGTGTTTGTAGGTGTTTTTGGTCGTTGGTATATGGATTAGATATAAAGGATGTGTAATTTTGTTTACATGTAAATAAGTCATGAATGATTACTAATATTTTTGTAATTTTATGAGATATTTCATGCTAGTTGCCAAATGATGGTTCCCACATGTGTTAGGTGACTCACATGGGCTGCTAAGAGCTGATCATTGGAGTGTATATACCAATAGTACATACATCTAAAAGCTGTGTATTGTACGAGTACGAATACGGGTGCATACGAGTAGAATTGTTGATGAAACTGAACGAGGTTGTAATTGTAAGCATTTTTTGTTAAGTAGAAGTATTTTGATAAGTGTATTGAAGTCTTTCAAAAGTGTATGAATACATATTAAAACACTACATGTATATACATTTTAACTGAGTCGTTAGATCATCGTTAGTCGTTACATGTAAATGTTGTTTTGAAGCCTTTAGGTTAACGATCCTATTAATTGTTGTTAACCCATTGTTTATTATATCAAATGAGATGTTAAATTATTATATTATCATGATATTATGATGTATTAATATATCTTAATATGATATATATACAATTAAATGTCGTTACAACGATAATCGTTACATATATGCCTCGTTTCGAAATCCTTAAGTTAGTAGTCTTGTTTTTACATATGTAGTTCATTGTTAATATACTTAATGATATGTTTACTTATCATAATACCATGTTAACTATATATATATATATATATATATATATATATATATATATATATATATATATATATATATATATATATATATATCCATATATATAACATCATATAGTTTTTACAAGTTTTAACGTTCGTGAATCACCGGTCAACTTGGGTGGTCAATTGTCTATATGAATTCTATTTCACTTAATCAAGTCTTAACAAGTTTGATTGCTTAACATGTTGGAAACCCTTAAGCATATAAATATCAATTTTATTTAATATATATAAAAATGGAAAAGTTCGGGTCACTATAGGTTGGGTGACGTATTAACATTCCAAAATGGTCTAAACTTTCTTAAGCATAATAGAATACATGGTTTACCATATCCGAGAGACGTGATGTGTTTCAATGCTTTCGTTAATGATTGGTCTTAAAAGATAGTTAGGCCCTTTTAAAAAGAGTTCAACCATAAAGAACACCATGGCTAAGTCAAGCTGACTTCCATGAACACGTTCGGTTATTCTAACGGTCCAATCCTTTATGTGTCTAAACAAACAGTTCCTTTATATGCTTGGTGACTACACTAGCATGGTCTAAGACCGACAATGTACTAAGGGTCTAGTCAGATGTTTCACTACGAAAGAGTCCTCAGTCAGAATCCAAAGCTTGAAAGACTTACTAAAACCGGTGTGCCTCAGTCGATCTTACGTTGTATCCGATAGACTTCTCTTACCAAGGGGTGACACAGATAGTGTACTCTGAATCGGGGTTCGCGAATTCCCAATAACAGAGCCTATAACTAAGTTCTATTAGTTGGAAAAGCGATTGAGTTTAAAGCATAATCGGAGAGCATTTCAACAGCATACACAAACCATAATATTATTTCGGCATTATAACTGCTTACATCATAGCATACACTAAAGGTAACTACTCGCTAATCATGGCAACAATATCATAAAACATTATATAAGATAAGGGATAGAAGTACCTGTAGATTAAACGAGTTCTGAATACATAAATGACAACTTCAAGACTCCAGACCTCTCCTAATACAATCTTCAGCGTTCTTCTCCGGGTACTAGGTTTCTCGCACGGAGTCGAAGGCCTTGAAAGTATGACTAATATTCTACAAGAGAGAGAAAGAAGTGAATTGAAGTGTGTGTTGGAATGAATGACAAAGACCCTTTAAATAGACAAAAATTTTGCTTGCAAACGGCTGGCAAGCAGTTTGGCAGGCCGTTTGCCAGCAAGGTTTTTCTTGGGGCCGTTTGCTGGACCGTTTGGCAGGCCTTTTGCCATACTGGCAAGCCGTATGTTAAGCCGTATGGCAAGCCGTATGGCAGGCCATTTTTAGTGTCTGGTCAGCCTTGATTCACTGGATCGTAACTTGATTTCTTGTCTTTCACCGTTTTCGCTCTAGAATCTTCGTTTTAGCTCTGATTCTCTTGATTATTTTTGCACCGTCTTCGTAATTACTTGTTCTTCAATTTTAACCGACGAAGTGGGTATTTTACCGCCAAAGCTCGAATCTTTCTTATTTTTGGGCCTTAATACCGGGGTGAAAACGTGACTTTTTAGCCGATATCATAACCTAGATTTTCAGTCCAATTCATCTTCATCCATGACGACTATCAAAAAGGTATATCTAATTCTGTTATGCTTTTTTTAGGTTCTATTATTTTGATCAGGAATGGCGGTGGTGATGATGATGATTAAGTTGCACGGATGAAGGCAACTGTTGAGGCTATTCAAACTAAGGATAAGGTGATTTTGTAATTTCTATATACACAATTGATTCTATGTTCTCCTTCTTTCTGGAATAGCGAAATCATATTTTGTCCTAAGTTCTTAAATTTTTTGGTATAAACTAATTGAATCCATCTCAATGAAAAGGGAAGAAGCTTTCCCTTTTCAAGATTTACACAAAAGTTCCTATTTTTTTAAAATTTTATGTAACTTCAATTCAGTTTAGATTATATAGTTTGTGTGTTGGTTAATATTGTAATGTATATAAACTATATAATGTATATTAGTTTTGCTTGTCAAAGGTGTGAATTGGAGTACTTTGTTAAAGGACATAAATTAACTTGCAATCCCTATAATCGATCATCAATCGTTAAAGATTGAGATATGAAAATTACAGTATGTGTTTTCTCTCTCAACCTACTACTTATTCACTTTTTATGTTCTTGCTGAATCTATTTTCTATAGTATTGAGTTCTGGATTGGTTTTATACAGTGGTATTGAAGAAGACTGATGATCCGAATCAACGTATAACATCTAATTCATTCTGCAATAGCATTTTATGCAACGGCTTTGTTTTAAATAATAGAGAGGAAGTTTAAACTTTTATTGTAATTAATGTCAATCGGAATTTAATCATGTTATATTTTCAGCAATTCAGATCATTATGTTGTGAAGAATGAGTTCCCTGTACATATGTGGGTCCTGATGAGCAACATGCAGAACTACAACCTGGCCTGATGGTGTCTTAGAACAGCAATCATCTAACAATTTTTAGATTTGTACAAGAAGTAGTGAAATGAGGTACTCGACTTTTTATGTTCTAACAAATTTAGAAAATGGTTCCAGAAAGTAGGATTTGTTGTGATTAACTTAGCTATCAAAAATGTCGTCTCTATTTCAATATGTTTAAAACAGGAGTCCATCAGGATCCACTGCTGTTCAGAGAGATATTACAGGTGCACTAACCTTTTTTTTCATTATTGGAAGATTTCCATTTAGTATTTTAGCTTGGGAATGGATGCAAATAAGCATGTTGAACAACATGTCAAAATTGGTAACATTTAGCATGGGTCAAGGAGTATCACGGGAATCCATTTCACTATTTTTGTTCAGTAACTACACAATTCTATTTGATATTTTTGAAACCATTCCATTTAACAGTTTAAACCTACCTATATATAAATTATAGACATATGTGTAACATAAATTTTCTAATCAGCTTACATGTATATATAGTATAGTATATTTGTATCTATTATATTATATAGATAATATATGCCTTGTGAATTTGTAGCTTATTGAAACTCTCGAATTTATGCTAATAAACTGATGTTAATTAAGAACGGGAGACCTGATGACTTTAGATAAATAAGTAAATATTTGGAGCTTATGACAGGTTGATATAATTGACAAAATGAGCTCATTTTTTGAAGTTTTGGTTCATATCTACGTTTGGTATGAGGAGTTTGAGGATTGAGAGGGGGCACTAATATACTAAAACTGGATGAGGTTCTCTTCTCAAGTAATTTTTTCTTGTGTACTCGCTTATTTTCATAAAACTGGTTATTATTTCAGATTGGGCATGCATGCTGCAGAGAATTGTTCTTATTTCATATCTATGCTCATTGACTTGATAAGCCACATGTTTGGTGATACATTACGTTCCTAATTTGAACATTGATATATTCATATAGATGAACTTGAATCACATTTGTGCGTTTATACTTATTGACATATTAGGGGTGGAAATGGGCGCGTCAAGGATGTTTGCTATAAATCATGATTTCATTTTTTAAAGAGGAAATGACAAACACATTAACTACCTTGCAGGTACATGATCATGAAGAGGTGCGTTTATGGATTCATTACGAACGTCAAAAATATTAATTATTGTGGTAACTTAGGCAAGTTTCTGTGTAAAATTGTGCATGATGATGTAGAGAATTTGCACCTTTAAGTCGAAGAATCAAATTGCTGGTACACGAGTTACTCTTGTAGATCATTGTCAAGCAAAAATTATGAATTGTTGACTTTGACGAGTCAACGCAGTTTTACTCAAAGTTGAGAATGCAGTTCCGCTTGAATTGTAGCTTGTGCTCATTAACAAAAATGTAGCATTGGCTTCTAAGGTGAAGAAATGAAGAAAAGAACTATCTAACGAACAATCTCACAACAACCGAAGACGGACTAAATGAATTTAGCATTTATATGTATTTAATACCTAAAACATATAATTAAACTGTTTTGTTTAAACAAACCCGTGGTTTCACGGGTCATTTCACTAGTTTATATTTATATGCCCTCCGCTGGTTGCAATGGGAAAACGTAAATGATGCACCGTGCATCTTTAATTCATTTCTGGATTCAAAAAAATGTCTATTAGTGGTTAACTTCTAACTCACTCTAATTAGATATCTCAAATTTTCAACTTGTTACTCGTTACTCACAATTCAATACATCATCTAGTAACTACGAAACTTTGAAAATAAAAAAATAAAAAAATAAAAACAAAACGAAAAATGGCTAGAAAAATGATTATAGTGTGACCTGAACCTACCAATTAGCTTACAATGGTTAACCAATAAAGCTAAAACTAACTTACTCAACTCAACATGTTGTAATAAATATATTTAAACTATACTAAATACGAGTATATTATATTATAATTATACTACTAATACTAATATCTCGGAAATTGGGGGGCCCTTCTGCCCCAAAGAAGCTTCGCCCGATGTTTACCGGGACCCAAAACTATTTGCGCTGTACCATGGTGTATGTGGTAATAACGATTTTGGTGTAAATATCACTTGTCAATTTGTCATAAGATAAACCCATCAACCTTTTGTCCAGCTTTGGCTGCATGATAAAAAGACACTGCTTCTTGCATCACTTTAGCTTCAGAAAGCAATTTACTTCTCTTTTTTCCGGATGGATGGGTAGAAAGGTAATTTTGCAAAGCAGAATCCCCAGCTATTTTACCCAACTTCTCAAATACTTTTGGTGCAACACGAGGATCATATCCAGCTGAAGCCATTAGCAACAGCCCAATGTAATCAGCTTCAATCTCCATTCTAGAAAAATACATTTTTCATATAATTAAGATGAACCACTTCTTTAAAAAAAAAAAAGTTAGTCACCTATTCAAATAATTCGTTTGTTATGCATTTTGAACCACGTATATATGAAATACTCCAATATTTGGTATAAACAAAAGCTACCTACAAGGCTACAACAGCACTCCGTATTTAAAGTATCAGCACATGTTTTCTAGGTAAAAAAATTAGTACGGAGTATGATTTTCAAGATTTATGGTATAGGCCACCACTGGTTAACCAGAAAATAATTATAGGACCCAATATATTTTCAGGATTTGCGATTTTATTGTATGTGCCATTAGGATATTAGAAATTAGTATCCTTTAAGTTTTGATCCTGGATTCGCACCGTTTAAAGCAAAGTACAATCTTCCAAAAGTTTATTCACTACTCAGTCGACTTTCATAAACGGGTATACAGATAAGATATTCCGTGTTCAGGGTACTCTTTGAAAAGGGAGTATTTTCGCTCAGATGTACGCAGTCTAACTGGGCTATTCCGTGACCGTTTCTGTATTTATTCCATGGCCACCCCAAAATACGCTTATAGTGAGATTTGAACCCAAAAATATGCATCCCTGGCCACCCCGTCCACTAAGAAAACACTCTTATATATGCAATAGACACCAAATGACAATTAAACAACCAAAGAATGCCAAGTATGCAACACGAGTTTAACATATTATAATAATGACTTATAGCATACCGTCGAGAAAAAGGAAGATCAAGTAGAAGTTTTGACATGAGATTGACAAGATCTGTCTCATAATACTGTAATAGAATTATCTTCCCGATAGTAAACCAGATGTTCTTTGTAAACTGCTCAGCTGAATGTCTAGCCACCGCATGTGCAACCTACAACATATTCATATTTAGCTGAAATACATACAAACACATAAAAGCCTTGTTTATTAGCTGCGTTAAATTCCCCAAAATAACTATAATCTACATCCTCTTAGTAATAACAATAAGCAAATAAGTAACTTAAGATGTAGCATTATGCCACCAACCCAAAAAGATTCAATCAACATAAACTACAAAACCTTAATGCACAAAAAAGGGAGTATATATGAATGGCCCAAGTTAAGATAAATAAACACATACAAATTCAGAAACACAAACCAATCTTAAAAGCAACTCATCAACAAACTAAACATATACCTCGTGCGCAATTATCGTAGCAATCTCTTCGTTCGTGGTAAAATGCTTCAACAACCCCGAAAACACAACAATCTTCCCACCAGGCAAACAAAACGCATTTACTTCTTTATCATTCACCACCAAAACTTCCCATTCCAACCCCTCTAAATGCGTAGTATCCGACTTTACCCCTTCTTTTTCCCCCTTTTTCATACTTTGATCAACCCACGTATCATCGAGAACTTCATCTTTCCCAATACACAAATCTCCTGCATTAGTCTCTTCCGGAAATTCAATCGCCGCTTTCTCCCCTTTACTCTCCAATGCGGGCCCACCTTCTGACGCATAATTCAAATCCGTCCATACTTGCTCTTTTTTCAATCCTCGTTTCAACGCCTCAATGATATCTTTAGTAATCATTCTAACCCTAACGCTATCCGGATGCGTTTCAGGCACTATTTTTCGTTTATAGCTATCTTTTATTTTCTTAAACTCGGACTCACCGATCTTTTTCTCCACATTTATCGTCATTATAATGAGATGTTTTCTTTTAGTATACGGTATCGTTTCAACAGTACCAAAAATTACAGTATAACCAATTCCTGATCCTACTAATACTGCTATCAAAACATTTCTAGGGTTATCAAACCATCTTTTAAAGTCCCTATGATTATAATGCTTATTTTGTCTCGAAGCAACGGAATAATTTCTGTAACTACTTCCAAAAAACCTAAAAGTTGAGTTCGTGTTACCAATTACAGCTGAAAATGAAGAATTTTTAGGAACCCTAGAAACTGCGTAATTTGAAAACTTACTGATTTGATGATGGTTGTGGTTGATAATTGACGGTGGATTTCGAATTAGGGTTTTCGGAGCTGTGATTTTGGAGGCGAAGCAACGGGATATTGCATTAAACCCTAATTTTAATATTCTATACGACGCCATTTTTTAGGTTGCAGAAAAAAATAAATAAATATAGAGAAATAGCAGTTCAAGGAAAAAAAAAAAAGATAAATTGTTGTACAAGAAATAAAAAAGGGGAAATTATTTTGAAAATTTCTAATGATTTAGGGCTGTCTTTAAGCCATTCAAACATGCATCAAACAATTGTACATTCAATATAACTACCCACTTCTTGCAGAAAACTACCTCCATGTACTACTTATTTATGCATATATTTATTTCTTAATGACAACCCTTAGGGTTGTCATTAGAAAAGTTCAATTATTTTACAAGAAATATAAGGAAGGTTGATTTTGTTTCTGGAGAGGGTCCCACAAAATTTAGCGCCACGTTGTTTCTTTGAACTAGTTTTGACTTTTATTAATTACTTAATACAGTAAATATATTTAATATTTAAAAATTTAAATAATTTGATTTTGTTTTGCAAATTTCAAATAATACAATTAAAAAAGATAAAATTGCTATTTTCGTCCCCGTGTTTATTATCTTTTTCTCAAACCATTCTTGTTTTCACATTTATGCAAAATACATCCTTAATTGATGAAATTAGCCCCATTTTCGTCCCTCCTATTACCTCCGTTAAACAGCACCGTTAATGTAAACCACATGCTACGTTCATTCTTTGCCCACTTTGCATGAATGAAGTCGAATCGGTCGACCATTTTTTAACTCAGTGTGTGCGGGTCATGGAGCTTTGGTCTCTCATCTTCAAATGGTGGAACATAAACGTGTCTCTTTTGTCTCCCTTATCGCTCTAGGAAATTTTCGACGACTCATCTTACTTCTTGGCACAAAATAATGTAGGGAAAGACATTTGGCAAGGTGCAAAATGGGCATGTAGCTATCATATTTGGAGGGCAAGAAACGATTTAGTTTTCAAAAATACTCCTTGGAAAGCGGCTACAATCCTTACAAACATCCAAGCTTCAAGTTTCGGGTGGTTCTCCAAGAGATTGAAGAAATCAAATATCATGTGGCATTAATGGCTTATCAACCCGGCTTCTTCCTTTTCGACATCAAATATTAGATCCGGAATAGGCTAATTTTCTTCTCGTCCCAGACATATTCTATGTTTTTAGTTAAAGAAGTTTTTGGCTCTAGCATAGGATTTGTCGTTGTTGAGGTTTAGTTTCGTTACGGTTTTGTTTGTTTTCATTGTACTTTGTATTCTCTCGGTTTTTAATATTATGCTTGCTTTCCAAAAAAAAAAAAACCACATGCTAGCCACGTGACAATAAATCCCAAATTAAATACCAAATAAACGATTCAAAACCCTAATTCATCTTCTTCTTCGTTCGTTCTACGGACCAAAAAATCCAAAATTGAAAACACGATCCAATGGATGTGTATTGTGTGTGTGTGTGTGGTAATTTTCTGTTATTCGCAAGTCTTCTACATCAAGAATCCAGGTCATAGATTCTATTGATGTGCTCGAAAGGTTTGTTCGTTAATTTTAATGTTAATTCCACTAACAGAGACACGATTAATTGACATGTAAACTAATAATGATACAGGAAGGAAAGGATTGCGGCTTTATTGGATGGGTGGATCCTCCTATTGAAGATGTTTTACTAGAAAAAGATGCCGAATTGCTAAAATGGAAGAAATTTGTGTTTTTTTAGCTGGTTTTGTTTCTTTTATTATTGGTATTTCAATTAGATTGTAGGTTAATTGTAATTGTAATTTGATAGTTTGAGCAATGATGTAACTCAATATTATGAGTTTGTTATCGAAATAAAAATTCTTGTTGTTCATTGATTTACCTTTTGTATCTGACTATTGTTATTGGTATTTCAATTGTGTATTGAGCAATGATTTTTTGTGTTTTGATCAATGATATATTGACTGCAGACCATTACACTTGTGACTGCATTTAGTGTAAAAACCAAATGAGTGCAGACCAACACACTTGTGTAGACTGCATACATTTGTGAGTGCATAAAGTGTAATAACCAAATGAATGTAGGCCATTACACTTATGTAGACTGCATACACTTGTGACTGCAGACCATTACACTTGATCAATGATACATACACTTGTGACTGCAGAGGTTGACTGTTTTGCACAATGAGTGTAATAACCAAAGATATAAAACTGCATAGATAGACCTAATGAGTGTAATAACCAGAGTTCTGTTTTATACGCAATAAAACTGCATATCTTAGGGTTTTGAATGCATAGATGAGTGTTATAAAACTGCATAGATAGACCAAGGTTGACCAAAACAAAGTGAACTAAATGAGTGTAATAAGTAAGGTAGACTGTTTTATATGCATAGATAGATCACTGCTTTGAATTCTCTTTACAAAACTGCATAGATAGGGTTTTGATTGTTTTACACAAAGTGACCTAATGAGTGTAATAACTAAGGTTGACCAAGGTTGACTTACACAATCTTATAAAACTGCAATTTTGTCAAATAAAAAGCAATTGACAAAATATAAAGCAATTAACCTAATAAAAAGCAAAATGAGTGTTATACATTTGACCAAGGTTGACTAATTGCAATTAACCAAATATAAAGCATTCCATTACAAATCCAACAAGTCAAATTAAAAATGTAAACAAGATCCATCAAAGAACATATCCAAAAGACAACAACAACAACAACAACAACAACAACAAAAAAAAAAAAATTCAACCATTACAAATAACTTAAACTGTTCAAAACATTTAACCATTGCAAAAGACTTTAACAAGATCAAGCACCTTTACTCAATCTATAGCTTGACTTCCACCACCTTGAGTTCCACCACCTTGAGTTCCAACAGATTGACTAGTACTTGCACCATCTTTTTTTTTTCTTTGGCTTTCCACAACCCCTTGAGTTATGACCCAGTTGACCATACTTTTTATAAGTTTTGTTTGTTCCAGCTCGTGTTAACTTTCCCTTGTTGACCATGGGCTACACTTGATCACTTGCACTCTTTTTTCTTTTATTATTTACAATTGGCTGCTGAACTTCATTTGCACTTTTTGTTCTTTTCTTTTTGGGCCTTCCAACTTGTTTTTTATGATGTGGAGGTAGAAGTATAGTAGGACACTCACTCATTAGCCATGTCATAGATCCACTTATAGGTTCCACCTTGAATGAATATGAAATGTCCTGTTCATATCGATTATAAACGTTTCATATTAATTGATTTCGTTGCGAGGTTTGACCTCTATATGAGACATTTTTCAAAGACTGCATTCATTTTATTTAAAAACAAACCATAACCTTTATTTTATCAATAAAGGTTCAAAAACCATAACGTAGATTATCAAGTAATGATAATCTAAAAGATAACGTTTTACACATTAATATTACATATTGGTTTACAACAATATTACACATCGATTTAAATCTCCGAATGCAGTTTTTAAACAATATATTACAAGCATGCTAACTCCAATTCTTGTCCTTAAATTAGCATGCAACAGCGGAAGCTCTTAATAATCACCTGAGAATAAACATGCTTAAAAGTCAACAAAAATGTTTGTGAGTTATAGGTTTAACCTATATATTTATCAAATCGTAATAATAGACCACAAGATTTCCATTTCCATTTTTCAATAACATGCGAACTGCATAAAAACCATTCATATGTTGAACACCTAGTAACCGACATTAACAAAATGCATATAGAATATCCCGAAAATAGAAATCCATCTGTATTAATAACTCGAAGTACTAAAGCATACTATTTTCCAGTATGGGGGTAGTTAGTGCCCGTAGATCTACCTTTAGGATTCGCGTCAATTAGGGTGTCTGTTCCCTAATTCTTAGGTTACCAAGCTAAAAGGTGATATTCGGTATTCATAATCCAACATAGAATGTAATTTCAAGTACTTGTGTCTATTTTGTAAAACATTTACAAAACTGCATGTATTCTCATCCCAAAATATTAGATAGTAAAAAATGGGACTATAACTCACTTTCACAGATTATCACTTCGTCGAAAAATTACACTTGGCCACTGGTCGATTCACGAACCTATAACAAATATGTATGTATGTATGTATGTATGTATGTATGTATGTATGTATGTATATATATATATATATATATATATATATATATATATATATATATATATATATCAAAGTATGATTGAAATATAATTATACCATATTTTATTATGTTTTAACGATTTAAGTTTGTTAAGTTGATAGTCTAACGTTTGTAGTCCACAAATAATTGTCCACAGTTAGTAGTACAGAAATAAAACAATATATATTATCTCGAATCAATCCACGACCCAGTGCATACAAGTCTCAGACTCGATCACAACTCAAAGTATATATAATATTTTAGAATCAACCTCAACCTTGTATAGCTAACTCGATCATTACCGCATATAGAGTGTCTATGGTTGTTCCAAATAATATATATAGATGACGTCAATATGATATGTCAAAACATTGCATACGTGTCTATGGTCTATCGAGGTTACATAATATGTTAGAGTACATGTATAATACAATATAAGTTAGTTAAGTTATGGTTAGTATAGATTTCTTACAAATTTCACGTAGCTACAACAAGAAAAATTATCCAATTTTGTTTTACCCATAACTTCTTCGTTTTAAATCCGTTTTGAGTGATTAAAGCCGCCATGGTTTCATAATGAACTGAAATTTATGAAACTAAACAGAAAAATATAAGTTTATAGTCGAAAATACAGGTTACAAGTCAATTTTGTAAGAGGTAGTCATTTCAGTCGAAAGAACGACGTCTTGATGACCATTTTGAAAAACATACTTTCACTTTGAGTTTAACCATGATTTTTGGATATAGCTTCATGTTCATAAGAAAAATCATTTTCCCAGAAGGACAACTTTTAAATCAAAGTTTATCATAGTTTTTAATTATCTAACCCAAAACAGCCCCCGGTTTCACTACGACGGCGTATGTCCGGTTTTACGGTGTTCTTCATGTTTCCAGGTTTTAAATCATTAAGTTAGCATATCATATAGATATAGAACATATGTTTAGTTGATTTTAAAAGTTAAGTTAGAAGGATTAACTTTGTTTGCGAACAAGTTTAGAATTAACTAAACTATGTTCTAGTAATTACAAGTTATAATCTTCGAATAAGATAGTTTTATATATATGACTCAAATGATGTTATGAACACCATTACTACCTCAAGTATAGTAGGTAAACCTAATGGAAGTAACAATAAATGTTCTAGAGCTTCAAAGGATCTTGGATGGCTTGGAAGTTCTTGAAGTAGAATCATGACACAAAAACAAGTTCAAGTAAGATTTTCTACTCGAATTAAGATAGTTATACTTATAGAAATTGAATCAAAGTTTGAATATGAGTATTACCTTGAATTAGAATGATAACCTAGTATAAGTAACAAAGGTTTCTTGATCTTAGATGATTACTTAGAATGGATTAGAAAGTTTGGAAGTATACTTGCAAACTTGAAAGTATTCTTGATTTTATGAAACTAGAACTAATAGAATTTATGAAGAACACTTAGAACTTGAAGATAGAACTTGAGAGAGATAAATTAGATGAAGAAAATTGAAGAATGAAAGTGTTTGTAGATGTTTTTGGTCATGGATAATGGATGGGATTTAAAGGAAATTCTAGTTTGTATTTTAGTTTAATAATTCATGATATAAAACATGTAACTTGTTTTCTAGTTAGATATTTGGTATTAGATGACAAATCTTTGAGTCCTACATGTTATTAATCATTTAGGGCTGCTAAGGAGCTGATTATTGAGATGTATATACCAATAGTATATACATCTAGAAGCTGTGTATTGTACGAGTACGAATACGGGTGCATACGAGTAGAATTGTTGATGAAAATGAATGAGAATGTAATTGTAAGAATTTTTGATAAGTAGAAGTACTTTGATATGTGTCTTGAAGTCTTTCAAAAGTGTACTAATATAACTTAATACACTACATGTATATACATTTTAACTGAGTCGTTAAGTCATCGTTAGTCGTTACATGAAAGTGTTGTTTTGAAACCTTTAAGTTAACGATCTCATTTAATGTTGTTAACCCAATGTTTATTATATCTAGTGAGATGTAAAATTATCATTATCATGATATTATGATGTATGAATATATCTTAATATGATATATATACATTAAAATGTCGTTACAACGATAATCGTTACATATATGCCTCGTTTTGCAATTCTTAAGTTAGTAGTCTTGTTTTTCATATGTAGTTCATTGTTAACATAATTAATGATGTATATAATTATCATCTTATCATGTTAAATATAGTTTAACAATATCTTAATATGATACATATGTATTTAGTAAGACGTTGTTATAACGATAATCGTTATGTATATCGTTTCGAGCTTCATAATTCAATAATCTCATTTTTTTTTTTTTATGTATATCACACATTGTTAATATACTTAGTGAGATACTTACTTATCATAATCTCATGTTAACCATATATATGTCCATATATATATCATCATGTCATTTTTACAAGTTTTAACATTCGTGAATCGCCGGTCAACTTGGGTGGTCAATTGTCTACATAAAACTCATTTCAATTAATCAAGTCTCAACAAGTTTGATTGCTTAACACGTTGGAAATATTTATTCATGTAAATATTAATCTCATATAATATATAATCATGGAAAAGTTCGGGTCACTACAGTACCTACCCGTTAAATAAATTTTGTCCCTAAATTTTAAACAGTTGGAGGAGTTGACGCGTCATCTGGAAATAAGTGTGGGTATTTCTTATTCATCTGATCTTCACACTCCTAGGTGAACTCAGGTCCTCTACGAGCATTCCATCGAACCTTAACGATTGGTATTTTTTTTTGTTTAAGTCCTTTAACCTTACGATCCATTATCTCGACAGGTTCTTCAATGAATTGAAGTTTTTCATTGATTTGAATTTCGTCTAAAGGAATAGTGAGATCTTCTTTGGCTAAGCATTTCTTTAGATTCGAAACGTGAAAATTATCATGTACGCTGGCGAGTTGTTGAGGTAATTCAAGTCGGTAAGCTACTGGTCCGACACGATCTATAATCTTGAATGGTCCAATGTACCTTGGATTCAGTTTCCCCCGTTTACCAAATCGAACCACACCTTTCCAAGGTGATACCTTAAGCATGACCATGTCACCAATTTCAAATTCTATATCTCTTCTTTTACTGTCCGCATAGCTCTTTTGTCGACTTTGGGCGATTTTCAACCGTTGTTGAATTTGAATGATTTTCTCGGTAGTTTCTTGGATAATTTCTGGACCCGTAATCTGTCTATCCCCCACCTCGTTCCAACAAATCGAAGACCTGCACTTTCTGCCATAAAGTGCCTTAAACGGTGCCATCTCAATACTCGGGTGGTAACTCTTGTTGTAGGAGAATTCTGCTAACGGTAGATGTCGATCCCAACTGTTTCCAAAATCAATAACACATGCTCGTAGCATGTCTTCAAGGGTCTGTATCATCCTTTCACTCTGCCCATTAGTTTGTGGATGATAGGCAGTACTCATATCTAGACGAGTTCCCAACGCTTGTTGTAACGTTTGCCAAAACCTTGAAATAAATCTACCGTCCCTATCAGAGATAATAGAGATTGGTATTCCGTGTTTGGAGACAACTTCCTTCAAGTATAACCGCACCAACTTATTCATTTTATCATCTTCTATTATTGGCAGAAAGTGTGCTGATTTGGTGAGACGATCGACTTTTACCCAGATAGTATTATAACCACTTGCAGTCCTTGGCAATTTAGTAATGAAATCCATGGTAATGTTTTCCCATTTCCATTTCGGGATTTCGGGTTGTTGAAGTAGACCTGATGGTTTCTGATGTTCAGCTTTGACCTTAGAACCCGTCAAACATTCTCCTACGTATGTAGCAATGTCAGCTTTCATACCCGGCCACCAAAAATGTTTCTTGAGATCTTTGTACATCTTTCTCGCTCCGAGATGTATTGAGTATCTGGTTTTATGCGCTTCCCTAAGTACCAATTCTCTCACATCTCCAAACTTTGGTACCCAAATTCTTTCGGCTCTATACCGGGTTCCGTCTTCCCGAATATTAAGATGTTTCTCCGATCCTTTGGGTATTTCATTCTTCAAATTTCCCTCTTTCAAAACTCCTTGTTGCGCCTCCTTTATTTGAGTAGTAAGGTTAGTACGAATAATTATATTCATAGCTTTTACCCGTATAGGTTCTCTGTCCTTTCTACTCAAAGCGTCGGCTACCACATTCGCCTTCCCCGGGTGGTATTGAATCTCAAAGTCGTAATCGTTCAAAAGTTCAATCCACCTACGCTGCCTCATGTTCAGCTGTTTCTGATCAAATATATGTTGGAGACTTTTGTGGTCAGTATATATGATACTTTTGACCCCATATAAGTAGTGTCTCCAAGTCTTTAATGCAAAAACAACAGCGTCCAATTCCAAATCGTGAGTCGTATAATTTTGCTCGTAAATCTTCAATTGCCTGGACACATAAGCAATTACCTTCGTTCGTTGCATTAATACATAACCAAGACCTTGCTTCGAAGCGTCACAATAAATCACAAAATCATCATTCCCTTCAGGCAATGACAATATAGGTGCCGTAGTTAACTTTTTTTTCAACGATTGAAACGATTTCTCCTGCTCATCCTTCCATTCAAATTTCTTCCCTTTATGCATTAATGCAGTCAAGGGTTTTGCTATTTTGGAAAAATCTTGGATGAACCTTCTGTTGTAACCAGCCAATCCTAAAAATTGGCGTATCTGCGTAGGAGTTTTCGGTGTTTCCCACTTCTCAACGGTTTCAATCTTTGCCGGATCAACTTGAATACCTTCTTTGCGCACTATGTGACCGAGGAATTGAACTTCTTTCAACCAAAATGCACACTTTGAAAATTTAGCGTACAGTTTCTCATTCCTCAACAATTCTAGCACTTTTCTTAAATGTTCTTCGTGCTCTTGCTCATTCTTTGAGTAGATAAGGATGTCATCGATGAAAATAATAATAAACTTGTCAAGATATGACCCACACACTCGGTTCATGAGGTCCATGAACACAGCTGGTGCGTTAGTCAACCCAAACGGCATAACCATAAACTCATAATGACCGTAACGCGTTCTGAAAGCAGTCTTCGGAATATCATCCTCCTTCACCCGCATTTGATGATACCCAGAATGTAAATCAATCTTCGAATAAACTGACGAGCCTTGTAGTTGATCAAATAAGTCATCGATTCTTGGTAGTAGATAACGGTTCTTGATGGTAAGTTTGTTCAACTCTCGGTAGTCTATACACAACCTGAATGTACCATCTTTCTTCTTGACAAACAAAACAGGTGCTCCCCACGGTGATGTGCTTGGTCGAATGAAACCATGCTCTCAAAGTTCTTGTAATTGACTCTGGAGTTCCTTCATTTCGCTGGGTGCGAGTCTGTATGGAGCACAAGCTATTGGTACAGCTCCCGGTACAAGATCTATTTGAAATTCAACAGATCGGTGTGGAGGTAGTCCCGATAATTCTTTCGGAAATACATCGGGAAATTCTTTTGCGACGGGAACATCACTGATGTTCTTTTCTTCGGGTTTGACTTCCTCGATGTGTGCTAGAATGACATAGCAACCTTTTCTTATTAGTTTTTGCGCCTTCAAACTACTAATAAGATTTAACTTCGCGTTGCTCTTTTCTCCGTACACCATTAAAGGTTTTCCTTTTTCGCGTACAATACGAATCGCATTTTTGTAACAAACAATCTCTGCTTTCACCTCTTTCAACCACTCCATGCCAATTATCACATCAAAACTCCCTAACTCTACTGGTATCAAATCAATCTTAAACGTTTCGCTAACCAGTTTAATTTCTCGATTCCGATATATATTATCTGCTGTAATTAATTTACCGTTCGCTAAATTGAGTAAAAATTTATTATCCAAAGGCGTCAGTGGACAACTTCATTTAGCACAAAAATCTCTACTCATATAGCATCTATCCGCACCCGGATCAAATAAAACATAAGCAAGTTTTTCATCAATAAGAAACGTATCCGTAACAAGCTCCGGGTCTTCCTGCGCTTCTGCCGCATTGATGTTGAAGACTCTTCCACGACTTTGCCCATTTATATTCCCTTGGTTTGGGCATTTACTCTTGACGTGGCCCGGTTTCCCACATCCATAACAAATAAAGGCGGCATTATTTGTCACGACATTATTTGTTGCATTATTTTTGTTAATCACCGGTCCGTAGACTTCACACTTCGTCGCGCCATGACCACTTCTTTTACACTTAGTACACATTGTCGGGCAGAACCCAGTCGGATGGTATCCTTCACACCTCTGGCATGGCTTCTGCCTTTTGTTATTATTGTTGGGATCTTTGTTGTTGTGGTTGTTGTTGTTGTTGAATCGGTTGTTATAGTTGTTGTTGGGGTTGTGATTTTTGTTGTTGCGGTTGATGTTACGGTTGTTGGGATAGTTGTTGCGATTGTGATTGTGATTGTTGTCGTTGTTGTATTGGTGACCCTTGTCACTGGTTTCTTCCCACTTTCTCTTGACTTGTTTCGTGTTGGTCTCTTCGACCGCCTGTTCTTTAATCCTTCCTTCAATCTGATTTATGAGTTTGTGAGCCATTCGACTTGCCTTTTGTATAGAGACGGGTTCGTGCGAACTCACATCTTCTTGAATTCTTTCTGGTAACCCTTTTACAAATGCGCCGATCTTCTTTTCTTCATCTTCAAATGCTCTAGGACACAATAAGCACAACTCTGTGAATCGTCGTTCGTACGTAGTGATGTCAAAACCTTGCGTTCGTAATCCTCTAAGCTCTACCTTGAGCTTATTGACCTCGTTTCTGAGACGATACTGCTCGTTCATCAGGTGCTTGAATGCTGACCACTGTAGTGCGTAAGCAGCACCTTGTCCTACCTGCTCGAGATAGGTGTTCCACCATGTTAACGCAGTACCTGTGAAGGTATGCGTAGCGTACTTTACTTTGTCTTCTTCTGTGCACTTACTTATGGCAAACACCTATTCAACCTTTTCGGTCCACCGTTTTAATCCGATTGGACCCTCGGTTCCATCGAATTCCAAAGGTTTACAGGCAGTGAATTCTTTGTAGGAGCATCCTACACGATTTCTTGTAGAATTAGTTCCACTGCTAGAACCAGAGTTATTGTTCTTATTTTGCATTGCGGCCTGTACTGCTGCTATGTTCGCAGCAAGGAAAACACGGAAGTCTTCCTCACTCATGTTCAAGTTCTGATGAGTCATCGGTGCCATTTCCTTCAAAAATAGCCAAAAGAATTGAGTTAATCATATAGAATTCAAGAGTAGTCAATAGTATTTCGTAGCATAATATGAACTTATTTATAAAAGCTTTTTCTTCATATTAGCGTTTTATAGTTTTAATTCGGGTAGTACCTACCCGTTAAGTTCATACTTAGTAGCTACTATACAATTCAACTACTACGATTCTATATGAAAAACTAAATACAATAATATTTCGCGTTCAAACTTTTATACAATATTTTTACAAATTTACAATACCGCTATTTTACATATAGCATGAAGTATAGCACACAATAACTTTGATACAAGGCAGTTGCGAAGACACTTCTAGTTTAACGCAAGTCGTTCCGTGAAGGCAATAAAGATACGTAATTCATAGGTCTAGAAGAAATTCATGCATTCGGGTTTTACTAATACTATTCCCCATCCTTGGTCTTGTGGAAAATAACCGTTATGGCCGCTGGCTAGGCAGCATGTTGTAACGTCATCAAAAGGACGAGGGTTACATAATGCCTAACAGCCCCGTAACAATCTAAAAACCTTATTTCTCACTTCAACTACTGAATCCGTCACTTGTGGGAATGTTTTATTTAGAAGTTGCAACCCGATGTTCTTTTTCTCAATTTGGTGAGAAACGAACATCACTAACTCGTAAACATAACATGCTTTTTTATGTTGCATGTTTGAAGCTCTTTCTAAAGAACGGAGTCCTATGTTGAGATATGTAGAGTCAAAATAGGCTCTCAACCCGTAGGGGAAAGTTGCAGTAGGGTTTCCAGCACTTAATGCCTTAAAGAAAACACGGCGTAACTTGGGTTCTCCCCAATGGGATATACACCATCTATTAAAGGAAAGCCTTTTATAAACCAAGGCATGCCTGGAACGTCTTTCAAATGTCCTACAAACTAATTTCGCCATAAATAATTATGCCGATGAATTCTGACCGACTTTAGACAAGATTTCATCAATCATATCCCCCGGTAAGTCTTCTAAAATATTTGGTTGTCTATCCTTAACGTCCATTGTGTGTTTTTATACTATAAAATAGACGAGGATTAGATTTGTAAAAAAAAAAAATTTAACAAACAATTCAAGCAATTTTTACATATAATATAAAAGTACAAGCACACTTCAATACATATACTACACATCATGGTTACTACTCTTTATTCCGACTCACTTGTTTCTTCCTCTTCGGACTTGGTTCGTTTCGCTAATTTCCTAGGGATATATGGTGCTCCCCTAATACGAGCCGTTGTTTTCATAAATGATTTAAAAAAACCTGGTGGCTTAGATGTCCCTGGGTTATAGTTAAAACTTAATAAATACGGGTGTTTACGATATATCCCATCGGGATATTTCATGTTAACATAGAGTTCATCTGTTTTGGACTCGAGTTTTTCTATTTTGATAGCTTTTCTTTTATTATTTTCTTTTGCCTTATTAAATTGAGCCGGAGTAATTTCTATAACATCATCAGAATCCTCGTCGGGATCCGATTCATCAGAAAATTGGTAATTTTCCCAATATTTTTCTTCCTCGGCGGAAACACCATTGACCATTTTTAACTTTGGTCCATTGGTTGAGGATTTTCTTTTATTTAACCGTTTTTCTGTAGTTATTAATATTTCTTCCTCCAAAACTTCTTCTTCATCCGGTTCCTCCTCTTCCGGTTCCTCCTCTTCGGGTTCCTCTTCTTCCAGTTCCTCTTCGGGAATTTGTGAATCTTCTCAAAATACATTCGGCTCTTCATTATTATTAGGTGAGTCGATGTGATTTATACTAGAGGTAGACATCTATCACACAATATCAAACACGTTAAGAGATTAATATATCACATAATATTTACATGTAAAAATATGTAGTTTCCAACAAAAGTGTTAAGCAATCGTTTTTCAAGTAAACACGGTCGAAATCCAGACTTACTAATGCATTCTAACAAACTCGGTTAGACACACTAATGCAAATTTCTGGTTCTCTAAGACCAATGCTCGGATACCAACTGAAATGTCCCGTTCATATCGATTATAAACGTTTCATATTAATTGATTTCGTTGCGAGGTTTGACCTCTATATGAGACGTTTTTCAAAGACAGTATTCGTTTTATTTAAAAACAAACCATAACCTTTATTTTATCAATAAAGGTTCAAAAACCATAACGTAGATTATCAAGTAATGATAATCTAAAAGATAACATTTTACACACGAATATTACATATTGGTTTACAATAATATTACACATCGATTTAAATCTCCGAATGCAGTTTTTAAACAATATATTACAAGCATGCTGACTCCAATTCTTGTCCTTAAATTAGCATGCAACAGCGGAAGCTCTTAATAATCACCTGAGAATAAACATGCTTAAAAGTCAACAAAAATGTTGGTGAGTTATAGGTTTAACCTATATATTTATCAAATCGTAATAATATACCACAAGATTTCCATTTCCATTTTTCAATAACATGCGAACTGCATAAAAACTATTCATATGTTGAACACCTGGTAACTGACATTAACAAAATGCATATAGAATATCCCCAAAACAGAAATCCATCTGTATTTATAACTCGAAGTACTAAAGCATACCATTTTTCAGTATGGGGGGAGTTAGTGCCCGTAGATCTAACTTTAGGATTCGCATCAATTAGGGTGTCTGTTCCCTAATTCTTAGGTTACCAAGCTAAAAGGGTGATATTCGGTATTCATAATCCAACATAGAATGTAATTTCAAGTACTTGTGTCAATTTTGTAAATCATTTACAAAACTGCATGTATTCTCATCCCAAAATATTAGATGGTAAAAAATGGGACTATAACTCACTTTCACAGATTATCACTTCGTCGGAAAATTACACTTGGCCACTGGTCGATTCACAAACCTATAACAAATATGTATATATATATATATATATATATATATATATATCAAAGTATGATCGAAATATAATTATACCATATTTTATTATGTTTTAACTATTTAAGTTTGTTAAGTTGATAGTCCAACGTTTGTAGTCCACAAATAATTGTCCACAGTTAGTAGTACAGAAATAAAACAATATATATTATCTCGAATCAATCCACGACCCGGTGCATACAAGTCTCAGACTCGATCACAACTCAAAGTATATATATTATTTTGGAATCAACCTCAACCCTGTATAGCTAACTCGATCATTACCGCATATAGAGTGTCTATGGTTGTTCCAAATAATATATATAGATGACGTCAATATGATATATCAAAACATTGCATACGTGTCTATGGTCTATCGAGGTTACATAATATGTTAGAGTACATGTATAATACAATATAAGTTAGTTAAGTTATGGTTAGTATAGATTTCTTACAAATTTCACGTAGCTACAACAAGAAAAATTATCCAATTTTGTTTTAACCATAACTTCTTCGTTTTAAATCCGTTTTGAGTGATTCAAGTCGCTATGGTTTCATAATGAACTGAAATTTATGAAACTAAACAGAAAAAGTATAAGTTTATAGTCGAAAATACAGGTTACAAGTCAATTTTGTAAGAGGTAGTCATTTCAGTCGAAAGAACGACGTCTTGATGACCATTTTAAAAAACATACTTTCACTTTGAGTTTAACCATGATTTTTGGATATAGTTTCATGTTCATAAGAAAAATCATTTTCCCAGAAGTACAACTTTTAAATCAAAGTTTATCATAGTTTTTAATTATCTAACCCAAAACAGCCCCCGGTTTCACTACGACGGCGTATGTCCGGTTTTACGGTGTTCTTCGTGTTTCCAGGTTTTAAATCATTAAGTTAGCATATCATATAGATATAGAACATGTGTTTAGTTGATTTTAAAAGTTAAGTTAGAGGGATTAACTTTGTTTGCGAACAAGTTTAGAATTAACTAAACTATGTTCTAGTAATTACAAGTTATAATCTTCGAATAAGATAGTTTTATATATATGAATCAAATGATGTTATGAACACCATTACTACCTCAAGTATAGTAGGTAAACCTACTAGAAGTAACAATAAATGTTCTAGAGCTTCAAAGGATCTTGGATGGCTTAGAAGTTCTTGAAGTAGAATCATGACACAAAAACAAGTTCAAGTAAGATTTTCTACTCGAATTAAGATAGTTATAGTTATAGAAATTGAATCAAAGTTCGAATATGAGTATTACCTTGAATTAGAATGATAACCTACTATAAGTAACAAAGGTTTCTTGATCTTAGATGATTACTTGGAATGGATTAGAAAGCTTGGAAGTATACTTGCAAACTTGAAAGTATTCTTGATTTTATGAAACTAGAACTTATAGAATTTATGAAGAACACATAGAACTTGAAGATAGAACTTGAGAGAGATAAATTAGATGAAGAAAATTGAAGAATGAAAGTGTTTGTAGATGTTTTTGGTCATGGATAATGGATGGGATTTAAAGGAAATTCTAGTTTGTATTTTAGTTTAATAATTCATGATATAAAACATGTAACTTGTTTTCTAGTTAGATATTTGGTATTAGATGACAAATATTTGAGTCCCACATGTTATTAATCATTTAGGGCTGCTAAGGAGCTAATTATTGAGGTGTATATACCAATAGTATATACATCTAGAAGCTGTGTATTGTATGAGTACGAATACGGGTGCATACGAGTAGAATTGTTGATGAAAATGAATGAGAATGTAATTGTAAGCATTTTTGCTAAGTAGAAGTACTTTGATATGTGTCTTGAAGTCTTTCAAAAGTGTACTAATACAACTTAATACACTACATGTATATACATTTTAACTGAGTCGTTAAGTCATCGTTAGTCGTTACATGAAAGTGTTGTTTTGAAACCTTTAAGTTAACGATCTCATTTAATGTTGTTAATCCAATGTTTATTATATCTAATGAGATGTTAAATTATTACATTATCATGATATTATGATGTATGAATATATATTAATATGATATATATGCATTAAAATCTCGTTACAACGATAATCGTTACATATATGCCTCGTTTTGCAATTCTTAAGTTAGTAGTCTTGTTTTACATATGTAGTTCATTGTTAACATACTTAATGATATATATAATTATCATCTTATCATGTTAAATATAGTGTAACAATATCTTAATATGATACATATGTATTTAGTAAGACGTTGTTATAACGATAATCGTTATATATATCGTTTCGAGCTTCATAATTCAATAATCTCATTTTTTTATGTATATCACATATTGTTAATATACTTAGTGAGATACTTAATTGTCATAATCTCATGTTAACCATATATATGTTCATATATATATATATATATATATATATATATATATATATATATATATATATATATATATATATATATATATATATATATATATATATATATATATATATATATATATATATATATATATATATCATCATGTCGTTTTTACAAGTTTTAACGTTCGTGAATCGCCGGTCAACTTGGGTGGTCACTTGTCTACATAAAACTCATTTCAATTAATCAAATCTTAACAAGTTTGATTGCTTAACATGTTGGAAACATTTATTCATGTAAATATTAATCTCATATAATATATAATCATGGAAAAGTTCGGGTCACTACAGAATACACCTGCTTCCACGTTTCCAACTTATAAACTGGATTCACCCAATCCTCAGGAGCACCAACCTCAACAAAATTCAAAGACAAGTCCCATATACAAGCAACATCATGCTTACATGGCAACCAGTCAACTCCCATCTCCTACAAGTACATATCTTTGTCCTAAGGTCGACAACTTATTTGTCTAAATAAGCATCTATTACTTGGAACCTATCTCCCCCATTCCAAGTTGCATTGTACCTATTGGCAGACCTCTTAATCCCTTCACATAATCTAGTAACTGTGGGTGTCAGTGGACCTTCAGACCTAGCAATTACCTTTTGAACTGTCACAATTCTGTTCATAAGGTACTGTCTCACATACTCTAAACATGTTATGACTGGTTTGTCTCTGCCATCTAATAACTTGCTATTGAAAGTCTCACAAACATTATTCAATAACAGATCACATTGAGCTCTACCTGTAAAGTGTGACCTACTCCAGTGTTTTGGATTAATGTCATTCTAGTATTTATGAGCACCTGCATTCTCTTTTTTAAGTACCTTCATTGCTTTATCAAATTCTTCTCTAGTGGTCCTTGTAGCACATTTCCACACCAAATCCTTGATCACAGCTCCTTTATACTGACCTCTCATATTTTCATATATATATGCCTCATATAGTACCTATGCTCAGCTTTTGAATAAACCCTTGCCAAGGCAGATATCAAACCCTAAACACATCAAACAAGATACACATATAAATGCATTGTGAACATATAAAAGTTAAATGTAGAATAACTTAAGTATATACATACCTTCTGCCTATCAGTAATGAAAGTGAAGTTAGAATTTGAGTCTAAATCTAAATCATCACCAAGATAATTCAAAAACCATCTCTAAGAAGAACTTGTTTCAGCTTCAACAATATCATAAGCTAAAGTAAATATACCATTATTAGGATCTACTCCAACAGCAGTCAATAGTTGTCCTGGATATGGACCCTTTAAAAAACATCCATCTAAACCTAAAATCTCTCTTTTACAAGCTTTAAATCCTTCTTTTAGTGGGCCCAAACAAATGTACACCCTTTTAAACATCCTTGTATCTAACGATGGGTTTGGTTCAAGATGTACTTCTATTTTTGTAGTTGTATTTAGATTTCTTTTCTGCAACTCCAAACAATAGTCTCTAAGTCTTAAATATTGTTTCCTGTAATCACCAATAAGTACTTTCTTTGCCTTGGACTTTGCCCTATATGCAGTCATCTTCTTCACTCTCAAATCATATTTTGTGGTAATAATCTCTTGAATTGTACTAGCCTTAAGATCAGGATCTGCTACTAGGATATGACCAATTTGGTTGGATATCAAAGTAGATGAACATTGTCTTAGATTCCTTTTTTGTTGACATTTGTGTTCTTCATCTAAGGTCTTGATAATCAGTGTGTCATGATTTTTACCCTTTGAAGCATGTAAAGTCTAAGGGCATACAGGTTTGGAATTCTCTACCCCCATTACATAACATCTAATTCTTACCCTGGCCAAAACATTCTTCACTGGCCTCAAGTCCCTTCTTGTTTCAATTGCATGTAGCTTTGCCCTATCTTTGATTTCTTTTGGAGTTGAAAACTATTGCCCAACATAAAACTTGTGATACTGTACTTTGAGTGTTTCATCTTCATGACTTGATCTTAAACCTTTCAACCTAATCTTTCTTTCTATATCAACTTTTTCAGACTCATTACCACTATCAAACGCTTTAAAGTTCAACCCTTCAGATTCAACATCTCCACTTATATCATTAGTCTCAGTTACTTTGACCATCATCTTTAACACTAAATCATTACTATTTTCTGTTTCATCTTCATTACTATCTTCTGTTTCATCTTCACTACTTGCTTCATAGGCACTGTTTTCACACAATATTACAGCCTTAGAAGCAAAGACACTGGAATCTAAAGAAAGCTCATTATCAATCTGATCAATCAATCCTCCTGCCACTAATGGTGTTTCATTAAGAATTGTTCCTATAGATGTAATTCCATGTTCCACATACACATCAATGTATTGGTATTTAGGAATGTAGCTTAACAACTTTAGTACATCACATTGGCTTGCTAAAAGACTAAGTTCACCATCTAAATCACTTTCAGGTATTTTAAAGTGATAATACATGACTTGATCACCTAAATATCCTAATTCCTTTATAAAAACAGTTAACACATCCATATAAAATATAGAACATTCAATAAAATCAAATGGATTCAGCAATCCACCAACATAGCATCATTTAGGGTTACTTATGAATTGACCATGGTGATGAAGATTGATGCTAAAAAGTTCTTTGTAGGCATCTGCAATTAAAACAGTAAAAAAAAATCAATGGACCAGTAACAAATTTAGAAACCCTATATACTAATGAAGAAACATTATAGTAATCTACTAACCGTAAACAAACTCGTGATCATAATCACATACTTCAGGTCTTTTAATCCAACCATGTTTCTCAGACATCGTGTGTTTCTTTCTTTGGAGATTAGGGTTGCAGCGTAAGAATACAACTGTATAATATCACGTATATGGATATAAAACTTGCAGTATCATTAACCTAGAATATGAAACGGTTAGTAAATGTCACGTGAGTAGCATGTGGTCTACACTAACGATGCTGTTTAACATGGGTGATAAGAGGGACGAAATTGGGACCAATTTCAGCAATTAAGGATGTATTTTGCATAAATGTGAACACAAGGATGGTTTGGGCAAAAGATAATAAACACAGGGACGAAAATAGCAATTTTGTCATTAAAAAATAAAAAAAATAATTTTCAAATATACATATTATCTTTTCTGTACTTTGGAACAGGTAAAATTGAATTTCAATTAATCAATCAAAACTAAATATTTATTTTAATATTCTTTACATTATTTATAAAAAAATTTAAAATTATTAATATATCTTATCCCAAACAAAACTAAATCTTCTCCCAAGCAAAACTAACAATCGAGAAAATTTATATACATTATTAGCTTTTATATATATTATTTTAAGTAAGATTTTGTTAACGACTACACTTAACATTATCGTTAGTTTGTTTTAATATATTGTACTTAGCGACACTTTTTACAATGTACAATTATTGTATGCACATAAATGACATCTCTTAAGACCGTCGTTAGTAGAATTCTTTTAGGTATTATCAAAATTGTTACACGGAGTAATAATTATTTATCACTTATGTTTAAGTATAAAAATATACGAAGTAATAAGGAAAATAATCATATATAATCATATTGATGGTCAAACGTAAGAGAACGAACATAATTATAATTATACAGAGTAATAAATAATTTATATAAATAATTTTATAATTTAAAAAGTTAGTACTAGAATCATTGTTATTATTATTATGAAGTTAAATTTGTTAAATGAATATTGTTTTTGGTTTTATATATTGGATTATTGAGCTCGTGTTCTATAAGGGTCCGTTAGCTTATCTAGTCTACTAGGTTTAGCAATTTCTCAATCTTATTTATATGTATGTAATCTTCGGCTATAATCATTCAGAATAATATTGAGCAAGTGCTAAATCTAGTGGACTAGGTAAGCTAACGGACTCTTATAGAACAGCACGAGGAAAATAATTCAATATATAAAATCATAAACAATATCCATTTAACAAAATTAACCATTTATATTTTCATATATTTTAAATGTATGTATATATATATATATATATATATATATAGTCTAATAAACCTCTAAAATAATGAAATCATCATTAAGCTAAATTACCCATTACTTTTCATAATGATGATGTCATAATTATATATTAATTTAACTAAAAAAATAATACAATATCTTTTATAAAAGGAAATATTAATCTCTCCTAAATTGTAATTTTATTTTTCTAAAAAAAATTTAAAAGGCATTTATTATTATTATTAATAATTATTATTATTATTATTATTAAAAATATAAATATAAATATTCAACTTTGAGCGAACTTTATGTTTTTAAAATCAACGAACAAGTTTCTTAGTTGGAATCCGTGGTTCCACGGGGCAATAAACTGAATGACTTTAACATTTACATCACTTAATACCTAAAACATATCATTAAACAATTTCGTTTAAACAAACCCGTGTTTCCACGGGTCATTTCACTAGAATATATATATATATATATATATATATATATATATATATATATATATATATATATATATATATATATATATATATATATATATATAACCATCCAGGCTTGCCTGAGTGGCCATCAAGTTGCCCAATGAAGCACACCACCCGAGTTCAATCCTTGGCTCTGCCAAATTGTTCAAAAAGAGAGTATGACAAGAGGGTGCGCATAATGCGCAATTCACCCGGTACCAGGTCACGCGCTCGGGGAGCTTGATTACCCGAGGTTTTACCTTCTCTGGGGGAGCCAATGTGCTCGTTCATAGGAGGGTTTCCTTGCTTACCAATATATATATATATATATATATATATATATATATATATATATATATATATATATATATATATATATATATATATATATATATATATATATATAAGTTGTATATTAATATTCATTTTTTCAACATGTTACTTGGTACTTAAGATTATTTTATCTTATGCCTTAACTTAATTTATATTATATCATATTAAAATTATAATAATTTTATCTTTATAATAGTCCGTATTATTTGAAACTAATTGAAAGTTACCTTCTGAATGTATATTTTACAAGTTCCTCTTAAATTTATGTATAGATTATTATAAAGTGTGTGTCAATAATAATTATACGTGTCAATTTATCAATTAATCTAAATTAAATTTGTACACATGTCAATATCTAAATTAAACTAATACTACGTATAAAATAACACATTCACATATTAATTAGGGACTAATAACAATCGTTGATTTGAATAAAAAAAATACCACCACCTATCATTTAGGAAAATTACCACGTATTAATTTTGAGGTTTTTGCAAAAAAAATTACACGTAACATAGAATAAAACATTAGTAACCGCATCAGATTTGATCTTTATTTAATATTACTAACGTTGCGTTTTCGAGTTTTTTTTAAGTGGAAAAGAGTGGGAAGGAGTATGAAGGAGAGAATAATGATGGAAAAGAAAGTGGTATGATATATGTTATACGTATTCTCGAGTTGGGATAGGAGTAAATGAAAGGAAAGAAAAATAATTATTTTATATTTTTTTAATATATATATATATATATATATATATATATATATATATATATATATATATATATATATATATATATATATATATATATATATATATATATATTATATATTATATATTATATATTATTATATATATAATAACAAAAGCTAAAATAGGTTATTTTAAAAAGCTCAAATTAATCTTAGCCACTCATTAAATTAATCATCAATGATCTACGCCCTTAATTTTTTTCTAATCTTGCTTATGACCTCATAATCCTAACTATGAATTGTTTGATTACAAACCTATCCTTACACACAAAAAAGTGGCGGCCTCTTTTCTAATTTTTGGGGTTTCGGGTTCAGCAAATCATCCTCATTCACATTCACGACATCCATATGGTAAAAAACCCTAGCTCTCTCCCTAAAATTGTCAAAAACAAATTCAAACAAATTCAGATCTATCGTTTCAGAATATGATGGTTTGTAAAATAGGTCATTTTAAAAAGCCCAAATTAATCTTAGCCACCCATTAAATTAATCATCAATGATCTACACTCTTAATTTTTTCCTAATCTTGCTTATGACTTCATAATCCTAACTATGAATTGTTTGATTACAAAACTACCCTTACAAAAAAAAAGTGGCGGCCTCTTTTCTAATTTTAGGGGTTTCGGGTTCAACAAATCATCTTCATTCACATCCACGACATCCATGTGGTAAAAAAAACCCTAACTCTCTCCCTAAAATTTCAAAAACAAATTCAAACAAATTCAGATCTATCGTTTCAGAATACGATGGTTTGTATGTATAGGTTTCATGATATGTTCAACTAGAATTCGTACATGTAATGTATGTATTTATCACTTAGATGTTTTTATTTAATTTTTTTGACATAGATTCCAAGAAATTTCCAAGAAGAATATGGAAGCAACTGACAATTAATGTTTGAGGCTGCTGGAATATGTTTAGAAGCCAAAATTATAAATTGCAGCAAGTATTCTGAGAATTCTATTATTTATTTGTAATCATAATCATCATCTTACAGATGTCTAGATTTGGTTGCTTTTGTTTCTCCGTTGTGGATTAATTGCATATATATGGTGAGAGTTCATCAAAGATCTAAAAAAAAAACCTGGTTTTTGGTACTACTTTTGTCTTCAAGAATGAGTTCTAATCATTAAGTTGACAACTCACAAGCGAGTTGAGTGAATTTATATATATCATACTTTATAGTTTATCCTTTTTGAGGTAAACTTTTGATATATTTTTATGACTTAGGGTGCATTTGATAAATCTGAATGCTTAAGCACTAAATAATTCATAATCTGAATGATTCAAAGGTTCTGAATGAATTTTGTTCTGAGTAACAATAAGCTGTTTGATAATCACTTTGGGTTAATGGTTCAGCATTCAGTGCTGACAAACACACTCTTAGTTTTAAAACTTCATCCAACAACTTAACAACAATTTATTTGATTCAAGTCACATATGTTTTGAAGTTACCATGCCATCGGCATTTGAGATAGCCATTGGCATTTGAAGTTACCATGCCATTGACATCTTTCTAGAGTTTCTTGATCTCTTTGCATACGCATGATTTCATGGCATCAAGTTCCTTTGGTGCAACAAATGACGGTGGCATCATTATATAGGTGAGCACTACTAATGAGTGTGCATTGTTTGTTAAAATACAATGCAAATTTAGAAAAATACGGAATTAGTAAATGTATATGGGTAAAATATCTAGATATTAATATGTATATGAAAAATATCTAGATATTAAAATGTATAGAAAAATCTAGATATTTATGTGTAAGAAATATCTAGATATTTATATGTATAAAAATATCTAGATATTTATATATCCATGGAAATATCTAGTTTCTAGAAACTTCCATGGAGTAGTATAAATATAGGTGGTGGGTTCATTTGTGTAAGGTGTGAAGTTGTGAGAGTGAAATAAGAAGTGAGTTGTGAAGAAGAGAAGAAGAGTGTGAGTTAGCGAAAGTAGAGAAGATAAAGCTTGTAAGTAATATTGTAATTGTAATTTAATATAAGTGTTTTTGTTAAGTTTCCCGATCAAGCCTTAGTTTGTGTTTAAGTTCTTAGTGCACTTTTGTTGTTCTTATTATATGGTCGGCTCTGCCGCCTAAGTAATACATGGTCGGTTATACCGCCTAAAGATATATGGTCGACACTGTCGCCTAAGTACATTGTGCACTAAGGATTTATAAAATTAAAGGCTAACCAACGTCAAAGTGTTGGTGTAGTGAGTCTAGTATAGTCTAGATCCTCTATAGTGGTGTGTTGGGCTCGTAGAAGCTTCCAACAATTGGTATCAGAGCCGGTCGTTCGGGACCATTTCTAGTGGAGGAAATCGGTAAAAGTTGGACGTTTACATCGGCTTGTTTTCACCAAGGCTCTAAGGAAGATTCTGTCGGAGCACAGTTAGGAACTGTGAAAGCTCATCGGTCAGGGACCAAGCTTATTGGACGTTGGACGTCATGATGGCAGATCTTGCAAGTACGAGCAGTGGAATCAAGAGTCTCAATAACCACAACTATGGTTATTGGTGGACTTGCGTAGAATCCTACCTACAAGGACAGGATTTATGGGAAATAGTTGCTGGCAGTGACACAACGCCTCCACCGAAAGAAAATGCTGAAGCCTTGAGAAAATGGAACATCAAGGCCGGGAAGGATTTATTTATATTGAAGACTACAATCGAGGAGGATCTATTGGAGCACATCCGTGACGAGAAAACACCAAAGACAGCTTGGGAAACTTTTGAAAAATTATTTTCAAAGAAGAATGAAGCACGCCTCCAGCTCTTGGAAAATGAGCTCGCGGGTATCTCACAAGGAAGTCTGTCTATTTCTCAGTACTTCACCAAGGTGAAATCAATTTGCCGTGAGATATCTCAACTTGCTCCTGAAGAGAAAGTGAGTGATGCAAGGATGAAGAGAATTATCATCCACGGCTTAAGATCCGAGTATAATGGATTTATAGCCGCTGTGAGAGGATGGCCTACTCAACCATCATTAATAGAGCTGGAGAATCTATTGGCAAATCAAGAGGCATTAGCCAAGCAGATGAATGAAGTAACCGTAAAAGACGGAGAAGATGCACTCTTCACCAATAAAAAGAAAGCAACATCTCGAAGACAAGAGGCGATGAAAGAAAGTAAGACATATGGGTGGAAGGGTCACCCAAAATCAAAAGGCAACGCTTCAGAGGGAGCTCAACAAGGAAGAAGAGATCATCGCCAACAATACGGGGAAAATGATAAGAGAAAGAATGGTGAATGCTTCAATTGTGGCAAGAAGGGTCATTTTGCTCGAGAATGTAGATTCCCCAGAAGGCGAACTTTCGAAGGAAATGTGGCCGCCGCAAGAGATGAGAAGAAAGAGGTCACATTCGAAGCAACCATTAATGAGGAAACATGGATGCAGAAGCAGGACTCTCCGTTGAAGCTGACATGGATGATCAAGCTCTTGCAGCAACCTTAAAGTCAAAAATAAACTACAAAGATGATTGGATCATTGATTCTGGGTGCTCAAATCATATGACCAATGATGAGACGAAGCTGCAAGAAATGGAGGATTACAAAGGAAATAGAGTCGTGTTGACAGCCGACAATTCAAGGTTGTCGATTTCTCACATTGGAAAGACAATAATTCCAAATGAAGGTGACTCTCATAAGCTCCAACTCGAGAAGGTGTATCTTGTCCCTGGCCTAAAGAAGAATTTACTGTCAGTACCACAATTGACAGCAGAAGGGAACTATGTGCTCTTTGGACCAGAAGATGTGTCCGTATTCAAGAGAGTAAAGGTGGTTGGCAATCCAGTTATGCATGGAAGAAGAATAGAATCGGTCTATGTATTATCTGCTGAAACAGTTTATGTGGATAAGACTCGAAAAAATGAGACGGCTGATCTTTGGCATGAACGTCTTGGGCATGTGGGCTACAACAAGTTAAAGGAGATGATGGTAAAACGCATAGTAAATGGGCTTCCTCAAATTGATATCCGAACAGATACAATATGTGCTGGATGTCAATTTGGCAAAGTTCACCAATTGCCATTCAAGTAGTCAGCGCATCAGTCCAAGACACCACTAGAGCTCATACACTCAGATGTTTTCGGCCCAGTGAAACAAACATCACTTGGAGGTATGAAATATATGGTGACATTCATTGATGACTTCTCAAGATATGTGTGGGTTTACTTCATGAAGGAGAAGTCGAAGACTTTTCTGAAGTTTAAAGAGTTCAAGAACAAGGTAGAAAGTGAGCTCAATACTAAGATTCGATGCTTACGCACAGATAATGGAGGAGAATATTTATCAACCGAGTTCAATATCTATCTTAAGCATCACAAGATCAGAAGGCAATTAACTTGCCCTAATACTCCACAACAGAATGGAGTGGCAGAACGTAAGAATCATCATCTTGCTGAAACCTGTCGAAGTATGCTTCATGGTAAGAATGTACCAGGAAAATTTTGGGCCGAATGTATGAGGACGGCTTCATACGTGATTAACAGACTCCCACAAACAAAGTTGAAATATATTTCACCATATGAAAGATTATGGAAGATCAAGCCAACCGTCAACCATCTCAAGGTTTTTGGATGTGTATGCTACGTCTTCGTACCAGATCATCTACGAAGCAAATTTGATAAGAAGGCAATTCGGTGCATTTTTGTCGGTTATGATGAATCAAGAAAAGGATGGAGATGTTGTGATCCAAATACTGGGAAGTGTCATACTTCAAGAAATGTGGTATTTGATGAAGCTTCTTCATAGTGGTCACCTCAAAAGATAGAGCTTCCAGACTCTCATGGATTAGAAGAAGTTCCAGAAGAGAAAGAAGAACATAAAGAGCACATATCGGATCCAATTAAAGAAGGAGATGGATCGTACTCTAAGGAAACGAGTCCATGGAAAACTGGGGTACATCAATCTACATTCAAAGAGGTTCGTCCAAGCCAAATGGATGTCGAGGAGCATGTGCAAGAATTACGGAGATCAACAAGGCCGAGGCAACCTAATCCGAGGTATGCCAATGCTGCTCATGTGGATGAATTAATACATATTGAGCCTTCCACTTATGAAGAAGCAGCACAAAGTCAAGAATGGCAGAAAGCGATGGAAGAAGAAATTAATGCACTAAAAGAAAACCAGACATGAAGTTTAGTTCCAAAGCCAAAAGATGTAAAACCAATATCTTGTAAATGGGTTTACAAGGTGAAGACTCGATCAGATGGCTCCATTGAAAGGTATAAAGCTCGACTTGTTGCTAGAGGTTTTTCTCAACAATATGGGCTGGATTATGAAGAAACGTTTAGTCCAGTGGAGAAGATCACAACAATTCGAGCTCTACTAGCTTTAGCCGCTAGCAAATCTTGGAAGCTGTGGCAGATGGATGTCAAGAACGCTTTCTTACATGGAGAACTTGACAAAGAAATTTATATGGAGCAACCAAGAGGCTTTGAGAACAAGTCCCATCCTGACCATGTCTGCAAATTAAAGAAAGCACTATACGGCTTGAAGCAGGCTCCAAGAGCTTGGTACGAGAAGATTGGAGAGTTTTTAGTAAAAAGTGGTTTCACAGTTGCTCCTTCAGATTCTAGTTTATTTGTGAAACAAGATCAAGGAAAACTAGCCAGATTACTAGTATATGTGGATGACTTAATCATCACGGGAGATCACTATGAGGAGATTCAAAGAACAAGAGAGAATCTGTCTATCAGATTTCATATGAAGGAGCTTGGAGAACTCAAACATTTTCTTGGACTCGAAATAGAGCAGAAAAGAGAAGGATTATTTCTGGGACAACAGAAATATGCGCGAGATATTTTACAAAAGTACGAAATGCTTAATTGCAAACCTATCTCAATTCCGATGGATCCGAATACAAAACTACGAGCAGATGAAGGAAAAAGTCTTCAAGATGTTACCATGTATCGAAAGATGGTCGGAAGTCTTATTTATCTCACACTAAGCCGGCCAGACATATCTTACGCAGTTGGAGTGGTTAGTCGATACATGAGCAATCCGAAGAAGCCTCACCTTGATGCTGTTCGACGCATCTTAAGGTATGTTAAAGGCACTATTAACTTTGGCATTTTGTACAAGAAAATAAAAGAATGTCACGTGACTGGATATTGTGACGCTGATTACGCTGGAGACTATGATACACGACGATCAACAACTGGATACATGTTTAGTCTTGGATCGGGAGTAATATCATGGTGCAGCAAGAGACAACCAACTGTATCCTTATCAAGCACCGAAGCAGAATATCGATCAGCAGCATCAGCAACACAAGAAATTACTTGGTTGAAGCAGCTAATGGAAGATCTTCATCAATCAACAGATTATCAAGTAAAACTTTTCTGTGATAATCTATCAGCTATTCGATTAGCAGAGAATCCAGTCTTCCATGCAAGAACAAAACATATAGAAGTGCACTATCACTATGTACGCGAGAAGGTCCTTGAAGGGGAGATCAAGATGGTGCCAACAAAGACAGATGAACAAGTTGCAGATATATTCACCAAGAGCCTAAGTAAACCAAAGTTTGAAAAATTCAGAGAAGCACTTGGAATGGTCTGCAAGACATCGTTGGAAGAAAATTTGCATTGAGGGGGAGTGTTAAAATACAATGCAAATTTAGAAAAATACGGAATTAGTAAATGTATATGGGTAAAATATCTAGATATTAATATGTATATGAAAAATATCTAGATATTAAAATGTATAGAAAAATCTAGATATTTATGTGTAAGAAATATCTAGATATTTATATGTATAAAAATATCTAGATATTTATATATCCATGGAAATATCTAGTTTCTAGAAACTTCCATGGAGTAGTATAAATATAGGTGGTGGGTTCATTTGTGTAAGGTGTGAAGTTGTGAGAGTGAAATAAGAAGTGAGTTGTGAAGAAGAGAAGAAGAGTGTGAGTTAGCGAAAGTAGAGAAGATAAAGCTTGTAAGTAATATTGTAATTGTAATTTAATATAAGTATTTTTGTTAAGTTTCCCGATCAAGCCTTAGTTTGTGTTTAAGTTCTTAGTGCACTTTTGTTGTTCTTATTATATGGTCGGCTCTGCCGCCTAAGTAATACATGGTCGGTTATACCGCCTAAAGATATATGGTCGACACTGTCGCCTAAGTACATTGTGCACTAAGGATTTATAAAATTAAAGGCTAACCAACGTCAAAGTGTTGGTGTAGTGAGTCTAGTATAGTCTAGATCCTCTATAGTGGTGTGTTGAGCTCGTCGAAGCTTCCAACATTGTTAATCAAACAAGGTTTGTTCACTATAATTGAATGGCTTATATCGATTAAGGTCTGTATTATTTGAATGGGACAACATATTCCGTTATCAGTATGTACCTTTCAATTTAAAGGAGGTTTCTTTCAATATTATATAGTTTGGTAGTGATTTAAATTATTTCTATAAGGTTTTCATTAAATTTAAATTGTTAACCTGGAAAGTTTCATGTACTATGAGTATCTTTTTAAATACAAGTACTTTCTGAGAACTCTCAACTGGTCTCTTCTAATGTCCACATTTACTGTAAATGCAAAGTTTTATAATTTCCTCTCACATTTAAAAGTTCAATGAGACATCCAAACTAAAATGTTTAAATGGGATACTATTTTATTTTATCTTCATATGATATGGGGGTCTTATACCCCACCTGCAAATATATTACCATAAGACTTCAGCTATCTAATACTCCGTATAATGTTTTTGTTTGTTGTTTTTGCAGCTAATTCAAGATGTGTTCAAACTATTAAATATGTATGCTAAAGATATTGAATGGTGTGTATAATTTTTTGTTAAATTTTTAATTTTTAGTTCAATTCTTAATGGGATCAAGGTGATAGGTTATAACAACTTGGTTCTGCTATATATAATTATTTTTATACAACCTAAATTTAAAAGTTAACTTATACAGTAAAAAGAAATTAAGGTACATTGGTAGCTTAAAACTATAATAGAAGATGTGAATGTCGAATGAACGGTGTAATCAGTTCAAAGAAATAGAACTTAACATGCACCCCGAGTTAGAAGAGCCAAATGAAATCAGGCGATCGTTGAAGATTATGCGATATAAACGAACCCTAATGTCATGAAATCAGGTAATCAATTTTATATTTCATATGTTATTTAATAGATCATTAGATTACTGTCGAATCAATAACTTAACAAAGATCTATATATATATTGAATGTAAAATAATCTTTTCTATGTGTTGAGTTTATCTGTTATCCTCACTAATTGATGGTTTCCAGCCATACACCAACTTCACCTTCTAGATGCCGTAATTAAAATTTGTTTCTAGATATTCAAAGTAGGCAACCTTGACAAGTCATATGGAAGTAGCAAAGTTGATAACGATAACGGCCGCCAACTTCCGCCAACCTTCCTCGTTCACACCATTCACCGCCATAGAATTTTTGCTATAAATAGAGATGCAAACTTTCATTGTAAATCATCCCAAAATCACTCAGAGAAGTGTAATCACAACCTAGAGAGTGTGTGAGTTTGAGAGTTTTTTTTGTAAGAGTTTTGTAATACTCTGTAAATTTATTCTTGTAAGTAATAGAGTTATTTTCTCTCAAATTTGTATCTCCCAACGTCCAGGCGATCCTCTCTTCCTAACAAGTGGTATCAAGAGCTTGGTTAGAGACGTTGGTTGAGTTTTTGGGTCTTCTGAAGTTTCCTCAAAATCCAATTTTGAGTGTACCATTGGATTCGTCTCGTCGAACCGAGTCCAACGCAAAAAACGGTGACTTAAACTGAGTTATAACGAGGTCAGAAAACGCGGTCAAAGTTTGGTCAACTCGCCGGAATCTCTCCGGAGAAGACGACCGGTGCCGGAATTTTCGCCAGAGAAGACGATCACTGTAGCAGTCCTGTAGCAATTCACTGTAGCAGCAGCGGCACTGTAGCAAGTTCATGTAGCAGTACTGTAGCAATTTCCTGTAGCAGTACTGTAGCAGTACTGTAGCAATTCTGAAATTTTACAATTTGGTCCCTGAAATTTTCAGAATTTCATTTTAGGTCCATGAAGTTTATAAAAATTATAATTTTGCCCCGTAAGTGGAATTTAAGCCGCGAAGTGTCCATTCCACCATTTTCAACCGTTCCGGACGTAACGGTGATATCTGTTTTCTAAAATTCAACACTGTTAGTGTTGAAAAATCATTTGTAAGGTGATAATGTCCACAAAAGAGTCAACATCATCTTCCGGAGCTATGATTATGCTCACAGCCACAAACTACACGCTGTGGAAACCTCGGATGGAAGATCTCCTCAGCTGTAAGGATTTGTTTGATCCTATTGAATTGAAGGGTATAAACCCTGATTCTGCCAAAGAGAAAGAGTGGAAGAAATCAAACCGAAAAACTATTGGTCAGATCCGTCAATGGATTGATCATAGTGTCTTCCACCATGTTGCACAAGAGACAGACGCATATGCCCTCTGGAAAAAGTTGGAGGACATGTACCAGGCCAAGACTGCTCGGAATAAAGCCTTGTTGATGAGGCGTTTAGTCAACATGAAGCTCAAAAGTGGAACTTCAGTTGCCGAGCATACCAGTGAGTTCCAGAGCTTGGTCAACCCGTTATCGTCTGTAGAGATGCCTCTTGGCGATGAAGTTCAGGCGTTATTGCTACTTAGTTCTCTTCCCGATAGCTGGAAAACGCTGGTCGTAACACTCAGCAACTCAGCTCCGAATGGAAAACTTACCATGTCAATAGTCAAGGATGCCCTATCCAGTGAAGAGGTAAGGAGAAAGGACATGGGCACAGATCAGACCCATGCCTTTGTCACAGAGAATCGGGGGAGACAGCGAATGAGTAGTAAAAATAAATGGAGAGGCAGAAGCAAGAGCAGGGGCAGGTCAGCTGATGGCAGAAAACCAACATATAAATGCCATCATTGTGGATTAGAGGGACATATGAAGAAGAACTGCTACCGATTGAAAGAGGAACAAAGTCAAAGCAGTTCACAGCCGAAGAATAGGGGTGGAGAAACATTAGTTACTATGACTGGTGATGTAGCTTATTGTTCAACCCATGATAAGACATGCCTTCACGTCTCACGAGAAGACACATAATGGGTGGTAGATACTGCAGCTTCCTACCACGTGACTCCATACAAGGAATACTTCACAACATACAAAGCTGGTGACTTTGGAGCTGTGAAGATGGGAAATTCCAGTTCCGCTGATATTGTCGGAATTGGTGATGTCAAGATAAAGACAAGTTCTGGGAGCACAATCACTCTGAAGGATGTCCGTCATGTACCAGATCTTAGGCTGAATCTACTTTCTGGGGTAGCTCTCGATAAACAGGGCTATGATAGTCATTTCAGTAGAGGCACATGGAAGTTGTCAAGAGGTGCTATGATAGTCGCTCGAGGACACATTTGTGGCACACTGTACAAGACTCATGTGAAGATCTGCACAGACAGCATTAATGTTGCAGAAAAGGAGGCTTCACAAAATTTATGGCACCAGAGACTCGGTCACATGAGTGAAAAAGGGTTGTGTACCTTAATAAAGAACAAGCTTATCAATGTAGACAAGGACGCTGCACTAGATCCTTGCAATCATTGTCTGTTTGGTAAGCAGCATAGAGTCTCGTTTAATTCCTCTTCAACGAGAAAATCAGAGTTACTCAGTCTGGTACACTCTGATGTTTGCGGTCCCTTGGAGGTTGAATCAATTAGCGGCAATCGATATTTTCTGACGTTTATCGACGATACTTCTCGAAAGGTGTGGGTATATTTCTTGCGGACGAAGGACCAGGTGTTCGATTACTTCAAACAGTTCCATGTCATGGTAGAACGTGAGACAGGAAAGAAGTTAAAGTGTCTTCGATCCGACAACGGCGATGAATACTCTTCCAGGCAGTTCGATGCCTATTGCAGATCATATGGCATCCGACATGAGAAGACAGTTCCACGTACCCCTCAACACAATGGTATAGCAGAAAGAATGAACCGAACAATCATGGAACGTGTTCGGAGCATTCTCAGTATGGCTAAGCTGCCAAAGCCATTCTGGGGAGAAGCAGTCAGAGCCGCATGTTACTTGATCAACCGATCTCCATCAATACCACTAAATTTTGAAGTTTCAGAGAAACTTTGGTCTGGAAAGGATCCATCATACTCTCACTTAAGAGTATTTGGATGTTTGGCTTACGCACATGTATCCAAGGAGCTCAGACAGAAGCTAGATGCAATGACCACTCCATGCATATTCATAGGCTATGGAGATGAAGAATTTGGATACATATTATGGGATCTAAAGGAGAAAAAGGTGATCAGAAGTAGGGATGTGGTGTTCCATGTAATCCAGACAATAGAAGATATTGGAAAGCCCACAATATCTCAGAAGTCAAATGTTGCTGCTCAGGTGCCAGAGGCAACAACAGAATCATTTATGAGAAATGAACTTTCAGTGCAAAATGAAATACCGGAAGTAGAAGATAATGAGGAAAATGATGGTGCTGAGCAGGGGGAGCCACAACCCCATCTGCCATGAAAGGACCCGTTCATATATATTATAAACTATTCACAATAGTTGATTACATTGCGAGGTATTTGACCTCTATATGATACATTTTACAAATATTGCATTCGTTTTTAAAAGACAAACTTTCTTTACATCGAAAATTGACAGGCATGCATACCATTTCATAATATCCACTATCCAACTATAAATTGATTTAATAATAATCTTTGATGAACTCAATGACTCGAATGCAACGTTCTTCGAAATATGCTATGAAAGACTCCAAGTAATATCTTTAAAATGAGCAAATGCACAGCGGAAGATTTCTTTAACACCTGAGAATAAACATGCTTTAAAGTCTCAACCAAAAGGTTGGTGAGTTCATTAGTTTATCATAATCATTTATTTCCATCATTTTAATAGACCACAAGAATTTCATTTCCAGTTCTCATAAATATACGTCCCATGCATAGAGACAAAAATAATCATTCATATGGTGAACACCTGGTAACCGACATTAACTAGATACATATAAGAATATCCCCTATCATTCCGGGATCCTCCTTCGGACGTGATATAAATTTCGAAGTACTAAAGCATCTGGTACTTTGGATGGGGTTTGTTAGGCCCAATAGATCTATCTTTAGGATTCGCGTCATTTAGGGGCATATTCGATTTCGATAATTCAACCATAGAATGTAGTTTCAATTACTTGTGTCTATTTCGTCAAACATTTATAAAAGCGCATGTATTCTCAGTCCCAAAAATATAAAAGGTAAAAAGGCAAATGAAACTCACCATACTGTATTTCGTAGTAAAAATACATATAACGTCATTGAACAAGTGCAAGGTTGGCCTCGGATTCATGAACCTAAATTAATTATATATATTTATGTGTTGGTCAATATTTGTCTAACAAATTAGGTCAAGTCATAGTGTACCACAATCCTAATGCTCGAGACTAATATGCAAAAGTTAACAAAAGTAAATTTGACTCAAAATAATTTCCAAAAATCTATACATGATTAATATATAGTTTAAATATCATCGTTTTATATTTTTAAATATTTTTAAAATATTTATTAGAGTAAATAATATAATTTATTTATTAATAAATAAAATTTTATATTAAATTTATATAATAAAATATACTTTTATATATATTAAGTAATAAAATTTATAGGGTTCATTTAATATTATAAAGATGATATGATAGGTATTATTAAAGTAAGTTATTACACGTAGTAAAATATGTTTGTATCACATATTTATTTGATAAAATAATATCTATAATGATAGTAAGTAAAAGTTGTATTATTTTGTAATAATAATTATTATTATAAAAATATCAATATTTATAATTACTAAGATGACATTATGATAAAATGATAATTCTAATTATGATAACTTTAATATTTACGATAATTTTTAATATTATCTTTAAAATAATAATTCTGTTTAAAATAATAATAATAATGATATTTTATAGTAATAATGACATTTCTATTAAAATGATAATTTTTGTTAAAATGATAGTTTTAATACTAACGATACTTTTAATAATAATAGTAATGATAAAAATAATAAGAACGATAATTTTATCTAAATCAATATCTTATAATATTTCAATTTCATCATGATACTCTTACTCATTATTTCCTAATCGTTTCGTTTAATAGCTTTTAATCGTCATTTATATCGTGTTCATAATAATGATAATAATAATAATAATACTAATAATAATAATAATAATAATTGGATAATAATAATAATACTAATGATAACTTTAACGATAATAACGATAGTAATAATAAAAAAAAATAACAATTTTTAATGATAAATCCCTTTTATTGATAAAGATAATAATAATCATAATAATAAGATAAAACTAGAACGACGATAAAAATGACGAAAATAATAATCATTTTTAATAAAAATATTGAAAATTCAATTGATTATAACTTCTAATCCGTTCATTGAAACCATTCGATATCTAAAGGAAAAGTTCTTAATTTTTCGCTAGCTTTCCAAGGACATGCATATCTTATACCTTATCTCAACCGCAAGTGTAACTAATTCAAGATTCAACCTAACCTGTCTAAGGGCAATATCAAAAGTACAAGCATGCATAATCCTAAATACTCGAGCACTAGTCAGGGATACACTATTAGTATGTAAAAGTTAAATTATGAGTACTCACGTATCAATATTGAGATTCAATATTGCAGGAAAGGTACGTAGACGCAACGGAAATGATAAACACTATATTGACCTCACGAGCATACCCATGAACCATACTCAATCACCTCCACAGCTATAACCCATAATTTCCTTAATCCTATCCTACTCGAAAAACAATTTCGAAACCACTCGGACAGCACTCCGTCGTAATATTTTATGTATACTAATAATATCTTGAAATAATACGGAGTAAATATATATATGTAAATCGATTGAGAGAGTTTGGAGAAAAATATTTTCAAGTTTCTATGAAATAATGAAACCTATTGAATTCTATTTATAATAGATTTTTGAATTATTAAAGTGAATTATTAAAGTATGAATTATTAAAGTGAATTTTTAAAGTATGAATTATTAAAGTATGAATTATTAAAGTGAATTATTAAAGTTAAAGTAAAGTAAAAATAAAGTAAAGGTAAAGTTTAAGTATAGTAAAAGTATAAAACTATGTACGTATAATACGCGTATACATATATATAATATTAATTTAAAACGTTATATATATTTAATAAAATAAAATATAAATATTGTTATCTTTATCATACTAGTTAAGTAATGAGTTGTCAAAAGTGGTTTTAGATATTTATAAAAGTTATATACGTTTTAATAATAAAGTTCTTTTTAAACTGAAAACGTTTTTGTACGTTTGAAACTAAATAGATCAATCGAGTCTTTATGAGATTCAATCTTTCACTATCATTTGTCTAGTTCTCAATGATTGACAATTTGTTCTTATTTATAAATCACTTTACCATTTTCCGAATATTGTTAAAATGGAAAGATTTCTCAAATCAACGTGGGCCTTTCAACAGAGACTTGTAATCATAATTCAATATATCTGATAATTCAATCATTTGATCTTATCTTCTAATTCCATTGATAAATATTTTGAAACAGATACAATCATATAAAGTATTTAATCTAATATTTTGTTTACGTTTCAAGTTATAATATATATACACATATACATATATAATCATATTCGTTTAATGGTTCGTGAATCGTTGGAACTTGGTCGAGGTTGAATGAATGTATGAACATAGTTTAAAATTCTTGAAATTTGACTTAACAAATATTGCTTATCGTGTCGGAAACATATAAAGATTAAAGTTTAAATTTGGTTGAAAATTTCCGGTGTCAGATGTCATAACCCGTCCTTAACCATAAGAACGCGTTAGATAACGTATGATTTCATTGCGAGGTATTGACCTCTATATGAGACATTTTTGAAAGAAAACTGCATATATTATACATTACAAACCATAACCATTATTTTTGTTACAAGCTTAAGACAATAAAAAGAAGATTAACGTTTAGCGATAATCTTCGACTTACAAACTTTACAAATGATGACAACAACACGGTTTCTAGCATATTTTACAATACAACATCTCGGATATGCAGTTTTATTTTTGACACAAACATGCGTACGCAAGATCCTGGTTAGATCCAACATGATGCAGCGGAAGCTTTAGTAATCTCCTGAGAATAGACATGTTTTAAAAGGTCAACATAAAGTTGGTGAGATATAGGTTTAATGCCGGCAGCAATATATATATAGACCACAAGATTTCGTATATAAACAGTTTAATAAAAATGTTCTAAGTGGTTGAGCACTTGGTAACCATACTTAACATTTAATCACGTCGCATATTCCCTTTATTATGAAATCTTACTACACCGTACCAAGTGTAGTCACGAAACGAAGTACTGTGCAACCGTTGAATACTGGTCGTCCAGTCCGGTTGGGGTTGTCAGGCCCGATAGATCTATCAACAGGATTCGCGTTTACAATACCGCTGTAAATATTAGTTACCAAGCTACAGGGAAGTATGCCAGTGGTACAACTCAACGTAGAATATATTTTTCAGTTACTTGTGTCCATATCGTAAAACATAAAATACATGTATTCTCATCCCGAAATACTTAGAGTTTAAAAGTGGGACTATATACTCACTCTTGTCTTGATGATATAAATAATTTGACTCGGTCTTCCGGTTGATATCACGAACCTATCCATATATAATATATCAATATGTTTTCATTTTTAAACAAACGTTATAAATATATACTTGTTATACTTTTAATACTTTGAATAATTCCTTAGTCCGTAGTTAGCAGTCCGATGTTAGTAATTCAATTTTAATGGTTCATTTTTAGATGTTTAATATACCCGCAATGAAATAAATAAAACCCCCAACGAAATAAATAAAAACCCATCGTATATGTATTGGTCGAGATTAATCTTGACCCATGGTACCGGTGTTGTCAAATGACGTGTTGCGTACAATCATGGGATCTTATGATTAATCTTCTCGTGTTGTTTACGGGTGATCCTGAACCATATAAAATTGAATTATAAGTACATATATATAAAATATCATGTTATCTTAGAAATATGTGATTTATATCATTTTTTTCCAATTGATCCCGTAGTTGAAATGATCTAGGATAACCAATTTTGTTTCGGTCATAGTTTCTTCGTTACAAATCCGTTTTCGTTGATTCAAATTGCCATCTTCTTGGATCGAGTTCTTCTTTAAGACTATGAACTGTAAATACCTTGGTTTGTATTCAAAATCATACGGCATAAGTGAAACATTAGTGAAACATATGAAGTTAAACATTTTTGTTACAACAAAATCATTTAATGACCATTTTTCTAAAAATACTTATACTTTGAAAAACCAAGTTTTACCTTGTTAAATTAGCATATACATAAGTTATATTACAGGTCTTGAAGTATTTTAAAAGTTAAGTTAGAAGGATCTATTTAGTTTGCAAACAAGTTTGAAAACATTCAAACTATGTTCTTGTTGTTAAACTTTTGTACCACAAAATAAGATAGCTATATATATATGAATCGAATAAGGTTATGAACATAGATTCTACCTCAAGTTCCTTGGATGAAGTTGCTGTAAGAGAGAAGTAAGAAGCTAGAATCAAAAGGGTGATAGAAGTGGATGAAAGATTGGAAGTAAGTTGGTGTTCTTGGAGGGTTTTCTTGAAGTGTTTTTGTATGGTTTTCTTATGGTGTTTTAGTATGGTTTTTGAAGCTAGATCTTCTTGGAAACTTTGCTGAATTGATTAAGGGTTTTAAGGCTTCAAAGTATGTGTGTGTTTTGGCTAGAAAGTTGAAGTAAAATGAATGAAGATGATGATACATATAAAGGCCATAAAAACGTGGCCATGAGGAGACAAGACAAGGTTTTCTCTTGTATTTTTGTATAATAATTCATGCATGCATCCAAATTCCAATTACCTTGCTCTAAGGGCAGTAACAAGGGTGGGTTAGGTGGTGATTTGATGTGTATTTACTATTAGTAAATACGTATAGAAGCTAGGTATGATACGAGTACTTATACTCTAGATATACGTATAGAAATTTTGTGAAAAATGGAATGAGGATTCAAATATAGCTATCTTTTGTGAATACACTTATATGGTTTTATGTATTTAAGTTCTTAAAAGTGATTAAATACATTACTTATACGATATATGTATAACATTATAAGTCTTAAGTATTTATGTCAAATAACGTTACGTATAGTTATCGTTTTGAAAACTTAAGTTAGTAGTTTCAAAATATACTTATAACTTGTTGTTATTAATACAAAATGAGATATTAAAACATTTATTAATCATGTTAAATATGTATATATACATTTATATACACAAACGTATAATTATCATATATTGTATAGTTCGTGATATCATCGGTCAAACTAGACGGTCAAACGTTGTGTAAAACTCTTTTCGGAAATATAAGTCTCGACAATTTGGATTGCTTATCATGTTGGCAAGGTTTAATTTATGTAAATATTAATCTTATAAGTATAGTATGATCGAAAAAGTGCGGGTCGTTACATTACCTCCCCGTTAAATAAATTTCGTCCCGAAATTTTAAAATTGTACCTATTTTGCGTCATCGAGAAACAAGTGTGGATACTTTTGTTTCATCTGATCCTCTCGTTCCCAAGTAAACTCAGGACCTCTTCGAGCATTCCAACGAACCTTAACGATCGGTATATTGCTCTGTTTGAGCTGTTTAACTTCACGGTCCATGATTTCAATTGGTTCTTCGACGAATTGTAGTTTCTCGTCGACATGGATTTCTTCAAGAGGAATGGTAAGGTCTTCCTTTGCAAGACACTTCTTAAGGTTCGAGATGTGAAAGGTATTATGTACTCCGGCGAGTTGTTGCGGTAACTCGAGTCGATAAGCTACCGGTCCAATGCGTTCGATGATCTTGAACGGACCTACATACCTTGGGTTCAGTTTACCCCTTTTGCCGAAACGTATTACACCTTTCCAAGGTGACACCTTTAGCATAACCATGTCCCCAACCTGAAACTCTAATGGTTTCCTTCGAACATCGGCGTAGCTCTTTTGGCGACTACGGGCTGTTTTCAATCTCTCCTTGATTTGTACTATCTTCTCGGTCGTTTCGTGTATGATTTCGGGACCAGTTAAATGTCGATCTCCTACTTCATTCCAACAGATAGGAGATCTACACTTCCTTCCGTACAATGCTTCGAATGGCGCAGCTCCAATGCTCGCATGATAACTATTATTATACGAGAATTCTGCTAACGGTAGATATTTATCCCATCCGTTTCCAAAATCGATCACACATGCCCTGAGCATGTCTTCGAGGGTCTGAATCGTTCTCTCACTCTGTCCATCGGTTTGTGGATGATATGCGGTACTCATATCCAACCGAGTTCCTAGTGCCTCCTGTAGTGATTGCCAGAATTTTGAGGTAAATCTACTATCACGATCGGATATAATGGAAATAGGTATTCCATGCCTTGAAACAACTTCCTTTATATACAATCGTAATAGTTTCTCCATTCTATCCGTTTCCTTTATAGGTAAGAAATGTGCAGACTTGGTAAGACGATCAACAATTACCCAAATGGTGTCGTATCCCCAGGCAGTCTTTGGTAACTTCGTGATGAAATCCATGGTAATACCGTCCCATTTCCATTCTGGAATTTCTGGTTGTTGAAGTAACCCTGACGGCTTCTGGTGTTCTGCTTTGACTTTGGAACAAGTTAAACATTCCCCAACATATGTTGCAACGTCTGTCTTCAAATTAGGCCACCAATAATGCGTCTTAAGATCTTGGTACATCTTTCCAACTCCAGGATGTATCGAATATCTTGTCTTATGTGCCTCGTTCAATATCAACTTCCTTAATCCACCCAACTTCGGTACCCAAATACGATTTGCAAAATATCGAATTCCATCTTCCCGCATAACGAGTTGCTTCGCATACTTCTTCATTATTTCATTTCCTATATTTTCTTTAGTAAGTGCTTCTCGTTGAACTTCTTTGATTTGTGAGTTGAGATTCATGCGAATTTTTATGTTCATCGCTCGTACTCGAATTGGTTCTCGTTCTTTTCTGCTTAAAGCATCAGCCACCACATTCGCCTTCCCGGGATGATAACGAATTTCACAATCATAGTCGTTTATTAACTCGACCCACCTACGTTGCCTCATGTTCAATTGTTTTTGATCGAAAATATGTTGAAGGCTTTTATGATCAGTAAACACAGTGAATTTAACCCCATACAAGTAGTGTCTCCACATCTTCAATGCAAACACGACTGCTCCCAATTCTAGATCATGCGTCGTATAATTCCGCTCGTGAATCTTCAATTGTCGGGATGCAAATGCAATTACTTTCTTTCGTTGCATAAGAACACAACCAAAACCTTGTCGCGAAGCGTCACAATATATTTCAAAATCATCGTTCCCTTCTGGTAACGATAAAATAGGCGCCGTAGTTAACTTCTTTTTCAGTATTTGAAATGCGTTCTCCTGCTCCGAAGTCCATTCATATTTCTTCCCTTTTTGCGTTAATGCTGTCAACGGCTTAGCTATTCGGGAAAAATCTTGAATAAACCTTCTATAATAACCGGCTAAACCCAAAAATTGGCGTATCTGCATTGGTGTCTTAGGAGTCTCCCATTTTTCAATGGCTTCAATTTTTGCTGGATCAACCTGAATTCCTTCGCTATTAACAACGTGACCAAGAAATTGCACTTCTTTCAACCAAAAAGCACACTTAGAAAATTTAGCATAAAGTTGTTCTTTTCTCAACAACTCCAGTATCAACCTTAAATGCTCTTCATGCTCTTGCTCACTCTTGGAATAGATAAGAATATCATCAATGAAAACGATAAAAAACTTATCTAAATACGGACTACAAACTCGATTCATGAGGTCCATGAATACAGCTGGCGCATTCGTCAATCCAAACGGCATAACCAAAAATTCGTAATGACCATAACGTGTCCGAAAAGCAGTTTTCGGAATGTCTTCTTCTTTGACGCGTAATTGATGATAACCCGATCTTAGATCGATTTTCGAATAAACACATGATCCTTGCAATTGATCAAATAAGTCATCAATTCTCGGTAGTGGATACCGATTCTTGATAGTTAACTTATTTAATTCACGATAATCTATACACATCCTGAAAGATCCATCTTTCTTCTTAACAAACAAAATTGGAGCTCCCCACGGTGAAGTACTTGGTCGTATGAATCCACGGTCCAATAATTCTTTTAACTGACTTTGAAGTTCTTTTAATTCGGACGGTGCAAGTCTATATGGCGCACGAGCCACTGGTGCAGCTCCTGGTACTAAATCTATTTGAAATTCTACCGATCTAAATGGAGGTAATCCCGGCAATTCTTCCGGAAAAACTTCAGGAAAATCTCTTGCCACAGGCACGTCGTTGATATACTTTTCTTTCTTTTCGACTTTATTAACATGTGCTAAAATAGCGTAACATCCCTTTTCTAAACACTTCTTGGCTTTCAAACAGCTAATGAGTTTTAGCTTTGAATTACCCTTCTCTCCATAAATCATCACCGGTATTTTATCCTTACCAGGAATACGAATTGCCTTCTTGGCACAAACAACTTCCGCTCCTATTTTGGACATCCAGTCCATGCCGACTATTACATCAAAACCTCCTAATTCTACGGGTATTAAGTCGATTTTAAACGTTTCTCCGGCTAGATTTATTTCACAATCACGACAAATTTTATCGGCTTTAATTAGCTTACCATTAGCTAACTCAATCAAGTACTTAGCATCTAGAGGTAATGATGAACAATTCAATTTAGTGTAAAAATTTATACACACGTAACTTCTATCGGCGCCAGTATCAAATAAAATAGATGCTGATAAGTTATTAATGGTAAACGTACCCGTAACAAGCTCCGGGTCTTCTCGTGCCTCTCTAGCATTAATAACAAACGCTCTTCCACGTGCAGGTTCGCCATTCTGATTCGGGCACTGGCTCTTATAGTGACCTTGTTTTCCACACCCAAAACAAGTAATGTTAGCCAAAGCAGTTCTATTTGCGTTGGTGGCAGGAGTCTTGGTACCATTTGTATTTGTAACGAGAGCCCTACAATCTTCAGCAAGATGACCCTTTCGATTACATTTGTTGCATACCACATTACAGTAGCCAGAGTGATGTTTGTGGCATCGGTTACATAAAGGATTTTGTCCTTTATAACCAAAGCTTAAACCACTACCCGCACCTTGCGTGTTTTCTTGTTTCTTAAAAGATTGTTGTTGGTTACCTCGATCATAATTTCCATTCCACTTTCTTTTGTTACCTGATACCTTCACATCAGTATTGGATACTTTCTTATCCATGATGACCTGATCCATTAGCTCGTTTGCCATGGTTATAGCTTCATGAATTGTCTTAGGTTTCGATGCTGTAACATTTGCCTTGACCTTTTTGGGCAAACCAGCTTTGTACATTTCAATCTTCCGTTCTTCGGTTGGAACCAATTCAGGACATAGCAAAACTAATTCCATGAATCGCTGGTTGTAGTTGGTGATTTCAGTACCAACCACCTTCAAACTTCGTAACTCATCTTCTAACTTAATAACCTCATTCCTTGGACAATACTCGGTGATTATCATTGCTTTGAATTCTTCCCATGGAGTATCATAAGCTACATCTCCTCCTACCGCCTTCACATAATTCTTCCACCATGTGAGTGCACTATCTTGTAAAGTGCACGATGCATACTTGGTCATGTCTTTTTCATCACAACCGCTGATTTTGAACACCGTCTCCATCTTTTCTATCCATCGGGTTAAACCGATAGGTCCTTCCGTTCCACTGAATGATGAAGGTTTGCAAGCTTGAAACGTCTTGTAGGAGCATCCTACACGAGGATTTGGATTAACTGCAGTAGCTCTTGCAGCTTCGACCCATAGCATTCTATCGTTGACTCGCTGGTTGATGAAGTTCTCGACTTCTTGTTCCGTCATTCGGTTCAATCGCGCCATTTCCTAATGAAAGAAAATAATTATTCACATGGATTATTATAGATGTAGTGTGTATTTATAGTACATTATAGCTTGTTAATAATATGAACCAGGTATTATTATAAAAGCCTTTTCTTCTTATTAGCGTTTTATAATTATATCTAGGGTAGTACCTACCCGTTAATGTTCATACTTAATAGCTTAGTACAGAACCAATTACTACAATCTAAATAATACTTAACCATGGAAAATTATTGCATTTCATACTTCGCTATTTTACATATGCTTATCTTACATCGAACATTAAACAAACCACACTAATAATATTATACAAAACATTATTTGATTCCATGGTTTAATTTGGCAGCGCATCGTTTGGTCTATTTCCCAAAACATTTATGTCCAGGGAATCCCCCAACGCGAATCCTAGCTGTCTCCCTACGTTTTGGCTGAGGTGCCGAAGAACTAGATGCGGGGATAGCACTAATAGGAATAGCGGGGATAGGGGTGGTAGTGTTGAGTGGAATTGGTGCCACTTCATTCTCATTAAACTCGGAATTTGGATTTTCTAATTCACTAGCTTTTCGTTTCTTTCCTAGTTCGAACTCGTCCTTTGTAATTTCCTGTATTTCTTCCTCGGGTTCACTTTCCTCCTCGGGTTCACTTTCCTCCTCGGGTTCACTTTCCTCCTCGGGTTCACTTTCCTTCTCGGGTTCACTTTCCTCCTCGGGTTCACTTTCCGGGTTCTCTATAGTTGGTTCATCCGGAATTTGTGAGTCTTCCCCAAAGATATTATTTTCGTCATCGGATAGGTTAATGACTGGAACACCATCTGAAGATTCTGGTTCGGAGTCGCTGAATGTGATAACAAGTTTTGAGCCCGACATCTATCATACAACAACTAACCCATTAGTACTACATAATATTTACATATAAATTTTAACCAACAATGATAAGCAATGGTTTTTAAATCAGACCCGGTCAAAGTCCAGACTTACTAATGTATCCTAACGACTTATCGGTTAGACACACTAATGCAAACCTGGTTCGCTAAGACCACCGCTCTGATACCACATGTCATAACCCGTCCTTAACCATAAGAACGCGTTAGATAACGTATGATTTCATTGCGAGGTATTGACCTCTATATGAGACATTTTTGAAAGAAAACTGCATATATTATACATTACAAACCATAACCATTATTTTTGTTACAAGCTTAAGACAATAAAAAGAAGATTAACGTTTAGCGATAATCTTCGACTTACAAACTTTACAAATGATGACAACAACACGGTTTCTAGCATATTTTACAATACAACATCTCGGATATGCAGTTTTATTTTTGACACAAACATGCGTACGCAAGATCCTGGTTAGATCCAACATGATGCAGCGGAAGCTTTAGTAATCTCCTGAGAATAGACATGTTTTAAAAGGTCAACATAAAGTTGGTGAGATATAGGTTTAATGCCGGCAGCAATATATATATAGACCACAAGATTTCGTATATAAACAGTTTAATAAAAATGTTCTAAGTGGTTGAGCACTTGGTAACCATACTTAACATTTAATCACGTCGCATATTCCCTTTATTATGAAATCTTACTACACCGTACCAAGTGTAGTCACGAAACGAAGTACTGTGCAACCGTTGAATACTGGTCGTCCAGTCCGGTTGGGGTTGTCAGGCCCGATAGATCTATCAACAGGATTCGCGTTTACAATACCGCTGTAAATATTAGTTACCAAGCTACAGGGAAGTATGCCAGTGGTACAACTCAACGTAGAATATATTTTTCAGTTACTTGTGTCCATATCGTAAAACATAAAATACATGTATTCTCATCCCGAAATACTTAGAGTTTAAAAGTGGGACTATATACTCACTCTTGTCTTGATGATATAAATAATTTGACTCGGTCTTCCGGTTGATATCACGAACCTATCCATATATAATATATCAATATGTTTTCATTTTTAAACAAACGTTATAAATATATACTTGTTATACTTTTAATACTTTGAATAATTCCTTAGTCCGTAGTTAGCAGTCCGATGTTAGTAATTCAATTTTAATGGTTCATTTTTAGATGTTTAATATACCCGCAATGAAATAAATAAAACCCCCAACGAAATAAATAAAAACCCATCGTATATGTATTGGTCGAGATTAATCTTGACCCATGGTACCGGTGTTGTCAAATGACGTGTTGCGTACAATCATGGGATCTTATGATTAATCTTCTCGTGTTGTTTACGGGTGATCCTGAACCATATAAAATTGAATTATAAGTACATATATATAAAATATCATGTTATCTTAGAAATATGTGATTTATATCATTTTTTTCCAATTGATCCCGTAGTTGAAATGATCTAGGATAACCAATTTTGTTTCGGTCATAGTTTCTTCGTTACAAATCCGTTTTCGTTGATTCAAATTGCCATCTTCTTGGATCGAGTTCTTCTTTAAGACTATGAACTGTAAATACCTTGGTTTGTATTCAAAATCATACGGCATAAGTGAAACATTAGTGAAACATATGAAGTTAAACATTTTTGTTACAACAAAATCATTTAATGACCATTTTTCTAAAAATACTTATACTTTGAAAAACCAAGTTTTACCTTGTTAAATTAGCATATACATAAGTTATATTACAGGTCTTGAAGTATTTTAAAAGTTAAGTTAGAAGGATCTATTTAGTTTGCAAACAAGTTTGAAAACATTCAAACTATGTTCTTGTTGTTAAACTTTTGTACCACAAAATAAGATAGCTATATATATATGAATCGAATAAGGTTATGAACATAGATTCTACCTCAAGTTCCTTGGATGAAGTTGCTGTAAGAGAGAAGTAAGAAGCTAGAATCAAAAGGGTGATAGAAGTGGATGAAAGATTGGAAGTAAGTTGGTGTTCTTGGAGGGTTTTCTTGAAGTGTTTTTGTATGGTTTTCTTATGGTGTTTTAGTATGGTTTTTGAAGCTAGATCTTCTTGGAAACTTTGCTGAATTGATTAAGGGTTTTAAGGCTTCAAAGTATGTGTGTGTTTTGGCTAGAAAGTTGAAGTAAAATGAATGAAGATGATGATACATATAAAGGCCATAAAAACGTGGCCATGAGGAGACAAGACAAGGTTTTCTCTTGTATTTTTGTATAATAATTCATGCATGCATCCAAATTCCAATTACCTTGCTCTAAGGGCAGTAACAAGGGTGGGTTAGGTGGTGATTTGATGTGTATTTACTATTAGTAAATACGTATAGAAGCTAGGTATGATACGAGTACTTATACTCTAGATATACGTATAGAAATTTTGTGAAAAATGGAATGAGGATTCAAATATAGCTATCTTTTGTGAATACACTTATATGGTTTTATGTATTTAAGTTCTTAAAAGTGATTAAATACATTACTTATACGATATATGTATAACATTATAAGTCTTAAGTATTTATGTCAAATAACGTTACGTATAGTTATCGTTTTGAAAACTTAAGTTAGTAGTTTCAAAATATACTTATAACTTGTTGTTATTAATACAAAATGAGATATTAAAACATTTATTAATCATGTTAAATATGTATATATACATTTATATACACAAACGTATAATTATCATATATTGTATAGTTCGTGATATCATCGGTCAAACTAGACGGTCAAACGTTGTGTAAAACTCTTTTCGGAAATATAAGTCTCGACAATTTGGATTGCTTATCATGTTGGCAAGGTTTAATTTATGTAAATATTAATCTTATAAGTATAGTATGATCGAAAAAGTGCGGGTCGTTACATCAGAAACATATAAAGATTAAAGTTTAAATTTGGTTGGAAATTTTCGGGTTGTCACAGTACCTACCCGTTAAAGAAATTTCGTCCCGAAATTTGAGTAGAAAGGTCGTGAATGGTAATAAGTATGTTTTCATGATGCATACGGGCTGAAAATTAGAGTTTTATCATCAGCGAATAATTTGGATAAACAATCCATTTATATGAAGAGTACAAATGAAGCTAACATAGAAGAGTGAAATGAGTAAGTGTAGATTCATCTTATCATTTGACGTAGATATGATTGATTCCCAGATTTCAAGGGATTTGAAGAAAATCTTTTTAATAAGATTTGACTCTCCGGTAATCAAGGGAATTAGGATCCGCTTTAAATGCGATCGTCTATTTTAATTGTTCTGTCGGAGATTTTCTTATAAATTCACCTCCTTCGTTTCCTTACAACTCACACCTTCTGTTGATGCATTTTATGCAAGTCCCTAGATATCTACCCACGTCCATTGCAGGTACAACAATTTACAGGCCACCATGATTGCTCGTTATTATCCTATCCGTGTTTGTATGTGGTTACAGGAACTGCAGGAACGAGATTTAGATGTTTGACTATGTTAGACTTAGTCAGACGTACGAGTGAAGCCTCACTAGTATGGCTGACAGGCTCATACGCACGGTTGATGCTGAGCTAAGTCACAATTACAACTTAAATGAGAAGGCACGAGTGAGTGATCACCCGTAGGGCTGATGAAGCCAACTCGTACGTGTGATGAATGAATCGTATGGGTGTGTCAACAGCAGGGGTATATAAAGTCTTATGTTCTTCATTTTAGGTTAAGCCTCTCATTTGTTACACACACTCAGATCTACTCCTCCGATTCTCTCTCAGTCCAAATCACCCAGGTGGTGAATAATAGCTCTAGGTGTTGATCTAATCACACTTGATTTAGTTGTGGTTTGACTAAATTAATCAAAAAAAAAAAAACTTAACCTATTCACTAGAGGGTTTGATTCACTTATTCCGCCATTGTGTGAGTTAAATCTGTTGATTTCTAAGTTCCTAGTCATGTTTCATCACCTTCTATTCTTTCCCCCTCAACTCATATTTTAAAGTATTCATCAATATGCTCCATCCAGTTCTGATTCTCGATATACTTCTAACTTTCATATCGATCATTCTTCTTTTTCATCTACCGCCGGAAGAATCTATTTACTTCTACTATACTCTTGGGTTTATAGTGTTTCTAGTTCTCCCGTGTCTTTATATTGCTATATGCATCGATATATATGGTTTATAATTTCTGGTTTGTCGTTGGGCTTTATATGTTTCCTTATATTTCAAAGTCTCTGCTTCTATCTTCTATAATCATTATCATTCACAGTTAATGCTCTCTTTTATTTGCTGCAATTTATACCCCAATTTCTATTTCAGAGTTTTGTCCTTTTGTTTCTTCTTCTTGCGATTAAGCACCGCTTGTAATGGTCCAGAATTCACAGATATGAATTTCGGAATGAACATTGTTAATGTTCTAGGAAGGAAATTGTGATGGCACGATCTTGACTTGTCAAATTACTAGAATACCTTGGAAAAGGCCGAATCATCAAGAAATATTTTCTTGATATTTTAGAGGTTAAATAGAATACAAGAGTCGTATAACATGGCACATGATGATGTTATGATCTGTGAATCATCATGTTCCATTTAGAAACTCAGCATGACTTACTGTAATATAATCACATTGATCAAGTGTCATTATATTATACTAATTCATGCTTCAGTTCCCAACACTACTTCAAAATATTCCTATTTTAAACTTGAATGTTTCAGAATTTAGAAACTAAAATAGTTTCTTTTATGACGTAATACAGATAGCTCGAAGAGGTAAATGATTTCAAATAAGAAAAATTAAGAAAATATCTTCAGAAATATGGAGGATATTTATAATGAAAGATATGATGATATTTTAGAATTTCTAATATCAGAGGATGATGAAGAATATTGTCCGCAGGGGTTTAGAGTCAGGAGCAAGGTATTCATTAATGACTTCAGCAGGTACTGAATCATTTGGATCCTTTGAAGTCAGGTTCAGTCTTTGTAATTTGTCTACAGCCTCCTTCCTACTTTGCTCAATCCGTTTTCCAGTTCCAAAACTTCTCTTTTTCTGCGCTTTGCCAGCACACTTCATCATTATCATCCAGCTTTTACCGTTTAAAGTCATTTATAGTTTTTGCTGCTTCATCAGCATTTTTTTTCTTTTTCGGAGAACCAATTCGTAGTTCGGAGTGTTTTTCAGAAACTTCACATTCAAATTAAGTCCAGAAGATAGACGTTATATATACACATATAACTGTTGGCGTAGACATGCAGCGAGATTTCAAAATACTGATTGCTAATGCCCAATGATTCGTATGGCAATTCTCATTACAAGATGCGAATGAGTAAATGATGGGGTTTCAATGAATAATTATAATGACTTTTTGGAGAGTCTAAAGTCAAAGGGTAATGAAGTTGTTGGTACATCTGCTAATAATGTGGTGGAATGTAAAAGGTTTCCTGGTAACGATGGTGTATATCTCAAGGTTATAATAAGGTTAGTCTGACTGAAAAGTCGAAGTTGACTTGCTGGAGCTGTGACAAAACTGGCTACTTTGAATAGGAGTCGCAAAGTTATTTTTGCTAATAAATGCCAAAGAATCTGACGCGGATACGTTGTTTAAACTTTTACTTTGGTTTCAAGAGTTTTTCGGGTACATAACTGTGGGTAACATGTGGTTGGATCATCATCTCGATTGCTCATCATTCGAAGTGTCTTCAGAAATTTTCGAAGGGTTTGAACACAGATTGTAATCGTTAACATACATTTGATGTTCTAACACAGTTTTGAAGTCAAAATATAGCTTGTGAAAGATGTAAGGATCTAAGAGTGATGATTTTGGTCATATCTCAAGTTGAATTTTGAGATTTCAAAATCAGAATATGTAATTAAATTTTGAATGAGTATGGTTGTTTTGATTTCTATAAAAGAATGTATATTGTTGTGAAAGTAGGGAGTATAATGGATGATTTGCTGAATCAGATTCGAAGAATGTAACATATTAATTGTGAATTTATATATCTCTCGGGTATTACCTACCCGTTAAAAAAATTTCACAATTAATATTTTGTACAAAAGAATTTTATTACAGTCTTTATGAAAATATATATATGTATATTTTCTTCAGATGTAACATAGATTTAATGAGTTAATGTCAAATTAAACTCATTTGATTTACGGTTGAAACTAGAATTGAATAATCCCTAAAGGCTTTAAAAAGTACATAACTTTTACGCAGTATTTTTTTAATGACATTGAAATTATGAATCAATACTTCGTTATTTGTTGATGTATGATGTTCAGTTCGTAGAATTCTTGTGAATTTCGCAAAGTACGAATGATATTATCTGAAAAGTTTCGGGTACATCGATGATGAAAGTGTAAAATCAAATATATACTTGATTTATTATGAAATAGAATTTGTTGAATTGCGACAGAGATTGTAGTTAACGCTGGTTAAGTTGCGGCCGAAGGACGTACATTATTGCATATTTGTAATATGAATTAACCGAGTAGTTAAGATTCACACACAATAGCTTAGCACGGAAAGATTTATTTCAATATATATATATATATATATATATATATATATATATATATATATATATATATATATATATATATATATATATATATATATATATATACATATAATTTCTTCAGAGGGAATGAGTTAATTCTTCATAACTCATTGATACAATATACACGTTATTGATTCGTATTGATGTCCGCAGTGATTCTTGAACTGACGGAGTTTGTGATGTTATCTGTGTTGTTGATTCGGATGTTGACTGTACTGATGATGCTGGTAACGCTGACGGTACTGTTGATGCTGTTGGTAAAGCAAGTTTAGCTTGTTAATCACACACCATTTTTGTCAGGGTTTCTACTCTTCCTTCTATCATTTTGCTTCGCTTAACTGATTTATGGTTAGGGCTAGATTAGATAATCTCTAAGACTTTAGAGATTACATAATCGTCGCGGAATGTTTCTCCAATGAAGTTATGAATTAATACTTCGTCAGTTATTGTTGTTGGTACTCCTTGGTATCTATGGTGTAACACCCCAGCTTAACATGACCACAATATTGTCCGCTTTGCCCGTAGGCGCACGGCTTTTTCTTGGCAACCACACACGAGAAGCACTTTCCCAGGAGGTCACCCATCCTGGTAGTGCTCTCGCCTGAGCACGCTTAACTGCAGCGTACTCACACATCTGCTCTGCCTGTGGTCCCAAAACGCGTGGTGTCATTTAAGCGTGAGTATTACTTTATAATCTCATGATCACTCATGTTCGTGGGCGATGTGGGATTTGCCTAGGGTGTTACATTCACCCCCCCTTCGGGACTCATCGTCCTCGATGAGGTTTGCCCCACCACCCCCAACGGCACATGAGTGGCTCTGATACCATTCTGTAACACCCCAGCTTAACATGACCACAATATTGTCCGCTTTGCCCGCAGGAGCACAGCTTTTTCTTGGCGACCACACACGAGAAGCACTTTTCCAGGAGGTCACCCATCCTGGTAGTGCTCTCGTGAAAGGACCCGTTCATATACATTATAAACGAATCACAATAGTTGATTACATCGCGAGGTATTTGACCTCTATATGATACATTTTACAAACATTGCATTCGTTTTTAAAAGACAAAGTTTCTTTACAACAAAAATTGACGGTATGCACACCATTTCATAATACATCCAACTATAATTGATTTAATAATAATCTTAATGAACTCAATGACTTGAATGCAACGTCTTTCAAAATTTGCCATGAATGACTCCAAGTAATATCCTTAAAATGAGCTAATGCACAGCGGAAGATTTCTTTAATATCTGAGAATAAACATGCTTTAAAGTGTCAACCAAAAGGTTGGTGAGTTCATAGGTTTATCATAACAATCATTTCAATATATTAATAGACCACAAGATTTCCGTTTATAAATATATGTACACTCGCAAGTGTATAAAAGTATTCTATAAGTTGTAGGCATCCGGTAACAAGCCTTAACGTTCATGCTTTACCCTCTGAAGTACACCAGATCAGGTGTGTTTAAAATAACCTCGAAGTACTAAAGCATCCCATAGTCAGGATGGGGTTTGTCAGGCCCAATAGATCTATCTTTAGGATTCGCGCCTACCGTACATAGACAAGTAGTTTAATGTTACCAAGCTAAGGGTATATTTCTGGTTTAAACTCACATAGAATTAGTTTTAGTACTTGTGCCTATTTCGTAAAACATTTATAAAACAGCGCATGTATTCTCAGCCCAAAAATATATATAAAAAGGGAGTAATGAAACTCACAATACTGTATTTTGTAGTAAAAATACATGTGACGTCATTGAACAAGTGCAATGTTGGCCTTGGATTCACGAACGTATCAATATTGAGATTAAATATTGCAGGAAAAGTACGTAGACGCAACGGAGATGATAAACACTAGTTTGACTCACGAGCAATACTCCCGAACCATACCCATAACCTCCATAGCTTTAACCCATAATTTCCTTAGCTCTATCCCGCTAAAAAAAACAATTTCAAAATCACTCGGACAGCACTCCGTCGTAATATTTTATGCATACTGATAATATCTTGAAATAATACGGAGTAAATATATATATATGTAAATCGATTGAGAGAGTTTAGAGAAAATATTTTCAAGTTTCTTTCAAATAATGAAACCTATTGAATTCTATTTATAATAGATTTTTGAATTATTAAAGTGAATTATTAAAGTATGAATTATTAAAGTATGAATTATTAAAGTGAATTATTAAAGTATGAATTATTAAAGTGAATTATTAAAGTATGAATTATTAAAGTGAATAATTAAAGTGAATTATTAAAGTATGAATTATTAAAGTGAATTATTAAAGTATGAATTATTAAAGTGAATTATTAAAGTATGAATTATTAAAGTGAATTATTAAAGTATGAATTATTAAAGTTAAGGTAAAGTAAAAATAAAATAAAGGTAAAGTTTAAGTATAGTAAAAGTATAAAACTATGTACGTATAATACGCGTATAAATATATATAATATTAATTTAAATCGTTATATATATTTAATAAAATAAAATATCAATATCGTTATCTTTATCATACTGGTTAAGTAATGAGTTATTAAAAGTGGTTCTAGATATTTATAAAAGTTATATACGTTTTAATAATAAAGTTCTTTTTAAACTGAAAACGTTTTTGTACGTTTGAAACTAAATCAAATAAATATGATAATTTTGTTTTCCAAAACTAAATATATTTAAGAAGCATTTTGTTTAAAGGTTAAAATAATGGAAATCGTTATATCATAAAACGTTTGAGAAAAGTAAAATCATATATTTTCATAATAGGTTTCAAGTTTTTAAATTACAGTCTGTTGGTGAAGCATGCGATAAAGTTCAAAGGTTAAATAAACGTATGAAATAATCTTTATGAAAAATGTCGAGTTACTTAACTTGTCGATATCCAACATCTAAGTTATTTACACTCCATGTTCTTACTTATAAATCACTTTACCATTTTTCGAATGTCGTCAAAAAGAATAGATTTCTTAAATCACAGTGGACCTTATAACATAGACCCGTAATCATATCACAATGTATCTGATAAATCAATTATTTGATATTATCTTCTAATTCCATCGATAAACATATTGAAACAAATACGTTCATGTAAAGTATTATACGTTTAATACTTTATTAATATTTTTAAGTTATAATATATATATATATATATATATATATATATATATATATATATATATATATATATATATATATATATATATATATATATATATATATATATATATATATATATATATATATATATACATATTTATTTATATATAACTGTTCGTGAATCGTCGGAATTTGGTCGAGGTTATAATGAATGTATGAACACAATTTAAAATTCTTGAGATTTAACTTAACAAACTTTGCTTATCGTGTCGGAATAATATAAAGATAAAGTTTAAATTTGGTCGGAAATTTCCGGATCGTCACAGTACCTACCCGTTAAAGAAATTTCGTCTCGAAATTTGAGTAAGGTCGTCATGGTTAACCATAAAATTGTTTTCATGAATATGAGTTGATAAATAGAGTTTCATCATTACTGAGTAATGTAGATAAAACGATTCGATTATGTGAAGCGTACGAGGGTAGCTGTCACAACAGTTTGAGATAGAAATTTAACTTTTGACGTAGTCACGGTGGAATTCTGGAATTCAAGGGATTTAAAGAAATCTTTAAAATCTGAATAAAATTTGATTCTTCAGAGATTAAGGAATAGGATCTTCTTTGGTTAAATGCGATAATCTGTTTTGATTGCTCTGTCGGATATTTCATTATAAATCCACCCTCTTTATTTCCTTTATATTTTGGAGTTCCATCCTTTTGTTTTCTCTTCTCGACTTTAAGTCAGCGAATAATGGTTCAGAATTCGTAAGTATGGAGTTTCGAATGAACATGACTAATGTTCTAAGGAAGAAATTGTAATAGCACGATCTTGATTGGTTAAATTACCAGAATTCAAGAGAAAAGACAGAATTATCAAGAAATTATGTTCTTGATATGTTTAGAGATTAGATAGAATGTAAGAGTCGCGTAACATGGCACATGATGACGTTATGGTCTGTGAATCATCATGTTTCATTAGAAACTCAGCATGACTTACTGTAATATAATCACATTGATCAAGTGTCATTATATTATACTAACTCATGCTTCAGTTCCCAACACTACTTTGAAAACATTCATACTTCAAACTCAAAGATTTCAGAGTTTAGAAACTAAACAGTTTCCTTTATGATATAACATTGATATCGCGAAGAGATAAATGATTTCGGACAAGAATACTTATGAAAATATCCTCAGAAATATCGAAGATATTTATGATGATATTTTTGGAATTTCTAAGATCGAAGGTTGATGAAGAAGATTTTCCGCAAGATTTTAACATGACTTCGAAGCAGGATATTCTCTAAAGATTTCATCGGATCCAGAATTATCTGGATTCTTTGAATATAGCGTTTGGTCCTTGTATTTGTCCTTGGTCTCCTTCATGGTTAGCTTAATCTATTTTTCAGTACCAAATTTTCTATCGAGCGTTCCCAACATTCCATTCTTTATTATCAAACTTTTGGCCGTTTAGACCATCTATGATTTTGCTGTTTCCTCTGCATTTAATGCTACCATATCTGGGTCATCAGTTAATAATCCGAGGTGGTTTCAAGAGAATTGTGTTTTTAGATGATTAAACGTTGATGGTAATATGGTGGAATATAAAAGGTTCTCCGGTAACAATAAAGAGCACGCATATATATCAAAATTTATGATATGGTTGTTTTGAACGAAAAGTCAAAGTTTATTTGCTGGAGCTGTGACAAAATTTGCTACTTTGAAAAGGAATTGCAAAGTGATTTTCAGTAATAACAACGCCCAGGGAGCTAGCACAGATACGTGTTAAACGTTTACTCAGGTTCTGAGTGTTTTCAGGTGCATAACTATATGCATCGATCTTTTCTTCCGTAGATGAAGTGCGGTTGGTTTATCCTCTCGATTGAGGTGTTTTCAAGAATCATGAAAGATTTGAATGCAGATTGTAATCGTCAAGATACAAATGAAGTTTAGGATGAAATCAAGTGGCAAACTTGAAGAATTGTTTAGTTTCATATGTTATAATCAATATTTTAATTCATTTTAATTGTCCAATGTTATTAGTCCACAGTCGATAGTCCACAATTAACAGTCCAATAATTCATATATAGTTTAATATATAATATTCGAATTAATTAATACGTATCGTGACCCGTATACATGTCTCAGACTCGATCACAACTCAAAGTATATATATTATTGTACAATCAACCTCAACCCTGTATAGCTAACTCCAGCATTACTGCATATAGAGTGTCTATGGTTATTCCAAATAATATATATATATATATATGCGTCGATATGATATGTCAAAACCTTGTATACGTGTCTCGATATTTAAAGTGCGTAAAAATAAATAACAGAAATTAAATGACGATAAATAAAATTGAAAGAATATAAATTGCGATAAATAAATTGCGATAAATAAAATGTAATCAGTTAGCTAGGAACAGTTTGCTAGGAACAGTTAGCGTGGATTCTTAACAAAATTTCTCATAGTTAATTTGTTTGTTTCTAACAAATTTTATTTTGTCCAATGTTTTCTTCATTATGCCACTTGTTGGATTCTGATAGGTCAAAATCCAAATATAAAATTGGATGAAAATGATTATTCTGCAGTGAACGGATACGTATATCGGTGGTTATAAGTAGGATAGTAAATGACTGTTGAATTAGATTCGAAGAATGTACAATGTAACTTATTAATGTGAAATCTAAATATTCCTCAGGTATTACCTACCCGTTAAAATATTTTCACCATTAACAGTTTGTACGAAAGAATTTTTAATTACAATCTTTATGAAAAAAAAATATATATACCTATATATTTTCTTCGGATGTAATCATGGATTTAATGAGTCAATATCATATTAAACTCATTTGATTTACCGTTAGAACAAGAATATATAATCTCTAAAACATTAGAGATTACATAATCGCTATGTCGAATGAAAATAAATGATGTAGAACGTCATGTAGAACGATGATTATACTCGAGGTACAGAATGAGATGTCGAAGCTGGTGACGCGGATGTTGTTGTTGGTGGTACTAGTGCTGTTGGTGCTGAGGCTGGTGATGTTCTAGTGTTGGTGATACTGCAGGTGCTTGCAAATTGTGTACCATGCTCTCTAAAGTTAACACTCGAGCTCCGAGTTCTTTAACTTCTTCTACTAACCCTGGTTGGTTATCGGTGTGAGGTAAAGGTCGGATATCTTCTCTAGTTCCATTAATGGTAGTCTCAAGACGAAAAATTCTTGCAAAAAGGGTATAAACGGTGTTGCGAACAGGTTCACCGGTTAGCGGGTCAAGTACTCCAAGGTTAGGTGGTAGATTTGGTTCATGATATGGAGTACCTTCTTCCCTTCTCCATAGGGTAAGTATGTCGCGAACCCACCCCCATTTTCTCCAGTAATCACGGTAGTTGATTGGTTGGTGTGCTCCTGTCACGCTGTCTTCAGAGTCAGAGGAACTTGGTCGATTCGTAGAGGCCATCTTAAGCTATCACAGAAAAGATTTTGGTATGAAGAGTTTAGTGACAGAAATTGATAGTTGGATGGTATTCTTAATGCATAATGTGCATAGATATATATAGTACCAGGATCCCTTAAATTACGGAGAAATTTACGAGAGATATCAGGCAAGGTCTACAGTAACAGATACGCTAAGATATGAATTTTGTCTATACACTTATTCATGCAATCAATGCAGTAAAAGGTGTCTAGACTAAGAATAATGAGCAGGTAATTTCCTAAAGATGATAAGCAGATGATTTCCGACAAAAATGATAAGCGAAACTTTTGACATGCAGACACGGTCGAAGTCCAGACTCACTAATGCATCCTAACGACTATCAGTTAGACACACTAATACAGACCTGGTTCGCTAAGACCACCGCTCTGATACCAACTGAAAGGACCCGTTCATATACATTATAAACGAATCACAATAGTTGATTACATCGCGAGGTATTTGACCTCTATATGATACATTTTACAAACATTGCATTCGTTTTTAAAAGACAAAGTTTCTTTACAACAAAAATTGACGGTATGCACACCATTTCATAATACATCCAACTATAATTGATTTAATAATAATCTTGATGAACTCAATGACTTGAATGCAACGTCTTTCAAAATTTGCCATGAATGACTCCAAGTAATATCCTTAAAATGAGCTAATGCACAGCGGAAGATTTCTTTAATATCTGAGAATAAACATGCTTTAAAGTGTCAACCAAAAGGTTGGTGAGTTCATAGGTTTATCATAACAATCATTTCAATATATTAATAGACCACAAGATTTCCGTTTATAAATATATGTACACTCGCAAGTGTATAAAAGTATTCTATAAGTTGTAGGCATCCGGTAACAAGCCTTAACGTTCATGCTTTACCCTCTGAAGTACACCAGATCAGGTGTGTTTAAAATAACCTCGAAGTACTAAAGCATCCCATAGTCAGGATGGGGTTTGTCAGGCCCAATAGATCTATCTTTAGGATTCGCGCCTACCGTACATAGACAAGTAGTTTAATGTTACCAAGCTAAGGGTATATTTCTGGTTTAAACTCACATAGAATTAGTTTTAGTACTTGTGCCTATTTCGTAAAACATTTATAAAACAGCGCATGTATTCTCAGCCCAAAAATATATATAAAAAGGGAGTAATGAAACTCACAATACTGTATTTTGTAGTAAAAATACATGTGACGTCATTGAACAAGTGCAATGTTGGCCTTGGATTCACGAACGTATCAATATTGAGATTCAATATTGCAGGAAAAGTACGTAGACGCAACGGAGATGATAAACACTAGTTTGACTCACGAGCAATACTCCCGAACCATACCCATAACCTCCATAGCTTTAACCCATAATTTCCTTAACTCTATCCCGCTAAAAAAAAACAATTTCAAAATCACTCGGACAGCACTTCGTCGTAATATTTTATGCATACTGATAATATCTTGAAATAATACGGAGTAAATATATATATATGTAAATCGATTGAGAGAGTTTAGAGAAAATATTTTCAAGTTTCTTTCAAATAATGAAACCTATTGAATTCTATTTATAATAGATTTTTGAATTATTAAAGTGAATTATTAAAGTATGAATTATTAAAGTATGAATAATTAAAGTGAATTATTAAAGTATGAATTATTAAAGTGAATTATTAAAGTATGAATTATTAAAGTGAATAATTAAAGTGAATTATTAAAGTATGAATTATTAAAGTGAATTATTAAAGTATGAATTATTAAAGTGAATTATTAAAGTATGAATTATTAAAGTGGATTATTAAAGTATGAATTATCAAAGTGAATTATTAAAGTATGAATTATTAAAGTTAAGGTAAAGTAAAAATAAAATAAAGGTAAAGTTTAAGTATAGTAAAAGTATAAAACTATGTACGTATAATACGCGTATAAATATATATAATATTAATTTAAATCGTTATATATATTTAATAAAATAAAATATAAATATCGTTATCTTTATCATACTGGTTAAGTAATGAGTTATTAAAAGTGGTTCTAGATATTTATAAAAGTTATATACGTTTTAATAATAAAGTTCTTTTTAAACTGAAAACGTTTTTGTACGTTTGAAACTAAATCAAATAAATATGATAATTTTGTTTTCCAAAACTAAATATATTTAAGAAGCATTTTGTTTAAAGGTTAAAATAATGGAAATCGTTATATCATAAAACGTTTTAGAAAAGTAAAATCATATATTTTCATAATAGGTTTCAAGTTTTTAAATTACAGTCTGTTGGTGAAGCATGCGATAAAGTTCAAAGGTTAAATAAACGTATGAAATAATCTTTATGAAAAATGTCGAGTTACTTAACTTGTCGATATCCAACATCTAAGTTATTTACACTCCACGTTCTTACTTATAAATCACTTTACCATTTTTCGAATGTCGTCAAAAAGAATAGATTTCTTAAATCACAGTGGTCCTTATAACATAGACCCGTAATCATATCACAATGTATCTGATAAATCAATTATTTGATATTATCTTCTAATTCCATCGATAAACATATTGAAACAAATACGTTCATGTAAAGTTTTATACGTTTAATACTTTATTAATATTTTTAAGTTATTATATATATATATATATATATATACATATTTATTTATATATAACTGTTCGTGAATCGTCGGAATTTGGTCGAGGTTATAATGAATGTATGAACACAATTTAAAAATCTTGAGATTTAACTTAACAAACTTTGCTTATCGTGTCGGAATAATATAAAGATAAAGTTTAAATTTGGTCGGAAATTTCCGGATCGTCACATCTCGCCTGAGCACGCTTAACTGCAGCGTACTCACACATCTGCTCTGCCTGTGGTCCCAAAACGCGTTGTGTCATTTAAGCGTGAGTATTACTTTATAATCCCATGATCACTCATGTTCGTGGGCGATGTGGGATTTGCCTAGGGTGTTACATATGGTGCGTATGACATTGATGCTCGTGGGACAGATTGTGAAGTTGAGGTTTACGACGCGGTTGTGGTTGGAGGTGGTAATGGTACTGTTGGCGTTGATGATGGTGGTACTGGTTATGTTACTGATGCTGCTGCTGGTGTTTGTAATATCTGCACCATATTCTCCAAAGCCACTACCCGAGCGCGAAGCTCGTTGACTTCTTCTATTACACCGGGGTGATTGTCGGTTCGGACGAGCGGATAAATAAAATCTAAAATTTGATGTAATATATAATCGTGACGAGATACTCTGGAAATGAGCGAGAAAATGGTGTTTCGGACAGGTTCGCCGGTAAGTGCTTCAGGTTCTTCGTCAAGAGGGCAATGTGGTGGATGGAAGGGATCACCTTCTTCTTGTCTCCAATGATTGAGGAGGCTACGAACCCATCCCCAATTCATCCAGAATAGGTGATGACTGATTGGTTGATCTATTCCGGTCACACTGCTTTCGGAGCTTGAATGGGATTCCATTTTGGAATCTGAGTGACTTGAACTGATGACGAATTCCATTTCGTACGATTGGATAAAGGATTTTTTTTTCGATATGAAATGATTTTGGCTAACGGATGGTATTCTAATTACATAGAATATATATTATATATATATATATATATATATATATATATATATATATATATATATATATATATATATATATATATATATATATATATATATATATATATATATATATATATATATATATATAGATCAAAAGATTTCGTAGATTACGGAGGACTTTGCGGGATATGTCAGGCAAAGTTTAAAGTAACAGATACGATAAGATATGATTTAGCAGATATGCTAAGATATGAATTTTTGTCTATACACTATTCATGCAATCAATGCAGCAAGATGTGTCTTAGACTAAAAATGATAAGCAGGTAATTTCCTGAGGATGATAAGTAGTTAATTTTTGACACAAAATGATAAGCAAAACTTTTGACATGCAGACACGGTCGAAGTCCACACTCACTAATGCATCCTATCGACTTATCAGTTAGACACACTAATGCAGACCTGGTTCGCTAAGACTACCGCTCTGATACCAACTGAAAGGACCCGTTCATATACATTATAAACGATTCACAATAGTTGATTACATTACGAGGTATTTGACCTCTATATGATACATTTTACAAACATTGCATTCATTTTTAAAAGACAAACTTTCTTTACATCGAAAATTGACAGGCATGCATACCATTTCATAATATCCACTATTCAACTATAAATTGATTTAATAATAATCTTTGATGAACTCAATGACTCGAATGCAACGTTCTTCGAAATATGCTACGAAAGACTCCAAGTAATATCTTTAAAATGAGCAAATGCACAGCGGAAGATTTCTTTAACACCTGAGAATAAACATGCTTTAAAGTCTCAACCAAAAGGTTGGTGAGTTCATTAGTTTATCATAATCATTTATTTCCATCATTTTAATAGACCACGAGAATTTCATTTCCAGTTCTCATAAATATACGTCCCATGCATAGAGACAAAAATAATCATTCATATGGTGAACACCTGGTAACCGACATTAACTAGATACATATAAGAATATCCCCTATCATTCCGGGATCCTCCTTCGGACGTGATATAAATTTCGAAGTACTAAAGCATCTGGTACTTTGGATGGGGTTTGTTAGGCCCAATAGATCTATCTTTAGGATTCGCGTCAATTAGGGTGTCTGTTCCCTAATTCTTAGATTACCAGACTTTAATAAAAAGGGGCATATTCGATTTCGATAATTCAACCATAGAATGTAGTTTCAATTACTTGTGTCTATTTCGTCAAACATTTATAAAAGCGCATGTATTCTCAGTCCCAAAAATATAAAGGGTAAAAAGGTAAATGAAACTCACCATACTGTATTTCGTAGTAAAAATACATATAACTTCATTGAACAAGTGCAAGGTTGGCCTCGGATTCACGAACCTAAATTAATTATATATATTTATGTGTTGGTCAATATTTGTCTAACAAATTAGGTCAAGTCATAGTGTACCACAATCCTAATGCTCGAGACTAATATGCAAAAGTCAACAAAAGTAAATTTGACTCAAAATAATTTCCAAAAATCTATACATGATTAATATATAGTTTAAATATCGTCGTTTTATATTTTTAAATATTTTTAAAATATTTATTAGAGTAAATAATATAATTTATTTATTAATAAATAAAATTTTATATTAAATTTATATAATAAAATATACTTTTATATATATTAAGTAATAAAATTTATAGGGTTCATTTAGTATCATAAAGATAATATGATAGGTATTATTAAAGTAAGTTATTACACATAGTAAAATATATTTGTATCACATATTTATTTGATAAAATTATATCTATAATGATAGTAAGTAAAAGTTGTATTATTTTGTAATAATAATTATTATTATAAAAATATCAATATTTATAATTACTAAGATGACATTATGATAAAACGATAATTCTAATTATGATAACTTTAATATTTACGATAATTTTTAATATTATCTTTAAAATAATAATTCTATTTAAAATAATAATAATAATGATATTTTATAGTAATAATGACATTTCTATTAAAATGATAATGTTTGTTAAAATGATAGTTTTAATACTAACGATACTTTTAATAATAATAGTAATGATAAAAATAATAAGAACGATAATTTTATCTAAATCAATATCTTATAATATTTCAATTTCATCATGATACTCTTACTTATTATTTCCTAATCGTTTCGTTTAATAGCTTTTAATCGTCTTTTATATCATGTTCATAATAATGATAATAATAATAATAATACTAATAATAATAATAATAATAATAATAATAATAATAATAATAATAATAATAATAATAATAATAATAATTGGATAATAATAATAATACTAATGATAACTTTAACGATAATAACGATAGTAATAATAAAAAAAATAACAATTTTTAATGATAAATCCCTTTTATTGATAAAGATAATAATAATCATAATAATAAGATAAAACTAGAACGACGATAAAAACGACGATAATAATAATCATTTTTAATAAAAATATCGAAAATTCAATTGATTATAACTTCTAATCCGTTCATCGAAACCATTCGATATCTAAAGGAAAAGTTCTTAATTTTTCGCTAGCTTTCCAAGTACATGCATATCTTATACCTTATCTCAACCGCAAGTGTAACTAATTCAAGATTCAACCTAACCTGTCTAAGGGCAATATCAAAAGTACAAGCATGCATAATCCTAAATACTCGAGCACTAGTCAGGGATACACTATTAGTATGTAAAAGTTAAATTATGAGTACTCACGTATCAATATTGAGATTCAATATTGCAGGAAAGGTACGTAGACGCAACAGAAATGATAAACACTATATTGACCTCACAAGCATACCCATGAACCATACTCAATCACCTCCATAGCTATAACTCATAATTTCCTTAATCCTATCCTACTCGAAAAACAATTTTGATACCACTCGGACAGCACTCCGTCGTAATATTTTATGTATACTAATAATATCTTGAAATAATACGGAGTAAATATATATATATGTAAATCGATTGAGAGAGTTTAGAGAAAAATATTTTCAAGTTTCTATGAAATAATGAAACCTATTGAATTCTATTTATAATAGATTTTTGAATTATTAAAGTGAATTATTAAAGTATGAATTATTAAAGTGAATTATTAAAGTATGAATTATTAAAGTGAATTATTAAAGTATGAATTATTAAAGTGAATTATTAAAGTATGAATTATTAAAGTGAATTATTAAAGTATGAATTATTAAAGTGAATTATTAAAGTTAAATTAAAGTAAAAATAAAGTAAAGGTGAAGTTTAAGTATAGTAAAAGTATAAAACTATGTACGTATAATACGCGTATAAATATATATAATATTAATTTAAATCGTTATATATATTTAATAAAATAAAATATAAATATCGTTATCTTTATCATACTAGTTAAGTAATGAGTTGTCAAAAGTGGTTCTAGATATTTATAAAAGTTATATACGTTTTAATAATAAAGTTCTTTTTAAACTGAAAACGTTTTTGTACGTTTGAAACTAAATAGATCAATCGAGTCTTTATGAGATTCAATCTTCCACTATCCTTTGTCTAGTTCTCAATGATTGACAATTTGTTCTTATTTATAAATCACTTTACCATTTTCCGAATATTGTTAAAATGGAAAGATTTCTCAAATCAACGTGGGCCTTTCAACAGAGACTTGTAATCATAATTCAATATATATGATAATTCAATCATTTGATCTTATCTTCTAATTCCATTGATAAACATTTTGAAACAGATACAATCATATAAAGTATTTAATCTAATATTTTGTTTACGTTACAAGTTATAATATATATACACATATACATATATAATCATATTCGTTTAATGGTTCGTGAATCGTTGGAACTTGGTCGAGGTTGAATGAATGTATGAACATAGTTTAAAATTCTTGAAATTTGACTTAACAAATATTGCTTATCGTGTCGGAAATATATAAATATTAAAGTTTAAATTTGGTTGGAAATTTTCGGTGTCGGAAACATATAAAGATTAAAGTTTAAATTTGGTTGGAAATTTCCGGGTTGTCACAGTACCTACCCGTTAAAGAAATTTTGTCCCGAAATTTGAGTGGAAAGGTCGTGAATGATAATAAGTACGATTTCATGATGCATACGGGCTGAAAATTAGAGTTTTATCATCAGCGAATAATTTGGATAAATAATCCATTTATATGAAGAGTACGAATGAAGCTAACATAGAATAGTGAAATGAGTAAGTGTAGATTCATCTTATCATTTGACGTAGATATGATTGATTCCCAGATTTCAAGGGATTTGAAGAAAATCTTCTTAATAAGATTTGACTCTCCGGTAATCAAGGGAATTAGGATCCGCTTTAAATGCGATCGTCTATTTTAATTGTTCTGTCGGAGATTTTCTTATAAATTCATCTCCTTCATTTCCTTACAACTCACACCTTCTGTTGATGCATTTTATGCAAGTCCCTAGGCATCTACCCACGTCCATTGCAGGTACAACAATTTACAGGCCACCATGATTGCTCGTTATTATCCTATCCGTGTTTGTATGTGGTTACAGGTACTGCAGGAACGAGATTTAGATGTTTGACTATGTTAGACTTAGTCAGACGTACGAGTGAAGCCTCACTAGTACGGCTGACAGGCTCATACGCACGGTTGATGCTGAGCTAAGTCACAATTACAGCCTAAATGAGAAGACACGAGTGAGTGATCACCCGTACGGCTGATGAAGCCAACTCGTACGTGTGATGAATGAATCGTATGGGTGAGTCACCAGCAGGGGTATATAAAGTCTTATGTTCTTCATTTTAGGTTAAGCCTCTCATTTGTTACACACACTCAGATCTACTCCTCCGATTCTCTCTCAGTCCAAATCACCCAGGTGGTGAATAATAGCTCTAGGTGTTGATCTAATCACACTTGATTTAGTTGTGGTTTGACTAAATTAATCAAAAAAAAAACTTAACCTATTCACTAGAGGGTTTGATTCACTTATTCCGCCATTGTGTGAGTTAAATCTGTTGATTTCTAAGTTCCTAGTCATGTTTCATCACCTTCTATTCTTTCCCCCTCAACTCATATTTTAAAGTATTCATCAATATGCTCCATCCAGTTCTGATTCTCGATATACTTCTAACTTTCATATCGGTCATTCTTCTTTTTCATCTACCGGCGGAAGAATCTATTTACTTCTACTATACTCTTGGGTTTATAGTGTTTCTAGTTCTCCCGTGTCTTTATATTGCCATATGCATCGATATATATGTTTTATAATTTCTGGTTTGTCGTTGGGCTTTATATGTTCCCTTATATTTCAAAGTCTCTGCTTCTGTCTTCTATAATCATTATCATTCACAGTTAATGCTCTCTTTTATTTGCTGCAATTTATACCCCAATTTCTATTTCGGAGTTTTGTCCTTTTGTTTCTTCTTCTTGCGATTAAGCACCGCTTGTAATGGTCCAGAATTCACAGATATGAATTTCGGAATGAACATTGTTAATGTTCTAGGAAGGAAATTGTGATGGCACGATCTTGACTTGTCAAATTACTAGAATACCTTGGAAAAGGCCGAATCATCAAGAAATATTTTCTTGATATTTTAGAGGTTAAATAGAATACAAGAGTCGTATAACATGGCACATGATGATGTTATGATCTGTGAATCATCATGTTCCATTTAGAAACTCAGCATGACTTACTGTAATATAATCACATTGATCAAGTGACATTATATTATACTAATTCATGCTTCAGTTCCCAACACTACTTCAAAATATTCCTATTTTAAACTTGAATGTTTCAGAATTTAGAAACTAAAATAGTTTCTTTTATGACGTAATACAGATAGCGCGAAGAGGTAAATGATTTCAAATAAGAAAAATTAAGAAAATATCTTCAGAAATATGGAGGATATTTATAATGAAAGATATGATGATAATTTAGAATTTCTAATATCAGAGGATGATGAAGAATATTGTCCGCAGGAGTTTAGAGTCAGGAGCAAGGTATTCGTTAATGACTTCAGCAGGTACTGAATCATTTGGATCCTTTGAAGTCAGGTTCAGTCTTTGTAATTTGTCCACAGCCTCCTTCCTACTTTGCTCAATCCGTTTTCCAGTTCCAAAACTTCTCTTTTTCTGCGCTTTGCCAGCACACTTCATCATTATCATCCAGCTTTTACCGTTTAAAGTCGTTTATAGTTTTTGCTGCTTCATCAGCATTTTTTTTCTTTTTCGGAGAACCAATTCGTAGTTCGAAGTGTTTTTTAGAAACTTCACATTCAAATTAAGTCCAGAAGATAGACGTTATATATACACATATAACTGTTGGCGTAGACATGCAGCGAGATTTCAAAATACTGATTGCTAATTCCCAATGATTCGTATGGCAATTCTCATTACAAGATGCGAATGAGTAAATGATGGGGTTTCAATGAATAATTATAATGACTTTTTGGAGAGTCTAAAGTCAAAGGGTAATGAAGTTGTTGGTACATCTGCTAATAATGTGGTGGAATGTAAAAGGTTTCCTGGTAACGATGGTGTATATCTCAAGGTTATAATAAGGTTAGTCTAACTGAAAAGTCGAAGTTGACTTGCTGGAGCTGTGACAAAACTGGCTACTTTGAATAGGAGTCACAAAGTTATTTTTTGCTAATAAATGCCAAAGAATCTGACGCGGATACGTTGTTTAAACTTTTACTTTGGTTTCAAGAGTTTTTCGGGTACATAACTGTGGGTAACATGTGGTTGGATCATCATCTCGATTGCTCATCATTCAAAGTGTCTTCAGAAATTTTCGAAGGGTTTGAACACAGATTGCAATCGTTAACATACATTTGATGTTCTAACACAGTTTTGAAGTCAAAATACAGCTTGTGAAAGATGTAAGGATCTAAGAGTGATGATTTTGGTCATATCTCAAGTCGAATTTTGAGATTTCAAAATTAGAATATGTAATTAAATTTTGAATGAGTATGGTTGTTTTGATTTCTATAAAAGAATGTATATTGTTGTGAAAGTAGGGAGTATAATGGATGATTTGCTGAATCAGATTCGAAGAATGTAACATATTAATTGTGAATTTATATATCTCTCGGGTATTGCCTACCCGTTAAAAAAATTTCACAATTAATATTTTGTACAAAAGAATTTTATTACAGTCTTTATGAAAAAATATATATATGTATATTTTCTTCAGATGTAACATAGATTTAATGAGTTAATGTTAAATTAAACTCATTTGATTTACGGTTGAAACTAGAATTGAATAATCCCTAAAGGCTTTAAAAAGTACATAACTTTTACGCAGTATTTTTTTAATGACATTGAAATTATGAATCAATACTTCATTATTTGTTGATGTATGATGTTCAGTTCGTGGAATTCTTGTGAATTTCGCAAAGTACGAATGATGTTATCTGAAAAGTTTCGGGTACATCGATGATGAAAGTGTAAAATCAAATATATACTTGATTTATTATGAAATGGAATTTGTTGAATTGCGACAGAGATTGTAGTTAACGCTGGTTAAGTTGCGGCCGAAGGACGTACATTATTGCATATTTGTAATATGAATTAACCGAGTAGTTAAGATTCACACACAATAGCTTAGCACGGAAAGATTTATTTCAATATATATATATATATATATATATATATATATATATATATATATATATATATATATATATATATATATATATATATATATATATATATATATAATATACATATAATTTCTTCAGAGGGAATGGGTTAATTCTTCATAACTCGTTGATACAATATACACGTTATTGATTCGTAATGATGTCCACAGTGATTCTTGAACTGACAGAGTTTGTGATGTTATCTGTGTTGTTGATTCGGATGTTGACTGTACTGATGATGCTGGTAACGCTGACGGTACTGTTGATGCTGTTGGTAAAGCAAGTTTAGCTTGTTAATCACACACCATTTTTGTCAGGGTTTCTACTCTTCCTTCTATCATTTTGGTTCGCTTAACTGATTTATGTTTATGGCTAGATTAGATAATCTCTAAGACTTTAGAGATTACATAATCGCCGCGGAATGTTTCTCCAATGAAGTTATGAATTAATACTTCGTCAGTTATTGTTGTTGGTACTCCTTGGTATCTATGGTGCGTATGACGTTGATGCTCGTGGGACAGATTGTGAAGTTGAGGTTTACGACGCGGTTGTGGTTGGAGGTGGTAATGGTACTGTTGGCATTGATGATGGTGGTACTGGTTATGCTGCTGATGCTGCTACTGGTGTTTGTAATCTCTGCACCATATTCTCCAAAGCCACTACCCGAGCGTGAAGCTCGTTGACTTCTTCTATTACACCGGGGTGATTGTCGGTTCGGACGAGCGGATAAATAAAATCTAAAATTTGATGTAATATATAATCGTGACGAGATACTCTGGAAATGAGCGAGAAAATGGTGTTTCGGACAGGTTCGCCGGTAAGTGCTTCAGGTTCTTCGTCAAGAGGGCAATGTGGTTGATGGAAGGGATCACCTTCTTCTTGTCTCCAATGATTGAGGAGGCTACGAACCCATCCCCAATTCATCCAGAATAGGTGATGACTGATTGGTTGATCTATTCCGGTCACACTGCTTTCAGAGCTTGAATGGGATTCCATTTCGGAATCTGAGTGACTTGAACGGATGACGAATTCCATTTCATACGATTGGATAAAGGATTTTTTTTTTCGATATGAAATGATTTTGGCTAACGGATGGTATTCTAATTACATAGAATATATATATATATATATATATATATATATATATATATATATATATATATATATATATATATATATATATATATATATATATATATATATATATATATATATATATATATATGTATATGTATATGTATAGATCAAAAGATTTCATAGATTACGGAGGACTTTGCGGGATATGTCAGACAAAGTTTAAAGTAACAGATACGATAAGATATGATTTAGCAGATATGCTAAGATATGAATTTTTGTCTATACACTATTCATGCAATCAATGCAGCAAGACGTGTCTTAGACTAAAAATGATAAGCAGGTAATTTCCTAAGGAAGATAAGTAGTTAATTTTTGGCACAAAATGATAAGCAAAACTTTTGACATGCAGACACGGTCGAAGTCCAGACTCACTAATGCATCCTATCAACTTATCAGTTAGACACACTAATGCAGACCTGGTTCGCTAAGACCACCGCTCAGATACCAACTGAAAGGATCCGTTCATATACATTATAAACGATTCACAATAGTTGATTACATTCCGAGGTATTTGACCTCTATATGATACATTTTACAAACATTGCATTCATTTTTAAAAGACAAACTTTCTTTACATCGAAAATTGACAGGCATGCATACCATTTCATAATATCCACTATCCAACTATAAATTGATTTAATAATAATCTTTGATGAACTTAATGACTCGAATGCAACGTTCTTCGAAATATGCTATGAAAGACTCCAAGTAATATCTTTAAAATGAGCAAATGCACAGCGGAAGATTTCTTTAACACCTGAGAATAAACATGCTTTAAAGTGTCAACCAAAAGGTTGGTGAGTTCATTAGTTTATCATAATCATTTATTTCCATCATTTTAATAGACCACAAGAATTTCATTCCCAGTTCTCATAAATATACGTCCCATGCATAGAGACAAAAATAATCATTCATATGGTGAACACCTGGTAACCGACATTAACTAGATACATATAAGAATATCCCCTATCATTCCGGGATCCTCCTTCGGACATGATATAAATTTTGAAGTACTAAAGCATCCGGTACTTTGGATGGGGTTTGTTAGGCCCAATAGATCTATCTTTAGGATTCGCGTCAATTAGGGTGTCTGTTCCCTAATTCTTAGATTACCAGTGAAATGTCCCGTTCTTATTGATTAAAAACGTTCCATATTAATTGATTTCGTTGCGAGGTTTTGACCTCTATATGAGACGTTTTTCAAAGACTGCATCCATTTTTAAACAAACCATAACCTTTATTTCATCAATAAAGGTTTAAAAAGCTTTACGTAGATTATCAAATAATGATAATCTAAAATATCCTGTTTACACACGACCATTACATAATGGTTTACAATACAAATATGTTACAACAAAATAAGTTTCTTGAATGCAGTTTTTACACAATATCATACAAGCATGGACTCCAAATCTCGTCCTTATTTAAGTATGCGACAGCGGAAGCTCTTAATAATCACCTGAGAATAAACATGCTTTAAACGTCAACAAAAATGTTGGTGAGTTATAGGTTTAACCTATATATATCAAATCGTAACAATAGACCACAAGATTTCATATTTCAATACACATCCCATACATAGAGATAAAAATCATTCATATGGTGAACACCTGGTAACCGACAATAACAAGATGCATATATAAGAATATCCCCATCATTCCGGGACACCCTTCGGATATGATATAAATTTCGAAGTACTAAAGCATCCGGTACTTTGGATGGGGTTTGTTAGGCCCAATAGATCTATCTTTAGGATTCGCGTCAATTAGGGTGTCTGTTCCCTAATTCTTAGATTACCAGACTTAATAAAAAGGGGCATATTCGATTTCGATAATTCAACCATAGAATGTAGTTTTACGTACTTGTGTCTATTTTGTAAATCATTTATAAAACCTGCATGTATTCTCATCCCAAAAATATTAGATTTTAAAAGTGGGACTATAACTCACTTTCACAGATTTTTACTTCGTCGGGAAGTAAGACTTGGCCACTGGTTGATTCACGAACCTATAACAATATATACATATATATCAAAGTATGTTCAAAATATATTTACAACACTTTTAATATATTTTGATGTTTTAAGTTTATTAAGTCAGCTGTCCTCGTTAGTAACCTACAACTAGTTGTCCACAGTTAGATGTACAGAAATAAATCGATAAATATTATCTTGAATCAATCCACGACCCAGTGTATACGTATCTCAGTATTGATCACAACTCAAACTATATATATTTTGGAATCAACCTCAACCCTGTATAGCTAACTCCAACATTCACATATAGAGTGTCTATGGTTGTTCCGAAATATATATAGATGTGTCGACATGATAGGTCGAAACATTGTATACGTGTCTATGGTATCTCAAGATTACATAATATACAATACAAGTTGATTAAGTTATGGTTGGAATAGATTTATTACCAATTTTCACGTAGCTAAAATGAGAAAAATTATCCAATCTTGTTTTACCCATAACTTCTTCATTTTAAATCCGTTTTGAGTGAATCAAATTGCTATGGTTTCATATTGAACTCTATTTTATGAATCTAAACAGAAAAGTATAGGTTTATAGTCGGAAAAATAAGTTACAAGTCGTTTTTGTAAAGGTAGTCATTTCAGTCGAAAGAACGACGTCTAGATGACCATTTTAGAAAACATACTTCCACTTTGAGTTTAACCATAATTTTTGGATATAGTTTCATGTTCATAATAAAAATCATTTTCTCAGAATAACAACTTTTAAATCAAAGTTTATCATAGTTATTAATTAACTAACCCAAAACAGCCCGCGGTGTTACTACGACGGCGTAAATCCGGTTTTACGGTGTTTTTCGTGTTTCCAGGTTTTAAATCATTAAGTTAGCATATCATATAGATATAGAACATGTGTTTAGTTGATTTTAAAAGTCAAGTTAGAAGGATTAACTTTTGTTTGCGAACAAGTTTAGAATTAACTAAACTATGTTCTAGTGATTACAAGTTTAAACCTTCGAATAAGATAGCTTTATATGTATGAATCGAATGATGTTATGAACATCATTACTACCTTAATTTCCTTGGATAAACCTACTGGAAAAGAGAAAAATGGATCTAGCTTCAATGGATCCTTGGATGGCTCGAAGTTCTTGAAGCAGAATCATGACACGAAAACAAGTTCAAGTAAGATCATCACTTGAAATAAGATTGTTATAGTTATAGAAATTGAACCAAAGTTTGAATATGATTATTACCTTGTATTAAAATGATAACCTACTGTAAGAAACAAAGATTTCTTGAGGTTGGATGATCACCTTACAAGATTGGAAGTGAGCTAGCAAACTTGAAAGTATTCTTGATTTTATGAAACTAGAACTTTTGGAATTTATGAAGAACACTTAGAACTTGAAGATAGAACTTGAGAGAGATCAATTAGATGAAGAAAATTGAAGAATGAAAGTGTTTGTAGGTGTTTTTGGTCGTTGGTGTATGGATTAGATATAAAGGATATGTAATTTTGTTTTCATGTAAATAAGTCATGAATGATTACTCATATTTTTGTAATTTTATGAGATATTTCATGCTAGTTGCCAAATGATGGTTCCCACATGTGTTAGGTGACTCACATGGGCTGCTAAGAGCTGATCATTGGAGTGTATATACCAATAGTACATACATCTAAAAGCTGTGTATTGTACGAGTACGAATACGGGTGCATACGAGTAGAATTGTTGATGAAACTGAACGAGGATGTAATTGTAAGCATTTTTGTTAAGTAGAAGTATTTTGATAAGTGTATTGAAGTCTTTCAAAATTGTATAAATACATATTAAAACACTACATGTATATACATTTTAACTGAGTCGTTAAGTCATCGTTAGTCGTTACATGTAAGTGTTGTTTTGAAACCTTTAGGTTAACGATCTTGTTAAATGTTGTTAACCCAATGTTTATAATATCAAATGAGATTTTAAATTATTATATTATCATGATATTATCATGTATGAATATCTCTTAATATGATATATATACATTAAATGTCTTTACAACGATAATCGTTACATATATGTCTCGTTTAAAAATCATTAAGTTAGTAGTCTTGTTTTTACATATGTAGTTCATTGTTAATATACTTTATGATATGTTTTCTTATCATTGTATCATGTTAACTATATATATATATCCATATATATGTCATCATATAGTTTTTACAAGTTTTAACGTTCGTGAATCACCGATCAACCTGGGTGGTCAATTGTCTATATGAAACATATTTCAATTAATCAAGTCTTAACAAGTTTGATTGCTTAACATGTTGGAAACATTTAATCATGTAAATATCAATCTCAATTAATATATATAAACATGGAAAAGTTCGGGTCACTACAGTACCTACCCGTTAAATAAATTTCGTCCCGAAATTTTAAGCTGTTGAAGGTGTTGACGAATCTTCTGGAAATAGATGCGGGTATTTCTTCTTCATCTGATCTTCACGCTCCCAGGTGAACTCGGGTCCTCTACGAGCATTCCATCGAACCTTAACAATTGGTATCTTGTTTTGCTTAAGTCTTTTAACCTCACGATCCATTATTTCGACGGGTTCTTCGATGAATTGAAGTTTTTTTGTTGATTTGGATTTCATATAACGGAATAGTGAGATCTTCTTTAGCAAAACATTTCTTTAAATTCGAGACGTGGAAAGTGTTATGTACAGCCGCGAGTTGTTGAGGTAACTCTAGTCGGTAAGCTACTGGTCCGACACGATCAATAATCTTGAATGGTCCAATATACCTTGGATTTAATTTCCCTCGTTTACCAAATCGAACAACGCCTTTCCAAGGTGCAACTTTAAGCATGACCATCTCTCCAATTTCAAATTCTATATCTTTTCTTTTAATGTCAGCGTAGCTCTTTTGTCGACTTTGGGCGGTTTTCAATCGTTGTTGAATTTGGATGATCTTCTCGGTAGTTTCTTGTATAATCTCCGGACCCGTAATCTGTCTATCCCCCACTTCACTCCAACAAATCGGAGACCTGCACTTTCTACCATAAAGTGCTTCAAACGGCGCCATCTCAATGCTTGAATGGTAGCTGTTGTTGTAGGAAAATTCTGCTAATGGTAGATGTCGATCCCAACTGTTTCCGAAATCAATAACACATGCTCGTAGCATGTCTTCAAGCGTTTGTATCGTCCTTTCGCTCTGCCCATCAGTTTGTGGATGATAGGCAGTACTCATGTCTAGACGAGTTCCTAATGCTTGCTGTAATGTCTGCCAGAATCTTGAAATAAATCTGCCATCCCTATCAGAGATAATAGAGATTGGTATTCCATGTCTGGAGACGACTTCCTTCAAATACAGTCGTGCTAACTTCTCCATCTTGTCATCTTCTCTAGGAAGTGTGCTGATTTGGTGAGACGATCAACTATTACCCAAATAGTATCAAAACCACTTGCAGTCCTTGGCAATTTAGTGATGAAATCCATGGTAATGTTTTCCCATTTCCATTCCGGGATTTCGGGTTGTTGAAGTAGACCTGATGGTTTCTGATACTCAGCTTTGACCTTAGAACACGTCAAACATTCTCCTACGTATTTAGCAACATCGGCTTTCATACCCGGCCACCAAAAATGTTTCTTGAGATCCTTGTACATCTTCCCCGTTCCAGGATGTATTGAGTATCTGGTTTTATGAGCTTCTCTAAGTACCATTTCTCTCATATCTCCAAATTTTGGTACCCAAATCCTTTCAGCCCTATACCGGATTCCGTCTTCCCGAATATTAAGATGCTTCTCCGATCCTTTGGGTATTTCATCCTTTAAATTTCCCTCTTTTAAAACTCCTTGTTGCGCCTCCTTTATTTGAGTAGTAATGTTATTATGAATCATTATATTCATAGATTTTACTCGAATGGGTTCTCTGTCCTTCCTGCTCAAGGCATCGGCTACCACATTTGCCTTCCCCGGGTGGTAACGAATCTCAAAGTCGTAATCATTCAATAATTCAATCCACCTACGCTGCCTCATATTCAGTTGTTTCTGATTAAATATGTGTTGAAGACTTTTGTGGTCAGTATATATAATACTTTTGACCCCATATAAGTAGTGCCTCCAAGTCTTTAATGCAAAAACAACCGCGCCTAATTCCAAATCATGCGTCGTATAATTTTGTTCGTGAATCTTCAATTGTCTAGACGCATAAGCAATCACCTTCGTTCGTTGCATTAATACACAACCGAGACCTTGCTTTGATGCGTCACAATAAATCACAAAATCATCATTCCCTTCAGGCAATGACAATATAGGTGCCGTAGTTAGCTTTTTCTTCAATAACTGAAACGCTTTCTCTTGTTCATCATTCCATTCAAATTTCTTCCCTTTATGCGTTAATGCAGTCAAGGGTTTTGCTATTGTGGAAAAGTCTTGGATGAACCTTCTGTAGTAACCAGCTAGTCCTAAAAACTGGCGTATGTGTTTCGGAGTTTTCGGGGTTTCCCACTTTTCAACAGTTTCTATCTTTGCCGGATCCACCTTAATACCTTCTTTGTTCACTATGTGACCGAGGAATTGAACTTCTTCCAACCAAAATGCACACTTTGAAAACTTAGCGTACAATTCTTCCTTCCTCAATACTTCTAACACCTTTCTCAAATGTTCACCGTGTTCTTGGTCATTCTTTGAGTAAATAAGTATGTCATCAATGAAAACAATGACAAACTTGTCAAGGTATGGTCCACACACTCGGTTCATAAGGTCCATGAACACAGCTGGTGCATTAGTTAAACCAAACGGCATGACCATAAACTCGTAATGACCGTAACGTGTTCTGAAAGCAGTCTTTAGAATATCATCTTCTTTCACCCGCATTTGATGATACCCGGAACGTAAGTCAATCTTTGAATAAACAGACGAGCCTTGTAGTTGATCAAATAAGTCGTCGATTCTCGGTAGTGGGTAGCGGTTCTTGATGGTAAGTTTGTTCAACTCTCGGTAGTCGATACACAACCTGAATGTACCATCTTTCTTCTTGACAAACAAAACAGGAGCTCCCCACGGTGATGTGCTTGGTCGAATGAAACCACGCTCTAAAAGTTCTTGCAATTGGCTTTGCAGTTCTTTCATCTCGCTGGGTGCGAGTCTGTAAGGAGCACGAGCTATTGGTGCAGCTCCTGGTACAAGATCTATTTGAAATTCAACGGATCGATGTGGGGGTAATCCCGGTAATTCTTTCGGAAATACATCGGGAAATTCTTTTGCAATGGGAACATCATTGATGCTCTTTTCTTCAGTTTGTACTTTCTCGACGTGTGCTAGAACAGCATAGCAACCTTTTCTTATTAGTTTTTGTGCCTTCAAATTACTAATAAGATGTAGCTTCGTGTTGCCCTTTTCTCCGTACACCATTAAGGGTTTTCCTTTTTCTCGTATAATGCGAATTGCATTTTTGTAACAAACGATCTCCGCTTTCACTTCTTTCAACCAGTCCATACCGATTATCACATCAAAACTCCCTAACTCTACTGGTATCAAATCAATCTTAAATGTTTCGCTAACCAGTTTAATTTCTCGATTCCGACATATATTATCTGCTGAAATTAATTTACCATTTGCTAATTCGAGTAAAAATTTACTATCCAAAGGCGTCAATGGACAACTTAATTTAGCACAAAAATCTCTACTCATATAGCTTCTATCCGCACCCGAATCAAATAAAACGTAAGCAGATTTATTGTCAATAAGAAACGTACCCGTAACAAGCTCCGGGTCTTCCTGTGCCTCTACCGCATTAATATTGAAAACTTTTCCACGGCCTTGTCCATTCGTGTTCTCCTGGTTCGGGCAATTTCTAATAATGTGGCCTGGTTTTCCACATTTATAACAAACTACATTGGCATAACTTGCTCCGACACTACTTGCTCCGCCATTACTCGTTCCGACACCATTTGTTCCTTTCGTTCTATTAACCCCTGGTCCGTAGACCTCACACTTCGCCGCGCTATGACCATTTCTTTTACACTTGTTGCAAAATTTGGTGCAGAACCCCGAGTGATTCTTTTCACACCTTTGGCATAGCTGCTTCTGATTGTTGTTGTTGTTGCGGTTATTATTGTTGTTGGGATGATTGTTGTAGTTGCTGTTGTTGTTGTTGTTGTTGTTGTTGTTGTTGTTGTTGGGCCGTTTGTTGTAGTTGCGATTGATGTTGCGATTGTTGGGATAATTGTTGCGATTATTGTTGTAATTGCTGTTGTTGTTGTATTGGTGATTCTTATCACCGTTTTCCTCCCACTTTCTTTTGACTTGCTTCACATTGGCCTCTTCAGCAGTCTGTTCTTTAATTCTTTCTTCAATCTGGTTCACTAGTTTGTGAGCCATTCTACATGCCTGTTGTATGGAGGCGGGCTCGTGTGAACTTATATCTTCTTGGATTCTTTCCGGTAATCCTTTCACAAACGCGTCGATCTTCTCTTCCTCATCTTCGAATGCTCCCGGACACAATAGGCACAATTCTGTGAATCGTCTTTCGTACGTGGTAATATCAAATCCTTGGGTTTGTAACCCTCTAAGTTCTGTCTTGAGCTTATTGACCTCGGTTCTGGGACGGTACTTCTCGTTCATCAAGTGCTTGAATGCTGACCACGGTAGTGCGTACGCATCATCTTGTCCCACTTGCTCTAGATAGGTATTCCACCATGTTAACGCAGAACCTGTGAAGGTATGCGTAGCGTACTTCACTTTGTCCTCTTCAGTACACTTACTTATGGCAAACACCGATTCAACCTTCTCGGTCCACCGTTTCAATCCGATCGGTCCTTCGGTTCCATCAAATTCCAAAGGTTTGCAGGCAGTGAATTCTTTGTAGGTGCATCCTACACGATTTCCTGTACTGCCAGATCCAAGGTTATTGTTGGTATGTAGCGCAGCCTGTACTGCGGCTATGTTTGAAGCTAGAAAAGTACGGAATTCCTCTTCATTCATATTCACGGTGTGTCGAGTAGTCGGTGCCATTTCCTTCAAAATAGTCAAATGGAACAAGTTAATCATACAGAATATTAAGAGTAGTTAATAGTATTTCGTAGCATAATATGAACTCATTTATAAAAGCTTTTTCTTCATATTAGCGTTTTATAAGTTTAAATTCGAGTAGTACCTACCCGTTAAGTTCATACTTAGTAGCTAATATACAATTCAACTACTACAATTCTATATGAAAAACTGATTATAATAATATTTCGCGTTCAAACTTTTATACAATATTTTACAAACTTACAATACCGCTTATTTTACATAAAGCATGAAATATAGCACACAATAACTTTGATACAAGATAGTTGTGAAGACAATTCTAGCTAGTACACAAGTCGTTCAGCAAAGACAATAAAGACACGTAATTCATACGTCCAGAAACAAGTCATGCATTCTGGTTTTACTAGGACTACTTCCCATCCTTGGTCTTGTGCAACATAACCGTTATGGCCGTTGATAAGACAGCGTGTTGTAACGTCATCAAAGGGACGAGGGTTACGTAATGTCCAACAGTCCCGTAATAATCTAAAAACCTCATTTCTTACCCCAATTACCGACTCCGTCACTTGTGGAAACGTTTTGTTTAATAGTTGTAGCCCGATGTTCTTGTTCTCACTTTGGTGAGAAGCGAACATTACTAATCCGTAAGCATAACATGCTTCTTTATGTTGCATGTTAGCCGCTTTTTCTAAATCACGAAGTCCAATATTCGGATATATTGAGTCAAAATAATTTCTTAACCCGTTGCGTAAAATAGCATTTGGGTTCCCCGCAATATATGCGTCAAAGTAAACACATCGTAACATATGGGTTTCCCAATGTGATATCCCCCATCTTTCAAACGAAAGTCTCTTATAAACCAAGACATTCTTGGAACGTTCTTCGAATGTCTTACAAACTGATCTCGCCTTAAATAGTTGTGCCGAAGAATTCTGGCCGACTCTAGACAAGATTTCATCAATCATGTCTTTCATCAATCATGTCTCCGGGTAGGTCTCTTAAAATATTGGGTTGTCTATCCATTTTGTGTTTTTAAACTGTAAAATAGACAAGAGTTAGATTCATAAAAAAATACTTATTAATACAAGCAATTTTTACATATATCATAAAGCATAAGAACACTATATTACATATATTACACCACACGAATACAACTATCTTATTCCGACTCGCTCGTTTCTTCTTCTTCGGTTTTGGTTCGTTTTGCCAAGTTTCTAGGGATATATGATGTTCCCCTAATACGAGCCGTCGTTGTCCACATTGGTTTAGAAAAACCTGGTGGTTTAGAGGTTCCCGGGTCATTGTTACAACTTAAGGACTTCGGGGGTTGACGATACATATAAAGTTCATCGGGGTTGGAATTAGATTTCTCTATTTTTATGCCCTTTCCCTTATTATTTTCTTTTGCCTTTTTATATTCAGTTGGGGTAATTTCTATAACATCATCGGAATTCTCGTCGGAATCCGATTCATCGGAGAATTGGTAATCCTCCCAATATTTTGCTTCCTTGGCGGAAACACCATTGACCATAATTAACTTTGGTCGGTTGGTTGAGGATTTTCTTTTACTTAACCGTTTTATTATTTCCCCCACCGGTTCTATTTCTTTATCCGGTTCCGATTCTTCTTCCGGTTCCGATTCTTCTGCCGGTTCCGACTCTTCTTCCGGTTCCTCTTCGGGAACTTGTGAATCAGTCCACAAATCATTCCAATTTACATTTGACTCTTCATTATTATTAGGTGAGTCAATGGGACTTGTTCTAGAGGTAGACATCTATCACATAATATCAAACACGTTAAGAGATTAATATATCACATAATATTCATATGTTAAAAATATATAGTTTCCAACAAAAATGTTAAGCAATCATTTTTAAAGAAAACACGGTCGAAGTCCAGACTCACTAATGCATCCTAACAAACTCGATAAGATACACTAATGCAAATTTTCTGGTTCTCTAAGACCAACGCTCGGATACCAACTGAAATGTCCCGTTCTTATTGATTAAAAACGTTCCATATTAATTGATTTCGTTGCGAGGTTTTGACCTCTATATGAGACGTTTTTCAAAGACTGCATCCATTTTTAAACAAACCATAACCTTTATTTCATCAATAAAGGTTTAAAAAGCTTTACGTAGATTATCAAATAATGATAATCTAAAATATCCTGTTTACACACGACCATTACATAATGGTTTACAATACAAATATGTTACAACAAAATAAGTTTCTTGAATGCAGTTTTTACACAATATCATACAAGCATGGACTCCAAATCTCGTCCTTATTTAAGTATGCGACAGCGGAAGCTCTTAATAATCACCTGAGAATAAACATGCTTTAAACGTCAACAAAAATGTTGGTGAGTTATAGGTTTAACCTATATATATCAAATCGTAACAATAGACCACAAGATTTCATATTTAAATACACATCCCATACATAGAGATAAAAATCATTCATATGGTGAACACCTGGTAACCGACAATAACAAGATGCATATATAAGAATATCCCCATCATTCCGGGACACCCTTCGGATATGATATAAATTTCGAAGTACTAAAGCATCCGGTACTTTGGATGGGGTTTGTTAGGCCCAATAGATCTATCTTTAGGATTCGCGTCAATTAGGGTGTCTGTTCCCTAATTCTTAGATTACCAGACTTAATAAAAAGGGGCATATTCGATTTCGATAATTCAACCATAGAATGTAGTTTTACGTACTTGTGTCTATTTTGTAAATCATTTATAAAACCTGCATGTATTCTCATCCCAAAAATATTAGATTTTAAAAGTGGGACTATAACTCACTTTCACAGATTTTTACTTCGTCGGGAAGTAAGACTTGGCCACTGGTTGATTCACGAACCTATAACAATATATACATATATATCAAAGTATGTTCAAAATATATTTACAACACTTTTAATATATTTTGATGTTTTAAGTTTATTAAGTCAGCTGTCCTCGTTAGTAACCTACAACTAGTTGTCCACAGTTAGATGTACAGAAATAAATCAATAAATATTATCTTGAATCAATCCACGACCCAGTGTATACGTATCTCAGTATTGATCACAACTCAAACTATATATATTTTGGAATCAACCTCAACCCTGTATAGCTAACTCCAACATTCACATATAGAGTGTCTATGGTTGTTCCGAAATATATATAGATGTGTCGACATGATAGGTCAAAACATTGTATACGTGTCTATGGTATCTCAAGATTACATAATATACAATACAAGTTGATTAAGTTATGGTTGGAATAGATTTATTACCAATTTTCACGTAGCTAAAATGAGAAAAATTATCCAATCTTGTTTTACCCATAACTTCTTCATTTTAAATCCGTTTTGAGTGAATCAAATTGCTATGGTTTCATATTGAACTCTATTTTATGAATCTAAACATAAAAGTATAGGTTTATAGTCGGAAAAATAAGTTACAAGTCGTTTTTGTAAAGGTAGTCATTTCAGTCGAAAGAACGACGTCTAGATGACCATTTTAGAAAACATACTTCCACTTTGAGTTTAACCATAATTTTTGGATATAGTTTCATGTTCATAATAAAAATCATTTTCTCAGAATAACAACTTTTAAATAAAAGTTTATCATAGTTATTAATTAACTAACCCAAAACAGCCCGCGGTGTTACTACGACGGCGTAAATCCGGTTTTACGGTGTTTTTCGTGTTTCCAGGTTTTAAATCATTAAGTTAGCATATCATATAGATATAGAACATGTGTTTAGTTGATTTTAAAAGTCAAGTTAGAAGGATTAACTTTTGTTTGCGAACAAGTTTAGAATTAACTAAACTATGTTCTAGTGATTACAAGTTTAAACCTTCGAATAAGATAGCTTTATATGTATGAATCGAATGATGTTATGAACATCATTACTACCTTAATTTCCTTGGATAAACCTACTGGAAAAGAGAAAAATGGATCTAGCTTCAATGGATCCTTGGATGGCTCGAAGTTCTTGAAGCAGAATCATGACACGAAAACAAGTTCAAGTAAGATCATCACTTGAAATAAGATTGTTATAGTTATAGAAATTGAACCAAAGTTTGAATATGATTATTACCTTGTATTAAAATGATAACCTACTGTAAGAAACAAAGATTTCTTGAGGTTGGATGATCACCTTACAAGATTGGAAGTGAGCTAGCAAACTTGAAAGTATTCTTGATTTTATGAAACTAGAACTTTTGGAATTTATGAAGAACACTTAGAACTTGAAGATAGAACTTGAGAGAGATCAATTAGATGAAGAAAATTGAAGAATGAAAGTGTTTGTAGGTGTTTTTGGTCGTTGGTGTATGGATTAGATATAAAGGATATGTAATTTTGTTTTCATGTAAATAAGTCATGAATGATTACTCATATTTTTGTAATTTTATGAGATATTTCATGCTAGTTGCCAAATGATGGTTCCCACATGTGTTAGGTAACTCACATGGGCTGCTAAGAGCTGATCATTGGAGTGTATATACCAATAGTACATACATCTAAAAGCTGTGTATTGTACGAGTACGAATACGGGTGCATACGAGTAGAATTGTTGATGAAACTGAACGAGGATGTAATTGTAAGCATTTTTGTTAAGTAGAAGTATTTTGATAAGTGTATTGAAGTCTTTCAAAATTGTATAAATACATATTAAAACACTACATGTATATACATTTTAACTGAGTCGTTAAGTCATCGTTAGTCGTTACATGTAAGTGTTGTTTTGAAACCTTTAGGTTAACGATCTTGTTAAATGTTGTTAACCCAATGTTTATAATATCAAATGAGATTTTAAATTATTATATTATCATGATATTATCATGTATGAATATCTCTTAATATGATATATATACATTAAATGTCTTTACAACGATAATCGTTACATATATGTCTCGTTTAAAAATCATTAAGTTAGTAGTCTTGTTTTTACATATGTAGTTCATTGTTAATATACTTTATGATATGTTTTCTTATCATTGTATCATGTTAACTATATATATATATCCATATATATGTCATCATATAGTTTTTACAAGTTTTAACGTTCGTGAATCACCGATCAACCTGGGTGGTCAATTGTCTATATGAAACATATTTCAATTAATCAAGTCTTAACAAGTTTGATTGCTTAACATGTTGGAAACATTTAATCATGTAAATATCAATCTCAATTAATATATATAAACATGGAAAAGTTCGGGTCACTACAACCAGACTTTAATAAAAAGGGGCATATTCGATTTCGATAATTCAACCATAGAATGTAGTTTCAATTACTTGTGTCTATTTCGTCAAACATTTATAAAAGCGCATGTATTCTCAGTCCCAAAAATATAAAGGGTAAAAAGGTAAATGAAACTCACCATACTGTATTTCGTAGTAAAAATACATATAACGTCATTGAACAAGTGCAAGGTTGGCCTCGGATTACTGAACCTAAATTAATTATATATATTTATGTGTTGGTCAATATTTATCTAACAAATTAGGTCAAGTCATAGTGTACCACAATCCTAATGCTCGAGACTAATATGCAAAAGTCCACAAAAGTAAATTTGACTCAAAATAATTTCCAAAAATCTATACATGATTAATATATAGTTTAAATATCGTCATTTTATATTTTTAATTATTTTTAAAAGATTTATTAGAGTAAATAATATAATTTATTTATTAATAAATAAAATTTTATATTAAATTTATATAATAAAATATACTTTTATATATATTAAGTAATAAAATTTATGGGGTTCATTTAATATCATAAAGATAATATGATAGGTATTATTAAAGTAAGTTATTACACGTAGTAAAATATGTTTGTATCACATATTTATTTGATAAAATAATATCTATAATGATAGTAAGTAAAAGTTGTATTATTTTGTAATAATAATAATTATTATAAAAATATCAATATTTATAATTACTAAGATGACATTATGATAAAACGATAATTCTAGTTATGATAACTTTAATATTTACGATAATTTTTAATATTATCTTTAAAATAATAATTCTATTTAAAATAATAATAATAATGATATTTTATAGTAATAATGACATTTCTATTAAAATGATAATGTTTGTTAAAATGATAGTTTTAATACTAACGATACTTTTAATAATAATAGTAATGATAAAAATAATAAGAACGATAATTTTATCTAAATCAATATCTTATAATATTTCAATTTCATCATGATACTCTTACTCATTATTTCCTAATCGTTTCGTTTAATAGCTTTTAATCGTCTTTTATATCATGTTCATAATAATGATAATAATAATAATAATACTAATAATAATAATAATAATAATAATAATAATTGGATAATAATAATAATAATACTAATGATTCACTTATTCCGCCACTGTGTGAGTTAAATCTGTTGATTTCTAAGTTCCTAGTCATGTTTCATCACCTTCTATTCTTTCCCCCTCAACTCATATTTTAAAGTATTCATCAATATGCTCCATCCAGTTCTGATTCTCGATATACTTCTAACTTTCATATCGGTCATTCTTCGTTTTCATCTACCGCCGGAAGAATCTATTTACTTCTACTATACTCTTGGGTTTATAGTGTTTCTAGTTCTCCCGTGTCTTTATATTGCTATATGCATCGATATATATGGTTTATAATTTCTGGTTTGTCGTTGGGCTTTATATGTTCCCTTATATTTCAAAGTCTCTGCTTCTGTCTTCTATAATCATTATCATTCACAGTTAATGCTCTATTTTATTTGCTGCAATTTATACCCCAATTTCTATTTCGGAGTTTTGTCCTTTTGTTTCTTCTTCTTGCGATTAAGCACCGCTTGTAATGGTCCAGAATTCACAGATATGAATTTTGGAATGAACATTGTTAATGTTCTAGGAAGGAAATTGTGATGGCACGATCTTGACTTGTCAAATTACTAGAATACCTTGGAAAAGGCCGAATCATCAAGAAATATTTTCTTGATATTTTAGAGGTTAAATAGAATACAAGAGTCGTATAACATGGCACATGATGATGTTATGATCTGTGAATCATCACGTTCCATTTAGAAACTCAGCAAGACTTACTGTAATATAATCACATTGATCAAGTGTCATTATATTATACTAATTCATGCTTCAGTTCCCAACACTACTTCAAAATATTCCTATTTTAAACTTGAATGTTTCAGAATTTAGAAACTAAAATAGTTTCTTTTATGATGTAATACAGATAGCGCGAAGAGGTAAATGATTTCAAATAAGAAAAATTAAGAAAATATCTTCAGAAATATGGAGGATATTTATAATGAAAGATATGATGATATTTTAGAATTTCTAATATCAGAGGATGATGAAGAATATTATCCGCAGGGGTTTAGAGTCAGGAGCAAGGTATTCGTTAATGACTTCAGCAGGTACTGAATCATTTGGATCCTTTGAAGTCAGGTTCAGTCTTTGTAATTTGTCCACAGCCTCCTTCCTACTTTGCTCAATCCGTTTTCCAGTTCCAAAACTTCTCTTTTTCTGTGCTTTGCCAGCACACTTCATCATTATCATCCAGCTTTTACCGTTTAAAGTCGTTTATAGTTTTTGCTGCTTCATCAGCATTTCTTTTCTTTTTCGGAGAACCAATTCGTAGTTCGTAGTGTTTTTCAGAAACTTCACATTCAAATTAAGTCCAGAAGATAGACGTTATATATACACATATAACTATTGGCGTAGACATGCAGCGAGATTTCAAAATACTGATTGCTAATTCCCAATGATTCGTATGGCAATTCTCATTACAAGATGCGAATGAGTAAATGATTGGGTTTCAATGAATAATTATAATGACTTTTTGGAGAGTCTAAAGTCAAAGGGTAATGAAGTTGTTGGTACATCTGCTAATAATGTGGTGGAATGTAAAAGGTTTCCTGGTAACGATGGTGTATATCTCAAGGTTATAATAAGGTTAGTCTGACTAAAAAGTTGAAGTTGACTTGCTGGAGCTGTGACAAAACTGGCTACTTTGAATAGGAGTCGCAAAGTTATTTTTGCTAATAAATGCCAAAGAATCTGACGCGAATACGTTGTTTAAACTTTTACTTTGGTTTCAAGAGTTTTTCGGGTACATAACTGTGGGTAACATGTGGTTGGATCATCATCTCGATTGCTCATCATTCGAAGTGTCTTCAGAAATTTTCGAAGGGTTTAAACACAGATTGTAATCGTTAACATACATTTAATGTTCTAACACAGTTTTAAAGTCAAAATATAGCTTGTGAAAGATGTAAGGATCTAAGAGTGATGATTTTGGTCATATCTCAAGTTGAATTTTGATATTTCAAAATCAGAATATGTAATTAAATTTTAAATGAGTATGGTTGTTTTGATTTCTATAAAAGAATGTATATTGTTGTGAAAGTAGGGAGTATAATGGATGATTTGCTGAATCAGATTCGAAGAATGTAACATATTAATTGTGAATTTATATATCTATCGGGTATTACCTACCCGTTAAAAAAATTTCACAATTAATATTTTGTACAAAAGAATTTTATTACAGTCTTTATGAAAAAATATATATGTATATTTTCTTCAGATGTAACATAGATTTAATGAGTTAATGTTAAATTAAACTCATTTGATTTACGGTTGAAACTAGAATTGAATAATCCCTAAAGGCTTTAAAAAGTACATAACTTTTACGCAGTATTTTTTTAATGACATTGAAATTATGAATCAATACTTCATTATTTGTTGATGTATGATGTTCAGTTCGTTGAATTCTTGTGAATTTCGCAAAGTACGAATGATGTTATCTGAAAAGTTTCGGGTACATCGATGATGAAAGTATAAAATCAAATATATACTTGATTTATTATGAAATGGAATTTGTTGAATTGCGACAGAGATTGTAGTTAATGCTGGTTAAGTTGCGGCCGAAGGACGTACATCATTGTATATTTGTAATATGAAATAACCGAGTAGTTAAGATTCACACACAATAGCTTAGCACGGAAAGATTTATTTCAATATATATATATATAATATACATATAATTTCTTCAGAGGGAATGAGTTAATTCTTCATAACTCGTTGATACAATATACACGTTATTGATTCGTAATGATGTCCACAGTGATTCTTGAACTGACGGAGTTTGTGATGTTATCTGTGTTGTTGATTCGGATGTTGAATGTACTGATGATGCTGGTAACGCTGACGGTACTGTTGATGCTGTTGGTAAAGCAAGTTTAGCTTGTTAATCACACACCATTTTTTTCAGGGTTTCTACTCTTCCTTCTATCATTTTGGTTCGCTTAACTGATTTATGGTTAGGGCTAGATTAGATAATCTCTAAGACTTTAGAGATTACATAATCGCCGCGGAATGTTTCTCCAATGAAGTTATGAATTAATACTTCGTCAGTTATTGTTGTTGGTACTCCTTGGTATCTATGGTGCGTATGACGTTGATGCTCGTGGGACAGATTGTGAAGTTGAGGTTTACGACGCGGTTGTGGTTGGAGGTGGTAATGGTACTGTTGGCATTGATGATGGTGGTACTGGTTATGCTGCTGCTGCTGCTGGTGTTTGTAATCTCTGCACCATATTCTCCAAAGCCACTACCCGAGCGCGAAGCTCGTTGACTTCTTCTATCACACCGGGGTGATTGTCGGTTCGGACGAGCGGATAAATAAAATCTAAAATTTGATGTAATATATAATCGTGACGAGATACTCTGAAAATGAGCGAGAAAATGGTGTTTCGGACAGGTTCACCGGTAAGTGCTTCAGTTCTTCGTCAAGAGGGCAATGTGGTGGATGGAAGGGATCACCTTCTTCTTGTCTCCAATGATTGAGGAGGCTACGAACCCATCCCCAATTCATCCAGAATAGGTGATGACTGATTGGTTGATCTATTCCGGTCACACTGCTTTTGGAGCTTGAATGGGATTCCATTTCGGAATCTGAGTGACTTGAACTGATGACGAATTCCATTTCGTACGATTGGATAAAGGATTTTTTTTTTTTGATATGAAATGATTTTGGCTAACGGATGGTATTCTAATTACATAGAATATATATATATATATATATATATATATATATATATATATATATATATATATATATATATATATATATATATATATATATATATATATATATATATATATATATATATATATATCAAAAGATTTTGTAGATTACGGAGGACTTTGCGGGATATGTCAGGAAAAGTTTAAAGTAACAGATACGATAAGATATGATTTAGCAGATATGCTAAGATATGAATTTTTGTCTATACACTATTCATGCAATCAATGCAGCAAGACGTGTCTTAGACTAAAAATGATAAGCAGGTAATTTCCTGAGGATGATAAGTAGTTAATTTTTGACACAAAATGATAAGCAAAACTTTTTACATGCAGACACGGTCGAAATCCAGACTCACTAATGCATCCTATCAACTTATCAGTTAGACACACTAATGCAGACCTGGTTCGCTAACACCACCGCTCTGATACCAACTGAAAGGACCCGTTCATATACATTATAAACGATTCACAATAGTTAATTACATTGCGAGGTGTTTGACCTCTATATGATACATTTTACAAACATTGCATTCATTTTTAAAAGACAAACTTTCTTTACATCGAAAATTGACAGGCATGCATACCATTTCATAATATCCACTATCCATCTATAAATTGATTTAATAATAATCTTTGATGAACTCAATGACTCGAATGCAACGTTCTTCGAAATATGCTATGAAAGACTCCAAGTAATATCTTTAAAATGAGCAAATGCACAGCGAAAGATTTCTTTAACACCTGAGAATAAACATGCTTTAAAGTGTCAACCAAAAGGTTGGTGAGTTCATTAGTTTATCATAATCATTTATTTCCATCATTTTAATAGACCACAAGAATTTCATTCCCAGTTCTCATAAATATACGTCCCATGCATAGAGACAAAAATAATCATTCATATGGTGAACACCTGGTAACCGACATTAACTAGATACATATAAGAATATCCCCTATCATTCCGGGATCCTCCTTCGGACATGATATAAATTTTGAAGTACTAAAGCATCCGGTACTTTGGACGGGGTTTGTTAGGCTCAATAGATCTATCTTTAGGATTCGCGTCAATTAGGGTGTCTGATTCCTAATTCTTAGATTACCAGACTTTAATAAAAAGGGGCATATTCGATTTTGATAATTCAACCATAGAATGTAGTTTCAATTACTTGTGTCTATTTCATCAAACATTTATAAAAGCGCTTGTATTCTCAGTCCCAAAAATATAAAGGGTAAAAAGGCAAATGAAACTCACCATACTGTATTTCGTAGTAAAAATACATATAACGTCATTGAACAAGTGCAAGGTTGGCCTCGGATTCACGAACCTAAATTAATTATATATATTTATGTGTTAGTCAATATTTGTCTAACAAATTAGGTCAAGTCATAGTGTACCACAATCCTAATGCTCGAGACTAATATGCAAAAGTCAACAAAAGTAAATTTGACTCAAAATAATTTCCAAAAATCTATACATGATTAATATATAGTTTAAAAATCGTCGTTTTATATTTTTAAATATTTTTAAAATATTTATTAGAGTAAATAATATAATTTATTTATTAATAAATAAAATTTTATATTAAATTTATATAATAAAATATACTTTTATATATATTAAGTAATAAAATTTATAGGGTTCATTTAATATCATAAAGATAATATGATAGGTATTATTAAAGTAAGTTATTACACGTAGTAAAATATGTTTGTATCACATATTTATTTGATAAAATAATATCTAAAATGATAGTAAGTAAAAGTTGTATTATTTTGTAATAATAATTATTATTATAAAAATATCAATATTTATAATTACTAAGATGACATTATGATAAAACGATAATTCTAATTATGATAACTTTAATATTTACCATAATTTTTAATATTATCTTTAAAATAATAATTCTATTTAAAATAATAATAATAATAATGATATTTTATAGTAATAATGACATTTCTCTTAAAATGATAATGTTTGTTAAAATGATAGTTTTAATACTAACGATACTTTTAATAATAATAGTAATGATAAAAATAATAGGAACGATAATTTTATCTAAATCAATATCTTATAATATTTCAATTTCATCATGATACTCTTACTCATTATTTCCTAATCGTTTCGTTTAATAGCTTTTAATCGTCTTTTATATCGTGTTCATAATAATGATAATAATAATAATAATAATAATAATAATACTAATAATAATAATAATAATAATAATAATAATAATAATAATAATAATAATTGGATAATAATAATAATACTAATGATAACTTTAACGATAATAACGATAGTAATAATAAAAAAAAATAACAATTTTTAATGATAAATCCCTTTTATTGATAAAGATAATAATAATCATAATAATAAGATAAAACTAGAACGACGATAAAAACGGCGATAATAATAATCATTTTTAATAAAAATATCGAAAATTCAATTGATTATAACTTCTAATCCGTTCATCGAAACCATTCGATATCTAAAGGAAAAGTTCTTAATTTTTCGCTAGCTTTTCAAGGACATGCATATCTTATACCTTATCTCAAAAGCAAGTGTAACTAATTCAAGATTCAACCTAACCTGTCTAAGGGCAATATCAAAAGTACAAGCATGCATAATCCTAAATACTCGAGCACTAGTCAGGGATACACTATTAGTATGTAAAAGTTAAATTATGAGTACTCACGTATCAATATTGAGATTCAATATTGCAGGAAAGGTACGTAGACGCAACGGAAATGATAAACACTGTATTGACCTCACGAGCATACCCATGAACCATACTCAATCACCTCCATAGCTATAACCCATAATTTTCTTAATCCTATCCTACTCGAAAAACAATTTCGAAACCACTCGGACAGCACTCCGTCGTAATATTTTATGTATACTAATAATATCTTGAAATAATACGGAGTATATATATATATATATATATATATATATATATATATATATATATATATATATATATATATATATATATATATATATATATATATATATATATATATATATATATGTAAATCGATTGAGAGAGTTTAGAGAAAAATATTTTCAAGTTTCTATGAAATAATGAAACATATTGAATTCTATTTATAATAGATTTTTGAATTATTAAAGTAAATTATTAAAGTATGAATTATTAAAGTGAATTATTAAAGTATGAATTATTAAAGTGAATTATTAAAGTATGAATTATTAAAGTGAATTATTAAAGTATGAATTATTAAAGTAAATTATTAAAGTTAAATTAAAGTAAAAATAAAGTAAAGGTAAAGTTTAAGTATAGTAAAAGTATAAAACTATGTACGTATAATACGCGTATAAATATATATAATATTAATTTAAATCGTTATATATATTTAATAAAATAAAATATAAATATCGTTATCTTTATCATACTAGTTAAGTAATGAGTTGTCAAAAGTGGTTCTAGATATTTATAAAAGTTATATACGTTTTAATAATAAAGTTCTTTTTAAACTGAAAACGTTTTTGTACGTTTGAAACTAAATAGATCAATCGAGTCTTTATGAGATTCAATCTTGCACTATCCTTTGTCTAGTTCTCAATGATTGACAATTTGTTCTTATTTATAAATCACTTTACCATTTTCCGAATATTGTTAAAATGGAAAGATTTCTCAAATCAACGTGGGCCTTTCAACAGAGACTTGTAATCATAATTCAATATATCTGATAATTCAATCATTTGATCTTATCTTCTAATTCCATTGATAAACATTTTGAAACAGATACAATCATATAAAGTATTTAATCTAATATTTTGTTTACATTTCAAGTTATAATATATATACACATATACATATATAATCATATTCGTTTAATGGTTCGTGAATCGTTGGAACTTGGTCGAGGATGAATGAATGTATGAACATAGTTTAAAATTCTTGAAATTTGACTTAACAAATATTGCTTATCGTGTCGGAAACATATAAAGATTAAAGTTTAAATTTGGTTGGAAATTTCCTGTGTCGGAAACATATAAAGATTAAAGTTTAATTTTGGTTGGAAATTTCTGGGTTGTCACATGCCAGACGTTCCAGAACCATCACAAGGCGAAGATGATGGTGGATCTCCTCAGTATATTCCAGAAGTTCATAGATCTGAACGAGGTCGGATTCCATCGAGTAGATATCCTGAATCCGAATACCTTCTACTTACTGAAGATGGAGAACCAGAGAGTTTTCATGAAGCAGTATCTCATAAGGACAAAGAAAAATGGTTGCTCGCAATGCAGGATGAGATGGATTCTCTGCAGAAAAATCAAACTTATGAGATTGTAGAACTTCCACGCGGGAAGAAGGCACTGAAAAATAAATGGGTGTTCAAGCTGAAAAAGGATGGCAGCGAAAAAGTGGTGAAATACAAAGCACGACTTGTAGTCAAAGGATTCCGACAGAAGAAAGGGATTGATTTTGACGAGATATTTTCACCAGTAGTCAAGATGACTTCAATTAGAGTCATACTTGGATTGATCGCAAGTATGAACTTGAAGCTTAAACAGATGGATGTAAAGACAGCTTTTCTTCATGAAGATTTACATGAAGAAATTTACATGGAGCAGCCGGAAGGTTTTGAGGTTTCAGGAGATAACCTCGTATGCAAGCTGAAGAAAAGTTTATATGGTTTGAAGCAGGCACCTAGGCAGTGGTACAAGAAGTTTGACTCGTCCATGTACCATTCCCGTACAAAACATATTGATATTCGCTATCATTGGATACGCGAGGTAATTGATCGACAACTGTTGAGACTAGTGAAGATCCATACAAAGGAGAATCCTGTGGATATGTTGACAAAGGTGGTGACTCATTTGACCCATTTGATTAACCAAAACATTTGATCCCGTTATCTGTAAACTGTGAAGATTTTTGGTATGGATCAAAATAGGTTAGCTTTATTTGGAGAAATTTAAATTTTAAGTAGTTGAATAATCTCACAAATACATTTAAAAGGCGCTTTGGAAACATATGTCACCATTTTTACCCACTTTAATAGATCTGGTACACTAAGGTTGCTGATGTATTTCATATGCAATAGCAAAATACATTATTAGAACATATCTATTAAATCATGTTTGGAGTTAATGTTTGTTGATGTTGAGCGATAGGTCAAAACAGGTTAGGTTTATAGTGAGAAATTTAATTTATTAGTAGTTAAATAATGTTAAAAATGCATTCAACAGGCACTTTAGAAACATATGTCACCATTTTGACCCATTTAAAAAGATCTGGTACACTAAGGTTGCTGACGTATTTTGTAGGCAATAGCAAAATAAATGATTACTAAGCTCATTTGGATTAAATATTACGGAGTAAATCATTTATGTTTGGAACATGACTTAGCTCTCAATCACTAAGAACTCATGAAACTATCTGTTATTGGATTTTCAATTATGCAGGGTATAAATAACTGAAGTAGAACTGTATGGTCTGAGGTCATCGACTATATAGATGATAGCGACACCAATCATCATTTGCCGACCACCTTCAAATTGGGCAAACAACGCATCTACAGCTACACATAAACAAAAGTCAAGGTAGGATCTTTATTCATGAATTCTTTTTTATAATGATTTGATCATAAAGGGACAACCAACCATTTAAACTATAGTTTTCCAAGTAATATGTTGTGTGTAACTATACTTTGGTTTTTCTGTCAAGTGCGGGTTCACAAAGACACAAAAGATAAGCAGGTGAACTAACGAATTTTATGTACGATCTTTTGAAAATGAAGGTGTACATGATACTCTATTTGGTTGGTTAGTCTCTACTTATTTTGAAAACTATGCTTGGTAATACATCATTCTCATTTTTTATGAATAATTGCATTCAATATTTGAATGTTATAAATATTCAATCTTTAGCAGGCTTTGTATTGAAACATTTCAAGGCCATGAACCATTTTCTTTCCTTAGAATGTTTCAATCCAATCATACTTAAAAATTTAAGCATGTTATAATGATATTGGTTATATTTGTTGTAGGCAGATAGATTGCGCGTTGTTACGTTGCAGGAGATCCAAAGTATACTCAAAATATAGCAAACAATCATGTTCTCTGTACAATTCATCAACACGTTAAAAGATTATAATCATGGAGTAAGATGTGGGAACTGGACAAAAAGATTAACTACAAAGTCTCACTTCTTAGCAATATTATAGTTTTCAACTTCATGTTATTTGATTTTTTCAACATTGATTTGACCCTTAAAAAACCCCGCGAATTTCGCGAGTCTTAAGCTAGTATATATTATATTTTATAATTATATTTTATAGTAAAGGCCAAGATCTCGATCAAAATTTTGAATGATTATTTAAATAAACATATATTGCTTTGTAGATATACTAGATTTATGAGCCCATGCGTTGCACGGGGACTCTTCAACAAACAAACTTGAATCGTAAAAGTTATCAATTAACAATATGATAAAGGCAGAATTACAAGCATTGTTGTATGTAAACTGCTCAAGTATTTTTGTTTTTCACAAAACAAATAGATTAAGGCTATTAACTCCGACAATTTCAAAACACAATTTATTTATGAGACTTCATTGTTAAAAACACAATTGATTTAAGAGTTCGTGCGTTGCACGTCATCTCAAAAAATATAGAATTCGAATGCGTTAATATTGGTACCTGTTATGACAATTTGCCTAGCGCACTGATGTTATGCGAGGTGTATATAAAATAGTTATTAATTTTAGCAGGAAATACTATTAAATACGATACAATTTTACACAAGATATTTATTTATTTATAGAATGGATATACTTAAACCTTGCTACAACACTTATAGGCAGTGTACCTAATCGTACAGTAGTGTAGTTTTTAGTAAGTCCGGTTCGTTCCACAGGGAAATCTTTAAACAAAGCTCAACGCTATATTAGTTTACTTTTATTAAAAATACAAATATATATATAAGTAATATTATTATTATAAAGGGGGGTTTTTACCGTTTAATGACCGGTTTGTCGATTTTAAGACTTTAGTCGCAGTTAAAACCTAATGTAAAATATAAAATAAATACAAGACTTAAATTAAAGCGTAAAGTAAATAACGATAATGAAATTGCGAATAATAAAAGTGCGATAAAATAAACTTACGATAATTAAAAAGTACGATAATTAAAAGTGCGATTAAATAACAATAAATAAAAGTGCGATAATTAGAAGTGCAATTAAATATAAAATAAAGGAAATTAAATATGAAATAAAAGAATTATGCTTATTTAAACTTCCGTAATCATGATGTTTGACGTGTTGATTTTAGTTTTATGCCCATGGGTTAATTGTCCTTTGTCCTGGATTATTCAATATGTCCGTCTGGTTTTTGTCCATAACAGTCCATCAGTCATAAATATAAAGTGCGAGTGTCCTCGTCAAATTATTATTATACCCGAAGTTAAATATTCCAACTAATTGGGGATTCGAATTGTAACAAGGTTTTAATACTTTGTTTAATGAATACACCAGGTTATCGACTGCGTGTAAACCAAGGTTTTACTACTTTGTTAACAATTACACCAATTACCCTTGAATGTAATTTCACCCCTGTTTTAATTATTCTAGTGGCTATTAATCCATTCCCGTGTCCGGTTAAATGAACGATTATTCGTACATATAAATACCCCGCCCATCGTGTCCGATTGAGTGTATATGGTAATTTATAGGGACGCCCAATTGTAAATCTTTATATTAACATTAACAAACTTTCATTTAGTTAAACAAATATAAAGCCCATTAATAGCCCATAGTCTAATTTCCACAAGTGTCGTTCTTTTGTCCAAACCCCAATTATGGTACAAAGTCCAATTACCCAATTTTAGTAATTAGCCCAACATCATGATTACTTCGTTTTAAATAAGCATAATAATTACTTAGCTACGAGACATTAATATAAAAAGGTTGAACATAACTTACAATGATTTAAAAATAGCGTAGCGTTACACGGACAGAATTTCGACTTACACCCTTACAATATTCGCTAACATACCCTTATTATTAGAATTATAATTAAAATTAAAATTAAAATATAAATTATATATATATATATATATATATATCGTATATATGAGAGAAGAGAGAAATAGAATATGAAATTTTGATCAGAATTCGGTTTGCTTTATAGGGATTTTTGATTTTTGGGGCTCCGCGACTCGCGGTGAATTTTGCCTTCAAACCCCGCGAGTCGCGGAGATTACTTTTACAGCTCAGTCCTTGGAGTTTTTCTCTGCCGACGGTTTTTTATTTATAAATATAATATATATATAATTAATATAATTAATTATATATTATATTATATTTATATACATAGTTAACTTGTAATTTTTAGTCCGTTGCGTCGAGCGTTAAGAGTTGACTCTGGTCCCGGTTCCGGATTTTCGAACGTCCTCGCGTACAATTTAATATCTTGTACTCTGCGTTTTGAATCTTGTACTCTTGTAATTTCGAGACGTTTCTTATCAATAATTGGAACCTTTTTGATTGTCTTTTGTACTTTTGAGCTTTTTGGTCGTTTGCGTCTTCAATTCGTCGAATCTGTCTTTTGTCTTCACCTTTTATTATTTAAACGAATATCTCTTGTAAATAGAACAATTGCAACTAAAAGCTTGTCTTTCTTGAGGAATAATGCTATGAAATATATGTTCGTTTTTAGCATTATCAAATATTCCCACACTTGAGCGTTGCTTGTCCTCAAGCAATATCGTCTTGAAATACTAGAATCACTTCTTTATTCTTCACACTTTGTACATCAGTGATTTCTATACGGCGGTATAAACAATGGTAGTAACGATATGGTTTACAGTCCCACATGACTATAAAAATTTAGATCCATTAAGGAAATTAGATCTTTATGAAAACATTTGATCTTTTGAAAATTAAATCTAGTTTTTACCCTAGATAAGTTTTCCGGAATAACCCTTTACCGGTGTTTGCAAAATATTTTTGTGGGTTTGGTGGGTTTCAGATTTGAAAATTTTAGCTCAAACTTGCGGTTTTGTGTCACCCACTTGCTAACCTTGTATTTGGAAAGTAACACGTCCAGTTTACTTGTTCCGTATATTACCTTTCGGCAAACTACCGTCCGGTTGTAAAGGAAAGCGTTGAACAAGCAACTGTTAAGGCAATGTCCCGTGACATGCTTTTGATTATGGTCTATAACGTGTCGGACGCAATTACTATCCTTGGTAGGAGCAATAGTAAAGCTCACCCTTATAATTTTTCGGTATGGCACAAGGTCCTGTCTTTGACCACTATGCAACCACCGTTCTTACGGTTGACACCCGATTTAGTTCAGGTGACCTAATGAATTCCAGGTGAATTCCTAGGATTTTACGTTCAATGGTAATGAACGCATTGAAAATAGGGTTTTCAGAAAACAAATCGGTTTGTAATTTTGATCAAAATATTTTCTCGTTTAAGCTCGAGTTTAGATATCATCGAATTCCATGAGTTTGTAATTCTCAATCTTTAAGGTCAATCTCTAGGATTGAGTAATATCAGTCTTAAAAGCTGATTTTTAATCTTTAAGGAGATTATCCTTTCTGTGGATCTGATTCATTAGTCTTATCCAGCTAATTTGCATGGTGCCCCCCCATTGTACGAGATAAATCCTTCTCATGGTTAGGATAAATCTGACCACTTGGCGACCCTGTTTAATGCTGAGGTCCGTGGATTTCCTGCTGATTTTAGTGATGACTTTTCTAGATTTTTCGTCAACCTACAGCTGGTCTGGACGACAACTTCATGACCTAAATCAAGAAGCGCGTTTCTTTTTCGGAAGACTTTACTTCCTTTTAATGATGTAATTGATTCATCGTGTAGATCCATCTTTTCTTTTCTTTCATCGGGTAAAACAGTTTAGTTTAGTCCAAAGCAAAAGTATTTTCAGTTATTTGTTACAGATATATGTGACATATGTTTAAAATAACTTGGTAAATTTTCCCACACTTGGCTTTTTATTTTTCTTTTTATCGTCCTCTATTCCATTTTAAATGAATTTTTACATTTTAGTTTGTTTCTTAATTTATGTCCTTTCCGAGGTAACAATAATTTCGGTGTTAAAACCTAGTTTTATCGTTCATAAATATGTATAAACATGATTTGAATTCATTTAATTGAAAATTTTGAAAAATTTTACTAGAATTGGGTAGTCAGTATATAAGACTAGGGCTGTTCTTTATTATCAGAGAGCACTAGATTCTAATACAACTACTGCTTTACTAGTATTTTTAATGGTAACCAAGTGTTTAAGATAAAAATTTTAAAATCCGAAAGAATTTAACCCCTTCCCACACTTAAGATCTTGCAATGCCCTCATTTGCAAGAAATCAGTAACAATTTAAATTATTGAGGGTGATTAGTGTGAAAATGATTAAATTTTACCAAAGTTTCCAAATATATTGGCGTTTGTTTGCTGAATGATAAATGGTGCACATCATTTGTTCATTCCGTCTTGTTGTTATTTCACATATATTTTGCATCTTGTCGTCAAAATTAGTTGCTTTTGCTGAACTTAATGCCAGTCTTTGAAAATGCGTTGTTTTACCCTGTTGCGTACATAAGATAAACTGCAAACATATATACATATTTTTGAAGTTTGGTATATTACCCCACATTCAAAAATTATTAAAATCTAAGAATAAAAGTTAGATAATTATAAAAATGATTACAATATTAACAAAAGTATTAAACGTATCAATAATTACAAATTACAAAAAAAAAAATTAATAATAATAAGTAAACTAAGGATGATATTGGTACCAATAGGGGTTCCAGGCATAACCATAAGTGCTATAGAATGCTTCGGCAGGGTCATACGTAGGATATGGTGGCTGCATCTCTATAGACCAAGGAGGGAAGATGGGTTTCGGTGTAGGAATATAGTTTCTACCTATATGTTGGCAATGAGCTATGATCTGGTTCTGATGAACTTGCCAATCTTCAAATGCTCTCTGTCTAGCATTTTCGTATTCCTGAGAAGCTATAAACCTATGCATTTCTTGCATCTCATTCCCCCCTCCTACATTACCTTGCTGCTGGTTTCTCTCCACCTGTGGATGTCTACCATGGTATCGTACTGCGGCGTTATTTCGCCTCTTCAAAACTTTCGCACCATGGTATACATTTAAACCTATAGTATCGCGGGGTTCTGGTTCTTCTACTAATAATCCCCCCCGACTTATATCCACACCGAGATATTCACCAATCAAAGTAATAAAAATACCACCTCCTATTATGCTATGTGGTCGCATCCCCCGAACCATAGCTGATAAATAATAACCCACACAATATGGTATACTTACAGCGCTTTGTGGGTCTCGAATACACATATGGTAAAACAAATCCTGTTCATTTACTTTTTCTTTGTTCTTACCCCTTTGTGTAATCGAATTAGCTAAAAACCTATGTATCACTCTTAATTCGGCTCTATCTATATCCAAATAAGAGTAATTTCCCCCTTTGAAACGGTGATGGCTTGTCATTTGACTCCACACACCGTGTGTATCAAAATTCTCATCTATCTTTCTACCGTTTAGTATCAATCCTCTACAATCGGTAGACGCTAACTCCTCAGGCGTATATATACGTAAAGCCTGAGCCATGTCCAGTAAAGACATGTGGCGCATCGAACCGCCTAACAAAAATCTAATAAAAGAACGATCGGTTAAACTAGCTACCCGATCATTCAACTCTATACTACATAACAATTCTTCACACCATACTTTATATACAGGTCTACGTATGGTGAATAAACATATCCAGTCATTAAAAGAAGAATTACCATACCTCTGTACAAGTAATTCCCTAATTGGCCCGGCCAATTCTACAGCTTCTAAGGGTCCCCATTCTATGACCCTCGGTACCTCAACAACCTTGGAATGAAGAGTATGCAAACCCCGTTGATATTTTGGATAATCTATCCAAAGTCTGTCAAATCTCAGGTTCGGGTGCAACTCTTTCAAATGCATATCGGAAAAGGTCATGACTGGATGAGGTATATCCTGCTTGTAGTAGTTATCCACCTCCTGTTGTTCCAAATTCTCAGCAGGAGCATTGCGGGCTTGGGATGAAGATTCACCCCTTTCATTCTGCAAAACACATCAAACACAATTTTTGTGCATCCAAATATGCATCAGTGTCAGCAAAATCATCAATCAAAATAATTACAATGACATTATCAATTTATATCAAACTTAAGCTTATTTTCACATTTTTATCAAATCTACACTTTTTCAAATAAGCATATACGAAAATTTTCGTCAAGTTCATAAGCATTCAACTCAAATAACATGTCAAAATAATCATTACTAGCAATCAAACAAGTCTCAAATGGCATTATCTTTCAAAAATCAAGTTCATGAATTTTAGACTTGAAAAAGTCCACTTTAATTCTCAAAATCATGTTTAGGCTCAAAGTTTGGATCATTTAACTACCTAGACATGTTACACTACTAATTTTAGCAACAATTCATGACAAAAATCGGTCATAACCTGTTTATATCAAAAAGCCCCAAATTTTCTCAAGAACACAAACCCTAGATTATTCAAAATTTGAAGTTTAAGGCTTCTAATTATGTTAAACAGCATCAATCTAGGTTATACAAGCATAATACATAAACAATTTAAGTCTAATTACACTAAAAAGCATCAAAATCAAATTGGGAAAAAAATAGCTCAAGAACATCAAATTTCGAATTAAATGGTGTTTAGGTGTAGAAATTTACCGTTTTTCTTGAGTAATTCTTAGATAGCATCCTTCTCAACATGATTTTAGCAAAAGATTTGGTGATTAACGGTTAAAAATTGGGATTTTTTGGGGTGTTTTTCGGGTTTTTTCGGAGTATTTCGAGCTGTATTTTTCGCAGTGTGTTTTTGTGGGGAGTAAACTGATCTGTTTTTACGTTTTATTTTTTTTCTGGGTTTTGGTACCTCCGCGAGTCGCGGAGATTTCCCTTTCAAACTCCGCGAGTCGCGGAGTTTGCTCTTTTTTTTTTTTTTTTTTTTTATAATCTTTAACTTATAAAACAATTAAGTATTTAATTTTAAAATTTTGTTTCCCTTGTTATTTAGGACGAGGTCGTTTCGGATCGATGTCCTAGTCCGTCCTTCGACAAAATTTTAAAATTTGTCTTTTTGTAGCGATTGTTTTAAAAGCTAAGATTTTTGGGTTTTTTCAATGTTTTTTTGGCATACTCTAATTCAATAAGATTAAAAATAATGATAATAAAAGTTCTCGTCCCTCCCTCGGGTAAAGCAATTTCGGTTCAAAGACCTAGTCTTCAACTTACGACGAATTTTAAAAATCATATTCTTAACTTAATGAGATAAAGTAATTTTTTGTTTTTAAATTCACACAACTTAAATATAAAATTCAAAATTAAAAATTAAAAATTAAAAATTCACACCAAACTTAAAATTTGAAATGCATAAAATTAAAAATTTATATTTTAAAAATTAAAAATTCACACCAACTTTAATTTAAAAATTTATAAATTCATATCAAACTTATATTAATTTTTCAAATATTTACAATTTTAAATATATTGTTTTTACAAAGTTTACAATATTAATTTAAGATTTAAATATTAATTTTAAAAACATGATAAAAATAAAATTAAAAATCTTTTTGTCTTTTTATCCCACTTTAATCAATCAAATATTATCAAAAATATGCGCCCCTCTTTTCGGTAAATTAATTTCGGTTCCAAGACCTAATTTAACTCATGACGAATTTTTGAAATATTTTGGGTTGATTGTTTAAAGATATTTATACCTTAAGAATAAACGTTAAATTTCGCAGTGATGTAATAAATTTTTGAATGATATCAATAATTTCGGTCGCCAAACCTAATTTTATTCAATACCAATTTAATACTTTTTAGCGAACAAATTAGCGTTTATTATCAAAAGGTTAAAAATAAAAATAAAAATAAAAACTGTACAGACATACCTGTGAAATAGATTTCTTAGTTATATGATCTATCCCATTCATAAGATAGTCGGTTTAATTGGTTTTCCATGGCTACATAGGCGTAACCTCGAGCATTCAGTGTCTTTTCTTCTAAACATATGAACGGTCCGTCTCTGCATAAAGTAACAAATTCGGTATTTGAATAGGTTTGATTATTTGAACATTTACCTCCATGTGACCATTTTCCGCATTTGTGACATCTTTCTAGGTGTCGTGCTCTTCTTTTCGCTGCGGATTTTGATTTTCCTTTACCAAATTGTAACTTATTATCTTCGCATCTGGATTCTTTTCTAACTCCGTCCATTCTTTCTCTGATTACTGATACTATTTCACTCGGTAGTATGTCATTATTACGTTTAGTGATCAAAGCGTGTAGCATTAGACCATGGTTTAGTTCACAGGCAGTCTTCATTTCGTAAAAACCTAAAAAAATAAAAATTCAGAATGGGGGGAGAAGACTAGTTCTTTAGGGTCTGCTAGGGAAAGACCATTCGGGTTCCATTTTCGAGAACTACATGAAAACAGACAATCTAACTCTAACAGAAATACATATTATCCTTTAAAGACTTGATTCTCCCCACACTTAGTTAGCTGTGGTATCGAAATTGTGATTAACTTCGTTGTCGACTTCCATCGGACCATGTATGTAATGTTTAACTCTGTGACCATTAACTTTAAATTCAATCCCATTTGAATTTATCAATTCTATCGTTCCGTATGGGAAAACTCTTTTGACTATGAATGGTCCAGACCATCTTGATTTCAATTTTCCAGGAAATAGCTTGAATCGTGAATTGAAAAGAAGAACTCTGTCTCCTTCTTTAAATTCTTTTGAACTTCTGATTCTTTTATCATGCCATTTCTTCGTTCTTTCTTTATAGATTAACGAATTTTCGTATGCTTCATGTCTTAATTCTTCTAATTCGTTTAGTTGACTTAATCGTAGACGTCCGGCTTCATGTAAATCAAGATTACATGTTTTCAAAGCCCAAAATGCTTTGTGTTCAATTTCTACTGGAAGATGACATGCTTTTCCATAAACAAGTCTAAAAGGTGTGGTTCCAATTGGAGTTTTGTAGGCTGTTCTAAAAGCCCAGAGTGCATCCTCCAATTTAATGGACCATTCCTTCGGATTTGATCCTACGGTTTTCTCTAGAATACGTTTTAAAGCTCGGTTGGTATTTTCAACTTGTCCACTTGTTTGTGGATGATATGCGGTGGAGATTTTATGAGTTACTCCATATCTTTTAAGAACTTTCTCAAGTTGATTATTACAAAAATGAGTTCCCCGATCACTTATTAAAGCTTTCGGTGTTCCAAACCTTGCAAAAAGACGTTTTAAAAAGTTGACTACAACTCGTGCATCGTTAGTTGGGAGAGCTTGTGCTTCCGCCCATTTAGATACATAATCAATGGCTACGAGTATATATAGATTATTATTAGATTTTGGAAATGGACCCATAAAGTCAATACCCTAAATGTCAAATACTTCACATACTTGGATGACATTTTGTGGCATTTCATCACGTTGACTTATTTTTCTGGCCCTTTGACATGCATCACAGGATTTGCAAAGAAGGTGTGCGTCTTTGTAAATTGTAGGCCAATAGAATCCAGCTTCATAAACTTTTCTTGCTGTTAGTTGAGGCCCATAATGCCCTCCTGTTGGTCCTGTGTGACAATGGTTTAAAATTTTACTAGCTTCATCTCCAAATACACATCGACATATTATTCCATCGGGACAACTTTTAAACAGATGTGGATCTTCCCAGAAATAGTGTTTTATATCACTGAAGAATTTCTTTCGTCTTTGGTACGATAATCCTTTTTCAAGGAATCCACAAACTAAGTAGTTTGCATAGTCTGCAAACCATGGAATTTCTTTATAATCTATCTTCAATAGATATTCATCAGGAAAGTTGTCTTGTATGGCTGATTCATTCAGAACTTCTAATTCGGGATTTTCAAGACGAGAAAGATGATCAGCGGCGAGATTTTCTGCTCCTCTTTTATCTCGGATTTCAATATCAAACTCTTGTAAGAGTAAGATCCAACGTATTAATCTTGGTTTAGCATCTTGTTTTGAAAATAGGTATCTAAGAGCAGAATGGTCGGTATAGACCACTGTTTTTGCTAGAACGAGATATGATCGAAATTTGTCAAAAGCAAAGACAATAGCAAGGAGTTCTTTTTCAGTAGTTGTATAGTTCGTTTGTGCTCCTTGTAATGTCTTACTAGCATAATATATAGGTTGAAATCATTTTTCAATCCTTTGTCCTAAAACGGCTCCCATTGCAAAATCACTTGCATCGCACATTAGTTCAAATGGTAGATTCCAATTTGGTGTTATCATGATCGGCGCATTAGTGAGTTTCTCTTTAAGAATATTAAAAGATTTGATACACTCATCTGAAAAGATGAATGGAGCATCCTTTTCTAGGAGTTTATTCATAGGAGTGGCAATTTTAGAAAAATCTTTTATGAAACGTCGGTAAAAACCGGCATGCCCTAGAAAACTCCTAACTCCTCTAACATTGGTGGGATGTGGAAGTTTAGCAATTACATCTACTTTAGCTCTATCCACTTCAATTCCTTCTTTTGAAATTTTATGTCCAAGAACGATGCCTTCTTTAACCATGAAATGGCATTTCTCCCAATTAAGTACTAGATTTGATTTTTCGCATCTAATTAGCATTCGTTCTAGATTAACTAGACATGATTTAAATGTATCACCGAAGACTGAAAAGTCATCCATGAATACTTCCATGCATTCTTCTATCATGTCGTGAAAAATCGCCATCATACACCTTTGAAAGGTTGCAGGGGCGTTGCAAAGTCCAAATGGCATGCATTTGTAAGCAAAAGTACAATAAGGGCACGTGAATGTGGTTTTCTCTTGATCTTCGGGTGCTATTGGAATTTGAAAATATCCGTAAAATCCATCTAGAAAACAATAGTAACTATTTCCGGCTAATCTTTCCAACATTTGATCTATGAAAGGTAAGGGAAAGTGATCTTTTCTGGTGGCGTCATTTAATTTTCTATAATCAATACATACACGCCATCCTGTTACAGTCCTAGTAGGAATAAGCTCATTTTTCTCATTTGTGATGACAGTCATGCCACCCTTCTTAGGCACGCATTGAACTGGGCTTACCCATGGACTATCAGAGATTGGATAAATTAAACCTGCATCTAGCAGTTTAATAATCTCTTTCTTAACTACATCTTGCATATTAGGATTTAGTCTTCGTTGGCGTTGCACATACGTTTTATGACCTTCTTCCATAAGGATTTTATGTGTGCAATACGAAGGACTTATTCCTTTAATATCATGAATCTTCCATGCAATGGCTGGTTTATGAGCTTTCAACACAGAAATGAGTTGTGATTTCTCATTTTCAGTAAGAGAAGACGATATTATTACAGGTAATTCAGATTCACCATGTAAATAAGCGTATTCCAAATGGTTTGGAAGTGGCTTTAACTCTAATTTCGGAGGTTCTTCTATCGATGATTTATATCGATATCTGTCTTCTTCTTTTAGCATTTGAATTTCTTCTGTTGTTGGTTCATATCCATTAGCTATAAGTGTAGCTAACATTTCAGCTTCATCAATTGGTTCATTACCTTCTCCTAAAGAACATTCTCCTGTTCCTTTTAATTCTGGAAATTCTTCTAATAATTCTGCATGTGCATCTATAGTTTGAATATAATAACATGTATCATCTGCAGATTGTGGTTGTTGCATTGCTCTATCAACTGAAAAGGTAACACTCTCGTCCTCTATACTTAGGGTCAGTTTCTTACCGAACACGTCTATCATTGCTTTAGCCGTGTTTAAGAATGGTCTTCCTAATATGAGAGGAACTTGAGAATCTTCTTCCATGTCCAAGACAACAAAATCTACTGGAAATACTAAAGTACCAACTTTAACTAGCATGTTCTCCATTATCCCTCTAGGATATTTTATTGATCTATCGGCTAGTTGTATGCTTATTCTGGTTGGTTTCAATTCTCCAAGGTCTAGTTTAGCGTATAGTGAATACGGCATTAGATTTATACTAGCACCTAAGTCTGCCAATGCTTCTATTGAACTAAGACTACCCAGAAAACATGGAATTGTGAAACTTCCTGGATCAGATAGTTTTTCTGGTACCTTATTCAACAGCACTGCTGAACAATTAGCATTCATAGTAACAGCCGAGAGTTCTTCCATTTTCTTTCTATTTGAGATTAGATCTTTCAAGAATTTAGCATATCTTGGCATTCCTGAAATCACATCAATGAAAGGAAGATTTACATTTATCTGTTTAAACATATCCAAGAATTTGGATTGCTCGGCTTCAAGTTTTTCTTTCTTCATTTTACTCGGGTAAGGAAGTGGTGGTTGGTATGGTTTAACATAAGGTTTATCCTTAACTGTGTTATCTTCATTAACCTTTTCAACTACCGGTTCTTTTTCCTTATCTTGATCAGGTTGTGGTTCTTGTGGAGTAGGAATAGTTTCATCAGAAGTTACAGGTATTTCAGGTGGTTTAAGTGTTGTACCACTTCTTGTGGTAATGGCTTTAGCTGTTTCATTCCGGGGGTTAGCATTTGTATCGCTAGGTAGACTTCCCGGTTTTCTTTCACCTATTAATCTTGCTAGGTTACTTACTTCTTGTTCCAGATTTTGAATAGAAGCTTGTTGATTTCTAAATGCTTGAGCATTTTGTTCATTGGTTTGTTTTTGAGATGTGAAAAACTGCGTTTGAGTTTCAACTAGCTTTGTCATCATATCTTCTAAATTCGGCTTTTTATCATCGGTTTGTTGTGGTGGTTTGTTTTGAAAATTAGGTCTTTGCTGATTGTAAGTATTATTGGATACTTGTTGATTGCTAGGACCTTGTTGGTTGTTGTATGGAATATTTCGGTTATAATTCTGGTTTTGATTGTAAATCGGTCTTGCGGTTGATAATTATTCTGATAATTATTTCCAGGCCTTTGGTTTATGTATGAAATATTCTCTCTTTGTTCCATTGTTAATTCAATACTGAGACAATCTTTTGTCAAATGTGGTCCTCCACACTACTCACAACTAATTCGTATTGAGTGAATATCCTTAGTCATCTTTTCCATTCGTCTCTCCACAGCATCTATCTTTGCGGAAATGGAATCTAAGTCATGGCTAGAATCGGCTCTAGCTGCTTTAGATGATCTAATGATATCTTTTTCTTGGTGCCACTCATGTGAGTGGGAAGCAGTGTTATCAATAATTTTGTAAGCATCAGTTTCGGTTTTCTTCATAATAGAACCACCAGCTGCTATATCTATGTCTTTTCTTGTAGTGATGTCGCATCCTTGGTAGAATATTTGTACTATTTGACAGGTGTCTAAACCATGTTGCGGACATCCTCTTAACAACTTTCCATATCTTGTCCACGCCTCATATAGAGTTTCATTTGGTTTCTGTGTGAACGTAACAATTTCTGCTTGAAGTCTTACGGCTTTAGATGCAGGAAAGAATTGTTTAAGAAATTTGTCAACTAAAACGTCCCATGTATCGATCGCCCCTTCAGGTAACGATTCCAACCAATCTTTGGCTTCTCCCTTTAAAGTCCAGGGAAATAACATGAGATATATCTGTTCATCCTCCACTTCTCGTATTTTAAATAGTGTGCAGATCCTATTAAAGGTACGTAGATGTTCATTTGGATCTTCCTTCGGCGCACCACTAAATTGGCATTGATTAGTCACCATGTGGAGAATTTGTCCTTTGATTTCATAATCTGGCGCATTAATATCTGGATGAGTAATTGCGTGACCTTGGCCAGTGCGTTTAGCTCTCATTCGATCTTCCATACTTAAAGGTTCCAGATTCTCCATAATTGAATTTGTTGAATCGGTATCACTAGATGATTCTAATTTAATGGTTCGTTCCTCAACAATCTCTGTTTGAATGATTGGTGGTTCCGGAGGAAAGTTTAATGGTTCAGGATCTATGAACCGTTCCTGAATATTCTCTGGATTCTCAATTGTGAGGTTGGGTTCAAAAAATGGATTATCGGAAATTTGAACTGAAGTACTTGGTTGACTGGATGACGATTCTAAAGAAAAATCAACGGCGGTTATATTTGCTAAATGTCTTGATCTAGTTACAGGTGGTGAACGTACAAAAGGTGATGAACGTCTTGCTCGGTGCATTCACTGAATATCCTATTAGTTTTAAAAAGGAAAGAAAAATTATAATAAGTTATCCAATTAATAGACTTTTCTGATTTTGCCCACGTTTCGAATAGCCAAAAGATGCAGCAGAGGGGCAGGATTCGTTTGGTCTCAATATAATTGAGGACTGTTTGGCTCCAATAACCCGGTCCACGTACAAATCCAACTATTACTACGAACCAGAAAATTTTGATGTCTATCAATTTAACCACTCAAAATAAATTTTCGTAATTTTAAGAAATTTAGATAAGAAGTAGAATAAAAATCTATGTCCTAAAAACTAGAATGGCGAGAAATAAGAGAGAAAAAGAGTTCGTCGAAAAAGGTCGAAAAAGAAAAAATGGTTGAAAAATAAAAGGTGACGGAAAAATAAAAGAAACTTATCAAAACTTAAAAATACTTGACTAACCTAACCTTATTACTACAACTAACTTAAAATTATAATCGTAAATTGAAATTACTAATTGGAATGATAATTGATACATAGTAAAAAATATTAAAGCTTACAGGAAAAACTAAATCCCAAATGGAAATAACTTAAAAAGAAACTAAAACTTAAAAAGGCGTCGCAAAATTCTAAAGCACCTAAATCTTAGTCTAAAGAAAAAGCACTTAAGGAATTCTACGGCAAAGCCTAAAAATCTAGGAGTAAAAATAACTATAGCTAAAACTAAGTTTAAAATTAAATATGAGCTAAAAATACAAAAGTTATGCTACAACGATTAAAAAGGGACAAAATATAAAAATATACAAAAAGTTGTAAAAAGTACAATTTTATAAAAATATTATTTTTATATTATTATTTAATAAAACTACTAATTTTACAAATTAATTAAACTAATTAATACTAAATAAAACAAATTAAATAAAAAGTAAATCTTAAAATAAAACTAATAATAATAATAATAATAATTAGGTTTAAATAATAATAATAATTAATTAAAACCCGTAATTAATGCTGGTTTAGGGTTTTTTGTCGCCTGTCAGAAAGGCTCCGCGAGTCGCGGCATTTATTGCATCAAACCCCGCGAGTCGCGGGGTTCCAGAATTCAGATGACAGGTTTGAAATTTTACGCGTTTTTATATTTTTTTTTATTTTTTTTTATTTTCTGTTTTCTATATATAAAAGATATTTAATAAAAGTTATATTTTTATAAATTAAAATAAAAATAAAGAAACTTATAAAACTTAAATATTTAACAAAATCTTAAAAATGCTTATATTTTTGTTTTTCTTTTTATATTTTTGAATAATTAAAACGTATTTTTACAAAAACGAATTTTAATAAAAGTTAACTAAAAATCTTTTTTTTTTTTTTATATTTTAGCGTTGCGTTTCCGGCGTTTAAGATTATCCCCGGCAGCGGCGCCAAAAATTACTTGATGTTATGCGAGGTGTATATAAAATAGTTATTAATTTTAGCAGGAAATACTATTAAATACGATACAATTTTACACAAGATATTTATTTATTTATAGAATGGATATACTTAAACCTTGCTACAACACTTATAGGCAGTGTACCTAATCGTACAGTAGTGTAGTTTTTAGTAAGTCCGGTTCGTTCCACAGGGAAATCTTTAAACAAAGCTCAACGCTATATTAGTTTACTTTTATTAAAAATACAAATATATATATAAGTAATATTATTATTATAAAGGGGGGTTTTTACCGTTTAATGACCGGTTTGTCGATTTTAAGACTTTAGTCGCAGTTAAAACCTAATGTAAAATATAAAATAAATACAAGACTTAAATTAAAGCGTAAAGTAAATAACGATAATGAAATTGCGAATAATAAAAGTGCGATAAAATAAACTTACGATAATTAAAAAGTACGATAATTAAAAGTGCGATTAAATAACAATAAATAAAAGTGCGATAATTAGAAGTGCAATTAAATATAAAATAAAGGAAATTAAATATGAAATAAAAGAATTATGCTTATTTAAACTTCCGTAATCATGATGTTTGACGTGTTGATTTTAGTTTTATGCCCATAGGTTAATTGTCCTTTGTCCTGGATTATTCAATATGTCCGTCTGGTTTTTGTCCATAACAGTCCATCAGTCATAAATATAAAGTGCGAGTGTCCTCGTCAAATTATTATTATACCCGAAGTTAAATATTCCAACTAATTGGGGATTTGAATTGTAACAAGGTTTTAATACTTTGTTTAATGAATACACCAGGTTATCGACTGCGTGTAAACCAAGGTTTTACTACTTTGTTAACAATTACACCAATTACCCTTGAATGTAATTTCACCCCTGTTTTAATTATTCTAGTGGCTATTAATCCATTCCCGTGTCCGGTTAAATGAACGATTATTCGTACATATAAATACCCCGCCCATCGTGTCCGATTGAGTGTATATGGTAATTTATAGGGACGCCCAATTGTAAATCTTTATATTAACATTAACAAACTTTCATTTAGTTAAACAAATATAAAGCCCATTAATAGCCCATAGTCTAATTTCCACAAGTGTCGTTCTTTTGTCCAAACCCCAATTATGGTACAAAGCCCAATTACCCAATTTTAGTAATTAGCCCAACATCATGATTACTTCGTTTTAAATAAGCATAATAATTACTTAGCTACGAGACATTAATATAAAAAGGTTGAACATAACTTACAATGATTTAAAAATAGCGTAGCGTTACACGGACAGAATTTCGACTTACACCCTTACAATATTCGCTAACATACCCTTATTATTAGAATTATAATTAAAATTAAAATTAAAATATAAATTATATATATATATATATATCGTATATATGAGAGAAGAGAGAAATAGAATATGAAATTTTGATCAGAATTCGGTTTGCTTTATAGGGATTTTTGATTTTTGGGGCTCCGCGACTCGCGGTGAATTTTGCCTTCAAACCCCGCGAGTCGCGGAGATTACTTTTACAGCTCAGTCCTTGGAGTTTTTCTCTGCCGACGGTTTTTTATTTATAAATATAATATATATATAATTAATATAATTAATTATATATTATATTATATTTATATACATAGTTAACTTGTAATTTTTAGTCCGTTGCGTCGAGCGTTAAGAGTTGACTCTGGTCCCGGTTCCGGATTTTCGAACGTCCTCGCGTACAATTTAATATCTTGTACTTTGCGTTTTGAATCTTGTACTCTTGTAATTTCGAGACGTTTCTTATCAATAATTGGAACCTTTTTGATTGTCTTTTGTACTTTTGAGCTTTTTGGTCGTTTGCGTCTTCAATTCGTCGAATCTGTCTTTTGTCTTCACCTTTTATTATTTAAACGAATATCTCTTGTAAATAGAACAATTGCAACTAAAAGCTTGTCTTTCTTGAGGAATAATGCTATGAAATATATGTTCGTTTTTAGCATTATCACGCACCCACACCAGCGGAAGCGGAGATATAATTTGTTTGAGACAAACTTGCGAGAAATAATAGAAAGCAAATAAAGTAACTGATAACACGACGATTTAACGTGGTTCGGCAAACCCTGCCTACATCCACTATGAGTTAAACTCAAACCCAAGCCCCTTAGATTTAGCATAAAATCTAAGTTTCCCGTACACTCTTTTACACTCCTTACAAGAATAAAACTCTCAACCTCACAAAGAAACACACTCCGTTGATATTATCGATCAACTATGTTTACTACATTTGTGATACTTTGATCCTCCCTTGGATCACTTGATCTCTTTCTCTGGATCTGATCCCTCTGGATATTCTTCTCATCCTACATTCTCATGTATTTATAATGTATCTTCTTTGTGTGAATACTCCCATGTGAAAGCAACCAGCAACTACGACTTGACTTTGTATGTGAAAACTAAATATTCAACATAGCATGCCATCCACTTTTTCCACACTTCACATTTTAGTTTCATACACCAAAAGTCTACAATTATTTTGCCATGCCTTAAATGTGAGTCAAATATTGGACACCGTCCAACAATCTCCACCTTGATGAACATTTATGATCTTCGTCACCGAAAATACTAACACCAAGTACTTTCACCATTGACCTCCTTATCCCCACTACACACACCTTGAATCACCTTGGTCCTGAACCTTGATTCAAATAAACTGGCCAATAATCATGTGCAGCTAACCCTGTCAACTTACCTAGTTGACACCGGAGAGGAGTCTCGAATCACCTCTTCCACCACAGTAGGATTTTCCTTTTCACCATCGTCTACCTCGGTCAAACATGTCCTAACATGTTCCCCACCTGTTTCCCGCGTGCACGCATACAAAACCTTTGAGACATGAGTACATTTTGTACTCGCCACTAGACGATATAAACCTTCATACTTCTCTCCCTTCATCAGGACCTTCACGCCACGTGTGATTTTCATAACTCCATCTACAGCCTAATAACCGTATCCTTGAGAATCCAACACGCATAAGGAAATTAGATTTTTGCACATCCTTGGTGCGACCGCCACACCACCAAGAGCGTAAGCAGCTCCGTGAAACAATTTTATTTTCACCATGCAAACACCCTCAACATCACATGTTGAACCATCACCTAAAGTCAGCACCCCGCTTTCTTTAACATTAGCTTATAAAAATAAGCTTCCTTGGAACACACATGCATCGTACAACCAGAATCTAAAATCCATTCATCTTGAGCAGAAGTAGAACTTTTGGAGATTGTGAGATCCCACCGGTACATTAACTACTACCGCAGCCGATGAACCCCCAGATTTACCTTCACCATTCCTCCAGAGTGGACAATCCTTCCTTAGTGACCCCACTCATGACATTTGAAGCACTGGATACCCTTAACGCCGTCTCCTGATCTAGACCTACTGTTATCACTAGATCTCTTCTCGGCAATCATTCCCCTTCCATGGTCAACCATAGCAAACCCATGCTTAAAACGGTCATCGGATCTTCGTCTCTTATCCTGCGAACTGGGAAGAGAGGCAAGAAGAATAAGGGTCTTATCTTCTTCCTCAACATAAACCTCAACTTTTCCAAGTTGATCCACCAGACCATTAAACACGTTCATGTGTTTAATAATATTCCAATCGTCATCCACCATCTGAAATGGCTCCACCTTAAATTGCATATCGCTATTTTTCCGCCATCTCCAAACAAAAAACTATCCGAAACACCTGGATGCTCTGATACCACTTGTTATGACAATTTGCCTAGTGCACCCACACCAGCGGAAGAGGGGATATAATTTGTTTGAGACAAACTTGGGAGAAATAATAGAAAGTAAATAAAGTAACTGATAACACGACGATTTAACGTGGTTTAGCAAACCCTGCCTACGTCCACCCCAAGAGTCTCCTTTATTCTTGTAATATAAAAGAACCAGGTACAAGAAAAAGTACACTATGAGTTAAACCCAAACCCAAGCCCCTTAGATTTAGCATAAAATCTAAGTTTCCCGTACACTCTTTTACACTCCTTACAAGAATAAAACTCTCAACCTCACAAAGAAACACACTCCGTTGATATTATCGATCAACTATGTTTACTACTTTTGTGACACTTTGATCCTCCCTTGGATCACTTGATCCCTTTCTCTGGATCTGATCCCTCTAGATATTCTTCTCATCCTACATTCTCATGTATTTATAATGTATCTTCTTTGTGTGAATACTCCCATGTGAAAGCAACCAGCAACTACGACTTGACTTTGTATGTGAAAACTAAATATTCAACATAGCATGCCATCCACTTTTTCCACACTTCACATTTTAGTTTCATACACCGAAAGTCTACAATTATTTTGCCATGCCTTAAATGTGAGTCAAATATTGAACACCGTCCAACAGTACCAATTACTTATATTATACACTTAGAATGATGAAACAAATCATTAATACAATTACACTGTTCTGATCAAGGCAACACATCAAATTGACCCTTCATAAGTAAATGGGTCAAAACCTACCTTCCTATACCCAAATACCCAAATACTAATGTCATAAGTCTACAAACAATACCTAGAACAGGCGCAAGACCAATAATTTGCAAATATCAAATTAAAGAATATTCTTGATTCTTGCATTTCAAGTGACAATGATATGAATGTGAACCTTATTTTTCTTTTTTACGACATGCAAATCTGAGTTACATGACTAACTAAAGAGAACTATTCTTACTTGTTTACTGAGCCCTTTAATCTTCCTTGTGTGACCATGAGAACTTTTAACTGCAAGTAAGAGTACTCAAGTTGTCGCTGTTATTTTTTCTTTTATCATCAAAAGTAACGCTGAGCTTAAAACCGTCTTCAATATTTGAGCATCTAAACCCTTAGAAACCCAAGAGCCCCTTCTCGTTTCCAAATAGTATTTAGAATATCCGACAGTGTTTTCCGTTGTTTCGTTTAATTTCTTCGGTTTTGTCATCACTCGGGTCTGCAGCCTGAATCATCACCTTGCACCTGCATCAAATTCCGGAGAAAGTTTAGTACTTCTACACACACAAAAAAGAGATTTATACAAGATAATAAGCTTTCAACGAAGTTAAATTATGATAAACGAACCTAATAGCTGGATAAGTAAGAACAGTTGCAATGCTTTTCGAGATTGCACCGAGCAAAAAGAGAGAAAATGCAGAAAGAGATTTAGGAGAAGATCCGCTTCCAGCTTTTTTCAGTTTCCCGTCTAAAAGTTTTTGCTTTAGCTGATCAAGCACTGTGTATTGCATATATAAATTAACATTGATTCGACAAACAATTAGAAGTAGCACAAAGTACAATGAACTGTTTAAGAAAATGGATATGTTATACTCTCCCTCTGTGCCAAAATAATTGTCTATGTTTTGACTTTTGAGTATCTCGTCTTCAACTTTGACTTTGAATATCTTTTTTTATGTTATATAAGATTGGATGAAAGTTAAACTAATGAAAACACATTTAAAAATCAATCTATTAACTTTCGTCTAATATTATATAGCAAAAACCAAGAAATATTTGAAGTCAAAACTTAAAAGATTGACTTTTAAAAGTCAAACATGACAATTATTTTATGTCGGAGGGAGTATTAAGAAATTGGAACAACAACAACTCTTAACTCATATATTTATTATTCAGATTATATTAATTTAAAATGTCACTTTAATGATCCGCAAAGCATTGCATCGATCATGGTACTCATATATTAAGTATCAGTAGAAGTGCTCTCATAATGTGTTAAGACACTGAAATATTATGAGACATACATCGAAATATAACAGTTATAGTTCAATAACGAAATGCGAACAGTATCATAATTAATCAGTAGGTTATTTACCTGAATTGTAGGGATATACATTGAAGTGCAGCTTCAGTGCATAAAGCAGCAAGGTCAGCACCAAGCTAACCATGTGTTTCTTTATACATCTCTTCCAAATCAGCCTGAAATTTAATTTTTTCATTTTAAACTATGATCAGTCAAATGATTGTGGCTAATTAAACAACAAAGTAAATTCGGATAAGGTAATGTTACGTCATCATCAAGTTTTATATTGTTGGTGTGGATACAAATTACTTCAAGGCGTCGACTTCATCAGGCACACCAATGTCTATTTCCCTATCAAACCTACCAAACCTTCTGACAGCAGAGTCAATGCTGTTTGGGCGAGTTGTGGCCCCCAAAAAGTTATTTACGATTCAAAAATAAAAAGTGCAACCTGCTATCTTGTCCACCGCTACCATGTTCAAGATTTATTCGAAGATGCAAACACAAACATAGACCTACCAGCATCAACAGGGGTGTCAAATCCACCTTTATTGAAACCAACATAGACCTAACAAATCAAATACAAAGAATCATGTGCCTTTCAAATTTTAACAATAAGATCGAACAACAAATGTACCTACTGAAGACAAAAGGCAATATGGTATTCCAAATAAGAAAAACCTATGGAAGTAATGACGTACGTCACCCGCAGTGGCGGAGCCACATACAATCTACCGGTGGCACAGGCCACCAGTCAACTGATCCGAGTAGTGTAATTTTTTAAGAAATTTTAATGGTGCCACCATAGAATTATCACGAGTAAAGCCAGCAGGTGTCAATCGAAGTGAAGTTATGGGTCACCAAATTCCGATTCATACTAAGGGTGTGTTTGGACGAAAGTAGCTGGAGCTGGAGCTTGTGAGCAGGAGCTGGAGCTTGAGCTTATTTTTTAAGCTGGTAGCTGGAGCTTATTATTTTTTATAAATGTTTGGTAAATTAGCTGGAGCTTATTTTTCAGTTCATAAGCTCTACTTTTTTTCATAAGCTACTACAAGTAGCTTATTTTTTCAGAGCTTATGATTTTCATAAGCTCTACTTTTTTTATCTACCAAACGAAGCTTATGACTTGAAGCTTATTAAAATCATAAGCTCAAGCTCCCATAAGCTTCCATAAGCTCCAATAAGCTACGCGTCAAACACACCCTAAGTTGAATGTTAATGAAACATATTTTATGATTAATAAATTATGTTTTATATAGAGATTGATTTAATTAAAATCAGTTTGATAACTCAAGTTTCATGGTGGTTTCATGTCTTTGAAGAAGTCCTGTAAAGAAGACGATAAGTACAATAGGTGGGTGCTTTTTAACATTTTACACAAACTACCCTAGAATTTGTTAATATTTTATTTTAGCCACTAAATTTTGATGGAATGTATCTGAAAGCCCCTAAACTTTAAAACACATTTCACACTTAGTCAAGTTCTAGAAGTAACAAACGACAAACGTTGTCTCCGATCATTTAATGTAGGATTATTTTCTGTATTATAATATATATACGGAGTAAAAAATAATAAATAATATAATTATCTTTATATTTTCTTCTTTATATAATGATACAAATAACATAAATTTTGGTTTTATGTCTCAAACTCCGAAATATTATGTGGATCAGATTTTGGGACGTGTAAAGTATACAATCACACATGACTCAAGTATAACCCAATATTATTTTGATTGATTCTAGTAGTTATACGTTTTTTTAGTATTTTTGAACTTATTATTGTTATATATGCAATGTTTTCGTATATGAAATGTTCACTTTTATTTATTGAACAGAGCTCATAGTATTATTGTTATCTGATTTTTATATTTGTATTGAATTGTACTGGTATTGTTTATATATTTTTGTAACTCAAAATATCAGTCCTGTATGCCAAATAACTTATGGCCTAGCGGTATTGACCTAACTAATCAACCTTGAGATTGTGAATTTGAGTATCGTCGTGGACAATTTTATAGGTGTATGTTTTTTTTTTTTTTTAAAAAAAAATACTTGTACTGTATTGTGCCACCAGTGATCTTGAAAGCTAGCTTCGCCTCTGGTACTCACACGAACCTGACGGGAACCTAATGTTGTGTCACGTGGAACACACGTGATGTCCAGTGCAACGGTCAACTCACATACTCAAGTTAGCGTCACGCGATTGATAGCGTGACGTACTTACAAGGTTGACCTGGTATTGCTGAACTAGACTACATCCCTACATTTCAGGAACGTGGAGAACGTGGAGAACGTGGAGTAGGTTGTAGGCATGATTAGAAGGTTCTAGTGGCAATTACAGATCGTGGGTGCTATTATAATGGCTATCATACATAACCGTCATTTATCAATCTATAAATAGCATCCTCTGGCCGCATTTAATGGCCAATCGACCAACTGATCAATTCACACGCACTAACCTTCTTCTGTAGCTTACCTTGGAGGCTCAAAAAAAGACAAACAACACCACCACATCCATATCCCATTTAACCGAAGGAACCCCTTCCAAAGGTTAAACTCTCTTTTCAACTCACTTGCACTCAGACCGAATAATTTTGATTTGATCATTTGGCACCATCCATGGGACCCGATTGATTAACGCTTTTGTAGTAAGATGACAGAAGGTTCCAACCCACCACCTACTACCAACACCGGTAAAGAACCTTATGACCCTTTCAAACCTAATGACGATAGCACTTACGAAACTCCAAATGATTCCATTAAGGGCACCCGTTTGCAGTTCGATGACGACGAGAAGGAAGCTGATCAACGTGACTCTGAAGAGACGGAAACTCAAGAGGAAAACATACATCAGCTCAAACCCATTAACGGCGAGGAAGGTATACGCTTCTTGGCTAAGGGAGGATTCGTTTTACCCTCACTCATGCCCAAAGGCGCCGAAAGGCCTACCGGTATGTCCAAGGCACAACCCCGTATCTCAACACGTTCAATGTCAGAGACCGGTAAGAGTTCTGGCAAAACTAGGGAGGAAGCACGCAAGGATCTAATCGAGAATTTGATTTTTGCCGCACCGGAATCTATGAATGCTCAGGTTGAGCAGCCTGACGTGGCGGACAATATGTTGAATAACTGGTATGCTATGATGGGGGACAACGTCAAGCGTTCATTCGAAGTTTCTGCAACGTCAGAAAATTTTACCAGAGAAATAGCTACCCATCCGCTGCCTGCCATCCTTACTACCCCCTTACGCTAGGAACGTATGACGGTAGCTCGGAAGCGGAAGACTTTCTGCAGCAGTTTGAGCACGCTGTCAAGACGCAACATTGGGATAACTCGACGACATGTCACATGTTCCCGGGACAGCTTCAGTCCGTCGGGCGTGAGTAGTTTGCCAAGTTGCCCGCGTTGAGTATCACTAGCTTCACGGACCTTAGAACCAAGTTCGTGCAACGCTTCCAGAATTTTAAACGTACAGAATTGACCCATTTGGACGCGCACAACATCAAGATGAGGTCACGCGAGTCTTTGATGAGTTTTACTTCCCGCTTCACGACAGAGTGTCAGAAAATCCCAGACTTGCCGGAGTCGCAGCAAATTTCTGCGTATATCATGGCAATCTGTCAGGTTAGGCATTTGTCCCTGGTGAAAGCGATGCGGCGAAAGTTGCCAAAAACGTACGTTGAAGCGGTAAAGATGGTGAAAGACTACGTACGGTCAGAGGAAACCGCGCTTCGCGGTAGACGAAATGCAGTACTGCATCTTTCACGAAGATAAGGGGCATGACGTCGACGATTACCGCGAACTGAAAAAAGTCATTATCGAAAGGCTTAAGTTAGGTGAGTTTAACCACTTAAAACCCTCGAACAAAGGAGGATCCGCAACTAAGAGGTTCGCGTGGCAGAAAGGAAAAGATAAAGCGCCTAAAAAGCACATTCACATGATTCAGATGTGGCATTTGGGTCACGTAAGGAAGGCCGAAGCGCTGAAAGATTGGGAATGCGCACCTATCACGTTCCCGGCATTTTGGAAGGTCTGTCCAACGGACCTACCGTTAACAATCACTGCAACAATCGGACACTGCCGGGTATCGCGTATTTATATCGATACGAGTAGCGCTGTAGACGTTATCTATGAACATTGTTTTTTGCAGTTACCACTGGACGTAAGGGATAAGGTCAAACCCCCCATTTCACCCCTTTGCGGGATTCACAGGTGAAACGACTTGGCCCTTGGGGTGGGTTACTATCGACGTGACGCTAGGAGATGACTACCGTTCCCGCACCGTGCAGTTAACATTTGTAGTGGTTCGTAGCCAATCCAAGTACAACGTGATTCTAGGGCGGACGACGCTCCAAGAGTTGGGTGCAATACCTTCGACGGTTTAAGCTATGCTGAAGTTCCCCACAAGGGCAGGCGTAGCGACTTTGTTTTCAGACCGCGCCCAAGTATGCGCTGATATCAGTCAACCGATTGTGCAGCCAGCACCTGTTAAACACGAGGGGGTGTCATGATCAATCACACATTTCCCGAGAAAGTCATTAAGATCGGTAACACCCTTTCGGAGGAAACTAAGAGTGCCTTATGTGATCTGCTATCTAACAACGCCGATGTTTTCGGTTGGCAAGAGTCAGACATGATAGGAGTTCCAAGGGAGGTGGCAGAACACCATTTAAACGCAAATCCAAGCATAACGCCGGTACGACAGAAAAAGAGAGGAATGGCGCCGGAACGAAGCGCGTTCCTACGTAGTGAGGTAGAGAAGCTTGTTGACGCCAACATATTGAGAGAGGTCCATTACCAAACTTGGGTAGCCAACCCGGTGCTAGTCAAGAAAGCCAACGGGGCGTGGCGCATGTGCGTTGATTTCAAAGATATCAACAGAGCGTGCCCAAAGGATAACTATCCATTACCGGAGATTGACTGGAAGGTCGAATCGCTCGCCGAGTACCGCTTTAAATGCTTCCTCGACGCATACAAAGGGTATCATCAGATTCAAATGGCGGAAGGAGATGAGGAAAAGACGGCATTTCACACTGATCATGGCATTTTTTGCTACACTAAGATGCCGTTTGGACTAAAAAACGCCGGAGCAACGTATCAACGAGTGATAGACACTGCTTTCAAAAACCAGATAGGACGCAACGTCGAAGCTTACGTCGATGATATCGTAATCAAAAGTCATACGGAACCGTCTCTCCTTAAAGATATCCAAGAAACATTTGAGTCCTTGAGAAAGATCAACATGAAACTCAACCCGGAGAAATGCAGTTTCGGCTTCGAGGAGGGTAACTTTCTTGGTCACGTCGTGAAACCACGCGACATCAGAGCAAATCTGAAAAAGATTCAAGCCGTGGATGAGATGGTATCACCGCGTACAAAAAAGGAGGTGCAAAGCTTAAACGGGAAGTTGGCAGCGTTGTCTAGGTTCTTGTCGAAAGCAGCAGAGCGTTCTCTACCGTTCTTTCATGTGTTGAAGGCATACATTGGCAAAAGTTTTGACTGGATGCCGAAAGCAGAAAACGCCTTCCAAGAGATAAAGGCATTCATCAAAACCCTACCTACGTTGACAGCTCTAGTACCGGGTAAAGTGTTCATTCTAGCTAATGGCTAACATTACACGCTTGTTTACCGACGTTCCAAAAATTTCAGGAGAAACTTTAACTATTTACTTAGCAGCGGGAGCTGAAGCGATCAGCTCGGTACTAGTTGTGGAACGTGATGGAACCCAGATGCCGGTATACTTTGTCAACAAGATTTTGCAACATGGCGAGGTCAACTATAATCCAGTTGAGAAACTCGTCTATGCACTAGTTCATACCGCAAGGAGGCTAAGGCGATACTTTCAAGCACATCACATTTTGGTGCTAACAGATACGCCCATCAAACAGGTACAACGTCTTTGGAACGAACATATACGTCAAAGGGAATTTCTAACCTCTTCATGGCAGGTTTTAAGTAAGCTGAAAATCTCCGGACGGATGGCAAAGTGGGCGATCGAACTGGGAGAGCATGAAATTAGCTACGCGCCGCATAACGCCATCAAAGGGCAAATCATGGCCGATTTCATGGTAGAATTCATCAACTCAGGACCACTAATAGCTGCCAACAAGGCGGCACCCCAAACCCTCACATGGGAACTTTACACTGACGGAGCGTCAAGTTCAGACAGGGCCGGTGCCGGCCTGATACTTACAAACCCAGACGGTGAGGAACACACATACGCCTTACGCTTCGCTTTCTCTGTTTCTAACAACGAACCAGAATATGAAGCATTGCTCTTCGGGTTACGTATTGCAGAAAAGATGGGTATTAAGGCACTGAAAGTGGCGGTTGACTCACAGCTGGTGGCAAATCAACTGAACGGAATGTTCGAAGCCAGAGATCCTGCTATGCAAAAATATTTGAAATTGGCGGAGGAATTGGCCAATAAATTCGATTCCTTTTCAAGTATGCAAGTGCCGCGATCAATGAACAAGAAAGCTGATGCCCTCAGCTAGCTTGCTTCACTGACATTCAGCCACTTTGCTAAGGACGTATGAGTGGAAGTTGTTGATCAAAAATCCACTAACACGGTACAGGTATCAAGCCGTCGTGCTTATAAAACCTACACCGTTAATTTTGGAAAACGCGTTTCATAACAATCATAACGTGATGCTTTACAGGTAGCGGCACCAGTTGAGGAGGTGAACACTTGGATGAATCCCATTGTCAATTACCTCAAAGACAGAATGTTACAAGCTGACAGCGTAACGACCAAGAAAAATCCGCATGAAAGCTCCCATGTACGTTATACGTGACGGAGTTCTTTATAAAAAATCCTTTTTGGGACCGTTATTGCGTTGCGTAGGTCCGCAAGAAGCTGAAACCGTGATAAGGGAAGTACATGAAGGAACGTGTGGAATGCATTCGGGGTTTTGCACCGTCGTAGGAAAAATCATGCACTTAGGTTATTACTGGCCGTCCATGTACCGTGACACCAGTGACGTTATCAAGAATTGCATTTCTTGTCAACGCCATGCGCCGCAAATTCATGCGCCGTCTCATGAGTTGATCCCGGTCACGTCAGCTTGGCCATTTTACAAGTGGGCAATCGATTTGGTTGGTCCGTTCCCTGATGGATGACACCTTGTTGTGGCGGTCGACTTTTTTACAAAATGGATGGAGGCTAAACCTCTGAAAAGCATCACGGGCAGACAGATTGTTAATTTCATTTGGGAAGAGATAGTACGCCGTTTCGGGGTACTGCACGAGATTGTCAGTGACAACGGAAAACAATTCGCACATGATCCGTTCCGAACTTGGTGCGACGGGCTAAATATCAAGCAAACATTTAGTTCCATTGCTCACCCTCAAGCAAATGGACAGGTTGAAGTCACTAACAGGGACATTGTATCCGGCATCAGGGGTAGGTTGGATACAGACCGTAAAGGTTGGGAGGACGAGTTGCCAATGCTTATGTGGGCGTTCCGTACCAAGCCAAAAGGAAGCAATCGCGAAACACCTTTTAGCCTTGTTTACGGTTCAGAGGCGGCCATCCCCGCAGAAATAGCAGTTCTAACGTAACGCGTCACGGAATTCAATGAGGAAGCTAACATGATACAGTTAAGGGAAAACATGGACTTGTTAAAGGAGTGCCGATGCATGGCGGCAATACGTGAAGCGGCTAACAAGAAGAAAATCGCCAAGTATTACAACCGACGTGTGCGCGAACGTTCGTTCCGTCCCGGTGACTACGTTTGGCGCAATAATAATGCCAGCAGAGTTGAAGACCTTGGCAAGTTAGGACCTAACTGGGAGGGTCCGTATGAAGTTGTGGACGCCCTCGGTAACGGGGCGTACAATTTGAAAACGCCTGACGGCAAGTTCGTGCCACGTACATGGCACGCAACCAATCTCAAGAAATTCTATGTTTAGAATATTTTTGCACGTTGAACTATGTTTTCCATTTTCAATGTTTCTTTTAATTCTGTGACTGATCATCACAAATTTGTAAGCGCAATGCGCAATGGATTGGTTTATTTGAATTTAATGCATCTTCCAGTTTCTTTAATGCGTTACGTAACTGTTTATGGTATCACTTCGGTGTTTTTATACAAAATGTAAATATAAGTCCATTCATATGTTACACATGCCTTGAACAAAGAATATTCTAGCTTTCGAACGGCATAAACGGCGCTTCGCGTTGAACCTACGCTGAAGTGACAGCGTAACGGGATGCCTTCTGGTTCCGTACCCGTCGGGTTCATCCCGGCATGGTCTAGATACATGCAAGTCATGAAAAATTTATCAAGTATAACCTTGAAATACTATGCTACCGTGACGACGACAGCGTGTCGGATACTATCTAAACGATACACATTGATGAAAATAATTGCAATACAGCAAATATAATTACATTTTCATTCAAAAAATAGTTCGATTACATCCACAAAAGAAAATTACAATCACCCTAATCTACTTGGGGATCATCCCCTCAATCTTCTTCACATCGAGCCCTTGTCGGCTCCCTATTTCCTCCATAAAAGGCACCTTCAATGCCTTCACTTCAATTTCCGCCGCATCGTATTTATCATACGCATCCGGATCCAAAATGGTTTCAATTACGTCAGGTAACGGATCCGGAAGTTGTAAGACCCAAATATTTATTGAACATAATGTATTTATGGTGTACGATGCATGTATGAAGTGTACGTGTTGCTTGCTCGAATGCCGAAGGAAACTGGACGTTGTCTGAAGTGACAAGGTGTGTACATATCTTTTCAACCCCAAATAAAGTTTGTGTTGATGTTTCCAAGCCTTACCATTGGAAAGGAAATCTTATTACGTTTCCAACGATATTTGATTCATCAAAAATGGAATTACGGTCGAAAAGTTATTGCCAAAACAAGTTGCTGAAACCTGTTTTGGGCTCGACCCCAAATTCTAGTTGTTTGAAGCGGCGCTCCACCTTTTGGAGCGGCGCTCCGATTGCCCCTGAAGCATTTTTCAGCCTTTTTAAAAGGTTTAAATGAGGGGTACTTTGGTCTTTTCATTTTGGGTCGGTTTAGGGTCACCAAAAGTGATCTAGAACTCCATTGGAGCTCATTTCTCACCCACACAAACACTCTCATCCATATCTAGAGAGAGAGGAAGAGTTCTATAGGAGAGAGCTTGAATTAGAGAAAAAGGAGTTGGATTCTCACTAAAGCTCGGGTTTTAAAGTTGTTCTACTCGTCAACGGCATCATTTTAGTGGTATTGGTAAGTTCAAACTCCGAATTTCATTGTTTGATTTGAGATTCAATGTTAGGGTTTTGAGATTGTTAGTTGTAAAACCCATTTAGTTGATGAAGAGGGTTTATGGAAACTTGCTATTTTGATATTTGGCGAGTTTTGGGTTGGTTAATGATTCTTAACCATGTTTAAGACTTGTAAATGGTGTATAATCACTAGTATTAGTGATTATTGATGTTTTGGAGACAATTAGGGTTCTTGTGGTTGACTAATTTTGACTAGAGTCAAAATTAGGGTTTGTTGATGATTATGACTCAATTGTCGAGGTAATAAGGTTTATAAACTTAAAATGGATTAAGTTAAAGCATAGAACCGAGTTAAATATGTTTTGGTGTCAAAACTTGCTAATGACGTGATATTGACTTCTTATGGATCAAATTAGGGTTTAAGTGTCATTTTGGGCAAGATACGTGTTTACCACCTATGATTGGGTTTAATTGGCGTATTATGACCATTCTCACTTGTATTAGTGATTATTGGTTAATTTTGGGCGTTGTTTGTACTTGGAAGTGCATTTGAGTCAAAATTGCACTAGTTGTCGATTTGGGTTGATTTGTAAATTCACCCTAATTGTGTTGTTGTAATTATTGTTAATGGAATAGGTACGTTCCATTGGCGTGTTGCGGATTATTCGGTTGCATTCATCGAGGCGTTTAAGGTGAGTGTAAATTTACTATGCACATGTGTATGTGTAAGATGGGTGCGTGCGTGTAGGGTGACCCTTGTTCGGGTTTACTCTATGTTCGTGTGGAAGAATGGACCTTGTGCTTCAGGTCCATGTGATATGCTTATGCATTGTGGGTCTTTACCCTTTGTATTATGAATTGGCTAGCGTTTTGGATAACCCTTTTGAAGATGGGTTGCTAGCATGTGTTGTTGAGGAAATGAATCTCGGTTAGTGCGGATTCATGATGACTCGGGTTGTTTCGGTCATCTTGGTGATGAGGTGGTGAATTTCGGGTTGTGCGAATTCACTAAGGCTCGGGTAGTTCGGCCAACCTCGGTTGTAGAAGTGGTGAAGGAAGTGAATCTCGGGTAGTGCGAATTTACTAAGGCTCGGGTAGTTCGGCCAACCTTCATGTGGTTTAGGTTAAGGGGTTAACCTTATCGTTATTGTTTGATTATATTTGTTATATACGCGTATATACTTATTGTTGTGTTGTAGCTAATTGTGTGATGTTAGCTTGGCGATTACGTAGCGTGTGGCTACTTTGTGTATTGTGCTCTTTGTAGTTTGTTTACCATGCGGAGACGGTATGTGCTATTTTGATGCTTGGTGATGCGTAGCCATTTTATGCATATGTATGTGTATAGTATCTTTACATTCACTAAGCGTTAGCTTACCCTCTCGTTGTTTACCTTTTTATAGATTTGCATGGATGCGGTGGCTCGGGTAAGCGTGGGACTAGTGGACTCGCGTAGTTGCTTTAGAAGGCTTGCTTTTGGATTGATTAGGATTGGGTAGCGTATCCCCAATCGCCATGCTCGGCTTTATTTTGTGTTAAAAGTCGTGTGGTCGAAAACTTGAAATTGGTACTGAAAGGGTAATTTGGGCATATGTGGGCCCGGTGTCGTAAAACCCTTTTTATTGATGGAACATGTTAGTTTTAACTATTATACTATGTTGTGAAAACCGTTTAGTCTAAATGTTTCGGGAAGTGGTCAAACACTTTCGCATTTGGGACTTTTTGGGACAGCAGCCTGTCCAAGCTATTTTGCGCGCCGCGCGGGGTCATGGCGCGCCGTGCCATTTGCTGCACAAAGAATTTTTTTTTATTATTCCGCGTTATTGGTTAGTTAACGGGTTGGGTTGTTACAAGTGGTATCAGAGCATGGTCTAAGGGATTTAGGTGACTTGAGATAGGTGCCTAGACTTAGACTTTTGTGTGTGCTTAATTTGTTGCGGGACTTGTAGGATTACGGGTCGGAATGGGTTATAGTTAGTGCCTTGATTGTAGGTGGACTAACGTTTATATTAGTAATGCGGATATTATTAATATATTATTTGTGTTGTGGTGTAATTCTCGCGTGTGTTTATATCGCGTAGAATTCTGTTTGTGTTTGTTTATATCATCGAGCGAGGCGGTCTTTGTACTAACGAGTTGATGCGGCGTGTGTCCGTAATAAGGACTTGCAAACCTTATTACGGGTACAAATCGTGTCTAGCAAGCGATGTACGACGGGTGTTTAGCAAGATGAGGCGGTATTATGTGTGCTTTATACGTTCGTGATCTAATCGCTTTGCATTCCTTAGAATGGCGAGGGGAAACGAGATCGAGACGAATGATTTGGAGTTTAATGCTAGAGTTACGGCCGCCGTTGCGGAGCACATGGGTGCATTGGAAGAAAGAATAGATAGGAGGTATTCCGAATTTCGGGGTAGTAGTGAAATGGAGCGTTGTCTTAAGAGCTTCATGAGGACTAAACCTCCGATGTACGACGGGAAACCGGATCCTCTAGTAAGCACAACTTGGATCTCGGATGTCGAAGGGTGTTTTCGTACTATTGAATGCCCTTCCGAGAAAAAGACAAGACTCGCTACTAGTTTGTTGCGGGGTAGGGCGAAGGATTGGATGGATGGTAAGATTGATCTTGTCGGTGGTGAACCGTTTATGGCGTTATCATGGGACGAGTTTAAGAGGGAATTCTTCGAGGAGTTCCGGACTTCTGCCGATTTGTCGAAAATGCGAAATGAGTTGCGAAATTTGCAACAAGGATTGATGGACTTGAATACTCTAAAGACGACCTTTATGTCGAAGGCTCGTTTTTGCCCGGAGTATGTTGGGAATGATCGGATGTTGATGGAAGATTTCTATCGAACTTTGAATGATGATTTGCAGGGCAAAATTAGCGTTGGCCAAGTGAACTCGTTTGCGGAGTTATTCAACATGGCTAGGGGTTTCGAATCATATTCGTGATCGAAAGCTAGGGAGCTTTCAAGTAAGAGAAGTGTTGATTTGTATGGTGCTCCAAGTAAGAAAACTAAGGGCGCAAGTGCGAGTATGGGTAATGTGGAGAAAGGTGCGACGAGTTCTCGTGCGCCTAGATGTTTTAATTGTGGTGTTAGGGGCCACAAGTTATGGGAATGCACAATGCCGAGAAGTGATGATGGAATGTGCTACTGTTGTCATAAAGAGGGACATCGCAAGCCGGATTGTCCCGAGTTGGCGGCGGCGAATGCCGCAAGGAGACGTTGAGGTACGTTTCGTTTTAATAAATATGTCCTTTGAATATTTAAATATGTGCCGATGCTCTCAGGTTTGTTGAATGCATTGTGTTGTACATGTTATTGATATGGGTGACGTTCCTAATGGAAGTACCCTATGGTGACGTTTTGATTGTCGGGCGAAGGGCGTCAGACTTGGTGCAACCAAGCATTCCTTAGTATTGGGAATTGTTTCTACCAAGCCATGTGTGTGGGCTTCGGTGTTTGGATGTTAGAGCGTGTTGCTCTCGTATTAAAGTTGATGAACCATGAGGTTCGTCGGGTGGATTGAAACCCTTGAGATCGAGTGTTTGGATCTCGATGTATGCTGGTAAAGGAGTCTACGTGAAGCGACATTAGGTGCCTCTTTTATACCTACTAGCGTGGTGTTCGACTCCGATTATGTTGTGGTTGCATTGTACTTAGGGTACCGAAGTGAAACCCTTAGGTACATGAGTGATCGGGTGAAATTTGACAAACTAAAGCAATTGGATGATTGCAAGGGAATGGTTTGTGTAATCGTGGTACACTTTTCGTTCGAAGTGTTTAAGGCTAGGTTAAGATCCTTCGTGTGCTCAAGGTTGGAGCAAGATGTGGAGATGGGTCGTGTGAACCCAATTGTTAGTAAAGTCTACCTTTGGTAGCATTGTACGGTTGTACGAGATACGGTTATGGAACGTAGTTCCAAGTGGGGGAGTTACACTCCCGCACGAGGAAGTTTTAGTGTGAGACTTCGGATAATGCTTTTGCTAGATCCGGAAGTTTGTGTTAGGACCTAGTTTTGGTCGATTTGTGGTAGAGTACAATTTCGGTTAAATTGCACTTACGATTTTGGGATGTAAATTATCACCGAGGTGATAATGTGGTAATCTCGTTGAGAGATAATGGGCGTGATTGGTGAGCAAGGTGAAATCCCTCGGCTAAGGGATGTGCGTGGTGGATTCTCTTGTAGATAATTATTGTTTTGTGCCTATGTTCGATATAGGTGTTTCTTGCTCGATTGTGTGGATGGTTAGTGGTATCCGTTAGGGTTCACTATAGTGTAGCAGAGCGCGATGTTGCACTACTCATTGTTTGAGGCCAAAAGTGCGTATTAGATTGATGAAGCATGACCTTCGTGGTCCGCTGACTTCATCATGGTATTGTTGATTGGTGGAGCATGACCTTCGGGGTCCGCTGACTTCATCATGGGATTTTGATTGGTGAAGCATGACCTACGGGGTCCATTGACTTCATCATGGGAGTAGTGTTATATCGGCATGGTATAACATTATCGAGAAATGCGAGTACCGGTGGGAAATGCGAGTACCATTCCTTATGTGTGGTTCGGGACGTGAATATCGGGTTGTTCGTATTCACAATGTTTCGGGTTGTACGATTGTCTCTGCTGTTTGGACTCATAGTTTGAGGTAGTGAATGTCGGGTAGTTCGGATTCACTAAGGCTCAGGTTGTACGACCATTCTCGGTTATACTATGGGGTGGAGGTAGTGAATATCGGTTTGCGCGTATTCACGGTGACTCGGGTTGTGCGGTCATTTTGTTGTGGGAATATGGATTGGGTTGGTGAATTTCTGGTTGTTGCGAATTCACTAAGGTTCGGGTTGTTTTGACCATCCTCCATATGTGTTTAGGCTCGGGTTGTTTCGGCCATGTTGGATGCGTGATCCATTGGTTGTTTTATACACCGATGGTGGGGTCGTAAAGACCGGGTTGTGTGAGCTATCGGTTGTTTTATACACTGATGGTGGGGTCGTAAGGACCATGTTGTGGATTTAGTGATGTGATAGCCGTGCTTCGCTCACATGTTATTACGGGTGTGACAATAGTCGATTTTGTACACTTTGGATTTGCGTTGCCATAGTTGTTTTGGGTGCTATCGGTTTTAGCCGTTGACTTATGATGTTAGGATAGTGGCGTATTGGTTGTATTGCGCACTACAAAGGATGTTTAGTGGTAAGTGTAATCCTTAAGGATTCATCTGGTTTGATCTTCAACGTTCGGATTATTGACTTTAGGTTGAGACTTGGTCGCTTTTAGCGTTGTCCTTGGTAAAGGTACGCTAAGGAATTGATATCTCGGTATGAGATTGGTTGAGTTTTTCCCGATATGGGGAATTGAGCAGGTTTTAGTGCTCGGATTGTGGTTTTGATAAATCGCGGGTGACGATTTTAGTTGTTAAAGGTGATTCATTGGGAAGAATTGTCTAGAAAAGTTCGGATTGGGACTTATGATTGAGGACCGTTGAGTAGGTCCGGAATGGTTAAGTGGTGAAGATCACGAGGACGTGTTGCTTGCTCGAACGCCGAAGGAAACTGGAAGTTGTCTGAAGTGACAAGGTGTGTACGTATCTTTTCAACCCCAAATAAATTTTGTGTTGATGTTTTAAAGCCTTACCATTGGAAAGGAAATCTTATTACGTTTCCAACGATATTTGATTCATCGAAAACGGAGTTACGGTCGAAAAGTTATGGCCAAAACAAGTTGCTGAAACCTGTTTTGGGCTCGACCCCAAATTCTAGTTGTTTGGAGCGGCGCTCCACCTTTTGGAGCGGCGCTCCGATTGCCCCTGAAGCATTTTTTAGCCTTTTTAAAAGGTTTAAATGAGGGGTACTTTGGTTTTTTCATTTAGGGTCGGATTAGGGTCACCAAAACTGATCTAGAACTCCATTGGAGCTCATTTCTCACCCACACAAACACTCTCATCCATATCTAGAGAGAGAGGAAGAGTTCTAGAGTGAGAGAGCTTGAATTGGAGAAGAAGGAGTTGGATTCTCACCAAAGCTCGGGTTTTAAAGTTGTTCTACTCGTCAACGGCATCATTTTGGTGGTATTGGTAAGTTCAAACTCTGAATTTCATTGTTTGATTTGAGATTCAATGTTAGGGTTTTGAGATTGTTAGTTGTAAAACCCATTTAGTTGATGAAGAGGGTTTATGGAAACTTGCTATTTTGATATTTGGCGGGTTTTGGGTTGGTTAATGATTTAACCATGTTTAAGACTTGTAAATGGTGTATAATCACTAGTATTAGTGATTATTGATGTTTTGGAGACAATTAGGGTTCTTGTGGCTGATTAATTTTGACTAGAGCCAAAATTAGGATTTGTTGATGATTATGACTCAATTGTCGAGGTAATAAGGTTTATAAACTTAAAATGGATTAAGTTAAAGCATAGAACCGAGTTAAATATGTTTTGGTGTCAAAACTTGCTAATGACGTGATATTGACTTCTTATGGGTCAAATTAGGGTTTAAGTGTCATTTTGGGCAAGATACGTGTTTACCACCTATGATTGGGTTTAATTGGCGTATTAGGACCATCCTCACTTGTGTTAGTGATTATTGGTTAATTTTGGGCGCGGTTTGTACTTGGAAGTGCATTTGGGTCAAAATTGCACTAGTTGTCGATTTGGGTTGATTTGTAAATTCACCCTAATTGTGTTGTTGTAATTGTTGTTAATGGAATAGGTACGTTCCATTGGCGTGTTGCGGATTATTCGGTTGCATTCATCGAGGCGTTTAAGGTGAGTGTAAATTTACTATGCACATGTGTATGTGTAAGATGGGTGTGTGCGTGTAGGGTGACCCTTGTTCGGGTTTACTCTATGTTCGTGTGGAAGAATGGACCTTGTGCTTCGGGTCCATGTGATACGCTTATGCGTTGTGGGTCTTTACCCTTGGTATTATGAATTGGCTAGCGTTTTGGATAACCCTTTTGGAGATGGGTTGTTAGCATTTGTTGTTGAGGAAATGAATCTCGGTTAGTGCGGATTCATGATGACTCGGGTTGTTTCGGTCATCTTGGTGATGAGGTGGTGAATTTCGGGTTGTGCGAATTCACTAAGGCTCGGGTAATTCGGCCAACCTCGGTTGTAGAAGTGGTGAAGGAAGTGAACCTCGGGTAGTGCGAATTTACTAAGGCTCGGGTAGTTCGGCCAACCTTCATGTGGTTTAGGTTAAGGGGTTAACCTTATCGTTATTGTTTGATTATATTTGTTATATACGCGTATATACTTATTGTTGTGTTGTAGCTAATTGTGTGATGTTAGCTTGGCGATTACGTAGCGTGTGGCTACTTTGTGTATTGTGCTCTTTGTAGTTTGTTTACCATGCGGAGACGGTATGTGCTATTTTGATGCTTGGTGATGCGTAGCCATTTTATGCATATGTATGTGTATTGTATCTTTACATTCACTAAGCGTTAGCTTACCCTCTCGTTGTTTACCTTTTTATAGATTTGCATGGATGCGGTGGCTCGGGTAAGCGTGAGACTAGTGGACTCGCGTAGTTGCTTTAGAAGGCTTGCTTTTGGATTGATTAGGATTGGGTAGCGTATCCTCAATCACCATGCTCGGCTTTATTTTGTGTTAAAAGTCGTGTGGTCGAAAACTTGAAATTGGTACTGAAAGGGTAATTTGGGCATATGTGGGCCCGGTGTCGTAAAACCCTTTTTATTGATTGAACGTGTTAGTTTTAACTATTATACTATGTTGTGAAAACCGTTTAGTCTAACTGTGTCGGGAAGTGGTCAAACATTTTCGCATTTGGGACTTTTTGGGACAGCAGCCTGTCCAGGCCATTTTGCGCGCCGCGCGGGGTCATGGCGTGCCGCGCCATTTGCTGCACAAAGAATTTTTTTTATTATTCCGCGTTATTGGTTGGTTAACGGGTTGGGTTGTTACAGAAGTGTGGCGTTTTCATTTATCACAGTATATGTCTCGAGATGTCCCACGCCCTTGGCGGCATCAAGTAGCCTGCCGAAGGGCTCCATAACCTGAGGCGAGGTGATGGCCTTGGTGAAAATAAGGAGAATGAGGGATCGGAGTTGCTCAAAATCATCCTCTGCCTTCTTATTGGCAGCGGTTAGTTCCTGCACTCGCGCCTCAAGCAGCTCCTTACTCGACTTCTCTTCCGACAAGTCCTTCTGTGCGGCGTACACGTGTCTTTCCATCTTCAAAGCGTAACCGTTAGATTTGCATCGTTTCACTTCTTGCAAGCTGTAATAATGATGGCGTTTACCTAGAAAACAGCGTGTTTGGCAGCTGATTGGACGTTTTCTGTGTCAGAATCACTCATGATGTTATTTAAACATTATTAAAATTCAATTGATTCATTTTTATAATATACAAATACCATCATTCTGCATGACGTACCGCTTGTGGTGTTCGATTTATTAACTAAGTTTGGTCACATACAAGTACATTTTGTACCTAACCCAACTGGGGGGACATAATGACGTACGTCACGCCAAACAACGTCACGTGAATGCTCGCGTGACGCATGACGTCCATCACACGAACCTGACGGGAACCTAATGTTGTGTCATGTGGAACACACGTGATGTCCAGTGCAACAGTCAACTCACATACTCAAGTTAGCGTCACGCGATTGATAGCGTGACGTACTTACAAGGTTGACCTGGTATTGCTGAACTAGACTACATCCCTACATTTCAGGAACGTGGAGAACGTGGAGTAGGTTGTAGGCATGATTAGAAGGTTCTAGTGGCAGTTACAGATCGTGGGTGCTATTATAATGGCTATCATGCATAACCGTCATTTATCAATCTATAAATAGCATCCTCTGGCCTCATTTAATGGCCAATCGACCAACTGATCAATTCACACGCACTAACCTTCTTTTGTAGCTTACCTTGGAGGCTCGGAAAAAGACAAACAACACCACCACATCCATATCCCATTTAACCGAAGGAACCCCTTCCAAAGGTTAAACTCTCTTTTCAACTCACTTGCACTCAGACCGAATAATTTTGGTTTGATCAGGAAGCAAATATGAAACTAATAATTCCAGGTAACACAACCATTAAACTTACGATGAATAATGACTGGCAAAAGCTGCTGCGAAAAAAGAGAGGATGAACTCTCTTTCCAAAGGTTAAACTCTCTTTCCTTAGAATGTTTCAATCCAATCATACTTAAAAATTTAAGCATGTTATAATGATATTGGTTATATTTGTTGTAGGCAGATAGATTGTGCGTTGTTACGTTGCAGGAGATCCAAAGTATACTCAAAATATAGCAAACAACTCATGTTCTCTGTACAATTCATCAACACGTTAAAAGATTATAATCATGGAGTAAGATGTGGGAACTGGACAAAAAGATTAACTACAAAGTCTCACTTCTTAGCAATATTATAGTTTTCAGCTTCATGTTATTTGATTTTTTCAACATTGATTTGACCCTTAAAAAACCCCGCGAATTTCGCGAGTCTTAAGCTAGTATATATTATATTTTATAATTATATTTTATATTAAAGGCCAAGATCTCGATCAAAATTTTGAATGATTATTTAAATAAACATATATTGCTTTGTAGATATACTAGATTTATGAGCTCGTGCGTTGCAAGGGGACTCTTCAACAAACAAACTTGAATCGTAAAAGTTATCAATTAACGATATGATAAAGGCAGAATTACAAGCATTGTTGTATGTAAACTGCTCAAGTATTTTTGTTTTTCACAAAACAAATAGATTAAGGCTATTAACTCCGACAATTTCAAAACACAATTTATTTATGAGACTTCATTGTTAAAAACACAATTGATTTAAGAGTTCGTGCGTTGCACGTCATCTCAAAAAATATAGAATTCGAATGCGTTAATATTGGTACCTGTTATGACAATTTGCCTAGCGCACCCACACTAGCGGAAGCGGAGATATAATTTGTTTGAGACAAACTTGCGAGAAATAATAGAAAGCAAATAAAGTAACTGATAACACGACGATTTAACGTGGTTCGGCAAATCCTGCCTACGTCCACCCCAAGAGTAACCTTTATTCTTATAATATAAAAGAACCCGGTACAAGAAAAAAGTACACTATGAGTTAAACTCAAACCCAAGCCCCTTAGATTTAGCATAAAATCTAAGTTTCCCGTACACTCTTTTACACTCCTTACAAGAATAAAACTCTCAACCTCACAAAGAAACACACTCCGTTGATATTATCGATCAACTTTGTTTACTACATTTGTGATACTTTGATCCTCCCTTGGATCACTTGATCCCTTTCTCTGGATCTGATCCCTCTGGATATTCTTCTCATCCTACATTCTCATGTATTTATAATGTATCTTCTTTGTGTGAATACTCCCATGTGAAAGCAACCAGCAACTACGACTTGACTTTGTATGTGAAAACTAAATATTCAACATAGCATCCCATCCACTTTTTCCACACTTCACATTTTAGTTTCATACACCAAAAGTCTACAATTATTTTGCCATGCCTTAAATGTGAGTCATATATTGGACACCGTCCAACAATCTCCACCTTGACGAACATTTATGTTCTTCGTCACCGAAAATACTAACACCAAGTACTTTCACCATTGACCTCCTTATCCCCACTACACACACCTTGAATCACCTTGGTCCTGAACCTTGATTCAAATAAACTGGCCAATAATCATGTGCAGCTAACTCTGTCAACTTACCTAGTTGACACCGGAGAGGAGTCTCGAATCACCTCTCCCACCACAGTAGGATTTTCCTTTTCACCATCGTCTACCTCGGTCAAACATGTCCTAACATGTTCCCCACCTGTTTCCCGCGTGCACGCATACAAAACCTTCGAGACATGAGTACATTTTGTACTCGCCACTAGACGATATAAACCTTCATACTTCTCTCCCTTCATCAGGACCTTCACGCCACGTGTGATTTTCATAACTCCATCTACGGCCTAATAGCCGTATCCTTGAGAATCCAACACGCATAAGGAAATTAGATTTTTGCACATCCTTGGTGCGACCGCCACACCACCAAGAGCGTAAGCAGCTCCGTGAAACAATTTTATTTTCACCATGCAAACACCCTCAACATCACATGTTGAACCATCACCTAAAGTCAGCACCCAGCTTTCTTTAACATTAGCTTATAAAAATAAGCTTCCCTGGAACACACATGCATCGTACAACCAGAATCTAAAATCCATTCATCTTGAGCAGAAGTAGAACTTTTGGAGATTGTGAGATCCCACCGGTACATTAACTGCTACCGCAGCCGATGAACCCAGATTTACCTTCACCATTCCTCCATAGTGGACAATCCTTCCTTAGTGACCCCACTCATGACATTTGAAGCACTGGATACCCTTAACGCCGTCTTCTGATCTAGACCTACTGTTATCACTAGATCTCTTCTCGGCAATCATTCCCCTTCCATGACCAACCATAGCAAACCCATGCTTAAAACGGTCATCGGATCTTCGTCTCTTATCCTGCGAACTGGGAAGAGAGGCAAGAAGAATAAGGGTCTTATCTTCTTCCTCAACATAAACCTCAACTTTTCCAAGTTGATCCACCAGACCATTAAACATGTTCATGTGTTTAATAATATTCCAATCGTCATCCGCCATCTGAAATGGCTCCACATTAAATTGCATATCGCTATTTTTCCGCCATCTCCAAACAAAAAACTATCCGAAACACCTGGATGCTCTGATACCACTTGTTATGACAATTTGCCTAGCGCACCCACCCCAGCGGAAGCGGGGATATAATTTGTTTGAGACAAACTTGGGAGAAATAATAGAAAGCAAATAAAGTAACTGATAATACGACGATTTAACGTGGTTTAGCAAACCCTGCCTACGTCCACCCCAAGAGTCTCCTTTATTCTTATAATATAAAAGAACCCGGTACAAGAAAAAGTACACTATGAGTTAAACCCAAGCCCCTTAGATTTAGCATAAAATCTAAGTTTCCCGTACACTCTTTTACACTCCTTACAAGAATAAAACTCTCAACCTCACAAAGAAACACACTCCGTTGATATTATCGATCAACTATGTTTACTACATTTGTGATACTTTGATCCTCCCTTGGATCACTTGATCCCTTTCTCTGGATCTGATCCCTCTGGATATTCTTCTCATCCAACATTCTCATATATTTATAATGTATCTTCTTTGTGTGAATACTCCCATGTGAAAGTAACCAGCAACTAAGACTTGACTTTGTATGTGAAAACTAAATATTCAACATAGCATGCCATCCACTTTTTCCACACTTCACATTTTAGTTTCATACACCGAAAGTCTACAATTATTTTGCCATGCCTTAAATGTGAGTCAAATATTGAACACCGTCCAACAGTACCAATTACTTATATTATACACTTAGAATGATGAAACAAATCATTAATACAATTACACTGTTCTGGTCAAGGCAACACATCAAATTGACCCTTCATAAGTAAATGGGTCAAAACCTAACTTCCTATATCCAAATACCCAAATACTAATGTCATAAGTCTACAAACAATACCTAGAACATGCGCAAGACCAATAATTTGCAAATATCAAATTAAAGAATATTCTTGATTCTTGCATTTCAAGTGACAATGATATGAATGTGAACCTTATTTTTCTTTTTTACGACATGCAAATCTGAGTTACATGACTAACTAAAGAGAACTATTCTTACTTGTTTACTGAGCCCTTTAATCTTCCTTGTGTGACCATGAGAGAACTTTTAACTGCAAGTAAGAGTACTCAAGTTGTCGCTGTTATTTTTTCTTTTATCATCAAAAGTAACGCTGAGCTTAAAACCGTCTTCAATATTTGAGCATCTAAACCCTTAGAAACCCAAGAGCCCCTTCTCGTTTCCAAATAGTATTTAGAATATCCGACAGTGTTTTCGGTTGTTTCGTTTAATTTCTTCGGTTTCGTCATCACTCGGGTCTGCAGCCTGAATCATCACCTTGCACCTGCATCAAATTCCGGAGAAAGTTTAGTACTTCTACACACACAAAAAAGAGATTTATACAAGATAATAAGCTTTCAACGAAGTTAAATTATGATAAACGAACCTAATAGCTGGATAAGTAAGAACAGTTGCAATGCTTTTCGAGATTGCACCGAGCAAAAAGACAAAAAATACAGAAAGAGATTTAGGAGAAGATCCGCTTCCCGCTTTTTTCAGTTTCCCGTCTAAAAGTTTTTGCTTTAGCTGATCAAACCCTGTGTATTGCATATATAAATTAACATTGATTCGACAAACAATTAGAAGTAGCAAAAAGTACAATGAACTGTTTAAGAAAATGGATATGTTATACTCTCCCTCTGTGCCAAAATAATTGTCTATGTTTTGACTTTTGACTTTTTGAGTCTCGTCTTCAACTTTGACTTTGAATATCTTTTTTTATGTTATATAAGATTGGATGAAAGTTAAAGTAATGAAAACACATTTAAAAATCAATCTATTAACTTTCGTCTAATATTATATAGCAAAAACCAAGAAATATTTGAAGTCAAAACTTAAAAGATTGACTTTTAAAAGTCAAACATGACAATTATTTTAGGTCGCAGGGAGTATTAAGAAATTGGAACAACAACAATTCTTAACTCATATATTTATTATTCAGATTATGTTAATTTAAAATGTCACTTTAATGATCCGCAAAGCATTGCATCGATCATGGTACTCATATATTAAGTATCAGTAGGAGTGCTCTCATAATGTATTAAGACACTGAAATATTATGAGACATACATCGAAATATAACAGTTATAGTTCAATAACGAAATGCGAACAGTAACATAATTAATCAGTAGGTTATTTACCTGAATTGCAGGGTTATACATTGAAGTGCAGCTTCAGTGCATAAAGCAGCAAGGTCAGCACCAAGCTAACTGTTAGAAATAGGAGGTTATGTATATTATTTGTGGAAGAGAGGATTGATGATTTAGATGTTTGATTGATATTGAATGCTTTTCTTTTATTGCTTATTGAATTGCTTGATTACAAATGAGGGGTGAAGCCCTCTATTTATACTACACAATGGACTACTCTAGAACACTTCACTATCCACTAATATCTAGATATTTCCTAAGTATTCTCATGATAATTCTAAACTTAGATATTTTATAAGATTTTTCTACACACTTTGACTACTACATATTCCATGAGGTTTCTAGATAATGGGCTACAATCTTGATCCATATACTTGTATACTTGCAAGCCCAAATCCAAAACACATAGCCCAAAAACAAGTTTAGTTTCCAACAGCCCCCCTTAAACTTGATTTTGTCACTCCGAGCATATTCCGTAATCTCTGAAATGTCTCGTGTTTTAGGGGCTTTGTGAAAATATCAGCAACTTGGTCAAGTGACTTCGCGTACTTTATCTGCACCTCTTTATTTGTAACACACTCCCTTATGTAATGGTATTTTGTATCGACGTGTTTGCTTCGATCATGGAAGACTGGATTCTTTGCTAGAGCAATCGCAGACTTGTTATCCACATATATCTCTGTAGCTTCCTTTTGAAAAAACTTAAGCTCATTTAGTAACTTTCTGAGCCATACTGCATGACAGGTGCACGATGTTGCTGCTACAAACTCGGCTTCACAGGTTGACAGAGTCACAATTGGTTGCTTCTTCGAGCTCCATGTGAACGCCTTATCTCCCATATAGAACACGAAACCACTCGTACTCTTACGATCATCTATGTCTCCAGCCCAGTCACTATCACTGTATCCAACTAGCTTGAAGTGATCAGAAGATGAATAAAACAAGCCATAGTCAATCGTACCTTTGATGTAGCGAAGTATCCTCTTGGCCGCCTTCAAGTGATTTATTGTAGGTACTTCCATATATCGACTTACTAGTCCAACTCCGTAGAGAATATCTGGCCTCGTGCAGGTTCGGTACCTACCTCAGACTTCCAACCAAACTCTTGTATTGTGTTGGGTCCACCAAGTATCCTTCATCATCTTTTGACAATTTGAGATTGCAATCCACCGGTGTATTCATTGACTTGCAGTCATTCATCTTAAACTTCTTGAGCACCTGATTCGCATAACCTTATTGGGATATGAATATTCCTTCTTTCTTTTGTTTTACCTCGATCCCAAGATAGTAAGCCATAAGTCCAATGTCGGTCATCTCGAACTCCCGAACCATTGCTTTCTTGAACTCCTCAAACATTTTGGGATTACTGCCAGTGAATATCAAGTCATCCACATATAGGCACACAATCATAACATCTCCTTCCTTGCTTACTTTGGTATAGAGAGCATGCTCATGTGGGCATTTTGTAAAGTCATTTTGCTGGAAATACTTGTCTATCCTGCTATTCCATGCTCGAGGCGCTTGCTTCAACCCATATAAGGCCCTTTTCAATTTCAGCACCTTATTCTCTTGGCCTTTCACGATGTATCCCAAAGGTTGTTCTATATAGACTTCTTCTTCTAAGTGGCCATTAAGGAACGCAGATTTGACATCCATTTGATAAATCTTCCAATTATGCTGAGCCGCAAGTTAGATTATTAATCTTATAGTTTCTAGACGAGCGACGGGAGAAAATACTTCTTCATAGTCTATGCCAGCTCGTTGACTATATCCCTTCACCACCAACCTTACCTTGTATCTTTCAACTTCACCTTTGGAATTCTTCTTGGCCTTGTACACCCACTTTACACCAATAGCCTTATGCCCTCTTGGTAGAGTAGCAAGATCTCACGTATCATTCCTCTGGATTGCTTGAATCTCCTCGTCCATGGCATGTTTCCACTTTTGACTTTTTGTTGCGTCTTCATAGCTTATTGGCTCACAATCGACAAGAAGGCAGAACAATGATAGATCCTCCATAGGCTGTGTTACCTCGTACAACTCCTCAATGCTCCTTGTGTGATGTTGTAACCTACTTGATTCTCCTCCCGATGTTGGTGTCACTTCATTAGGTGTAGTGGTTGGAGTACGTGGAGAGTGCGGATATGGTGTACTAGAAGGTTCTTGAACTTCTAGATATTCTTCGTTCTTTGCAGTACTCTCGAATGGATAAGGGAGAAAGTCGTAGTTCTCCTCTTCGGGAACATTCCAATCACATGTTGCTTCTTTATCGAACACCACGTCTCGACTTGAGATTACTTTACCATTCTTGGGATTGTATAACTTGTAACCCTTCAAACTTGAGTCATAGCCCACGAATATGAGTTTCTCACTTTTATCATCGAGCTTCGTCCTCTTCTGATCTGGCACATGAGCATATGCCACACTTCCGAACACTCGAAGGTGTGAGATGTCGGGCTTCCTTCCACTCCAAGCTTCAATGGGCGTTTTGTTCTTGACACTTCTAGTGGGCGAGCGATTTGATAGATAGATCGCACAGTCCACTGCCTCAGCCCAAAACTCCTTAAGCATCCTTTTGCTCTTTAACATACTCCGGGCCATATCAAGAATGGTCCTATTTTTTCTTTCCGCAACACCATTTTGTTGAGGTGAATACGGAAGAGTTAGAGGACGTCGTAACCCGTTGTTGTCGCAAAATTCCTTGAATTCCTTGGATGTGAACTCTCCTCCACGATCGGATCTCATCGCCTTTATGGTGATACCACTTTGATTCTACACAAATGCTTTAAACTTCTTGAACATTCCAAAAGCTTCCGACTTCTCTTTTAGAAAATAGACCCATGTCTTTCGACTAAAATCATCAATGAATAGAAGAAAATATCTATTTTTACCAAAAGACGGTGGGCTTATGTGTAGTGACCCGAACTTTTCCATGTTTATATATATTAATTGAGATTGATATTTACATGATTAAATGTTTCCAACATGTTAAGCAATCAAACTTGTTAAGACTTGATTAATTGAAATATGTTTCATATAGACAATTGACCACCCAAGTTGACCGGTGATTCACGAACGTTAAAACTTGTAAAAACTATACGATGACATATATATGGTTATATATATAGTTAACATGCTTTTATTATAAGTATGTTTCTCATTAGGTAATTTAACAATGAGTTATATACATAAAAATGAGACTATTAATTTAAGAAACTCGAAAACGATATATATAACGATTATCGTTATAACAACGTTTTACTAGGTACATATGAATCATATTAAGATATTGATACACTTGGTTAATTATGTTAAATGATAAGTAAATATATTATTAAGTGTATTAACAATGAAATACATATGTAAAAATAAGACTACTAACTTAATGATTTCGAAACGAGACATGTATGTAACGATTATCGTTGTAACGACATTTAACTGTATATACATCATACTAAGATATATTATATATCATAATATCATGATAATATAATAATTTAACATCTCATTTGTTATAATAAACAATGGGTTAACAACATTCAACAAGATCGTTAACCTAAAGGTTTCAAAACAACATTTACATGTAACGACTAACGATGACTTAACGACTCAGTTAAAATGTATATACATGTAGTGTTTTAATATGTATTCATACACTTTTGAAAGACTTCAAGACACTTATCAAAATACTTCTACTTAACAAAAATTCTTACAATTACATCCTCGTTCAGTTTCATCAACAATTCTACTCGTATGCACCCGTATTCGTACTCGTACAATACACAGCTTTTAGATGTATGTACTATTGGTATATACACTCCAATGATCAGCTCTTAGCAGCCCATGTGAGTCACCTAACACATGTGGGAACCATCATTTAGCAACTAGCATGAAATATCTCATAAAATTACAAAAATATGAGTAATCATTCATGACTTATTTACATGAAAACAAAATTACATATCCTTTATATCTAATCCATACACCAACGACCAAAAATACCTACAAACACTTTCATTCTTCAATTTTCTTCATCTAATTGATCTCTCTCAAGTTCTATCTTCAAGTTCTAAGTGTTCTTCATATATTTTACAAGTTCTAGTTACATAAAATCAAGAATACTTTCAAGTTTGCTAGCTCACTTCCAATCTTGTAAGGTGATCATCCAACCTCAAGAAATCTTTGTTTCTTACAGTAGGTTATCATTCTAATACAAGGTAATAATCATATTCAAACTTTGGTTCAATTTCTATAACTATAACAATCTTATTTCAAGTGATGATCTTACTTGAACTTGTTTTCGTGTCATGATTCTGCTTCAAGAACTTCGAGCCATCCAAGGATCCGTTGAAGCTAGATCTATTTTTCTCTTTTCCAGTAGGTTTATCCAAGGAACTTAAGGTAGTAATGATGTTCATAACATCATTCGATTCATACATATAAAGCTATCTTATTCGAAGGTTTAAACTTGTAATCACTAGAACATAGTTTAGTTAATTCTAAACTTGTTCGCAAACAAAAGTTAATCCTTCTAACTTGACTTTTAAAATCAACTAAACACATGTTCTATATCTATATGATATGCTAACTTAATGATTTAAAACCTGGAAACACGAAAAACACCGTAAAACCGGATTTACGCCGTCGTAGTAACACCGCGGGCTGTTTTGGGTTAGTTAATTAAAAACTATGATAAACTTTGATTTAAAAGTTGTTATTCTGAGAAAATGATTCTTATTATGAACATGAAACTATATCCAAAAATTATGGTTAAACTCAAGGTGGAAGTATGTTTTCTAAAATGGTCATCTAGACGTCGTTCTTTCGACTGAAATGACTACCTTTACAAAAACGACTTGTAACTTATTTTTCCGGCTATAAACCTATACTTTTTCTGTTTAGATTCATAAAATAGAGTTCAATATGAAACCATAGCAATTTGATTCACTCAAAACGGATTTAAAATGAAGAAGTTATGGGTAAAACAAGATTGGATAATTTTTCTCATTTTAGCTACGTGAAAATTGGTAACAAATCTATTCCAACCATAACTTAATCAACTTGTATTGTATATTATGTAATCTTGAGATACCATAGACACGTATACAATATTTCGACCTATCATGTCGACACATCTATATATATTTCGGAACAACCATAGACACTCTATATGTGAATGTTGGAGTTAGCTATACAGGGTTGAGGTTGATTCCAAAATATGTATAGTTTGAGTTGTGATCAATACTGAGATACGTATACACTGGGTCGTGGATTGATTCAAGATAATATTTATCGATTTATTTCTGTACATCTAACTATGGACAACTAGTTGTAGGTTACTAACGAGGACAGCTGACTTAATAAACTTAAAACATCAAAATATATTAAAAGTGTTGTAAATATATTTTGAACATACTTTGATATATATGTATATATTGTTATAGGTTCGTGAATCAACCAGTGGCCAAGTCTTACTTCTCGACGAAGTAAAAATCTGTGAAAGTGAGTTATAGTCCCACTTTTAAAATCTAATATTTTTGGGATGAGAATACATGCAGGTTTTATAAATGATTTACAAAATAGACACAAGTACGTGAAACTACATTCTATGGTTGAATTATCGAAATCGAATATGCCCCTTTTTATTAAGTCTGGTAATCTAAGAATTAGGGAACAGACACCCTAATTGACGCGAATCCTAAAGATAGATCTATTGGGCCTAACAAACCCCATCCAAAGTACCGGATGCTTTAGTACTTCGAAATTTATATCATATCCGAAGGGTGTCCCGGAATGATGGGGATATTCATATATATGCATCTTGTTAATGTCGGTTACCAGGTGTTCACCATATGAATGATTTTTATCTCTAAGTATGGGATGTGTATTGAAATATGAAATCTTGTGGTCTATTGTTACGATTTGATATATATAGGTTAAACCTATAACTCACCAACATTTTTGTTGACGTTTAAAGCATGTTTATTCTCAGGTGAATATTAAGAGCTTCCGCTGTTGCATACTAAAATAAGGACAAGATTTGGAGTCCATGTTTGTATGATATTGTGTAAAAACTGCATTCAAGAAACTGATTTCGATATAACATATTTGTATTGTAAACCATTATGTAATGGTCGTGTGTAAACAGGATATTTTAGATTATCATTATTTGATAATCTACGTAAAGCTTTTTAAACCTTTATTTATGAAATAAAGGTTATGGTTTGTTTTAAAAATGAATGCAGTCTTTGAAAAACGTCTCATATAGAGGTCAAAACCTCGCAACGAAATCAATTAATATGGAACGTTTTTAATCAATAAGAACGGGACATTTCAGTTGGTATCCGAGCGTTGGTCTTAGAGAACCAGAATTTTGCATTAGTGTGTCTTATCGAGTTTATTAGGATGCATTAGTGAGTCTGGACTTCGACCGTGTTTACTTGAAAAATGATTGCTTAACAAATTTTGTTGGAAACTATATATTTTTAACATGTGAATATTATGTGATATATTAATCTCTTAACGCGTTTGATATTATGTGATAGATGTCTACCTCTAGGACAAGTCTCATTGACTCACCTAATAATAATGAAGAGTCAAATGTAAATTGGAATGATTCGTGGACTGATTCACAAGTTCCCGAAGAGGAACCGGAAGAAGAGTCGGAACCGGAAGAAGAATCGGAACCGGAAGAAGAATCGGAACCGGATGAAGAAATAGAACCGGTGGGGGAAATAATAAAACGGTTAAGTAAAAGAAAATCCTCAACCAACCGACCAAGGATAATTATGGTCAATGGTGTTTCCGCCAAGGAAGCAAAATATTGGGAGGATTACCAATTTTCCGATGAATCGGATTCCGACGAGAATTCCGATGATGTTATAGAAATTACCCCAACTGAATTTAAAAAGGCAAAAGAAAATAATAAGGGAAAGGGCATAAAAATAGAGAAATCTAATTCCAACCCCGATGAACTTTATATGTATCGTCAACCCCCGAAGTCCTTAAGTTGTAACAATGACCCGGGAACCTCTAAACCACCAGGTTTTTCTAAACCAATGTGGAAAATTACGGATCGTATTAGGGGAACATCATATATCCCTAGAAACCTGGCAAAACGAACCAAAACCAAAGAAGAAGAAACGAGCGAGTCGGAATAAGATAGTTGTATTCGTGTGGTGTAATATATGTAATATAGTGTGCTTATGCTTTATGATATATGTAAAAATTGCTTGTATTAATAAGTATTTTTTTTATGAATCTAACTCTTGTCTATTTTACAGTTTAAAAACACAAAATGGATAGACAACCCAATATTTTAAGAGACCTACCCGGAGACATGATTGATGAAATCTTGTCTAGAGTCGGTCAGAATTCTTCGGCACAACTATTTAAGGCGAGATCAGTTTGTAAGACATTCGAAGAACGTTCCAAGAATGTCTTGGTTTATAAGAGACTTTCGTTTGAAAGATGGGGGATATCACATTGGGAAACCCATAAGTTACGATGTGTTTACTTTGACGCATATATTGCGGGGAACCCAAATGCTATTTTACGCAACGGGTTAAGAAATTATTTTGACTCAATATATCCGAATATTGGACTTCGTGATTTAGAAAAAGCGGCTAACATGCAACATAAAGAAGCATGTTATGCTTACGGATTAGTAATGTTTGCTTCTCACCAAAGTGAGAACAAGAACATCGGGCTACAACTATTAAACAAAACGTTCCCACAAGTGACGGAGTCGGTAATTGGAGTAAGAAATGAGGTTTTTAGATTGTTACGGGACTGTTGGACATTACGTAACCCTCGTCCCTTTGACGACGTTACAACACGCTGTCTTATCAACGGCCATAACGGTTATGTTGCACAAGACCAAGGATGGGAAGTAGTCCTAGTAAAACCAGAATGCATGACTTGTTTCTGGACGTATGAATTACGTGTCTTTATTGCCTTTGCTGAACGACTTGTGTACTAGCTAGAATTATCTTCACAACTATCTTGTATCAAAGTTATTGTGTGCTATATTTCATGCTTTATGTAAAATAAGCGGTATTGTAAGTTTGTAAAATATTGTATAAAAGTTTGAACGCGAAATATTATTACAATCAGTTTTTCATATAGAATTGTAGTAGTTGAATTGTATATTAGCTACTAAGTATGAACTTAACGGGTAGGTACTACCCGAATTTAAACTTATAAAATGCTAATATGAAGAAAAAGCTTTTATAAATGAGTTCATATTATGCTACGAAATACTATTAACTACTCTTAATATTCTGTATGATTAACTTGTTCCATTTGACTATTTTGAAGGAAATGGCACCGACTACTCGACACACCGTGAATATGAATGAAGAGGAATTCCGTACTTTTCTAGCTTCAAACATAGCCGCAGTACAGGCTGCGCTACATACCAACAATAACCTTGGATCTGGCAGTACAGGAAATCGTGTAGGATGCACCTACAAAGAATTCACTGCCTGCAAACCTTTGGAATTTGATGGAACCGAAGGACCGATCGGATTGAAACGGTGGACCGAGAAGGTCGAATCGGTGTTTGCCATAAATAAGTGTACTGAAGAGGATAAAGTGAAGTACGCTACGCATACCTTCACAGGTTCTGCGTTAACATGGTGGAATACCTATCTAGAGCAAGTGGGACAAGATGATGCGTACGCACTACCGTGGTCAGCATTCAAGCACTTGATGAACAAGAAGTACCGTCCCAGAACCGAGGTCAATAAGCTCAAGACAGAACTTAGAGTGTTACGAACCCAAGGATTTGATATTACCACGTACGAAAGACGATTCACAGAATTGTGCCTATTGTGTCCGGGAGCATTCGAAGATGAGGAAGAGAAGATCGACGCGTTTGTGAAAGGATTACCGGAAAGAATCCAAGAAGATATAAGTTCACACGAGCCCGCCTCCATACAACAGGCATGTAGAATGGCTCACAAACTAGTGAACCAGATTGAGGAAAGAATTAAAGAACAGACGGCTGAAGAGGCCAATGTGAAGCAAGTCAAAAGAAAGTGGGAGGAAAACGGTGATAAGAATCACCAATACAACAACAGCAATTACAACAATAATCGCAACAATTATCCCAACAATCGCAACATCAATCGCAACTACAACAAACGGCCCAACAAAAACAACAACAACAACAACAACAACAACAACAACAACAACAACAACAACAACAACAGCAACTACAACAATCATCCCAACAACAATAATAACCGCAACAACAACAACAATCAGAAGCAGCTATGCCAAAGGTGTGAAAAGTATCACTCGGGGTTCTGCACCAAATTTTGCAACAAGTGTAAAAGAAATGGTCATAGCGCGGCGAAGTGTGAGGTCTACGGACCAGGGGTTAATAGAACGAAAGGAACAAATGGTGTCGGAACGAGTAATGGCGGAGCAAGTAGTGTCGGAGCAAGTTATGCCAATGTAGTTTGTTATAAATGTGGAAAATCGGGCCACATTATTAGAAATTGCCCGAACCAGGAGAACACGAATGGACAAGGCCGCGGAAGAGTTTTCAATATTAATGCGGCAGAGGCACAGGAAGACCCGGAGCTTGTTACGGGTACGTTTCTTATTGACAATAAATCTGCTTACGTTTTATTTGATTCGGGTGCGGATAGAAGCTATATGAGTAGAGATTTTTGTGCTAAATTAAGTTGTCCATTGACGCCTTTGGATAGTAAATTTTTACTCGAATTAGCAAATGGTAAATTAATTTCAGCAGATAATATATGTCGGAATCGAGAAATTAAACTGGTTAGCGAAACATTTAAGATTGATTTGATACCAGTAGAGTTAGGGAGTTTTGATGTGATAATCGGTATGGACTGGTTGAAAGAAGTGAAAGCAGAGATCGTTTGTTACAAAAATGCAATTCGCATTATACGAGAAAAAGGAAAACCCTTAATGGTGTACGGAGAAAAGGGCAACACGAAGCTACATCTTATTAGTAATTTGAAGGCACAAAAACTAATAAGAAAAGGTTGCTATGCTGTTCTAGCACACGTCGAGAAAGTACAAACTGAAGAAAAGAGCATCAATGATGTTCCCATTGCAAAAGAATTTCTCGATGTATTTCCGAAAGAATTACCGGGATTACCCCCACATCGATCCGTTGAATTTCAAATAGATCTTGTACCAGGAGCTGCACCAATAGCTCGTGCTCCTTACAGACTCGCACCCAGTGAGATGAAAGAACTGCAAAGCCAATTACAAGAACTTTTAGAGCGTGGTTTTATTCGACCAAGCACATCACCGTGGGGAGCTCCTGTTTTGTTTGTCAAGAAGAAAGATGGTACATTCAGGTTGTGTATCGACTACCGAGAGTTGAACAAACTTACCATCAAGAACCGCTACCCACTACCGAGAATCGACGACTTATTTGATCAACTACAAGGCTCGTCTGTTTATTCAAAGATTGACTTACGTTCCGGGTATCATCAAATGCGGGTGAAAGAAGATGATATTCCAAAGACTGCTTTCAGAACACGTTACGGTCATTACGAGTTTATGGTCATGCCGTTTGGTTTAACTAATGCACCAGCTGTGTTCATGGACCTTATGAACCGAGTGTGTGGACCATACCTTGACAAGTTTGTCATTATTTTCATTGATGACATACTTATTTACTCAAAGAATGACCAAGAACACGGTGAACATTTGAGAAAGGTGTTAGAAGTATTGAGGAAGGAAAATTTGTACGCTAAGTTTTCAAAGTGTGCATTTTGGTTGGAAGAAGTTCAATTCCTCGGTCACATAGTGAACAAAGAAGGTATTAAGGTGGATCCGGCAAAGATAGAAACTGTTGAAAAGTGGGAAAACCCGAAAACTCCGAAATACATACGCCAGTTTTTAGGACTAGCTGGTTACTACAGAAGGTTCATCCAAGACTTTTCCAGAATAGCAAAACCCTTGACTGCATTAACGCATAAAGGGAAGAAATTTGAATGGAATGATGAACAAGAGAAAGCGTTTCTGTTATTGAAGAAAAAGCTAACTACGGCACCTATATTGTCATTGCCTGAAGGGAATGATGATTTTGTGATTTATTGTGATGCATCAAAGCAAGGTCTCGGTTGTGTATTAATGCAACGAACGAAGGTGATTGCTTATGCGTCTAGACAATTGAAGATTCACGAACAAAATTATACGACGCATGATTTGGAATTAGGCGCGGTTGTTTTTGCATTAAAGACTTGGAGGCACTACTTATATGGGGTCAAAAGTATTATATATACCGACCACAAAAGTCTTCAACACATATTTAATCAGAAACAACTGAATATGAGGTAGCGTAGGTGGATTGAATTATTGAATGATTACGACTTTGAGATTCGTTACCAACCGGGGAAGGCAAATGTGGTAGCCGATGCCTTGAGTAGGAAGGACAGAGAACCCATTCGAGTAAAATCTATGAATATAATGATTCATAATAACCTTACTACTCAAATAAAGGAGGCGCAACAGGGAGTTTTAAAAGAGGGAAATTTAAAGGATGAAATACCCAAAGGATCGGAGAAACATCTTAATATTCGGGAAGACGGAACCCGGTATAGGGCTGAAAGGATTTGGGTACCAAAATTTGGAGATATGAGAGAAATGGTACTTAGAGAAGCTCATAAAACCAGATACTCAATACATCCTGGAACGGGAAAGATGTACAAGGATCTCAAGAAACATTTTTGGTGGCCGGGTATGAAAGCCGATGTTGCTAAATACGTAGGAGAATGTTTGACGTGTTCTAAAGTCAAAGCTGAGCATCAGAAACCATCAGGTCTACTTCAACAACCCGAAATCCCAGAATGGAAATGGGAAAACATTACCATGGATTTCATCACTAAATTGCCAAGGACTGCAAGTGGTTTTGATACTATTTGGGTAATAGTTGATCGTCTCACCAAATCAGCACACTTCCTGCCAATAAGAGAAGATGACAAGATGGAGAAGTTAGCACGACTGTATTTGAAGGAAGTCGTCTCCAGACATGGAATACCAATCTCTATTATCTCTGATAGGGATGGTAGATTTATTTCAAGATTCTGGCAGACATTACAGCAAGCATTAGGAACTCGTCTAGACATGAGTACTGCCTATCATCAACAAACTGATGGGCAGAGCGAAAGGACGATACAAACGCTTGAAGACATGCTACGAGCATGTGTTATTGATTTCGGAAACAGTTGGGATCGACATCTACCATTAGCAGAATTTTCCTACAATAATAGCTACCATTCAAGCATTGAGATGGCGCCGTTTGAAGCACTTTATGGTAGAAAGTGCAGGTCTCCGATTTGTTGGAGTGAAGTTGGGGATAGACAAATTACGGGTCCGGAGATTATACAAGAAACTACCGAGAAGATCATCCAAATTCAACAACGGTTGAAAACCGCCCAAAGTCGACAAAAGAGCTACGCTGACATTAAAAGAAAAGATATAGAATTTGAAATTGGAGAGATGGTCATGCTTAAAGTTGCACCTTGGAAAGGCGTTGTTCGATTTGGTAAACGAGGGAAATTAAATCCAAGGCATATTGGACCATTCAAGATTATTGATCGTATCGGACCAGTAGCTTACCGACTAGAGTTACCTCAACAACTCGCGGCTGTACATAACACTTTCCACGTCTCGAATTTAAAGAAATGTTTTGCTAAGGAAGATCTCACTATTCCGTTAGATGAAATCCAAATCAACGAAAAACTCCAATTCATCGAAGAACCCGTCGAAATAATGGATCGTGAGGTTAAAAGACTTAAGCAAAACAAGATACCAATTGTTAAGGTTCGATGGAATGCTCGTAGAGGACCCGAGTTCACCTGGGAGCGTGAAGATCAAATGAAGAAGAAATACCCGCATCTATTTCCAGAAGATTCGTCAACACCTTCAACAGCTTAAAATTTCGGGACGAAATTTATTTAACGGGTAGGTACTGTAGTGACCCGAACTTTTCCATGTTTATATATATTAATTGAGATTGATATTTACATGATTAAATGTTTCCAACATGTTAAGCAATCAAACTTGTTAAGACTTGATTAATTGAAATATGTTTCATATAGACAATTGACCACCCAAGTTGACCGGTGATTCACGAACGTTAAAACTTGTAAAAACTATACGATGACATATATATGGTTATATATATAGTTAACATGCTTTTATTATAAGTATGTATCTCATTAGGTATTTTAACAATGAGTTATATACATAAAATTGAGACTATTAATTTAAGAAACTCGAAAACGATATATATAACGATTATCGTTATAACAACGTTTTACTAGGTACATATGAATCATATTAAGATATTGATACACTTGGTTAATTATGTTAAATGATAAGTAAATATATTATTAAGTGTATTAACAATGAAATACATATGTAAAAATAAGACTACTAACTTAATGATTTCGAAACGAGACATGTATGTAACGATTATCGTTGTAACGACATTTAACTGTATATACATCATACTAAGATATATTATATATCATAATATCATGATAATATAATAATTTAACATCTCATTTGTTATAATAAACAATGGGTTAACAACATTCAACAAGATCGTTAACCTAAAGGTTTCAAAACAACATTTACATGTAACGACTAACGATGACTTAACGACTCAGTTAAAATGTATATACATGTAGTGTTTTAATATGTATTCATACACTTTTGAAAGACTTCAAGACACTTATCAAAATACTTCTACTTAACAAAAATTCTTACAATTACATCCTCGTTCAGTTTCATCAACAATTCTACTCGTATGCACCCGTATTCGTACTCGTACAATACACAGCTTTTAGATGTATGTACTATTGGTATATACACTCCAATGATCAGCTCTTAGCAGCCCATGTGAGTCACCTAACACATGTGGGAACCATAATTTGGCAACTAGCATGAAATATCTCATAAAATTACAAAAATATGAGTAATCATTCATGACTTATTTACATGAAAACAAAATTACATATCCTTTATATCTAATCCATACACCAACGACCAAAAACACCTACAAACACTTTCATTCTTCAATTTTCTTCATCTAATTGATCTCTCTCAAGTTCTATCTTCAAGTTCTAAGTGTTCTTCATATATTTTACAAGTTCTAGTTACATAAAATCAAGAATACTTTCAAGTTTGCTAGCTCACTTCCAATCTTGTAAGGTGATCATCCAACCTCAAGAAATCTTTGTTTCTTACAGTAGGTTATCATTCTAATACAAGGTAATAATCATATTCAAACTTTGGTTCAATTTCTATAACTATAACAATCTTATTTCAAGTGATGATCTTACTTGAACTTGTTTTCGTGTCATGATTCTGCTTCAAGAACTTCGAGCCATCCAAGGATCCGTTGAAGCTAGATCCATTTTTCTCTTTTCCAGTAGGTTTATCCAAGGAACTTAAGGTAGTAATGATGTTCATAACATCATTCGATTCATACATATAAAGCTATCTTATTCGAAGGTTTAAACTTGTAATCACTAGAACATAGTTTAGTTAATTCTAAACTTGTTCGCAAACAAAAGTTAATCCTTCTAACTTGACTTTTAAAATCAACTAAACACATGTTCTATATCTATATGATATGCTAACTTAATGATTTAAAACCTGGAAACACGAAAAACACCGTAAAACCGGATTTACGCCGTCGTAGTAACACCGCGGGCTGTTTTGGGTTAGTTAATTAAAAACTATGATAAACTTTGATTTAAAAGTTGTTATTCTGAGAAAATGATTCTTATTATGAACATGAAACTATATCCAAAAATTATGGTTAAACTCAAAGTGGAAGTATGTTTTCTAAAATGGTCATCTAGACGTCGTTCTTTCGACTGAAATGACTACCTTTACAAAAACGACTTGTAACTTATTTTTCCGACTATAAACCTATACTTTTTCTGTTTAGATTCATAAAATAGAGTTCAATATGAAATCATAGCAATTTGATTCACTCAAAACGGATTTAAAATGAAGAAGTTATGGGTAAAACAAGATTGGATAATTTTTCTCATTTTAGCTACGTGAAAATTGGTAACAAATCTATTCCAACCATAACTTAATCAACTTGTATTGTATATTATGTAATCTTGAGATACCATAGACACGTATACAATATTTCGACCTATCATGTCGACACATCTATATATATTTCGGAACAACCATAGACACTCTATATGTGAATGTTGGAGTTAGCTATACAGGGTTGAGGTTGATTCCAAAATATGTATAGTTTGAGTTGTAATCAATACTGAGATACGTATACACTGGGTCGTGGATTGATTCAAGATAATATTTATCGATTTATTTCTGTACATCTAACTATGGACAACTAGTTGTAGGTTACTAACGAGGACAGCTGACTTAATAAACTTAAAACATCAAAATATATTAAAAGTGTTGTAAATATATTTTGAACATACTTTGATATATATGTATATATTGTTATAGGTTCGTGAATCAACCAGTGGCCAAGTCTTACTTCCCGACGAAGTAAAAATCTGTGAAAGTGAGTTATAGTCCCACTTTTAAAATCTAATATTTTTGGGATGAGAATACATGCAGGTTTTATAAATGATTTACAAAATAGACACAAGTACGTGAAACTACATTCTATGGTTGAATTATCGAAATCGAATATGCCCCTTTTTATTAAGTCTGGTAATCTAAGAATTAGGGAACAGACACCCTAATTGACGCGAATCCTAAAGATAGATCTATTGGGCCTAACAAACCCCATCCAAAGTACCGGATGCTTTAGTACTTCGAAATTTATATCATATCCGAAGGGTGTCCCGGAATGATGGGGATATTCTTATATATGCATCTTGTTAATGTCGGTTACCAGGTGTTCACCATATGAATGATTTTTATCTCTAAGTATGGGATGTGTATTGAAATATGAAATCTTGTGGTCTATTGTTACGATTTGATATATATAGGTTAAACCTATAACTCACCAACATTTTTGTTGACGTTTAAAGCATGTTTATTCTCAGGTGAATATTAAGAGCTTCCGCTGTTGCATACTAAAATAAGGACAAGATTTGGAGTCCATGTTTGTATGATATTGTGTAAAAACTGCATTCAAGAAACTGATTTCGATGTAACATATTTGTATTGTAAACCATTATGTAATGGTCGTGTGTAAACAGGATATTTTAGATTATCATTATTTGATAATCTACGTAAAGCTTTTTAAACCTTTATTTATGAAATAAAGGTTATGGTTTGTTTTAAAAATGAATGCAGTCTTTGAAAAACGTCTCATATAGAGGTCAAAACCTCGCAACGAAATCAATTAATATGGAACGTTTTTAATCAATAAGAACGGGACATTTCATTATGGGTCCACACACATCCGTGTGAATAAGTTCTAGAGGTTTCTTCGCTCTACTAGAAGCTTCTGTTGGAAAACTGTTTCGGAAGTGCTTTCCTAGAAGGCATCCCTCACATATTTGATCCGGATGATTAATTGGAGGCAAACCCTTCACCATTCCTTTACTTGATAATAATTTTAAGCCTCCAAAATTTAAGTGCCCGTATCTCATGTGCCAAAGCCAAGAATTATCTTTGAAACATGCTTTTAAACATCTTGGAATGTCATGTTGAATATTTAGCATGAACATCCTATTCGTTGACATTGGCACCTTAGCAATCAAACCTCCTTTTTGGTCTCTCAGATAAAGACTACGATTTATCATGTGAATATCATAGCCTTTCTCTAAGAGTTGTCCAATACTCAGTATATTTGTCTTCATATTGGGCACATAATACATGTTAGAGATAAATTGATGCCTTCCATTTTTCAAGCGGATGAGGATCTTACCTTTGCCTTTAACCGGGACTTTAGAGGAATCTCCGAAGGTGATATTTCCACTTATTACCTCGTCTAACTCCACAAATATATTTTTGTCACCGCACATATGATTGCTTGCACCCGTGTCGAGATACCACAAATTTGATTCTCCGTTATCTTCACCTTTGCATGCTAGTAACAAAGTGTTTTTCACGACTTCAGTATCTTCTTTTGCAAAATTTGCTCTTTCTTGCACGTAATTGTTTGACTTCTCGCATTCCGAAGCATAGTGGTCAAATTTATGACAATTATAGCATTTGGTTTGAGAATTGTCATACCTTGGCCTTCTACTTGTGTAGCCTCTCCCGCGACCTCTTGTCGGGTGAAAATCTTGACTTCTTTCTTCATTTTTGTAAGAACTATAACCTCCACGTTTGATATATCCTTGCCCTCGTCCTCGGCCACGTACTTGACCACGACCTCGTTGACTCGTTTGATGAGTCTTTTCACTGTTCTCTTCCTTGAAAGAGAGTTTTGCTTGTAAAGCTTGCTCCAAAGGCTCTTTACTTTTCTTATTAAACCTCTCTTCATGGGCTTGTAGTGAACCCATGAGTTCATCGATAGTCATTGATTCTAGATCTTTAGATTCTTCAATGGCTACGACTATATAGTCGAATTTTGAATCTAATGATCTAAGAATCTTCTCAATGACTCTTACATCACTTAGAGTTTCACCATTCCTTTTTAATTGATTGACAACCGCCAAGACTCTTGTAAAATAATCAGAGATTGATTCTGAGTCTTTCTTATTTAAGGATTTTAACTCACCTCGTAGTGTTTGTAGTCGAACCTTTTTCACCTTATCAACTCCATTGTGAGAATTCTCCAATATCTCCCATGCTTTCTTGGCGGTGGTTGCACTTCCAACTTTCTCAAAAGTTCCATCATCTACACTTTGTTGGATGATGGAAAGAGCCTTTTGATCGTTGGTCTTCAATAACTTTTTCTCCTTGCTGAGAGAACCTTTTTCTGTAGGTTCCTCATAGCCTTCCTCCACAATCTCCCATAGGTCTTGTCCACCTAGGAATGTCTTCATTTGGATGCTCCATCGATCATAATTATCCTTTGTGAGGCGAGGAAACGTGATGACATTGTTGGCCATCATCTTGTTGAACCAAGCTCTTGATACCAATTTGTTAGAAATAGGAGGTTATGTATATTATTTGTGGAAGAGAGGATTGATGATTTAGATGTTTGATTGATATTGAATGCTTTTCTTTTATTACTTATTGAATTGCTTGATTACAAATAAGGGGAAAAGCCCTCTATTTATACTACACAATGGACTACTCTAGAACACTTCACCATCCACTAATATCTAGATATTTCCTAAGTATTCTCATGATAATTCTAGACTTAGATATTTTATAAGATTTTTCTACACACTTTGACTACTACATATTCCATGAGGTTTCTAGATAATGGGCTACAATCTTGATCCATATACTTGTATACTTGCAAGTCCAAATCCAAAACACATAGCCCAAAAACAAGTTTAGTTTCCAACACTAACCATGTGTTTCTTTATAAATCTTTTCCAAATCAGCCTGAAATTTATTTTTTTTCATTGTAAACTATGATCAGTCAAATGATTGTGGCTAATTAAACAACAAAGTAAATTCGGATAAGGTAATGTTACGTCATCATCAAGTTTTATATTGTTGGTGTGGATAGGAATTACTTCAAGGCGTCGACTTCATCAGGCACACCAATGTCTATTTCCCTATCAAACCTTCTGACAGATGCTGTTTGGGCGAGTTGTGGCCCCCAAAAAGTTATTTACGATTCAAAAATAAAAAGAGCAACCCGCTATCTTGTCCACCGCTACCATGTTCAAGATTTATTCGAAGATGCAAACACAAACATAGACCTACCAGCATCATCAGGGGTGTCAAATCCACCTGTATTGAAACCAACATAGACCTAACAAATCAAATACAAAGAATCATGTGCCTTTCAAATTTTAACAATAAGATCGAACAACAAATGTGCCTACTGAAGACAAAAGGCAATATGGTATTCCAAATAAGAAAAACCTATGGAAGCAAATATGAAACTAATAATTCCAGGTAACACAACCATTAAACTTACGATGAATAATGGGTGGCAAAAGCTGCTGCGAAAAAAAAGAGGATGAACATAACTTGATTGAATTAAACCATAGTAGTTGAGGAGCACGCCACAATTAACATCAACATTGGGTAAAGGGTTTTGACCTACAAAGATAATATGATTATAATTCAATTAAAGTGAAGATATTTGTTAAATGAGCCCGTATTATAAACTTTTTTAAATGTGCACGCATTAGTAAGAATCATCAACATATATCAAGTTAAATGGTAAATAGAATAAAATGAAATTTATGTCTTTAGTAAATTCTTTAGCAACTTCTCTAGCTACCACAAATCCACCTTTGCAGCAACATATCCAAGCAAGTCTTCAAGCCCACAATCACATAGTTAGGATAAATAAAAAACACACCTGAAAGATAATTCACATGTAGTTGCATATGCAATTTTAAAACCTAATGGTTTTCATGATCCGTTGATGGCTACAAAACTTAATGTAGTGGTCCCATACTCCCATTGGAAGTGCGAAGCTGCTGATCACTCGGTCAACTCTAAACAGGTGCACACCTAGATGAAGCAACATGTCAGCAATCTTTTAAGACTAAACCCAAATGACTCTTTTCAATAGCAGATCACTGAAATTACCTGATGTGTCAGGTTAGTTTGAACTATGAGTTAATCAAATATACCGTTACTCAACGGTTACACATACATAATACAAATCAAACTTGCCCATTTATTTATAGGTAAACAACTCCATGTTGTAACATAACTTGAAGGAGGTAACTTTGACCTATATACTTACAAAGGGATTGTTCTAGTTTGTGTTACCTCGTTATAAGGTCTTAGTTTTCCAAAGTTTAGATATAATGAATAAAGCCTCTTAACTCATTTTGTTTCAACATATCGATTATATATAAGCATAGAAAGCATTTTAAAAATACGTATCACCTTTGGACAAACATAGTCATTCTGGTCAACCCACCAATTTTGCATCAACTAATTCAAATTTTGGCTATAAAGCCTTCAGTAAGAGATTCAAATAGCTTCACCATCTCTTAGATTTTTGTTCTGCGAACTTCGGGAACCTTTGACTCCTCTTCAATCTCCACAGTAGCTACAATATATTCTTTAAACAAATCACTTCCAAATACCATACTAACACAATAGCAAGATCCACCATTGTCACAATATTGCTAATATCACTTCCAAGAGGTTGTATATTTAAAAATTTGATGACACTCGAAACATAATGTTTATAAAAAATATTTTATTTTGTTGTTGAATTCAATTACAAGCACATGTAATATATATTTATTTAAAACAGCCATATATTGATTTTAGTTAGCCTCTGAATTCGATATTTTGCATATATTTATGACTTCATGACTATTCATTGTATCATGAAATCATTATTATTTTTTATAATAATCACTAACATAAAATTTTATAGAAAATAATTAGATTTAGTAATCACTAACATAAAAAGCTTCGTCATATATCAATGGATGTAGTCTGTATAATCATATAGTGTAGTTTTCTAATTACTATTCAAATCTAAAAATGGTGAGAAAAGATGTATACCAAGTGACACGAGTAATTTAACCGTAGAAGGTTGTAGCTCACCATCCATTGTACTGGTATGTGCATGCATAATTGTAATTGATGCAGTCTGCATGATGATATAGTAATTGATTAGTTTTTCAAATTTAATTTTTTGGAGAAAAGAACAATACTAATTGAGACCGGTCATCTAACCCGATAGGCGTAGAAGGTTGTAGCTCACCATCCATTGTACTGGTATGTGCATGCATAATTGTAGTTGATGCAGTCTGCATGATGATATAGTAATTGATTAGTTTTTCAAATTTAATTTTTTGGAGAAAAGAACAATACTAATTGAGACCGGTCATCTAACCCGATAGGCTATAGCTCGGTATCCATGGTTATGGTCTATGCATAATTAACTACACCTTCAATCTGCAAATCACACAAGATAGAATTAATATGCACAAAATGTAGAATTGGCACAATTGAATACCAAATATGATACATTTTTGCTTGTATCTTCAGAGCATTATTTTTAACGTTTACAAAAAATACAGTTTTATAGAGATTTTAGTGTGCCAATTATCGGCATCTAAGTGACCAAGAAACCACTGGTCTTGGTTACTTATGATGCAGCTCAATCCAGCTGCAACAACTTCTTAGCGACACCACCCCCAAGCCTATATAACATATAAAAAAGTGTTCCAGTTAGATTTGAATTCATGACTAAAATCATAATCTTTCTTAGTGAAAGCTATTCTTTTAGTAACTAAATCAGGCTACAAAATCATTACCCAAACAGTTCGAGTGTCAAAATGGGCAGATAGAAATAAGACCAAACTTGTTTAATTAATCTTTTCAATGATGAATTTAAATACTTTGATACATAACTTACCCTTATACACCGCACTTGGCAAAAGTCTGCACTAACGAAAACAAAGAAAAAACACGCTATCATTCTTTTTTAATCATTGAACAATATCATTTCTGGTAAGAGGAATAAATTCGTTATTATTATCTATTTAACTTACAGGGTTTATAGTATTTTGATCTATGCTTTTCCAAACATTGCTTCCCTCATATATCATTTATCTTATACAAACTAAGATAAACTAAATTCTTTCTGTAACATACGAAAGAAGCATGCACATACAGAACTACTTATTCGAAAGTAAGGAGTTTGATGCAACAAAAAACATGTATGGAGCATAATACATGACCACATGACTTACAAGATCAAACTCTTCTTTCTCAAACAATCTCCCCTTCGAAGCATCTTCTTAAATGTGCATCAGCATCCATTTCCATCCTACCATATTAACTCATACACCCATGTTTAGCCCAACAAAACCAAAATTACACGCAAATAAAAGAAAACAAACCTCTTAAATCATTTCAACATTTGCACACCTTTGTTGTAGCATGATAAAATGGTCTAGATTTGTATTTTACATTACAAGTCGAATCATACTTGGTTCAAATCCAAACATATATTAATAATTATAATATTATATGAATAATAGAAATAGATAAATAATATAAACTAAAAACATCAATTTTAAACCAAACCATATCAACGATCCCAACTATTTGATTTTTAATATTTTATCTGGCAATTGACAGAGTATCACAACTATATACTTTTTGTGTTCATTCTCTTCCCATGATGAATTCAAATTACAGGACTAACTGAATACCAAAATATAAACTAAAATTAAAAGCCCTAATTCGAATGAATATTTACCAGGTGTGTTGGATACATACCAAATCAAAATCGATTTTGTGATTCCAATGGGTAGTTGCCGAAATCGATTTCAAGGTAATTGCACCTGTAAATTAAAATTAGGGTTTCAAATCGTATGAAGATGGTGAAACTGAAAGAGACGAAAATGGGGATCGGTCTAAGAATCATCAAGAACATAGTACATACTGATTCCAATGAAATCAAATATCATTCTTCATAATCTGGATATTGTTATCAGATCCAAAGAACATGAGATAGTGACCTGGTGAAACAATTGACGACACAACGGTTTAGGGTTTGATTGATTCAGATCAAATTCAGTCGACATAGCGATTGTGGTGATGTAATATGGCGATTTTAGATGCATGGAAGATGAAAAAGATTAATTTTATTGTTGAAATTAATTGTTGAATTAGATGTGAGATCCTAATTATGCGATTATGGTTTTTGAATTCAAATTGGGGTCAAGCGGACTGCCAGGTCATCACGGAAAAAAGAAAAGTGACCCATGATCATAATACACGTCGGATGACATGTAGGCAGGATGAAGGAGGAGCCGACACCTAGGATCTCAAAATTAATATAAAATTTTTATAACATTAATATAAAATTCTTTGAATATTCTGGATGGTTACAACTTATTAATCGCCTACTGTAATTGTGGGTATAAATCACTTCAACTCCAACTATGGGTAAAATTACGGAGTACAATACGTGTGAGATGAGTCAAAAAAATTAGTGAAGTAACAGCGATATGGGATATAATAATAATCTATTATCTATTATTAAATATATAAAAATCCAATCCAATCATCCCATGGGATGATAACAATAACAATCTAACTAAAAAGACTATGCACTCTCCCCTCAAATCCTTTACTCACTACTCGTTTCTTTCATAAAAAAAACTCAAGAATGCATGATTAATTTTTTCTCTCTCCAACTCTTTTCCTTTCTTTCTTAAAAAACTCAAGAATACAGCCTAAGTGTATTGAATTTGGGGGTTGGGATGTTTACGTTCTGTCACAAATTTTATGGTGAAAGTGAGTTATTATATTTTTCTTTATTTTTACAATCTTACTGAATCACCAATTTATGCTTATAGATCAAAAGTAGTGACGAAAGATAGGTTGATTGAATTAGGTCAAGTCGAACCTTACAATGTTTTAATGTTGTTCGTAATAGTCAGATTTCCATTAAACACTTCGTGCCCAACAGACGGGCTCATAAACTCAGTATCTTTATCTGCAACATACTTCACCATAATACGTATGTTATTGTTATACATTCAACATTTACAAAAACGTATATTTATAATTTTCGTCCAACGGATGGACTCATTAAACTAGTAATTATATCAACTTTGGGATTATGATATTTGTAGACTTAACGGCTATGTTAAAAATTAAATTTGTCTCAAAGTTGGTGTTACATTAAACGGTAGAGATAAGTTATATTTAAAGTGTGAATGGTTATTACTATTAAGTTAAAAAAAAATTACGAATGTATTGACATTTTATATTCTGATAAGGTGATTACAGCCATTATATCGATACAAAGGATATAATATATACTTTCCTTTTCAAATTAACATTGCGCCATTTTATAAAAATAATTTCATAAAATTATTTATTTGCTTATGTATAATTTTGATGACCATATATAAAAAACTTAAAGTTGAAATTTTTCATCTACACTAACCATTTATGTTTCATTGTTTCTTAATTCATAAGAATGGTATAACTATACAACAACAACAACAATAAAATTCAATCGCACCTAAGTAGTGTATGTGAGAGATAAGATGTAGACGATCATTAACATATCCTATAATAAAGACAAGTCATTTCTCCACCGAGAGTGAAACACCTTAAGAGTAGATAAAGTCATCTCTCTTAATGTTCTATGGATAAAGATGTTGCTTCCGAAAGGACCTCCGGCCAAAAAAAAAATAAAAAATGTGAGACGTCATGAAAATGGTAGAATCAAATTTTTATGAGTTTTAAACCTGTCTGAAGTTCAATTTAGGCTCTAAGCGACAGTCAAGTCGCCAATAAATCGACAATTGTTGTTATAACTATCATTTCACATATAAGGATTATATAAATATTTATGAAATGTGAACTAATACAATTTGAAGGCCGGGTGAACTTATAGCTTGAAATAAGTTTCAAGCTTATTTGATATTCAAATTTCAAACGGGACGAAGTCTCAAGTTTTAATACTTCTCGTATAAGGCTAGAACTTGTTCGGTCAAAGCAGTGCACTTAATGGAAATTGTGATGCGGTCCATCGGTTGGTGGTCTGTCTTCTTTAGGGGAGGTCATGAGTTCGACCCCCGTTGGCTACATATTAAACACAATTTCATCCCTACCATGAAGTATCCACCCATGTTACCTTTCCCATATCGTTTGGGGGTAAAGGGGAGGGGATTTTACTTGGCCGTGCCCTTGGATCGGTTTCAAGGTTTCCTCCCGGGCAGCGATGAGGGCGGGGTTATTATCGCTGCATCGGCATAGTCGAAACGGGAGATGATCGCAACGGGTGGTTTTTTCCCCCTCGGGTGATCCCAATCGTTGTCAAAAAAAAAAGCACTGTACTTAATTGTATCAAAGGCAAGCTCTAATATTTGTAGCAGATTGCGGCTCATTTTCTATAACATACTTTTGCATGTCTTCATAATTATTGTCTTGTCAATACAATTGTGTAAGGGTAAACAAAAGCGTCATTATTATCATCCTACTCAAATAAATGTTACCGTCAGTATTCTCTCTAACTTACTAATCTGCCTTCCTTTTTTCTTGCGGAAAAACCTCTCTTCCACCTTGTACCACCGCCACACACCACCATAACACCACAGTAAATTTCTTCCTCCATTGACCTGCATTTAATTTCCTCTTAACCTCAACCTTTATACCTTCATTCAAGGTTGGAGAACTCGGATCTCGGGGAGATCTCGTTTGAACAATTTTGAGGAGATCTCGGTATCTCTGTGAGATCTCGGATGTTGACTTACGTTGACTTTTTAGATTTTTTAATAAAAAAAAATATATAAAAAAAATATATGTATATTTATATACATTTTTACAAGACTTGATAAGAAAATTCGAGAAATGAGCGAGAGAATCCGAGAAATTACGAGATTTTACGAGAAAATCCGAGAAATGAGCGAGAAAATTCGAGAAATCGTGGCTTTGACCAAGTTTGATCCCGCTGACCGAGAAATCTCGGGAGATGGACATCTCGTCTCGGTTGCCTTCCTAAAACGAGATCTCGGGGAGCGAGTTTGTCGGCTTATCTTTTACCTAGTCAACCTTTAACCTTTGGAGATTTCCTTAATCGTAACTTCTGCAAATCAACTTCCGATGACAATTCTCCCCCAGGCTACTCTCGTTCACGTCGTCACGTTTTAGCTGAAAAAGACCGGAGTACACATTGAAAAGGCTGCTTTTTCAGATGTTCTTGGTGTAGGGATTTAACAAGTTTGATAATACTTAAAACCTTTTAAGAATCATTATGAACGGAAGCGTGAAACTTTCAAATTTTACTTGTTATCTTTAAACCAATTTAAAGTTAAGTCCCACATGGATCAAGTTGCTAAATATACTTACAAATTAAAGAGAAGGAAAGAGTTTATACCTCCTTAAACTAAGTTTAAGGGCTGAATTTGATGAGCAATGAAGAAGAAGTAATGCACCAACACTACCCTTTCACTTGGCTACACCTTAGAACTTTAATAAGCTAATTAACCAAGCTTTAAGACCACCTTATTAGGCTTCCAAAAAAACGAACAGCAGCTGTCCAAAATGAGCAGGAAGTTTATGAAGATGATGACTTGAAAAAGCTTCTAACTTGAAGCCTCAAGTGTTGCATACCCCAAGCAATAACCCCAACACCTATGCCTTTAGTTAGGATTTAATTAGACACTTGAATTAGCTAGTAAACCAAGCAAGAACCCTTCTCTATTCAGCCCCAACAATTCGGCCAGAATCAGCATCAAGAGAGAAAGAGAAGTTTTCCAACATATCCTTGAAAGAATGAGTCAAAACCTTGGTTTAATGGTTAAGCATGCATATGTGAAGTTGTGTTATCTTAAAAGTAACAAAATGAGCATGTGAAGCTCCCCTTGGAGACACCAAAACCGTCCCCCATGGGACTTATATAAAACAATTGGATTTTTTTTATAAAACTTGTTAATAAATCATGCATTTGTTAAGCTACTTTTATTTTATAAACCATTTTATAAAATATAACACAATTTAATTATTTAAAACCTATAAATAATTAAATCTTCATCATATAAATTATCCAAGTAATTTATCTCAAGTGATAATAATTTAGAAAACCGATTTTCTAAATTTCAAGTGTCGCGTATTTATTTAACGAACCAATCGATAAGATAAACACATATAAGGTGTCGGTAAGCTTGTTATTGGGTATGACCCGACTTGGATCATAACATGTTAGCCACATTAATTTAATATGTCTCTCGGGCATACGAAATACTTTCAATCTCCCACTTGCACGAGAAACATAAGAAATTAATGCAAGTGATGGATACCACCTAACGACCGTCCATCACCCCCAATATGTTATGACTTTGTGCCATTCAATAACATCATCCCTTTCGCGTTACCATCTCGAATATGAATAGGTGAATCTTTCATTTTATCCTTTCATCCTAGATGTCATGTCAAATCCAAGAGATACAGAGTGACCACTCTCTTATAGATTTAACTTTTCAGGCCTTAGACATCTGACTCTCAACGAATAAGAGGGACAAATTCCATCTTGACTACATACGTCCTAGATACATACTTTGCATTATACCTGAGCTCTTCCTTATGTACTACCATATTTCAGAACAGCGAAGGAAAGAATCAAGGCATAATACTCGGTGAATATTAGGACCCAATATGTATCTCAGGTCAGAGGATACAATGATATTCGCCTTTACTCAAGATTACATGTGATCAACCACAAAGGCTCTATACAGTAATTCTTGAGAGCGGGTCTTCCAATATTTGTTTCCCACAAATATCTATGAACCTTGGTTGCAACCTTGCCCCACATTCAACCTATGAATGTATACCAATCCAAGTTCATAATAGTCTAAACCTCACACTTGTTCCCACAAATGTGATCGACTACGGAAATTTAGAATAGTTGCTTATTCATGGATGAAATATGCAAAATAGGAACATGACTCATAATTAAATTAATACCATAGTTATATTAATGAGTTTGAATAATTTCGTTCCAGTACAATACATAAAATAGATCATATCCAATCACTAGAATATCGAAGCCCTAATGCACAAACATGTCCCTCATGTTTTGGCCCATGTAAAAGCTTCGTGAGTGGATCCGCAACATTATGATCTGTGTGAACTTTGTGAATACATATCTTTCCCTTTTCAACCTCATCCCTGATGTAGTTGAATCTCCGCTCAATGTGACGAGTCTTTTGATGAGCACGAGGTTCCTTGATTTGAGCAATCGCACCCTCGTTGTCACAAAAGATCTCAAGAGGGTCCTGAATGGAAGGGACCACTCCTAAGTCGTCGATGAATTTCTTCATCCATGCAGCTTCCTGAGCTGCCAGTGAGGCGGCAATGTACTCCGACTCTGTAGTGGATAACGCAACAACCTCCTGTTTCGAACTCTTCCAAGAGACCGCACCACCATTTAACATGAAGACATAACCGGATTGTGATCGAGAGTCATCTCGATCAGTTTGGAAACTCGCATCCACGTAACCTTTTACAGCGAGTTCCTCCTCACCAGACCCATATATTAGAAACATATCCTTAGTCCTCCTAAGGTATTTCAATATACTTTTAACAGCAATCCAATGACTGTTTCCTGGGTTATTCTGGTATCTACTTGTCAAGCTTAGAGCGCATGACACATCCGGTCTAGTACATATCATTGCATACATGATAGACCCAATAGCAGATGCGTATGGGACTTTCTTCATTTTCTCTTGTTCATCTTTCGTGATGGGACACTGAGATGAACTGAGACTGGTTCCTCTTTGAATAGGTACCAAACCTTTCTTAGAGTTTTCCATCTTGAACCTTTTCAAGATTTTATCAATGTATGTACTTTGACTTAAACCTATCAATCTCTTGGATCTATTCCTATAGATCCCTATCCCCAATATGTATTGTGCATCTCCAAGATCCTTAATGGAGAAGCAACTCTTTAGCCAAGTTTTGACTCCTTGCATTGTGGTAATATCATTCCCAAATAATAATATATCATCCACATATAGTACAAGGAACATGATAGTGCTCCCACTAGCTTTCTTATATACACAAGCTTCATCACCATTTTTAATGAAGCCAAATTTCTCGGCTTCCTCATTAAAACGATGATTCCACATTCTAGATGCTTGTTTCAATCCGTAGATTGACTTCTTTAACTTGCATACACTTTTAGGATATTTTGGATCAACAAAACCTTCAGGCTGGACCATATAGACATCTTCCATAAGATATCCATTTAGGAAGGCGGTTTTGACATCCATTTGCCATATTTCATAGTCGTAGTGAGCAGCAATGGCAAATAATATCCTAATAGACTTTATCATTACCACAGGCGAGAAAGTTTCATCATAATCAACCCCTTGAGTTTGAGTGAAACCTTTTGCTACAAGTCTAGCTTTATATGTATCCAAGTTTCCGTGTATGTCGGTTTTCATTTTGAAAAGCCATTTGCAATCAACTAGCTTAGAGTTAGGAGGTTGCTCAACAAGTTCCCACACTTGGTTTTCATACATGGATTGCATCTCGGCGTTCATGGCTTCCTGCCATTTATCTTTATCAATCCTTGATAAAGCATCTTGGTAGTTTGTTGGTTCATCCAAATCAACCGTATAGCAACCATCTATGAGAAACCCATATCTCTCAGGAGGATTGCTAACCCTACCAGATCTACGAATGCCTTGTGTATTTTGATCATCCATTTGATCACTATCAACATTTTCATGTTGAGTGCTAGTGTCAACCAATTGTGTATCATCTACTTGATCTTGAACCTCTTCAAGATCTATCTTCCTTTCACTATTTCCTTCCATTAGGAACTTAGTTTCAAGGAATTCCGCCTTCCGAGCAATAAATACGGTTTGCTCGGATGGATCATAGAAGTAATATCCCATGTCATCTTTAGGATATCCTATGAAGATACACTTTGTGGATCGAGCAGTCAACTTATTAGGGACGTAACGCTTAGGATAAGCTTCACATCCCCATACCTTTAAGTATGATAGAGATGGAGGTTTACCAAACCACATCTCGTGAGGAGTTCGTTCCACTTTCTTGGTTGGGGCCATATTTAAAATACGAGCCGCGGAGCTTAGACAATAACCCCAAAATGACAGAGGTAACGAGCTTCTGGCCATCATAGATCGAACCATATCCATTAGGGTTCGGTTCCTCCTTTCGGAAACTCCATTAAGTTGGGGTGTTCCGGGTGGAGTAAGTTGTGAGATAATCCCACAACTCCTAAGATGATCTTGGAAGGCATCGCTTAGGTATTCACCTCCTCTATCGGTACGTAGTACCTTAATTGTCTTATTGAGTTGATTTTGTACTTCGTTTTGATATTCTTTGAATGCTTCAAACGTTTCGTCCTTGTGTCTTAATAAGTAGACATATCCGAATCGACTAAAGTCATCAACGAAAGTAACAAAGTATCTTTCACCTTTCCTAGTCATGGGTTTAAAGGGTCCACATACATCCGAATGTATTAATCCCAATAAATCTTTAGCCCTTTCATAAGTCCCTTTGAAAGGTGCTTTAGTCATCTTGCCTTGTAAACAAGATTCACATACATCAAACGAATCCATTTCATTTGATTTCAAAAGTCCATCCTTTTGAAGTGTATGCATTCGGTTCTTGTTTATGTGACCAAGGCGACAATGCCATAAATAGGAATCACTCAAATCTCTTTTGAGTTTCTTGGTGCTTGTATGGTACATTGAGCTACTAGATGATGTGTCATCATGAACCAATTCATAAATTCCATTTGAAGGTGAAGCCTTGAAATAGAATACATTATCTAAATAAATATGGATATCATCATTAACAAAATTAAGATAAAAACCACATTGTTTCAAACGGGAAATGGAAATAATGTTTCGACATAAATCGGGTGCATACAAAACATCTTTCAAAATAAGTTCCAAACCACTTGGAAGCTTTAACACAAAGTCTCCTTGAGCCTTCACTTGCACTTTGGCTCCATTACCCATGTAGAGACTTGATGTTCCCGTTTGCTTGCTACTTCTTTTGAACCCCTGCAATGAATTGCAAATGTGAGTTCCACATCCAGTGTCTAATACCCATGTATTAGAAGAAGTAATACTAAGCTCTATATATACCATATATATATTACCTGAGGTCTGCCCTGCATCCCTCTTGTCCTTCAACTCCTTAAGATAGACCGGACAGTTTCGTTTCCAATGACCCATTTCACCGCAACCGAAACATGGGTCTTCCTTGGGGTTTGCCTTCTCGGCTACCTTTTGCTTCTTAGCCTTGTTCTTGGTTGAGGTAACCATCTTCCCCTTCCCTTTGCCTTGATGGGCGGGTCCTTTCCTCTTAGCCACCTTTGGCTTAGAGGTGTTACCTTTGGATCCACCTTGATCGATTGCTAACACGGGTAAAGCCCTTTTACCCATGCTAGTTTCCGCCGTTCTAAGCATACCGTGAAGCTCACCTATGCTCTTATCCATCCCATTCATATTGTAATTAATTACAAATTGATCAAACCTTTTTGATAGGGAGTTAAGGATAAGATCGGTGGCTAACTCATTAGATATGTTTAGGTTAAGACGGTTAGCACGATCGATAAGGCTTTTCATCTTAAGTACATAAGATGAAACCGATTGGGTATCGTCCATACGACAAGCATGTAGCGCCCGAACCGTTTCGAAGCGTTCGACACGCGCTTGTTGGAGGAACATCTCCTTCAATTGCGTTATCATGTCGTATGCACTATGATGCTCGAAATCCTTTTGGAGTTCGGGTATCATAGTCCCAAGCATTAAGCATGAGACTTGAAGGGAGTCGTGGCAATACTTATCGTAAGAGGCCATTGCCTCCACATCATTCTCATCCGGTTGATCGGGAATGGGGTCCTCAAGCACATACATTTTATCCTCTTGTTTGAGGACAATCCGAAGATTGCGGAACCAATCCATAAAGTTTGTATGGTTGAGTTTGTCTTTCTCTAAGAGAGACCTTAATGATAGGTGGTTCAGGTTAAGTGGTGCGTTTGGAATGTTGTTGTTGTTATTGGCGGCCATCTACAAAATTTAACAAAGTTCGTTTAAGTATCGATTTTAATTTAACATTCAATACCCTTTTAAATTTTAATTAACTTATTAAATATTAGAATCCAACGGTAAATCAAATTTTGGTTAGGTGACCTTTATCCCGTTATTTGATTTAGCTAGGTAGTCATTATATGACAATTGCAATCCTTTTGCAACTTCTAAGTTATGGGATCATGCAATCCTTTTGCATGGCATATTTATCCCATCAACGTCTATTTGTTCATCATGCTTCGGTGACCCTAAGTTCATGATTCCCAAATCAAGTCGTCCTACTTGTGTAAACATGTAGACTTAACATACAAGTGGTTAGGTGACCTTTATCCCACATGTATTCGAAGTGTACCTTATTCATATTAGTTCGCTCATGACGGTTAGGTGACCTTTATCCCATCAAGAGTTTCCTAAATACGTCTAAGTGTTTCCACAAAAGGATGGCGTTTAACTTGTTTGCCTTGTTAATAAGGGATTTTAAGTTTTCATTAATTCTAGTTTGAGAAAACTTTTGCACCATACACCAACATGCATTTAGTGTATGGTTTAATTGAAAATCCATTTTCATGTTATGTAATTAAACCAATTACTTGATATAAACCATTTTATATGTATGATCCTTATCATGTTCTTAATAACCATTTATTAAGGTTCTCGGTTGCCTTTTAAATTTAACCATTTAAATTGCCGTTTTGCATGTACTTAGCACGTCTAATTTAACCAATTAAAATGTCGTTTTGTTAGTTGTTATCTTGTGATTAATTGTATCAACCAAACATACAAAACAATAATCATACAAACAACCACACATGCAAAATAAGTATGTTCACAATCTAGCCATTTTGGTGGACATTTGTTTAGCCGAAAACAAATGTCACCGGGTAAGGGTTAATCATACAAAGTAGGAGATTACAATCTCCCACTTAACCTTGCATCCATATGCACCTTGTGTTCTTGAAGTCTTCATGATCTTGTTCTTCATTTTTACAAAATATGTATCCTAATACATTTTTATCTAGAAAATGAAATACAACCTATTCTATTTTACATACCAAATGTAAAACAAATTACATAGCCAAAATAATAATTATTACATGCCAATTGAATGAATAATATTACATACCAAATGAATATAACAAATCAACCAAATATAACATGCAATCAACACAAGGTCAAGGCTAGGATCGTGAACTTTAACATGCAACCAAAATTGACCAAAATGCAAGTTCCAAACCCTCTTGGAACCTCTTTCAAATTCGGCCAAGCATACAAACCCACCCAAACCCATTTGTTTTTGCAATCTACATTCATGCATGTTAGTAGATTGCAAATGTAGTGGGTTTTAAACAACAATTCGAGGCATATTTCAACAACTTCGGCTCTAGATACCATTGTAGGGATTTAACAAGTTTGATAATACTTAAAACCTTTTAAGAATCATTATGAACGGAAGCGTGAAACTTTCAAATTTTACTTGTTATCTTTAAACCAATTTAAAGTTAAGTCCCACATGGATCAAGTTGCTAAATATACTTACAAATTAAAGAGAAGGAAAGAGTTTATACCTCCTTAAACTAAGTTTAAGGGCTGAATTTGATGAGCAATGAAGAAGAAGTAATGCACCAACACTACCCTTTCACTTGGCTACACCTTAGAACTTTAATAAGCTAATTAACCAAGCTTTAAGACCACCTTATTAGGCTTCCAAAAAAACGAACAGCAGCTGTCCAAAATGAGCAGGAAGTTTATGAAGATGATGACTTGAAAAAGCTTCTAACTTGAAGCCTCAAGTGTTGCATACCCCAAGCAATAACCCCAACACCTATGCCTTTAGTTAGGATTTAATTAGACACTTGAATTAGCTAGTAAACCAAGCAAGAACCCTTCTCTATTCAGCCCCAACAATTCGGCCAGAATCAGCATCAAGAGAGAAAGAGAAGTTTTCCAACATATCCTTGAAAGAATGAGTCAAAACCTTGGTTTAATGGTTAAGCATGCATATGTGAAGTTGTGTTATCTTAAAAGTAACAAAATGAGCATGTGAAGCTCCCCTTGGAGACACCAAAACCTTCCCCCATGGGACTTATATAAAACAATTGGATTTTTTTTATAAAACTTGTTAATAAATCATGCATTTGTTAAGCTACTTTTATTTTATAAACCATTTTATAAAATATAACACAATTTAATTATTTAAAACCTATAAATAATTAAATCTTCATCATATAAATTATCCAAGTAATTTATCTCAAGTGATAATAATTTAGAAAACCGATTTTCTAAATTTCAAGTGTCGCGTATTTATTTAACGAACCAATCGATAAGATAAACACATATAAGGTGTCGGTAAGCTTGTTATTGGGTATGACCCGACTTGGATCATAACATGTTAGCCACATTAATTTAATATGTCTCTCGGGCATACGAAATACTTTCACTTGGTACGTTTGGTTCACCTAATTGTACGATTTTTATTGGTAAGATTGATAAACCTGTTACTAGACAGATGGTTCCTTTTTTGGTAAAATATGTACGATATTGGAGATCAAAATTTGGGTGAACAGAAGATACTAGTTCATCTCGTGTGTTGATATTGAAGATGTGAAGCTGACGGTTCCTTCCATAAACGGATCCAAATCCTCTGGTCGACCAATCTTTAGTGGGTGGCCACAGAGGAGTTATAGAGGTGTTGCTGGGTGTGAACATGTCTCTTCTCAACCCAAATTATGTTGTAAGATCTCCACAAATTTGACGATCAAAAAACTGTTGCAGTTTTCCTTTCTCCTGATTGATTTTGCTCCGATTGATGACATTAAGGTTTCGGGCTTCTTGATTTCTTTTAGGGTTCAAGTGTCTATGATTTCTAAGGTGGGTTTATATGGTGTATTTGTTTTTGTGTGGATTTAGTTGGTTATAACAATTTGTTAAATGCTAGCTCTTTTGTTTTTGTACGTTTTTCTCCCTTCGATCCGTTAGCTAGCACTTATTTTCAGTTTGCTTGGCTTGAGATTTCTAGTATCCCAGTGACGAGTGCATCAAAAGTGAATGCTAGTGTCGTGGGAGATTTATTCGGGAAGGTGTTTTCGGTTGTTGAATCTACATCCGACCTGGGTATTGTTTGCTCTTTGTATGTGTTTATAAAATCTTTGAATCATAAACACATTCATCATTCGGTTGATGTGTATGTAGAAGATGATTTGTGCTCTGCTATTACTTTGCATAATGTCTAGGTTAATAAGTTATCTGAGGTCATTGGCCTAAATCGTCTTTTGTCCATCTCGTTTGATGATAACTTGCTAGCTTCTACAAATCGTTTCGTGGTTTCGAATAGTGATATTTCGGGTAGTTTTGAGGTTGCTACTACTCATGCTGCAAATTCTGTTTTGGATCATACAATTAGTCTGGTTAGTGTTACTCCTTCTACTTCGATTTCGGTTAGTGGAAATGGGTTAGGTTTGATGGCTAGTGGTGTGGATTTGAGATTTGGGTCGATTGAAGTGGATGTGGATATTTGAACTGGATTCTGCATAGATTGTTGAACCTCCTTTAGCCCATGTACATAATTCGATTGAGGGGCCTAATAAGGCCCAAATGCAGGATTGTTTGGCAACATGGGATGAAGCTTGTGTGTCTAATCTTACTCTTGCTTATAGGTTAGATAAGCTAATTAAGGAGAAGAAGATAAAGAAGGATGAGTGTTCGGTGAGTAGAGATGAAGATATACTAAAGCGAAAATTGGGTTAGTTAAAGTCGTCTCAAGATTTAAAGGGAAAGTTGTATTCACTGAATGTTCGTTTTCTCTTAAAGAAACATTGATGATGTGATGTGTGGTGAGATGATTCAAAAGAAGTTTATGGAGTCTATTGTCGGGTGCTCTTCGGGAAGTGATTATAAAGGTTTTGATAGTGTTCCAAATGAACATATATTTAGTCGCAATATCATCTCAATATGTAAAGTTTTTAGTTGCAATTGTTCTAATTCCAAGTAATATTCTTTTAAATAAATAAGTGCGAAGACTGAAGACGCAAATGAAGAATTGAAGACGCAAATGACCAAAAAGCTCAAATGTACAAGTTACAATCCAAGTGGTTCAATTTATTGATAAGAAACGTCTAATAATGACAAGTGTACAAGTTGCGGAACGCAAAGTACAAGATATCTAAGCACACAAAAATACGTTCGAAAATCCGGAACCGAGACATAAACCGAGCATCAACGCGTGAGTCAACGGTCCTAAAATTACGAGTCAACTATGCACAAGAATATAATATAATATAATATAATATATATATATATATATATATATATATATATATATATATATATATATATATATATAATTAATATAAATTATATATATTATATATATACTCCCTCCGTCCTATTTGAAGTGTCCACATTTCTATTTTGGGATGTCACATTACAAGTGTCCACTTTGTATTTCAACCAATGAGAAGAGGTTATTATGGAGAGAGAAGAATTCTGATTGGTGGAGAATGAAGTTAGTGAGATTTCCTAAAACTGTGTGCAAAAAGTAAGTGGACACTTGTAGTGGGACGGAGGTAGTATTTAAATAAAACGTCGGCAAACTAGAAAACAAAAACATGTGAGCTGATCCAGCTGGCCATGCGATCGGATGGCCAGGATGCCCATATCTCATGCGATCGCATGGGCCACAAAGTCAGGCCAGGTGCTATAAATTGCAACGAATTCAGCGAGTTGTGTACACCATATTTTCTTTCTTCCTCTGTAAAGAAACATATATATATTTATATTTATAATATTAAGTTTAAATTAAGTTTAATAATAATTGGGTTAATGTAAGAAATGTTTTAAGGTTTTGTAAGTCGGAACTCTGTCCGTGTAACGCTACGCGATAAATAATCACTGTAAGCTAAGTTCTTCTTTTTTAAATTAATGTCTCGTAACTAAGTTATTATTATGCTTATTTGAGCCGAAGTAATTGTGATGTTGGGCTAAATATTAAGATGGGGTTATTGGATTTTGTACCATAATTCGGGTTTGGACAAAACACCGACACTTGTGAACATTGGACTTTTGACTATTAATAGGTAGGGGGTATTGTCTAATTGAATGACAATTCATTGGAACCTGTCGAACCTATCTTCAAATTAGTTAATCTAATAATTATTAAATTGATTACGAATGTCCGATTTATTGACCTTTATACGACATCGTTTACAATCATTTAATTAATCAATTGGATTGGGTAATTGATTATTCATTATGGCCAAGTGAATAAATTAATGTATCATGGACTAATTAAAACAGGGATGGATTACATACAAGGGTAATTGGTGTAATTGTTAACAAAGTATTAAAACCTTGGATTACACGCAGTCGATAACCTGTTGTAATTATTAACCAAGTATTAAAACCTTGTTACAGTTTAAATCCCTAATTAGTTGGAATATTTGACTTCGGAAATAAGGTTAATTTGACGAGCATTTTATAATTATGACCGATGGACTATTATGGGCAAAACTCAGATAGGTATCAAATAAGCCAGGACAAAGGACAATTAACCCGGGTAACAATTAATTAAAATCAAAACGTCAAACATCATGATTACGGAAGTTTAAATAAGCATAAAACTTTTATTTCATATTTCATCGTATCTTTATTTACTGTCATTTTAATTACTGCAATTTACTTTATCGCAATTTAAATTCTGCCATTTATATTATCGTCATTTATCTTTACGCTTTATTTAAAATCGACAAACCGGTCATTAAACGGTAAAACCCCCCTTTTTTAATAATAATACTACTACTATATTACTAATATATATATATATATATATATATATATATATATATATATATATATATATATACAAATATAATTGTTTAAAAATATAGTGTACGCAATAAGCCGTCTCCCTGTGAAACGAAGCGGACTTACTAAAAACTACACTACTCTACGATTAGGTACACTGCCTATAAGTGTTGTAGCAAGGTTTAGGTATATCCATTCTATAAATAATTAAAACTTGTGTAATTTGTATCGTATTTCGTATTAAAAATAATAGTATTTCGTACTACACGCTGCACACATCAAGTTTTTGGCGCCGCTGCCGAGGACTCGGTGAGAAACGCTATATTTTAAAAACTATATTTTTGTAAAAATATATTATTTCTTATTTCGTAAAATATTTTCTATTTACAATAAGTGTTAAAAACAAAAATAATAAAATATATTTATATATATATATAGTTTTAAGAACTTTATTTATAAAACTAAAAAATACTTTTATTTTTAAGATTTTAAAATATAAGTTTATTATATTTTATATAAATATTCTAAATATATATTTTGTAAAATTAAAATCAAATAAATATTAATTATTAAAATTTAAACTGGGCCGAACCCGAATTAAAGCCCAATCCCTTTCTGGAATTGCAGGCCATGCGACCGCATGGCTGTATAACCTCAACGTCATGCGATCGCATGAGATGAGGTGACAGGTCTGAAAACCTAGGACGTACGATTAGGGTTTGTGTTTAATAACTAGTATTATTAATTAATTATTAATCAGGGTTTTAGTTATTTAATTAAATTTTAATTCTAGTTTTAATATTTAATTTGTAATATTAAGTTTTAATTAGTTTTATTAATTATAAAATTAATACTTTTATAAAATAATAATGTAAAAATAATATTTTTATAAAAATTATATTTTTATAACTTTAAGTTTTATTTTTATTTTTATATTTTGTATTTTTTTTAGTTTAATTCGTAATGTGTATATTTATCGCTTGTAATTAGTTTTAAACTTAGTTTTTACCATAGTATTGTATATTTCTAGATTTTTAGGTTTTGCCGTAAAATCCCTTAAGTGTTTTTTCTTTAGAATTAAGATTTAGGCGCTTTAGAATTTTGCGACGCAGTTTATATATTTTAGTGCCTAAATTAAGTTTATTTCCGTTTTCGAAATAGAATTCCTTTTAAGCCTTAATACTTTTAGACGCAATTTTTAGTTTTTAGTTTTTAGACTTTAAAGTTTCGACGTTTTTATTTATCATTTTTATTTTTCAACTTTTTATTTTTCGACGTTTGTTTTTCGACTCTTATTTCTCGACGGTCTTTTTCTTTCTCATTTCTACGCTCTAGTTTTTAGGACAACGAATTTTCTATATTTTCTTTAAATCTCGATGAAAAAGAAAAATTATTTTAAGCGGTTAAATTAATAGACATCCTAAATTTTCTGGTTCGTAGTAATAGTTGGATTTCTTAGTGGCGAGTTGTGGGCTTCCGATTTAAAGGGTCCTGGCTACCTGCTGCATCTATTGGCTATTTGAAACTTGGACAAAATCAGAAAATTCTATTAATTTGATAACTTATATAATTTTTATCTTTATAACTAATAGGATATTCTGTGAATGCACCGAGCAAAACGTTCACCACCTTTCATACGTTCACCCTCCTGTAACTCGATCAAGACATCTAGAAAATATCGTCGCCGTTGATTTTTCTTTAGAATCATCATCTACTCGAACAAGTATTTCAACTCAAATTTTCAATAATCCATTTTTTGAACCGACCTCACAATTGAGAACCCGGAGGATATTCAGGGACAATTCCAAGATCCTGAACCACTAATCATTCCTCCTGAACCACAAACCGTTAAATCAGAATCTTCTAGTGATTAGGATTCAACAATTTCAAATATGGAAATAACGGAACCTCTAAGTATGGAAGATCGAATGAGAGCTACACGCACTGGCCAAGGACATGCCATTACGCGACCAAACATTAATGCGCCAGATTATGAAACCAAAGGACAAATCCTACACATGGTAACTAATCAATGCCAATATAGTGGTATGCCAAAAGAAGATCCAAACGAACATCTTCGAAACTTTAATAGGATTTGTACTCTATTCAAAATTAGAGAAGTTGAGGATGAACAGATCTATCTCATGTTGTTGCCCTGGACTTTAAAGGGAGAAGCCAAAGATTGGTTAGAATCGTTACCTGAAGGAGCGATTGATACATGGGATGTTTTAGTTGAGAAATTTCTTAAAAGATTCTTTCCTGCATCTAAAGCCGTGAGACTTCAAGGAGAAATTGTTATGTTCACGCAAAAGCCAAATGAAACATTATATGAAGCATGGACAAGATTCGAAAGTTGTTGAGAGGATGTCCTCAACACGGTTTAGACACTTATCAAATAGTATAAATATTCTACCAAGGTGTCGACGTTTCTACACGAAAAGACATCGACACAGCAGCTGGTGGTTCCATTATGAAGAAAACCGCAACTGAAGCTCACAAAATTATTGATAACACAGCATCCCACTCACATGAGTGGCATCAGGAAAAAGATATTTTTCGTTCATCTAAAGCGGCTAGAGCCGATTCTAGCCATGACTTTGATTCCTTTTTCGCAAAAATAGATGCTTTCGAAAGACGAATGGAAAAGATGACTAAAGATATTCACGCAATACGAATCAGTTGTGAGCAATGCGGTAGACCACATTTAACGAAAGATTGTCACATTGAGCAAACGATGGAACAACGAGAGAATGTTTCCTACATGAACCAAAGGCCGGGAAATAATTATCAACCGTCAAGGCCAAACTTCAATCGAAATCAAAACATTCTTTACAATCCAAATGGGCCCAACAATAACTCGTATAACTAACAAGGTCCGAATAACCAACCAACTCAAAACAACACTTTCAATCAACAAAGACATGGCTTGTATAAACCACCACAACAAACCGAAGAGAAAAAGCCAAATCTGGAAGAAATGATGGCAAAGCTAGTTGAATCTCAAACACAATTTATTGCATCTCAAACCCAGATGAATGAGAGGTTTGATCAGTCATTAAGAACTCAACAAGCTTCCATTTTGAATCTAGAAAAACATGTAAGTACTCTTGCTAGCATGATGAGTGAGAGGGAACAAGGAAAGCTACAGAGTAATACTGAAGTAAATCCTCGGAATGAGAATGTTAATATGGTGTCAACAAATTCTGAAAAACCATCATCAGAAGATGGGAAGGTTTTCGATGTGAGTAACAATGAAGAAGTTACAACACCACCACCACCACCCGAGTATGTAAAGCCAGTGGTGGCACCATACAGACCACCCATCCCATTTCCAAGAAAAGGAGTTGAGTATGAGCAAGTAATAGGTAATAAAGTTTGTGATACCTCTGGAAAGAAGAAGAAGAATAAGAAAGTGCAAGAAACAAAAACCATAGAAGTAAACCCGATGAAGACAGTTCCACCGAAACCTCCACCCAGGTTGGGTGATCCGGGTGAATTTATTGTTCCTTGTCTACTTAGTGATTGTGTCATGTATGATGCACTAGCAGATTTAAGTGCGAGTGTGAGTGTTATGCCTCTTTCATTATATAATAGATTAGGAGTAGGTGAGTTAAGTCCAACGAAAATGAGTGTTCGACTCTTTGATCAAACCATTAAGCACCCAGTTGGAATTGCTGACAACCTACCCGTTCAAGTAGGTAATTTAACCTTTCTAGTCGAATTTATTGTCATTGACATAGAAGAGGACTCAAACATTCCTCTAATTTTAGGTCGACCATTCTTAGCATCCACCGGGGCGTTATTTGATGTACAAAAGGGTACAATGACACTTAGTGATGGTGACAAATCGGTCACCTTTGTGAGTCGAAAGGCTAAATCTCCACCAACCAAAACCATTGAACCAACAAAAAGATTGGTAAAAACCATGTTGTTTTACCAACTCCAACGGTAGTGCTTAACAATAATAAAATGCCTAAGTGTGGGGAAAATGAAGTAACACCTAATGATGACTTGATAACAAAGAACCTCGTTGTTGATACGAAATTAAATGACTCCGTTATTAACAGTTCAATGAAGAAACTTATTAAACGGATTCGTGATGCTAGAACCAAGGGGAACTTTAAGTTATGTAACTGGTTAGTATCCAATCTATCGCCTAAAGAAAAGGCGAAACTAGTTGAATTTGTGGATATTACACAGGATTCCGACCAATGGCTTAAAGCAAAAGTCACAGATATGCAAGTTGATTATGGTCCAAGAGAAATTGACGATGAAGTTAATCACAATTTCAAAACCACAGCTACCTAAGTGTGGGGAGATTCAAATGTTCTAAAAAGAAAATGCTGTCTAGAGTTAGTTGTTCTGTTCTCGTGTAGTTCTGAGAATGGAATCCGATTGGTCTTTTCCACTAGCAGACACTAAAGAACTAGTTTTCTTCCCCCCCATTCTGAATTTTATTTTGTTTTGTAGGTTTGTATGAAATTAATACGCTTTTTAAATTTAAGTTTTGTGTGAATTTAAAAACAAAATTTACTTTATTTCATTAAGTTTAAAAAATGATTTCTAAAATTCATCGTAAGTTAAAGACTAGGTCATGGAACCGAAATTGCTTTACCCGAGAGAGGGGCGAAAAATTTTATTATCATTATTTTAATTTTATTGATCTAAAGTAATGTATATATATATATGTGTGTGTGTGTGTGTGTGTGTGTGTGTGTTTGTAGTTTATCTTATGTGCAAAATAGGGTAAAACAGCGCACTTTCAAAGACTGACATTAAGTTCAGCAAAAGCTACTAATTTTAACGACAAGACGTAAAATATCAAATGTGATATAACAAACAATATGTTTGCAAACTCAGTATTTTTAATCATTCTTCTACGCTAATCACCCTCATGAATTTATAATTATAGTCTGATTTCATGCAAATGAGGGCATTGCATGATCTAAAGTGTGGGGAAGGGTTATAAATTCTCTCGGGTTTACACTTAGTTAATTGTCAAATTTTGTGAAATTTTGAAAAATTTTCAATTAAATGAATTCAAAATAATGTTTATACATATTTGATGAAATAGTTTGAATGGACTGGCTTTCAAGGATGAAAGCGAAAGTTATTTATAGTGAGAAGGTCATTCGTGTACCTCGAGAGAATGGTGAGCCGTCAATAGTTTACGGGGAGAGAAGTAGCCCGAAGCTGAACCTTATTAGTTGCATGACAACAACCCAAAATCCCACAATGGAAATGGGAAGGAATAACAATGGATTTTATCACGAAGCTACCGAAAACGATAGGCGGTTAGGATACTATCTGGGTTATCATTGACCATCTCGCCAAATCTACTCACTTTCTAGCCATAAAAGAAACTGATACAATGGATAAACTTACACGACGATACATAAAGGAAATTGTGTCCCGTCACTTCGGCGATTCAAATTCTATCTTAAGGACTGCCAGGAATCTTATTTGATACTCATTCTTACGCGACTCTGAATCCTAATTTATTCCGAGAGATTTCTTATTTGATGATAATCACACCATCATCCTTTTTACTTCGATATTAGTCATACCAGTTCAAAATTTTCCAAAATCAATGGGTAGTTAATTCCCATCCTCACACTCTCCCATTCATATCTCACTTATAAGCAACAACTTCACACTTAAGCATTTTTGGCCAAAGGACTTATGCCCTACTAATAGTCATCAACCACATTTAAATTCAATAGTTTTATTACCTCAAATATCACCCGAAATTTTCAAAATCTTTTACTCAATCCTCATCAAGCTTTTTTCAACTTGTAATCTCTGAAACATGAAAATTTTGTTTGCCAAAATTTCTCACACACTATTTTACTGTGCGATCCTCTCAAAGTTTTATATTATTTTATTTGCCATTCGTGCAAATTTTTGAAATCGTATATGTTATATAAAATAAAGTAAATGATTACTTATTTTTGACAAATACATATAAAATTTTACTATTACTTTTACAAACCAAATCTTTTATTCAAAGGATATTTTACTTTGAATAGTGCATGTTGTACATAACCCTAGTCAGGGGCGGATTTTCAGGGGGCAGGGAGGGGTGTTGGCCCTCCCAAATTGTTGAGTAAGTAGTGTATAATATTGATTTGATTTATAAGGAAAAAGAAAGAAAATCAGTTTAAGTTTAATGGAGTTGGAAATTTGGTGATGGAAGAGAAGAGAAGAGGGTAACAGTAACAGGGAAGAAATGGGTGACCCCACCCGTGACCATATGTACTTCTATCTTTTTCAAAATTAGAAAAAAATTCGACCGCGCGTTGCTGCGGTTGTATTCAACGCCCGGTCAAATTTGGATATACGTTATTTGGTACATAATATATCTAGTAGGTTGGGTTGGTTGTTGGACATGTATGTATATGTATGAAATACAGCTCGAAATATATAGTGTTTTTTTAACGATGTCCATTTCGCGTATAGTTAGTCTCGTTGTGTTCGTAAAATTATTTCGAGTTGAACGATGATCTCGGAAAAAATTAACTCGCACCGAACGAGAATATAGGGCCCGTTATTTAGTGTTTTTTTAACGATGTCCGTTTCATGTATAGTTAGTCGTGTTGTGTTTATCAGATTTTTTCGAGTTGAACGGTGGTCTCGAAAAAATTTAACTCGCACCGAGCGAGAAGATCGGGCCCATTAAAAATTCGGGTGGATTTAGTTTATTTTATTTTAATAAAATTATATAATTACGTTTTCTACCCTCGAAAAAGTGAAAACTCGAGGGATCGTTGTGTAAAGTAAGCGGAAGTTGATGGATCAGTTGTAGTGTGAACGCAAACTCAAAATGACAGTTCGATATAACTGAAACGACGAAGATGGCCACCGATTTTAGTACATAGGTGATGTTAAAGCGAAGGGGTATAAAATACTATTAATTTTTACAAGGAAATACTATTAAATACGATACAATTTTACACAAATGATTTATTTATTTATAGAGTGGATATACCTAAACCTTGCTACAACACTTATAGGCAGTGTACCTAATCATACAGTAGTGTAGTTTTTAGTAAGTCCGGTTCATCCACAGGGAAATTTAGCCAAGCTTAACGCTATATTTTTAACTTATAATTGTAAAAATACAAAAATATATATAAGTAGTATTATTATTGTAAAGGGGGTTTTTACCGTTTAATGACCGGTTTGTCGATTTTAAAACTTTAGTCGCAGTTAAAACCTAATGTAAAATATTAAAAATAAATATAACTTAATTTAAAGCGTAAAGTAAATAACGATAATGAAATTGCGATAAATAAAAGTGCGATAAAATAAAATTGCGATGATTAAAGAGTACGATAATTAAAAATGCAATTAAATAAAATGACAATAAATAAAAGTGCGATAATTAAAAGTGCAATTAAATATGAAATATATAAATTATACTTATTTAAACTTCCGTAATCATGATGTTTGACGTGTTGATTTTAGTTTTATTACCATGGGTTAATTGTCCTTTGTCCTGGATTATTTGATATGTCCATACGGATTTGTTCATAATAGTCCATCAGTCATAATCATAAAATGCGGAAGTCTTCGTCAAATTATTCTTATTCCCGAAGTCAAATATTCCAACTAATTGGGGATTCGAATTGTAACAAGGTCTTAATACTTTGTTTACTGAATACACCAGGTTATCGACTACGTGTAGTCCAAGGTTTTACTACTTTGTTAACAATTACACCAATTACCCTTGAATGTAATCCACCCCTATTTCAACAAGTCTATTAACTATTAATCCAATCCCGTGTTCGGTAAAATGAACAATTATTGGTATTTATAGATATCCCGCCCACCGTGCCCAGTCAAGCGTATGTGGTTATATATAAATACGTCAAATTATAAGTCTATATATTAAATCAACGAGGTATCATTTAGTTAATATAAAACCCATTAATAGTCCATAGTCTAATTTCTACAAGTGTCGTTCTTTTGTCCAAACCCCAATTATGGTCCAAAGCCCAATTACCCAATTTTAATATTTAGTCCAACATCATGATTACTTCGGCATTAAATAAGCATAATAATAACTTAACTACGAGACATTAAATTAAAAAGGTTGAACATAACTTACAATGATTAAAAATAGCGTAGCGTTACACGGACAGAATTTCGACTTACACCCTTACAACATTCGCTAACATACCCTTATTATTAGAATTAAAATTAAAATTAAAATTAAAATTATAATATATATATATATATATGTATGTATATATATATATATATGTATGTATGTATATATATATATATATATATATATATATATATATATATATATATATATATATATATATATATGTTTACGTTGAGAGAAAGGAAAGAAAAAAGATGATAATATTCGACCAAAAACTGCGAAATTTATAGATGTGGCCTGGTACCTACTGCCATGCGATCGCATGGAATTTGCTCTTCCAGGCCATGCGATCGCATGGCCACTTTTTCCAGCTCATGTGACTTTGTTTCCTAGCTTGCCGACGGATTAATAAATAAATATAATATATAAATAATTTTAAGAATTATTTAAATATTATATTATATTTATGTGCATAGTTGACTTGTAATTTTTAGTCCGTTGCGTCGAGCGTTGAGAGTTGACTCTGGTCCCGGTTCTGGTTTTTCGAACGTCCTTGCGTATAATTTAATATCTTGTATTTTGCATTTTGCGACTTGTACTCTTGTAATTTTGAGACGTTTCTCACCAATAATTTGAACCACTTTGATTGTACTTTGTACTTTTGAGTTTTTTGGTCGTTTGCGTCTTCAATTCGTCGAATCTGTCTTTTGTCTTCACCTTTTATTCTTTAAACGAATATTACTTGTAAATAGCACAATTGCAACTAAAAGCTTGTCTTTCTTGAGGGATAATGCTATGAAATATATGTTAGTTTTTAGCATTATCAAATATTCCCACACTTGAGCGTTGCTTGTCCTCAAGCAATATAGTCTTGAAATAAAAATACTAGAATCACTTCTTTATTCTTCACACTTTTGTACATCAGTGATTTCTATACGACGGTATGGACAATGATAGTAACGTTATGGTTTACAGTCCCACATGACTATGAAAATTTAGATCCTTTAGGAAATTGGATCTTTATGAAAACATTTAATCTTTTGAAAATACGATCTAGCTTTTACCCTAGATAAGTTTTCCGGAATAACCCTTCACCGGTGTTTGCAAAATGTTTTTGTGGGTTTGGTGGGTTTCAGATTTGAAAATTTTAGCTCAAAACTTGCGGTTTTGTGTCACCCACTTGCTAACCTTGTATTAGGAAAGCAACATGTCTAGTATACTTGCTCCGTATATTACCTTTAGGTAAACTACCGTCCGGTTGTAAAGGAAAGAGTTGAACAAGCAACTGTTAAGGCAATGTCCCCTGACATGCTTTTAATTATGGTCTATAACGTGTCGGATGCAATTACTATCCTTTGTAAGAGCAATAGTAAAGCTCACGCTTATAATTTTTTGATCTGGCACAAGGTCCTGTCTTTGACCATGCTATGCAACCACCGTTCTTACGGTTGACACCCGATTTGGTTCAGGTGACCTAATGAATTCCAGGTGAATTCCTAGGATTTTACGTTCAATGGTAATGAATGCATTAAAAATGGGTTTTTTAGAAAACAAATCGGTTTGTAATTTTGATCAAAATATTTTCTCGTTCAAGCTCGAGTTTAGATATCATCGAATTCCATGAGTTTGTAATTCTCAATCTTTAAGGTCAATCTCTAGGATTGAGTAATATCATGCTTAAAAGCTGATTTTTAATCTTTTAAGGAGATTATCCTTTCTGGGGATCTGATTCATTAGTCTTATCAAGCTAATTTGCATGGCGTCCTCCCCATTTTACGAGACAGATCCTCTCATGGTTAGGATAAGTCTGACCACTTGGCGACCCTGTTTGATGCCGAGGTCCGTGGATTTCCAGCTGATTTTTGAGAAAACTTTTCAAGGTTTTTCGTAGACTCTACAACTGGTCTGGACGATAACTTCCTGACCTAAATCAAGAAGCGCGTTTCTTTTTCAGAAGACTTTACTTCCTTTTAATGATAGAATTGATTCATCGTGTATATCCATCTTTTCTTTCAAATATATTTCAATTTATTGGGTAAAACAGTTAATTTTGTCCAAAACAAAAGTATCTTCAGTTATTTGTACAAAAATATGTGATATATGTTTTAAATAACTTGGTAAATTTTTCCCACACTTGGCTTTTATTTTCCTTTCTTTGCCTTTTTTATTGTCCTCTATTCCATTTTAAATTAATTCTAACATTTTGGGTTGTTTCCCAATTTATGTCCTTTCTGAGGTAACAATAATTTCGGTATTAACACCTAGTTTTATCGTTCATAAATATGTATAAACATGATTTTGAGTTCATTTAATTGAAAATTTTGAAAATTTTACTAGAATTGGGTAGTCAGTATATAAGACTAGGGCTGTTCTTTATTATCAGAGAGCACTAAATTCTAATATAACTACTGCTTTACTAGTATTTTTAATGGTAATCAAGTGTATAAGTCAAAAAAAATTTAAAAATTCGAAAGAATTTAACCCCTTCCCATACTTAAGATCTTGCAATGCCCTCATTTACAAGAAATCAGTAACAATTTAAATTATTGAGGGTGATTAGTGTAGAAAAATGATTAAATTTTACTAAAGTTTCCAAACATATTGGCGTTTGTTTGTTGAATGATAAATGGTGCACATCATTTGTTTATTCCGTCTTGTTGTTACATCACATTTGTTTTTCGTTTTGTCGTCAAAAATACTAGCTTTTGCTGAACTTAATGCCAGTCTTTGAAAATGCGCTGTTTTACCATGTTGTGTACAATTGACAATATACATACATACAAATATAAACATGCATGGTAATTTGAAATGGGACTTAAAATCCCACTTTCAAATAAAATATGAAATATTAGTACCAAATAATAAAAATATTAAACAATACATTAATGTATCACAATATCATATGTTTAAACATAAATAAATAAAAATAATAAAAAGATAAAAATCATAGAGATCACCAACTGGAACTATATCAATCTGGATAGGGGTTCCAGTTCATGTCGTCTTCCGGGTTCCATGGTTGGTGATAGGTGTACTGGTAGGCCTGGTTAGGGTCGTAGAGAGTATATGGTGGTCTCATCTCGGGCTGGTGTGGAGGATAGTAAGCGGGTCGGCTCGGAACGTAGTGATCCTGAGGTGACAGCCGGCTCATAATCTGACGCTGATGATAGTCCCATCTATCATGCTGTCGTTGCCTGGAAGTAATCATTCCGGGCTTGCCATTGCTCCATCCGACGAAATCTCTATGCGTTTGTCATATCTACCTCATCTACACGTTGGTAGACGTCAGTCATAGCCTTCCTAATGACATCCCTAATGTCATCTGCTTCCTCCATTTCCTCATCTGAAACTCTCTCTACCTGAGGATGACTACCTTCATAGGGTACTGGCTGGTTGCGTCTGCTCTTTAATACCTTAGCACCCTGATAGACTTTCAATCCTAAAGGCTCAACCTGTTCCCTACATTCCAAAAGTGGACCCCCTTGGTCCCTATCTACACCCAGATACTCTCCAATGAGAGTAACAAAAATACCTCCTCCTATAATCCCCCCTTCCTGTATTCCTTCCACCATTTTTGATAAATAAAAACCAACACAGTAGGGGATATTAACAAAGCTTCTTGGGTCTCGAATACACTTTAGGTAAAATAAATCATGTAAGGTCATTTTCTCCTTGTTTCTGTGTAATCGAGTTAGCCAGAAATCTATAAATTATACGAAGCTCGGCTTTGTTAATATGTAAGTAGGAGTGTTTTCCTCCCAGTGTAAAAACATTATAGCTTGACATACGCCTCCAGACGGCCTTCGCGTCAAAATTCCTATCTACCCTTTCACCACGATAAATCAAATTCATACAATCGGGTAGTAGTAATTCACCAGGAGTGTAAATCTGTAATGCCCTGACCATGTCCAGCATGGACATCCTGTACATCCTACGGCCAAGTATAAACCTAAGAAAACTTCTATCATCTAACCTATCTACATCTGCATTTAATGCTATAGTACTCATAAGCTCTATACACCATTCCTTATATACAGGCCTACGAATGGTGAATAAACGTTCCCAATCGTGAAAAGATGAGCTACCATACCTTTGGATCAAATGCTGTCTAACTGAGTTAGCTAGTTGGACCCTTTCCAAAGGATCCCAATCGATTACCCTTGGCACTTCTACATTTTTCGGTAGCAGTTTGAATTTGTTACTTTGATATGCCGGGTAATCCCTCCAGCTTCTATCGAATCTCAGATTAGGATGCAACGTGTGTTTAGGAATCGTTGGGTATTCTACTAGTGGATGCATCAGAAATACTGTGAAGGCATCAACAAATTGTAGCGAATCATAATAAGGTATGTGTTGATCAGGCTATTGTTGTGGTTCCTATTGTTGTTCTTGTTCAGGTTCATATTGCATTTCTGGTTCAGGTTCTGGAGCAGGTCGTCTAGATGATGATGATGAACCTCCAGTTTCAGTATTAGTAAATCTCTGCAAAACACATTAAACACAAAATTTGTGCATCCAAATATGCATTAGTGTTAGCAAAATAACAAATTAACACAATTACAATAACATGTTAAATCAAAATTAAACTTATACACATTTTCACAATTTTAACAATTCTACACTTTTTCAAATAAGCATATATGAAAATGCATACAAAGTTCATAAGCATTTAACTCAAATAACATGTCAAAACAGTCATTACTAGCAATTAAACAAGTCTCAAATGTCAATTATATCAAATTAATCAAGTTCATGAATTTTGGACTTAAAAAGTCCACTTTAATCTTCAAAAATCATGTTTAGGATCAAAGTTTGGATCATTTAGCTACCTAAACATGTTACACTATGTGACAACCCGGAAATTTCCAATCAAATTTAAACTTTATCTTTATATTATTCCTACACGATAAGCAAAGTTTGTTAAGTTAAATCTCAAGAATTTTAAACTGTGTTCATACATTCATTATAACCTCGACCAAATTCCGACGATTCATGAACCGTTATATATAAATAGATATGTATATATATGTATATATATATATATATATATATATATATATATATATATATATATATATATATTATAACTTGAGAATATTAATAAAGTATTAAACGTATATTACTTTACACGAACGCATTTGTTTCAATATGTTTATCGATGGAATTAGAAGATAATATCAAATGATTGATTTATCAGATACATTGTGATATGATTACGGGTCTATGTTATGAGGTCCACTGTGATTTAAGAAATCTATTCTTTTTGACAACATTCGGAAAATGGTAAAGTGATTTATAAGTAAGAACGTGGAGGGTAAATAACTTAGATGTTGGATATCGACAAGTTAAGTAACTCGACATTTTTATACGTTTATTTAACCTTTGGACTTTATCACATGCTTCACCAACAGACCGTAATTTAAAAACTTGAAACCTATTATGAATATATATGATTCTACTTTTCTAAAACGTTTTATGATATAACGATTTCCATTATTTTAACCTTTTAACAAAATGATTCTTAAATATATTTAGTTTTGGAAAACAAAATTATCATATTTATTTGATTTATTTTCAAACGTACAAAAACGTTTTTAGTTTAAAAAGAACTTTATTATTAAAACGTATATAACTTTTATAAATATCTAGAACCACTTTTGACAACTCATTACTTAACCAGTATGATAAAGATAACGATATTTATATTTTATTTTATTAAATATAAATAATGATTTAAATTAATTTTATATATATTTATACGCGTATTATACGTACATAGTTTTATACTTTTACTATACTTTAACTTTACCTTTACTTTACTTTTACTTTACTTTAACTTTAATAATTTACTTTAATAATTCATACTTTAATAATTCACTTTAATAATTCATACTTTAATAATTCACTTTAATAATTCATACTTTAATAATTCACTTTAATAATTCATACTTTAATAATTCACTTTAATAATTCATACTTTAATAATTCACTTTAATAATTCAAAAATCTATTATAAATAGAATTCAATAGGTTTCATTATTTCATAGAAACTTGAAATATATTTCTCTAAACTCTCTCAATCGACTTACATATATATATTTACTCAGTATAATTATTTCAAGATATTATTAGTATACATAAAATACTACGACGAGGTCATGAGCGTATTATTTCAAAATGGATTTTTCGAGCGGGATAGAGCTAAGGAAAACATGGGTTATAGCTATGGAGGTGATGGGTATGGTTCATGGGTATGCTTGTGAGGTCAATCTAGTGTTTATCGTCTCCGTTGCGTCTACGTACCTTTCCTGCAATATTGAATCTCAATATTGATACGTGAGTACTCGTAAATTATTTTTACATATTAATAGTGTATCCCTGACTAGTGCTCGAGAATATAGGATTATGCATGCTTGTACTTTTGATATTGCCCTTAGATAGGTTATGTTGAATCCTGAATTAGTTACACTTGCGGTTGAGATAAGGTATAAGATATGCATGTCCTTGGAAGGCTAGCGAAAAATTGAGAACTTTTCATTTAGATATCGAATAGGTTCGATGAACGGATTAGAAGTTATAGCCAATTAAATTTTTATAAAAATGATTATTATTATCGTCGTTATTATCGTCGTTCTAGTTTTATCTTATTATTATCATTATTAATAAAAGGAATTATCATTAAAAATTGTTATTTTTATTATTATTACTATTGTTATCATCGTTAAAGTTATAATTAGTATTATTATTATTATTATTATTATTATTATTATTATTATTATTATTATTATTATTATTATTATTATTATTATTATTATTATTATTATCTTATTATTATTATTATTATTATTATTATTATTATTATTATTATTATTATTATTATTATTATTATTATTATTATTATTATTATTATTATTATTATTATTATTATTATTATTATTATCATTATTAATATATATATCACTATTTAAAAATGGTTATTGTTATTGTTATTATTATTATTATTATCATTAAAATAGTTATTAGTATTACTAATAATATCATAGTAATTATCATTATTAGTATTATTGTAATTAAAACTAATATTAGTAACACCTAATTCTTTTTAGTACTATTATTATTAGTATTATAAAAATAATATAAAAGACGATTAAAAGCTATTAAACGAAATGATTAGGAAATAATGAGTATGAGTATCATGATGAAATTAAAATATTATAAGATATTGATCTAGATAAAATTATCATTCTTATTATTTTTATCATTACTATTATTATTAAAAGTATCGTTAGTATTAAAACTATCATTTTAACAAAAAATATTATTTTAATAGAAATGTCATTATTATTATAAAATATCATTATTATTATCATTTTAAATAGAATTATTATTTTAAAGTTAATATTAAAAAGTATCATAAATATTAAAGTTATCATAATTGGAATTATCGTTTTATTATAATATCATTATTAGTAAATATAAATATTGATATTTTTAAAAGAATAATAATAATTATTATTGCAAAATAATACAACTTTTACTTATTATTATTATCAATGTTATTTTATCAAATAAATATGTAATACAAATAATATAATTACCTTAATAAAACCTATCATAATATTTTTTTTTAAATTAACTTTATAAATTTTATTACTTAAGATATATAAAAGTATATTTTTATATAAAATTTTATTTATTAATAAATGAATTATATTATTTACTCTATTAAATCTTTTAAAAATATTTAAAAATATAAAATGACGATATTTAAACTATATAATAATCATGTATAAATTTTGGAAATCATTTTGAGTCAAATTAACTTTTGTTGATCGTTGCATATTAGTCTCGAGCATTAGGATTGTGGTACACTATGACTTGACCTAATTTGTTAGACAAATATTGACCAGCACATATATATACATAATTAATTTAGGTTCGTGAATCCGAGGCCAACCTTGCACTTGTTCAATGACGTTATATGTATTTTTACTACGAAATACAGTATGGTGAGTTTCATTTGAATCCCTTTTACTCTTTACATTTTTGGGCTGAGAATACATGCAAATACTTTATTAACTATTTTACAATATTTATATGCGTGAGTTTCATTTGCCTTTTTACCCTTTATATTTTTGGGCTGAGAATACATGCACAATTTTTATAAATGATTTACAAAATAGACACAAGTACGTGAAACTACATTCTATGTTTGAATTATCGAAATCGAATATGCCCCTTTTTATTAAGTCTGGTAATCTAAGAATTAGGGAACAGACACCCTAATTGACGCGAATCCTAAAGATAGATCTATTGGGCCTAACAAACCCCATCCAAAGTACCGGATGCTTTAGTACTTCAAAATTTATATCATGTCCGAAGGAGGATCCCGGAATGATGGGGATATTCTTATATACATATTGTGAATGTCGGTTACCAGGTGTTTAATCCATATGAATGATTATTTTTGTCTCTATGCATGGGACGTATATTTATGAGAACTGGAAATGAAATTCTTGTGGTCTATTAAAATGATGGAAATGAATGATTATGATAAACTAATGAACTCACCAACCTTTTGGTTGACACTTTAAAGCATGTTTATTCTCAGGTATAAAAGAAATCTTTCGTTGTGCATTTGCTTGTTTTAAAGATATTACTTGGAGTATTTCATGGCATATTTCGAAGAACGTTGCATTCGAGTCATTGAGTTCATCAAAGATTACTATTAAGTTAATTTATAATTGGATAGTGGATATTATGAAATGGTATGCATGCCTGTCAATTTTCGATGTAAAGAAAGTTTGTGTTTTAAAAACGAATGCAATGTTTGTAATATGTATCATATAGAGGTCAAATACCTCGCGATGTAATCAACTATTGTGAATCGTTTATAATGTATATGAACGGGTCCTTATTCATGATAAAAATCGGCCATAACCTGTTTATATCCAAAAGCCCCAAATTGCTCAAGAACACAAACCCTAGATTCCTAAAAATTTTGAAGTTTTTAGCTTCAAATCATGTTAAATAGCATCAATCTAGGTTATACATGTATAAAATACTAACAATTTAACTCTAATTACACTAGAAATTAACAAAATTAAATTAGGTAAAATATAGCTCAAGAACACTAAAAATCAAATTTAAAGAGGTTTAGGGATGTAATTGTTACCCTTTTTGATAAACTTCTTATCAAATTCATGTTTAGAGCGGATTGTAGCGAGAAATTTGGTTGAATTTGGGTGAAAAATGGTGATTTTTGGTGATAATATGTGTATGTGTTCGTGTATATGTGTGGGTGTTTTATGGAGACAGAAGCAGACCCGCTGAGTTTTTGTTCCTGGCCTGAAATCCAGCACCATGCGATTGCATGGTCCTGAAGGCCAAATCCCATGCGATCGCATGGGGTTCGGGTACAGTAACATTTTGCTTTTTTTTTTTTTTAATAAAAACCTTATACTAATAAACATATAATTAATTAAAAATTAAAATTTTGTTTCTTTTTAGGATGAGGGCGTTTCGGAAATATGTCCTAGTCCGTCCCTCGACAAAATTTTAAAATTTGTCATTTCAAAGCGCAGTTTTAAAAGTAAAGATTTTTGGGTTTTTTAATGTTTTTGGCTTACTTTAATTCAATAAGATTAAAAATAATGATAATAAAAGTTCTCGTCCCTCCCTTGGGTAGAGCAATTTCGGTTCAACGACCTAGTTTTCAACTCACGACGAATTTTAAAAATCATATTTTTAACTTAGCGAAATAAAGTAAATTTTTGTTTTTAAATTCACACCAAACTTAAATGCATAAAATTAAAAATTCATATTATTAAAATTTTAAAAAATCACACCAAATTTATATTATAATTTTGTTTTTATACATACAAACTTTTATTAAAAACATAAATTTTTCAAATATTTACAAACTTAAATATATTGATTTTAAAAAGTTTACAGTATTATTTTAATATTAATTTAAAAAAAACAAAGTAAAAATAAAATTAAAAATCTTTTTGGTCTTTTATCCCACTTTAATCAATCAAATATTATCAAAAATATACGCCCCTCTTTTCGGTAAATTAATTTCGGCTATATTACCTAGTTTTACTCCTGATGAATTTCTGAAATATTTTGGGTTGATTGATTAAAGATATTTATACCTTAAGAATAAACGGTAAATTTCGCAGTAATGTAATAAATTTTTGTATGATATCAATAATTTCGGTCGCAAAACCTAATTTTATTGAGTATCAATTTAATACTTTATAGCGAACGATTCAGCGTTTATTATCAAAAGGTTAAAAGCAAAATAAAAAAATAAAAACTGTACATACTTACCTGTGAGATAGAATTCTTAGTGACCTGCTTTAGCCCACTCATAAGATAGTCGGACTAATTGGTTTTCCATAGCTACATAGGCATAACGTCGAGAATTCATCGATTTTTCTTCGAAACATATGAACGGTCCATTTCTGCATAAAGTAACGAATTCGGTATTGGAATATGTCTGATTCGTCGAGCATTTTCCTTCGTGTGACCATTTTCCGCATTTGTGACATCTTTCAAGGTGTCGTGTTCTTCTTTTCGCTGCGGATTTTGATTTTCCTTTACCAAAATGTAACTTATTATGATCGTTCCTGAGTTCTTTTCTTACTCCATCCAATTTGGCTCTTATTACTGATACCAGGTCACTCGGGAGTGTGTCATTATTACGTTTAGTGATCAAAGCGTGTAGCATTAGACCATGGTTTAGTTCACAGGAATTCTTCATCTCGTAAAACTTAAAAAAATAAAAATTCAGAATGGTGGGAGAAGACTAGTTCTTTAGGGTCTGCTAGGGAAAGACCATTCGGATTCCATTCTTGAGAACTACACGAAAACAGAATATCTAACTCTAACAGAAATACATATTACCTTAAAAAGATTCGAATCTCCCCACACTTAGTTAGATGTGGTGTTGAAATTGTGATTAACTTCGTTGTCAACTTCCATCGGATCATGTACGTAATGTTTAACTCTATGACCATTAACTTTAAATTCAATTCCATTTGAATTTATTAACTCTACTGTTCCATATGGGAAAACTCTTTTGACTATAAATGGTCCAGACCATCTTGATTTCAATTTTCCAGGAAATAGCTTGAATCGTGAATTGAAAAGAAGAACTCTGTCTCCTTCTTTAAATTCTTTTGAACTTCTGATTCTTTTATCTTGCCATTTCTTCGTTCTTTCCTTATAGATTAAGGAATTTTCATATGCTTCATGTCTTAATTCTTCTAATTCGTTTAATTGACTTAACCGTAGACGTCCGGCTTCATGTAAATCAAGATTACATGTCTTCAAAGTCCAAAATGCTTTGTGTTCAATTTCTACTGGAAGATGACATGCTTTTCCGTAAACGAGTTTAAAAAGGTGTGGTTCCAATTGGAGTTTTTTAGGCTGTTCTAAAAGCCCAGAGTGCATCCTCCAATTTTATGGACCATTCCTTCGGATTTGATCCTATGATTTTCTCTAGAATACGTTTTAAAGCTCGGTTGGTATTTTCAACTTGTCCACTTGTTTGTGGATGATAAGCGGTGGAGATTTTATGAGTTACTCCATATCTTTTAAGAACTTTCTCAAGTTGATTATTACAAAAATGAGTACCCCGATCACTTATTAAAGCTTTCAGTGTTCCAAACCTTGCAAAAAGATGTTTTAAAAAGTTGACTACAACTCGTGCATCGTTAGTCGGGAGAGCTTGTGCTTCTGCCCATTTAGATACATAATCAATGGCAACGAGAATGTAGAGATTATTATGAGATTTTGGAAATGGACCCATAAAGTCAATGCCCCAAACATCAAATACTTCACATACTTGAATGACCTTTTGTAGCATTTCATCATGTTGACTTATTTTTCCGGCCCTTTGACAAGCATCACAGGATTTGCAAAGAAGGTGTGCGTCTTTGAAAATTGTAGGCCAATAGAATCCAGCATCGTAAACTTTTCTTGCTGTGAGTTGAGGCCCATAATGCCCTCCTGTTGGTCCTGTGTGACAATGGTTTAAGATTTTACTAGCTTCATCTCTGAATACACATCGGCGTATTATTCCATCGGGACAACTTTTAAACAAATGTGGATCTTCCCAGAAACAGTGTTTTATATCACTAAAGAATTTCTTTCGTTTTTGGTACGACAATCCTTTTTCAAGGAATCCACATACTAAGTAGTTTGCATAATCTGCAAACCATAGAATTTCACTATAATCTATTTTCAATAGATATTCATCAGGAAAGTTGTCTTGTATGGCCGATTCATTTAGAACTTCTAATTCGGGATTTTCAAGACTAGAAAGATGATCAGCTGCGAGATTTTCTGCTCCCTTTTTATCTCGGATTTCAATATCTAACTCTTGTAAGAGTAAGATCCAACAGATTAATTGTGGTTTGGCATCTTGTTTCGAAAATAGGTATCTAAGAGCAGAATGATTGGTATAGACCACCGTTTTAGCTAGAACGAGATATGAACGAAATTTGTCAAAAGCAAAGACAATAGCAATGAGTTCTTTTTCAGTAGTTGTGTAATTTGTTTGTGCTCCTTGTAACGATCTTACTAGCATAATATATAGGTTGATATCGTTTTTCAATCCTTTGTCCTAAAACGGTTCCCATTGCAAAATCACTTGCATCGCACATTAGTTCAAACGGTAGATTCCAATTTGGAGTTATCATGATCGGCGCATTAGTGAGTTTCTCTTTAAGAATATTAAAAGATTTGATGCATTCATCTGAAAAGATGAATGGAGCATCCTTTTCTAGGAGTTTATTCATAGGAGTGGCAATTTTAGAAAAATCTTTTATAAAACATCGATAAAAACCGGCATGCCCTAGAAAACTCCTAACTCCTCTAACATTGGTAGGATGCGGAAGTTTAGCAATTACATCTACTTTAGCTCTATCCACTTCAATTCCTTCCTTTGAAATTTTATGACCAAGAACGATTCCTTCTTTAACCATGAAATGGCATTTCTCCTAATTAAGTACTAGATTTGATTGTTCGCATCTAATAAGCATTCGTTCAAGATTAACTAGACATGATTCAAATGTATCACCAAAGACTGAAAAGTCATCCATGAAAACTTCCATGCATTCTTCTATCATGTCGTGAAAAATCGCCATCATGCACCTTTGAAAGGTTGCAGGGGTGTTGCAAAGTCCAAATGGCATGCGTTTATAAGCAAAAGTACCATAAGGGAACGTGAATGTGGTTTTCTCTTGGTCCTCGGGTGCTATTGGAATTTGAAAATATCCGGAAAAACCGTCAAGAAAACAATAGTAACTATTTTCGGCTAATCTTTTCAACATTTGATCAATGAAAGGTAAGGGTAAGTGATCTTTTCTGGTGGCATCATTTAATTTTCTATAATCAATACAAACACGCCATCCTGTTACAGTCCTAGTAGGAATAAGCTCATTTTTCTCATTTGTGATGACAGTCATGCCACCTTTCTTAGGTACGCATTGAACTGGGCTTACCCATGGACTATCAAAAATTGGATAAATTAAACCTGCATCAAGCAGTTTAATAATTTCTTTCTTAACAACATCTTGCATATTAGGATTTAGTCTTCGTTGGCGTTGCACATATGTTTTATGACCTTCTTCCATAAGGATTTTATGTGTGCAATACGAAGGACTTATTCCTTTAATATCATGAATCTTCCATGCAACAGCTGGTTTATGAGCTTTTAGCACAGAAATGAGTTGAGATTTTTCATTTTTTGTAAGAGAAGACGATATTATTACAGGTAATTCAGTTTCACCATGTAAATAAGCGTATTCCAAATGGTTTGAAAGTGGCTTTAACTCTAATGTCGGTGGTTCTTCTATCGATGATTTATATCGATATCTGTCTTCCTCTTTTAGCATTTGAATTTCTTCTGTTGTTGGTTCATATCCATTAGCCATAAGTGTAGCTAACATTTCAGTTTCATCAATTGGTTCAGTTCCTTCTCCTAAAGAACATTCTCCTGTTCCATGTAATTCTGGAAATTCTTCTAACAATTTTGCATGTGAATCTATAGTTTGAATATAATAACATGTATCATCTGCAGATTGAGGTTGTTGCATGGCTCTATCAACAGAAAAGGTAACACTCTCATCCTCTATACTTAGGGACAGTTTCTTACCAAAAAGTCTATTATTGCTTTAGCCGTGTTTAAGAATGGTCTTCCTAATATGAGAGGAACTCGAGAATCTTCTTCCATATCCAGAATAACAAAATCTACTGGAAATTCTAAAGTACCAACTTTAACTAGCATTTTCTCCATTATCCCTCTAGGATATTTTACTGATCTATCGGCTAGTTGTATACTTATTCGTGTTGGTTTCAATTCTCCAAGGTCTAGTTTAGCGTATAGTGAATACGGCATTAAATTTATACTAGCACCTAAGTCTGCCAATGCTTCTATTGAACTAAGACTACCCAGAAAACATGGAATTGTGAAACTTGTGAAACTTCCTGAATCAAATAATTTTTCTGGTATCTTATTCAATAGCACTGCAGAACAATTAGCATTCATTGTAACAGCCGAGAGTTCTTCCATTTTCTTTCTATTAGTGATTAGATCTTTCAGAAATTTAGCATATCTAGGCATTCCTGAAATCACATCAATGAAAGGAAGATTGACATTTATTTGTTTAAACATATCCCAGAATTTGGATTGCTCGGCTTCAAGTCTCTCTTTTCTCATTTTACTCGGGTAAGGAAGTGGTGGTTGGTATGGTTTAACATAAGGTTTAGCCTTAATTGTGTTATCTTCATTAACCTTTTCAACTACCGATTCTGTTTCCTTATCTTGTTTAGATTGTGGTTCTTGTGGAGTAGGAATAGCTTCATCAGAAATTACAGGTATTTCAGGTGGTTTAATTGTAATACCACTTCTTGTGGTAATGGCTTTAGCTGTTTCATTCCGGGGGTTAGCATTAACCTTGCTAGGTTACTTACTTCTTGTTCCAAATTTTGAATAGAAGCTTGTTGATTTCTAAATGCTTGAGCATTTTGTTCATTGGTTTGTTTCTGAGATGTGAAAAACTGCGTTTGAGATTCAACTAGCTTTGACATCATATCTTCTAAATTTGGCTTTTTATCATCGGTTTGTTGTGGTTTGTTTTAAAAAACAGGTCTTTGCTGATTGTAAGTATTATTGGATACTTGTTGGTTGTTAGGACCTTGTTGGTTGTTAGGACCTTGTTGGTTGTTGTATGGAACAATTCGGTTATAGTTCTGATTTTGATTGTAGATTGGTCTTGGCGGTTGATAATTATTCTGATAATTATTTCCAGGCCTTTGATTTATGTATGAAACATTCTCTCTTTGTTCCATTGTTAGTTCAATACTGAGACAATCTTTTGTTAAATGTGGTCCTCCACACTGCTCACAACTAATACGTATTGAGTGAATATCCTTAGTCATCTTTTCCATTCGTCTCTCGACAGCATCTATCTTTGCAGAAATAGAATCTAAGTCATGGCTAGAATCGGCTCTAACTGCTTTAGATGATCTAACGATATCTTTTTCTTGGTGCCACTCCTGTGAGTGGGAAGCAGTGTTATCAATAATTTTGTAAGCATCAGTTACGGTTTTCTTCATAATGGAACCACCAGCTGCTATATCGATATCTTTTCTTGTAGTGATGTCGCATCCTTGGTAGAATATTTGTACTATTTGACAAGTGTCTAAACCATGTTGCGGACATCCTCTTAACAACTTTCCAAATCTTGTCCACGCTTCATATAGAGTTTCGTTTAGCTTTTGTGTGAACGTAACAATTTCTCCTTGAAGTCTTACGGCTTTAGATGCCGGAAAGAATTGTTTAAGAAATTTTTCAACTAAAACGTCCCATGTATCAATCGCCCCTTCAGGTAACGATTCTAACCAATCTTTGGCTTCTCCCTTTAAAGTCCAGGGAAATAACATGAGATATATCTGTTCATCCTCCACATCTCTTATTTTAAATAGAGTACAGATCCTATTAAAGGTTCGAAGATGTTCATTTGGATCTTCCTTCGGCGCACCACTAAATTGGCATTGATTAGTTACCATGTGTAGGATTTGTCCTTTGATTTCATAATCTGGTGCATTAATGTCAGGTTGAATAATTGCGTGACCTTGGCCAGTGCGTTTAGCTCGCATTCGGTCTTCCATACTTAATGGTTCCAGATTCTCCATAATTGAATTTGTTGAATCTGAATCACTAGAGGATTCTGATTTAATAGTTGGTTCTTCGACAATCTCTGTTTGAATGATTGGTGGTTCCGGCGGAAAGATTAGTGGTTCAGGATCTATGAATTGTCCCTGAATATTCTCCGAATTCTCAATTGTGAGGTCGGGTTCAAAAAATGGATTATCGGAAATTTGAATTGGAGTACTTGGTTGACTGGATGACGATTCTAAAGAAAAATCAACGGCGACAATATTTGCTAGATGTCTTGATCGAGTTACAGGTGGTGAACGTACAAAAGGTGGTGAACGTTTTGCTCGGTGCATTCACTAAATATCCTATTAGTTATAAAAGATAAAAATTATATAAGTTATCAAAATAATAGACTTTTCTGCTTTTGCCCACGTTTCGAATAGCCAAAAGATGTAGCAGGGAGCCAGAACCCTTTAAATCGGAAGCTCACAACTCAGCCACTAACAAATCCAACTATTACTACGAAGCAGAAAATTTAGGATGTCTATCAATTTAACCACTTAAAATAATTTTTTCGTTGAAATTTAAAGAAATTTAGAGAAGAAATAGAAAATTCTATATTCTAAAAATTAGAGTGGCGGAAAATAAGAAAGAAAAAGAGCGCGTCGAAAAACGTCGAAAAATAAAAGGCCGAAAAATAAAAATAAGAAGTAGCGTGTCGAAACTTAAAAAGGAACTAAAAACTAAGCATTAAAAGTTGCGTCTAAAAATATTAAAGCTTAAAAGAAATACTATATCCCAAATGGCAATAACTTAAAAAGGTATTAAAATATAAAAACGGCGTCGCAAAATTCTAAAGCACCTAAATATTAGTCTAAAGAAAAAGCACTTAAGGGATTTTACGGCAAAGCCTAAAAATCTAGAAATAAAAATAACTATGGCAAAAACTATGACTTAAAAGTAAATACGAGCGAAAAAAACAAATATTACGCTAAAACGAATAAAAAGATACAAAATATAAAAAATAATCTTAAAGTTGCAAAAAGTACAATTTTTATAAAAATATTATTTTTATATTATTTATTTTATAATACTATTAATTTTATATATTAATAAAACTAATTAAACTAAAAATACAAATTAATAATAAAAACTAAAACTAATTAATTTAAAATTAAACCCTAATTAGGGTTTTAATAATAATAATAAATAATACTCCGTAATTAATGCAGAATTAGATCAAGTCTGGCGCGTCAGTGCTACTCATGCGATCGCATGAGATATACACCTCTGGGCCATGCGATCGTATGGGCTAGGGTTTCGGGCCAGAGTTGGGCTGCTACAGTGATCGGGTCGAGTGTTTTTCTTTTATTATTTTTTGTCTGTTTTTCTGTTTTTAAATATTTAAATAAAATAATAAAATACTTATATTTAAAAATTAAAATAGAAATAAATAAAAAAAATACTTTTTAACTTTATATATTTTAAACAAACTCTTAAAAATAAATATATAGATATTTTTCTTTTACATTTTTGAATTTTTAATATTTAAAACGTATATTTTTTTTTTACAAAGAACTTAATAAAACTCTAATAATTTTTTTTTTATATAACGTTGCGCTTCCGGCGTTTTAGTGTCCCCGGTAGCGGCGCCAAAAATACTTGATGTTAAAGCAAAGGGGTATAAAATACTATTAATTTTTACAAGGAAATACTATTAAATACGATACAATTTTACACAAGTGATTTATTTATTTATAGAGTGAATATACCTAAACCTTGCTACAACACTTATAGGCAGTATACCTAATCTTACAGTAGTGTAGTTTTTAATAAGTCCGGTTCGTCCACAGGGAACTTTATCCAAGCTTAACGCTATATTTTTAACTTATAATTGTAAAAATACAAAAATATATATAAGTAGTATTATTATTATAAAGGGGGTTTTTACCGTTTAATGACCGGTTTGTCGATTTTAAAACTTTAGTCGCAGTTAAAACCTAATGTAAAATATTAAAAATAAATATAACTTAATTTAAAGCATAAAGTAAATAACGATAATGAAATTGCGATAAAATAAAAGTGCGATAATTAAAGAGTACGATAATTAAAAATGCAATTAAATAAAATGACAATAAATAAAAGTGCGATAATTAAAAGTGCAATTAAATATGAAATATATAAATTATGCTTATTTAAACTTCCGTAATCATGATGTTTGACGTGTTGATTTTAGTTTATTACCATGGGTTAATTGTTCTTTGTCCTGGATTATTTGATATGTCCATACGGATTTGTCCATAATAGTCCATCAGTCATAATCATAAAATGCGGAAGTCTTCGTCAAATTATTCTTATTCCCGAAGTCAAATATTCCAACTAATTGGGGATTCGAATTGTAACAAGATCTTAATACTTTGTTTACTGAATACACCAGGTTATCGACTGCGTGTAGTCCAAGGTTTTACTACTTTGTTAACAATTACACCAATTACCCTTGAATGTAATCCACCCCTGTTTCAACAAGTCTATTAACTATTAATCCAATCCCGTGTCCGGTAAAATGAACAATTATTAGTATTTATAGATATCCCGCCCACCGTGCCCAGTCAAGCGTATGTGGTTATATATAAATACGTCAAATTATAAGTCTATATATTAAATCAACGAGGTATCATTTAGTTAATATAAAACCCATTAATAGTCCATAGTCTAATTTCTACAAGTGTCGTTCTTTTATCCAAACCCCAATTATGGTCCAAAGCCCAATTACCCAATTTTAATATTTAGCCCAACATCACGATAACTTCGTCATTAAATAAGCATAATAATAACTTAGCTACGAGACATTAAATTAAAAAGGTTGAACATAACTTACAATGATTAAAAATAGTGTAGCGTTACACGGACAGAATTTCGACTTACACCCTTACAACATTCGCTAACATACCCTTATTATTAGAATTAAAATTAAAATTAAAATTATAATATATATATATATGTTTACGTTGAGAGAAATGAGAGAAAAAAGATGATAATATTCGACCAAAAACTGCGAAATTTATAGATGTGGCCTGGTACCTACTGCCATGCGATCACATGGAATTTGCTCTTCCAGGCCATGCGATCGTATGGCCACTTTTTCCAGCTCATGTGACTTTGTTTCCTAGCTTGCCGACGGATTAATAAAAAAATATAATATATAAATAATTTTAAGAATTATTTAAATATTATATTATATTTATGTGCATAGTTGACTTGTAATTTTTATTCCGTTGCGTCGAGCTTTGAGAGTTGACTCTGGTCCCGGTTACGGTTTTTCGAACGTCCTTGCGTATAATTTAATATCTTGTATTTTGCGTTTTGCGACTTGTACTCTTGTAATTTTGAGACGTTTTTCACCAATAATTTGAACCACTTTGATTGTACCTTGTACTTTTGAGCTTTTTGGTCGTTTGCGTCTTCAATTCGTCGAATCTGTCTTTTGTCTTCACCTTTTATTCTTTAAACGAATATTACTTGTAAATAGAACAATTGCAACTAAAAGCTTGTCTTTCTTGAGGGATAATGCTATGAAATATATGTTCATTTTTAGCATTATCAATAGGGATAATAATAAAATAATAATAATAATAATAATAATAATAATAATAATAATAATAATAATAATAATAATAATAATAATAAGTCTCTAGTTTTATAGTGTATACTTTAACTCAAATCCTACAAGTTTAAGATATTGCTATTTGGATATCTACTCTAAAGTTAAATATATTAAATATAAATAATAAATAAATAATTAATAAAACAAATTATAATAATCAACGTTAACAAACAAATGTTTAATAAATGATTTTAACTTCATAGACCAATTACTTTGACAACTTATTAATTTAATTAAAGTGTATAAATGTATTTAATCGTGTTATGCTCAGTAGACTACTAATTTTCTGAGCACAAAATCGTTAAAATATATCGAGCAACGATTTGTCAAACTATATTTTAGTTAATAATTTTTTTGGCCCTCCCATAAAATCTGTTCAAGATCCGCCACTGACCCTAGTTTACTAAGAACTTCGTTTCTTTTCTTACATTGTCACCTTAAACAGTTTCTAGAAAAAAAAATTTGTTGCTTATTATATAAAATTTTTCGTTGCTTATTCGTATCCAAGTCATCCTAAAGACTTTACAACGGGCGAAATTGAAGGATTCACGTGTGTGTGTGTGTGTGTGTGTGTGTGTGTATGTGATGAAGGCACTTACTACCACGTCATGCAGAACCTTCGGACATCCACTAACACTTAAACCATTCAAAATTACTGCATTACCCAGGAATCTCATTTGTCACACCGGTCGGAGCAATGCTCTTTCTTACGTAACCCTAAGTCCTGACTTATTCCAAGGGATTCTCATTTAGTGATATTAACAACATCAGTACTCTGACTTTAATATTGTCCATAACCTGTTTGGCATTTTGCAAAGTCAAGAAGCGATTAACTTCTCATCCTCATGCTCTATCCTTCATACCTCACTTTTTAGCAACGGCTTCGCACGTGAACATTTTTGGGCCAAAGACTTAAGTCCCTGATAATCATCAAAACTACATTTAATTCATTAGTTTTCATTACCTAGTAACATGTCAACCGATGATTCAAAGATTTTCCACTCAATCTTTTTCAAATCGTAACCTCTGAAATACGAAAAACTATGTTTATCAAAAATTTTACACGTTGATTTTACACGTTGCTTATTTGTGCGGTCCTCACGAGATTTATAGACAAATGAAAGTACTAAAAACTTTTCTATCACTTATGCGATTTATAAAATCATATATGAATAAATTTACCCTTACTTATTTTGGGTTAGTACATACTAAGTTATACTTTCAAGATATTTAAAAGTCGCTCCTTTATTGAGTTGTTTAACTTAAGTCAAATAGTTTGTGCAAAATGGTAGACGTTGTACATACTTCTGAATTTACTAAGAACTTCGTTCCGTTTATGTTATCACATCAAACGTTTAAAGGTTTTTCAAAACTCCCTTGGTTGATTTTATTGAAGGTTTTCGTATTAGACTACACTGAAACAACCCAACCCGTATTCCATACGATAGATTTTTTTTTAAATAATACACATTTACGCGCCAATTAAATATATAAACCATTCCACACGTTTCGTTAAAACATACAACAAGTTTAGTGTTTACAAAAGGCACAAAGGCCATTAACGAATGTGATACAAGTTTGACCAATACAAAAATGATAGTTTTAAACCAAACAACACATCGAGCATGGTTTGGGACTAAACTACCCAAAACGCTAGGCCAACTTCCAAAAGCTCCAACATAACATCATCAACCTAGTGCCCAACAACCCCCTTGCCCTTGTCCACACCTGCATCTAAAAAGATAAACAATGAGAGGGGTAAGCTAATGCTTAGTGAGTGCAACAATTATACGTTTACATATACAATTTACTTACTTGCAATCACTTACGCATATACCGCATACATGCTAGCATTATAAGTAATCAAACCATCACAAGTATAACACTAAACCTTCCACCATACGAGCTAGCATAACAATAGTATATAGTTTAAACAATATAATATGCTACGATCCACACACACACAACCATGGTTAACCAAACGAACGAGGGAACGGTGTTTAAAGACCGTCGGAGTTCATAACAACCATTAGTGCACTTAACACTTCGTACACTAACCCCACAGGTGGCATCTTAACACGTCGATACTTCACCCCAGGTGGTGCCTTAACACTTCGACACTTCACCCCGAGTGGTGTCTTAGCACATCGACACTTCACTCGTTACATCTCTCGGAGTGGCATCTTAACACATCGATACTTCACTCCTGAATGGTGTCTTAACACATCGACACTTCACTCGCCACGTGAGGAGTGGTGTCTTAACACGTCGACACTTCACAACTCAACTACACAAAAAAATACATCATATATGCACGCATATAATTATTCCACTCACCTTAACACTTCGGTGATGATTATGCACTTCCGAAACTTCAAGGCAACGTACCTAATACATAAGTACACATTTAATTACACAACTACTGGAACTTACCACACTACATATCACTTGAGAATTTAATGACCCATTTGCATTAAATAGCTCACCTACCTCAAAACCGCCCATAAATGGCCAAGACTCATATTAAATCACTAAAGCTAGTGATTTAAGTCTACTAACATTAATTAATCGCAACTTAGGGTAATTCATACCCATTTCACCCAAACTAGGTCAACATTACCCCTTTTGACCCATTTTAATACTCTTTTAACATTAAACAAGTGTTTTAAAGCTTAACAACACCATTAATACTTACACATCTTAAATCATAAGGCCAAACCCTAGGTTATAGCTATTTAAGATTTCCTTTCACCCACATAACCCAAGTTCACCCATTTTAACCCCAAATGGGTCATACAAGTCTCTAGCAACCAAAACCCTAGCCATTAACCAATTAAAACTCAAACTTAGAGTTAGAACTTACCGAGACTATCAACGGGTAGCTAGAGATAAGAGGAACAACTTTAATTCTTGCTCCAAAGATCAACCCTCAATCCTTCAATCTCAATCTCACCTTTAATTCAATTGGGTTTTAAGTTTTGGGAGAGAAAATAGAAAGAAAAGGGAAAAGAAATTAAATGAAATGGATAAGTGGCTGGGATTTAATGCTCCCATCAGATTTATACGCCAAATTACCAATTTGCCCCTTAAAATCATATAATTTGAGCTAAAACCGGATTCTGTCCAGCAGGACTGCCGCGACGCGGCTTAATTCGTCGCGGTGCGACGTACAACGAGAAAATCAACCCTCCTTAACTCACTTTCTGATCCTGGTTTGCTTGCTATGCCGCGGCGCGGACCCATTTGTCGCGGCGCGGCCTAAGGCTGCATCTGAACAGTTCGACCATCTTAAACAAGTTTCGACTTAATTTAATTTGTACATTCCAAACCCGCTTCCTATTTTCACCTAGCCTTCAACAATAGTCTCACAAGACTTAACGCTATCAAAACCCACATACATACTTGCATATGCACACATTATCAAGTATTCATATATATATATATATATATATATATATATATATACAAATATTCATACATTTACACATAAGCTAACGAGTTATAAACGTACAAATGATTAAGTATGTACCTTTCGACACGTACTGGAAAAACGGGATGTTACAACTCTCCCCCACTTGAATCGGAGCGCGTCCTCGCAATCCAAGCCGCATGACAAGCCGGAAGATAGACCAAGACAAACTCTTCGGATTCCCATGTAAACTCGGATCCCTTTTGATGTCGCCATTGCACCTTGAAAGTTCTAATTTCCTTGTTTCGCAACATCTTAACCTTCTCATCAAGGATTGTAACCGGTTCTTCCGCATACTCTAGCTTGTTATTCAACGTAATCTCATCTAAAGGTACTCAAGTCGAGTCATCCGCAAGACACTTACGAAGATGGGAAACATGAAACGTGTTATGGATTCCCGCAAGTTCTTCGGGTAACTCTAGTCGATAAGCAACCTCACCAACACGTGCCGAAACCTTGAAAGGACCAATAAACCGAGGAGCTAACTTTCCTCATTTTCGAAACCAGATAACACCCTTCCATGGAGAAACCTTAAGCATCACCATGTCACCTTCTTGAAACTCAATCGTTCTCCTACCTTTATCGGCATAAGACTTTTGTCGATCTTGTGCCGCTTTAAGTCGAGCCCGAATCATCTCAATCTTACAATTCGTCTCCAAAACCAAATCAGAGCTCCCGATCTCTCTTTGACCCACTTCTCCCCAACAAATGGGAGTTCGACACCTACGCCCATAAAGCATCTCATACGGTGGCATTCCAATACTAGTGTGGTAACTATTATTGTACGAGAATTCCACCAATGCCAAGTGCTCATCCCAACTTCCACCAAAATCAATAATACACACCCTTAACATATCCTCCAACGTTTGGTTCGTACGCTCGGTTTGACCGTCCGTTTGAGGATGATACGCCGTGCTCATTTTCAATTGAGTACCCATATCTTCATGAAACTTGTTCCAAAACCGGGATGTAAAACGAGTATCTCGATCCGAAACAATAGATATAGGAACCCCATGTCTCGATATCACCTCCTTGATAAACAACTTGGATAAAGTCTCCGATGATATCGTTTCCCGAATGGGAAGAAATAAAGCACTTTTCGTCAATCGATCAACTATCACCCAAATCGTATCATATTGGGTTCTCGCCGTCTTCGGTAACTTAGTAATGAAGTCCATGGTAATGTGCTCCCATTTCCATTTCGGGACTTCCAAGGGTTGTAACTTACCGTACGGCTTCTGGTGTTCGGCTTTAACTTGCAAACACGTGACGCACTGTTCAACATACTTAACCACATCACGTTTCATACCGGGCCACCAATAATCTTTCTTCAAGTCATAGTACATCTTTGTTGCACCCGGATGAATGGAATACTTTGACTTATGTGCTTCATCTAGTAGCACTTGTCGGTTACCACCCATCTTAGGTACCCACACTCTTCCTTGAAACGACAACAAACCACGCGAGCCCATAGTAATGAACTCCGTTTGCCCCACAATCCGCTCTCCATGCTTGTTGTGAACATACGCTTCTATTTGAATCTCACCAAGCTTTACAAGGAAATCGTTAGTAATAATAATGCGTAACGATCCTACTCGTATCGACGGATGTTGACTCTTTCGACTCAACGCATCCGCGACCACGTTCACCTTTCCCGGATGGTAAAGTATCTCACAATCATAATCCTTTACCACATCCATCCACCTACGTTGACGATAATTCAAATCTCGTTGAGTAAAGAGATATTTCAAACTCTTATGGTCCGAATAAATCGTACACTTGACACCATACAAGTAGTGGTGCCAAATTTTCAACGCATGAACCACCGCCGCCAATTCAAGATCATGAGTCGGGTATCTCTTTTCGTGTTCCTTTAATTATCGAGAGGCGTAAGCGATGACTTTACCTCTTTGCATCAAAACACACCCGAGCCCATTTAAAGAAGCATCACAATAAACCGTCATGTCTTCTACCCCTTCCGGCAACACTAACACCGGAGCTTGACACAACTTCTCTTTCAACAATTGAAAAGCAATTTCTTGCTCGTTTTCCCAATTAAACCTTACATTCCTCCTCGTTAACTTCGTCAAAGGAGAAGCAATCTTAGAAAAGTCTTGGATAAACCGACGATAATAACCGGCCAATCCGAGAAAACTTCGGATCTTCGTAGGCGTAGTCGGTTGTCCCCAACTCTTCACCGTTTCTATCTTCCCCGGATCTACTTGAATACCTTCTTGATTCATAATATGGCCAAGGAATTGGACTTCCCTTAGCCAAAATTCACATTTGGAGAATTTTGCATACAGCTTCTCCTTCCGCAATGTCTTCAACACTTCACGTAAATGGTGCTCATGTTCCTTCATACTCTTAGAATAAACAAGTATGTCGTCAATGAACACAATTACCGACTTGTCCAACATAGGTTGGCACACTCGGTTCATAAGATCCATGAATACCAACGGTGCATTCGTAAGACCAAAAGGCATAACTACGAACTCAAAATGCCCATAACGCGTTCGAAAAGCCGTTTTCTCTATGTCTTCCTCACGGACCCGCACTTGATGATAGCCGGACCGTAAGTCAATCTTAGAAAAATACGTTGCACCTTGGAGTTGGTCAAACAAATCATCAATCCTAGGTAATGGATAGCGATTCTTGATCGTCACTTTATTCAACTCCCTATAATCGATGCACATCCGCATACTTCCATCTTTCTTTTTCACAAACAAAACCGGAGCACCCCATGGCGAGGAGCTCGGTCGAATGAAACCCTTTTCAAGCAACTCTTGGGTTTGATTTAACAACTCTTGCATTTCCGTTGGCGCTAAACGATAAGGAGTTTTAGCAATGGGAGTAGCTCCCGGAACCAACTCAATGCGAAATTCTACTTGTCTTTCCGCCGGAACACCCGGTAACTCATCCGAAAAAACGTCTTCAAACTCATTAACCACCAGAATTTTACGAATGGGTGGTGGCTCATCACGAGTATCAACTACATGAGCGAGATAACATACACCACCACTCTTGAGAAAACGTCGTGCCCGTGCATAAGTGCATAATGGTACGAGTCTTCTTCGTTTATCACCATGAATAATCAACTCTCCCCCACTTGGGGTTCTCACACAAATGAACTTATCATGGCATGCAATATCGGCTCTATAACGATCGAGCCAATCCATGCCAACAACAATATCAAACTCACCCAAAGTCATCGAAATGAGATCGATTTTAAACGTTTCAGTACCAAACACAACATTACAATCTTTACACACATCAACCCCTAGCACCGTCTTACCATCCGCTATTTCAACTTCTACCGGATGACTTAACTTAGCTAGCGGTTTGTTAAGCTTAGACACAAATCGAGGCGATACAAAAGACAAATTAGCACCGCTATCAAATAATATCTTTGCCAGATTAGAGTTAACCATGAAAGTACCCGAGACAACTTCATTGGAATGCCTGGCCTCATCATTGGTCATCAAATAATTCCGCCCCTTAGCCGTGCCCGCCGCCTTCTCTAACCTCTTAACATGATCACCCCGCAAGTCGGGACACTCCGGCCTCTTATGCCCTTCTTTACCGCAATTAAAACAAGTGAGCTTGGTTGTGGTTGATTGTTTCGGGCACTCACGAGCCATGTGCCCCCTTTGCCTACAATTGTAGCAAGCATAAGTAAAATCACCGGAAGCACCCTTCTTAACACTACCAACACTCTCGGAGTCCTTCTTGTGCTTCTTGTTAGAAAAGTTCGAATGACTAGTAGCTTCAAACTTCTTTTTGCCGAAGGTAAAGCCACTCTTTCTCAAGATGAGCGACTCGAAACCTTTGGCCATATCAAACAACTCATCAAAACTCTTCACCACATTCACGCTTATCTTTTCTTGGTAATTATCATTCAAGATTTGGTAAAAGTCTTCCTTCAACATTTTATCATTCCCGACATACTCCGGGTAAAATTGAGTTTTCGACAAGTAAATGGATTTAAGAGTAATCAAATCCATCGACCCTTACCTCAAGGAACGTAACTCGTCCTTAAGCCTAGTAAGATCGGCCGAAGTTCGGTACTCTTGGAAGAACTCCGTTTTGAACTCATCCCAAGTAAAATCCATGCATTGTTCTTCGCCATAAACTTGGATTTTTGCATCCCACCATAGCTTCGCATCACCTCTTAGCATGCTACAACCATACCTTGTCTTTTTATCAATCGGGCATTCACAAGTTCGAAAGGCCCCCTCCATATCGGAGATCCACCGGGCACTCTTTAACGGGTCTCTTTCGCCCTCAAAAGTAGGTGGTTGAGCATCCTTAAAGTTCTTATAGAAAAAGTCATGTCTTCCCACATTATCTTCATGTAGGACGGCCTTAACTTGTTCTTTGACTACATTGACCAATTGTACGTCAATTGAGTCTAGGAACATCTTCTTGATATCCACAAGGTACTCCGCCTTTTGACTTCTAAGAATGGCCTCAATCTTGGCCGTCAACTCGGCGTCCTCACTAGTGCCCCCATTTTCGGTGTCGTGTCCGTTTCTCATCTTCATTCTATAAAACGGAAAAGATTAAACAACGAACGAAACATAAGGACATAACACGTATGCATATACGTATACCCCACACTACTCCATCTTACTCAACAATCGTTGTGCATTACTTGTTTGACACGATTTGCACCCGTAACAATGGTAGCTAATCATTGTTATGCGAGCACGTCGTATTAACTTGCTAGTACAACGTCCATCTCGCTTGATGATTGCTAAACACAACACAAATCAATTAGCACGAGGTTAGTTCAAATAAACCAAAGCACTAACAATTCTCGATTAGACCCAAAGTCCTATAAGTCCCACATAAAAGCGCATGGACAATAAAGTCTAAGTCTAGGCACCTATCTCAAGTCACCTAAATCCCTTAGACCATGCTCTGATACCACTTGAAACAACCCAACCCGTATTCCATACGATAAATTTTTTTTAAAAGAATACACATTTACGTGCCAATTAAATATGTAAACCATTCCACACGTTTCGTTAAAACATACAACAAGTTTAGTGTTTACAAAAGGCACAAAGGCCATTAACGAATGTGATACAAGTTTGACCAATACAAAAATGATAGTTTTAAACCAAACAACACATCGAGCATGGTTTGGGACTAAACTACCCAAAACGCTAGGCCAACTTCCAAAAGCTCCAACATAACATCATCAAGGGACACCTAGTGCCCAACAACCCCCTTGCCCTTGTCCACACCTGCATCTAAAAAGATAAACAACGAGAGGGGTAAGCTAATGCTTAGTGAGTGCAACAATTATACGTTTACATATACAACCTACTTACTTGCAATCACTTACGCATTTACCGCATACATGCTAGCATTATAAGTAATCATACCATCACAAGTATAACACTAAACCTTCCACCATACGAGCTAGCATAACAATAGCATATAGTTTAAACAATATAATATGCTACGATCCACACACACACACAACCATGGTTAACCAAACGAACGAGGGAACGGTGTTTAAAGACCGTCGGAGTTCATAACAACCATTAGTGCACTTAACACTTCGTACACTAACCCCACAGGTGGCATCTTAACACGTTGATACTTCACCCCAGGTGGTGCCTTAACACTTCGACACTTCATCCCGAGTGGTGTCTTAGCACATCGACACTTCACTCGTTACATCTCTCGGAGTGGCATCTTAACACATCGATACTTCACTCCCGAGTGGTGTCTTAACACATCAGCACTTCACTCGCCACATGAGGAGTGGTGTCTTAACACGTCGACACTTCACAACTCAACTACACAAATAAATACATCATATATGCACGCATATAATTATTTCACTCACCTTAACACTTCGGTGATGATTATGCACTTCCGAAACTTCAAGGAAACGTACCTAATACATAAGTACATATTTAATTACACAACTACTGGAACTTACCACACTACATATCACTTGAGCATTTAATGACCCATTTGCATTAAATAGCTCATCTACCTCAAAACCGCCCATAAATGGTCAAGACTCATATTAAATCACTAAAGCTAGTGATTTAAGTCTACTAACATTAATTAATCGCAACTTAGGGTAATTCATACCCATTTCACCCAAACTAGGTCAACATTACCCCTTTTGACCCATTTTAACACTCTTTCAACATTAAACAAGTGTTTTAAAGCTTAACAACACCATTAATACTTACACATCTTAAATCATAAGGCCAAACCCTAGGTTATAGCTATTTAAGATTTCCTTTCACCCACATAACCCAAGTTCTCCCATTTTAACCCCAAATGGGTCATACAAGTCTCTAGCAACCAAAACCCTAGCCATTAACCAATTAAAACTCAAACTTAGAGTTAGAACTTACCGAGACTATCAACGGGTAGCTAGATACAAGAGGAACAACTTTAATTCTTGCTCCAAAGATCAACCCTCAATCCTTCACTCTCAATCTCACCTTTAATTCAATTGGGTTTTAAGTTTTGGGAGAGAAAATAGAAAGAAAAGGGAAAAGAAATTAAATGAAATGGATAAGTGGCTGGGATTTAACGTTCCCATCAGATTTATATACCAAATTACCAATTTGCCCCTTAAAGTCATTTAATTTGAGCTAAAACCGGATTCTGTCCAGTAGGACTGCCGCGGCGCGAACCCATTTGTCGCGGCGCGGCCTAAGGCTGCATCTGAACAGTTCGACCATCTTAAACAAGTTTCGACTTAATTTAATTTGTACATTCCAAACCCGCTTCCTGTTTTCACCTAGCCTTCAACAATAGTCTCACAAGACTAAACGCTATCAAAACCCACATACATACTTGCATATGCACACATTATCAAGTATACATATATATATATATATATATATATATATATATATATATATATATATATATATATATATATATATATATATCTATCCATACATATATTCATACATTTACGAATAAGCTAACAAGTTATAAACGTACAAATGATTAAGTATGTACCTTTCGACACGTACGGGAAAAACGGGATGTTACATACACCATGTATGGATCAAGCTTCTTCTCGCCCTCCTTTGGGGATAAAGCTTACTATTAAAATCTTTGTTAAAAACTCTTGAGTCACTTTGGGTGGCAGTTTTATAAAATTTGTTAAGAAGTCTTTGCACTCATGAAATGTTCCTTTTAAGGTTAGACATGCCAAAAACGCGGGCCGATAAATCAAGTTTTCTGGAAAACACTCAGTGGTCACCCTATCGTAGGAAAGGCACTAGGCGGATTTCTACTCTCAATGTTTCACGGCTTAATTGCAACACCCTCATAAACGTCATCTCTATGAATCAGTAGATTGAGGTACAAGGAATGGTTTTTGAGATTCTTTTCACTTAGAGTAAACCGTTCTTTATGACCAAGGGTTCACATATCCTCTCATCCGCGCATCCCCATAAGTATAAGGATAAATTTGGATCAATCCACTCGAAGAGTTCACTCTGGTTTAAGGACCACACCTTTCGTGTGATTTTCTTTCAGAATTGTAGTGTAAGATACTTTAGGAATCTATGAATCTCGTTATCCTCTTAGAAGAGGACTGCTTAAAACATTTACGGAACTGATGTGGATACTCTACGTATTTCTTCCTTCGTTGATTGCAACTTTATATTGTTCTAGTTAATAATAACCATAACTTCAACATGTAACTGAATGGATAAAGTTACAATATGGAACTGTGCTTTCATTCCATCCAAGGATAAGTTCACACGTAGTATGTTGTGATCATCATGTTTTCTATTCTATCTGTCAGATTTGTATTGCGACACAAGTGCTCAATGTTTTAGGTAAGTTTAGAAATATTCATGATGTATTTCATGCATCCGGCTTACTGAAGATGCCTGTAGGGCTAAAAACATCATATTTCCTTTTGTGGGTATATATAATTGGATGACATATTCATGTTAGCAAGAAACAAAATCAACTTGTTGATCTCTTAGGATAAGAGACTTAATTAATGGCATATACCTGTTCTTACTTTTATACGCCGAAGTACCCTTCAAGGTAAATAACTCACTTCTGAGCCCACGAGTCTCACGGAACTTTAATACGCTACTTCTTAATTAAATACGGTACCACTCTTAGTCACTCCTCAAATTTCGGGACGAAATTTCCATTAACGGGTGGGTAATGTAACGACCCGACTTTTTCGACTTGCTTTTGTGCCTTGTGTTTTTGCGAAACTGCGTATTTGTGCGTACTGTGCTATCTTATACTCTGAAATCTTAATACACGTGGTTTACTTTCATTTATAGGTTAAAACGTGCCTTTGAGTACGTAGGATACTTAACTTGACCACCGGATGCCTTTATGACCGTTAGTGTCACTTGACGTTTCGAACAAACTGCGTACTGCGTACACGTCTAACTTTTGTCGTAATCGGAATATTATGACTACGAAATATTAATTGTTATTTTATAATAACAATTACTTGAGTTTTTGGATGCTTAATTACGCTTAGTAATTTACTTATGCTTACTAGTTAGTCTTGTTGGACTTTCTACCTTGTTGGACTTTAGCCCACCCTACACTAGTTAGTGGACCATTTAATTAGCCCAATTATAAGTAACTAGTGACCCATTAATATGTAAGACAAATGCCCATTTATTAGAGGGAACATGCTAGCATTTTTGTCAAGTATTATCCTTAATGTTGCATGGGATCCTAACATAAGCACCAACTTTAGACAACCATTAACCAAAAAGCAAAAGTTTGTCCCCATTGTCCCCCATATATTCCTATGGTTTTGATACCCCATGTATCACCTCATTCACCTATAAATACAAGTCTTATTCCATCCATTTTACACTTGCTCTCATTTGTATTTCACACACACTTACTCTCTTATTTCCTCTCTAGTCTTTCTCACTCTAAAACTTGTAAGTTTTTGATTTTCTTCTTCTTCTTCCCTTCATCATTCACAAATCATCATCATCATTTAAAGGATCAAGCTTTTTAGCTTTGATCTTGATTACATCTTGTAGGTTCAAACTTGGATTTGAAACCTTCAAGAACATGGAAGATTCAAGCTTTCTAGCTTTGAATCTTCACCTACTTTGTAGATCTATATCTTTTAACTTTAATCTTGTTATTTTGTTATAAAGATTCAAAGTTGTGTTTGTAATCTTCATGTAACTTAAAGATCCAAGCTTTATGCTTCAAGATCTTCAAGAACAACCAAGATACAAGCTTTCTAGCTTGAATCTTCATATCTTTTGTTGGATCTAAGTTTCCTAACTTATGATCTCATTATTTTGTTATAAAGATCAAAACTTGTGTTTATGGTCTTCATATAACTTAAAGATCTAAGCTTTATGCTTCAAGGTCTTCAAGAACACTAAAGGTTCAAGCTTTCTAGCTTTGTGACCTTATAACTTGTGTGAAAAGGATCCAAGCTCTCTAGCTTAGGGTTCCATCACTTTATTTGACTTAGATTATATTCATACTTGCTTGATTGAAGTAAAGTTTGTAGCTTTAGCTGTAAATGTAACTTGTAAATGTGTTAAGACTAAGGATATGATGTAACCTTGGTTCATCATCCATCTAAGACTCTTAAATGAGTTGTGTTCTTACTTGGTCTTAACATATTATGTGTTGATGGTAGAATCTTGGTCAAGGTGATGCTAACCCATCAACGAGTTGTACACTTGAAGCTACAAGCATCAAGGATGAGAACCGTGATGAGCATCAAGCACTAAGAACCCCACCAGAGCACCTTGCTTACTATTTTCGGGATCTGATCAGACCACCTGGGCTACTGGAAAGTTAATTTTCAGTTATTTTGGTTCGAGTAGATGATTTTTCCATTTAGACCTCGTCTTAATCCGAGTTACGGTTTAGGATTTATGGCCTTCCGAAAGTCACTACACCCTATTAACGTTGTGCTGAAATTTTTGACCTACTTGCACTTAAACCATCACCACGGTCAAACGAAGATGAGTTTGATTCTGGAAATTGGTCAACAACTAGAGGAATCCCATATGGAGCCATGGCCACTGATTACGCATCTTTTTGATTTACGTAGAGGCCGTCGCAGCTGATCAAAGTCAGCCTATTGTTTCGACCTCTATACTTGTTAAACTTACTTAACTTTTACAATGATGAATGATGATGATGATGACACTTAAACTTATTTTATGCACTATTAGAACTTATGAGGATAAAATACTGACCTAGTAACCTTTGACTTAGGTTGACGACCTTTCGGACCGACTTACTACTTGCATACTTTCATTATCGACTTTACCGCTCTTATTACTGTGAGTTATAGCTCCCTTTTTACTTTAACTATTTTTGGGACTGAGAATACATGTGCTTTTTATGTTTTAACATACTAGACACGAGTACTTTAACTTAATATATGTGTGGGTGACATAACGGCACAAATTTTCCCTTTAGCTCGGTAACGTTTAGTCATTGGTTTATGAACCGGTGAACGCGAATCTTAGATATGGATCCATAGGGTTTGACATCCCCACTCGGGCTAGTCGCGCTAGCATTTAACGGGTGTTTAATACTTTGTAAACTTACGCACTCGCCAAGTGTACTTTTAGGGGGTAATACTACGTTAAGTTAGTTACCGGGTAACCACGGATAAGCATATACTTTATCATACTGATTTGAAATACTGATTTGAAACGCTGGTTGAAGCACTGAAATCTCGTGGCCTACATTACATTACTGATTACAGACAAACTATAGCTCACCAACATTCGTGTTGACTTTTTAAGCATGTATTTCTCAGGTGCTTAGACGTTGTTGCTTCCGCTATTAGACTTGTTGTTATAGACTTGCTGTTACAGACCTGCTGTGCTAGATTTCTGCTACATTACTTAGAGATGTCTCAATCATGGAACTTATATTTTTGCATTCGTAAGTTATTTTGGATTACTGGTTTTGTAATGACTTTTGTGTCACGTTATCTTTTGTAAAACATTTGAAGTTATCTTTTTCATGAATGCAAAACTCGTTTTTAAACAGCATATAGTGTTTGACCTTGTAAAGATCCTGTTGTTGATGATCGGTACATGTTGATTTTGTACTAGGCGTCACATTTGGTATCAGAGCATTGGTTATAGGGAATTAGGTTGCATTAGTGAGTCTAGACCAGACCAAGTAGGATTCACTAATAGGACTAATCTACAACTTGCTCATTTACTTTTTACTGCTTAATACTGTTGCATGTTTACTGCTTACTTATACTACCATATGATCTGCTACTTACTCTTACTGCTATGTGAAATCGCTGTATGCTATTGCTTATCCTCGCTACTGCATACTACTATCTGTTTTCTATTGCATGCTACTTCTGTTTAGTACTGTTAATATTGCAATGCTATATACTGCTATAGACGATCTAGGTTGCTGTAGTGCCTGATTGCGTGCTTGCTTCATGCCTGCTATTCGCTGTACCGACTTGGAAAACTTATCTTTCCTAGTTCAGATATTTTTCTGAACACTTTTCCCACTCATCTGACCTTAAGGATTAGTATTGTAATCCACCTGTTACTGTCGTTCCACCGTTCTGGAGATCGAAACATTACTTCACGCAAGCTTGGAGGAGTGTGTAGTGACCCGAACTTTTCCATGTTTATATATATTAATTGAGATTGATATTTACATGATTAAATGTTTCCAACATGTTAATCAATCAAACTTGTTAAGACTTGATTAATTGAAATATGTTTCATATAGACAATTGACCACCCAAGTTGACCGGTGATTCACGAACGTTAAAACTTGTAAAAACTATATGATGACATATATATGGATATATATATAGTTAACATGATACTATGATAAGTAAACATATCATTAAGTATATTAACAATGAACTACATATGTAAAAACAAGACTACTAACTTAATGATTTTTAAACGAGATATATATGTAACGATTATCGTTGTAAAGACATTTAATGTATATATATCATATTAAGAGATATTCATACATGATAATATCATGATAATATAATAATTTAAAATCTCATTTGATATTATAAACATTGGGTTAACAACATTTAACAAGATCGTTAACCTAAAGGTTTCAAAACAACACTTACATGTAACGACTAACGATGACTTAACAACTCAGTTAAAATGTATATACATGTAGTGTTTTAATATGTATTTATACACTTTTGAAAGACTTCAATACACTTATCAAAATACTTCTACTTAACAAAAATGCTTACAATTACATCCTCGTTCAGTTTCATCAACAATTCTACTCGTATGCACCCGTATTCGTACACGTACAATACACAGCTTTTAGATGTATGTACTATTGGTATATACACTCCAATGATCAGCTGTTAGCAGCCCTTGTGAGTCACCTAACACATGTGGGAACCATCATTTGGCAACTAGCATGAAATATCTCATAAAATTACAAAAATATGAGTAATCATTCATGACTTATTTACATGAAAACAAAATTACATATCCTTTATATCTAATCCATACACCAACGACCAAAAACACCTACAAACACTTTCATTCTTCAATTTTCTTCATCTAATTGATCTCTCTCAAGTTCTATCTTCAAGTTCTAAGTGTTCTTCATATATTCTACAAGTTCTAGTTACATAAAATCAAGAATACTTTCAAGTTTGCTAGCTCACTTCCAATCTTGTAAGGTGATCATCCAACCTCAAGAAATCTTTGTTTCTTACAGTAGGTTATCATTCTAATACAAGGTAATAATCATATTCAAACTTTGGTTCAATTTCTATAACTATAACAATCTTATTTCAAGTGATGATCTTACTTGAACTTGTTTTCGTGTCATGATTCTGCTTCAAGAACTTCGAGCCATCCAAGGATCCGTTGAAGCTAGATCCATTTTTCTCTTTTCCAGTAGGTTTATCCAAGGAACTTAAGGTAGTAATGATGTTCATAACATCATTCGATTCATACATATAAAGCTATCTTATTCGAAGGTTTAAACTTGTAATCACTAGAACATAGTTTAGTTAATTCTAAACTTGTTCGCAAACAAAAGTTAATCCTTCTAACTTGACTTTTAAAATCAACTAAACACATGTTCTATATCTATATGATATGCTAACTTAATGATTTAAAACCTGAAAACACGAAAAACACCGTAAAACCGGATTTACGCCGTCGTAGTAACACCGCGGGCTGTTTTGGGTTAGTTAATTAAAAACTATGATAAACTTTGATTTAAAAGTTGTTATTCTGAGAAAATGATTTTTATTATGAACATGAAACTATATCCAAAAATTATGGTTAAACTCAAAGTGGAAGTATGTTTTCTAAAATGGTCATCTAGACGTCGTTCTTTCGACTGAAATGACTACCTTTACAAAAACGACTTGTAACTTATTTTTACGACTATAAACCTATAATTTTTCTGTTTAGATTCATAAAATAGAGTTCAATATGAAACCATAGCAATTTGATTCACTCAAAATGGATTTAAAATGAAGAAGTTATGGGTAAAACAAGATTGGATAATTTTTCTCATTTTAGCTACGTGAAAATTGGTAACAAATCTATTCTAACCATAACTTAATCAACTTGTATTGTATATTATGTAATCTTGAGATACCATAGACACGTATACAATGTTTCGACCTATCATGTCGACACATCTATATATATTTCGGAACAACCATAGACACTCTATATGTGAATGTTGGAGTTAGCTATACAGGGTTGAGGTTGATTCCAAAATATATATAGTTTGAGTTTTGATCAATACTGAGATACGTATACACTGGGTCGTGGATTGATTCAAGATAATATTTATTGATTTATTTCTGTACATCTAACTGTGGACAACTAGTTGTAGGTTACTAACTGTAAGACCCAAATATTTATTGTACATAATGTATTTATGGTGTACGATGCGTGTATGAAGTGTACGAGACATGTACGTGTTGCTTGCTCGAACGTCGAAGAAAACTGGACGTTGTTTGGAGTCACAAGGTGTGTACGTACCTTTTCGACCCCAAATAAAGTTTGTGTTGATGTTTCAAAGCCTTACCATTGGAAAGAAAATCTTATTACGTTTCCAACGATATTTGATTCATCGAAAACGGAGTTACGGTCAAAAAGTTATGGCCAAAACAAGTTTGCTGAAGTTCAGATGAAACAGGCAAATGCCGCGGCGCGACCAGAATGGCCACGGCGCGACAAATGCCTATTTTGAGGGTCAGAAAGCTTAAAAAAAGTGATCTAAAACCACCCTTTGGGCCACGGCGCGACAAACCTGCTCCGCGGCGCGACAATAGGCACGTTCTGGTACTTTTCAGCCTTTTAATGAGTTAAATGAGGGGCAAAGTTGGTATTTCACATATGGACGGGTCTTTGGCCATAAAACTGATCCTAATCTTATCTAAACCTCATTTCCTTCTCATTTCTTCCCTCCCACTCACACCCCAAACCCTAGAGAGAGAGTAAAGGGTTTAGAGAGAGAAAGCTCGAATCGGGGATGAAGAAGAGTGATTCGGGTCGGGTCTCAAGAGTTAAAGTTGTTCTCCTCATTCACGACTACGTTGTGATAGTGATGGTAAGTTCTAACTCCGAAATTCATCTTTATAATTTGATATTCAAGTTAGGGTTTTTAGCTTTTTAGTTGTAAAACCCATTTAGATGATGAAGTGGGTTTATGGAAACTAGTTATTTTTTATACATGGCGGGTTTTGGGTTGATTGACGTTTTGGCCATGACTAGACTTTGGTTTTGGGTATAATCACTTAGTTTAGTGATTTTGGAAGCGTTGGAACCCTTTTGAGTGTATTTGAGTTGACTAATTTTGAAATGGGTCAAGATTAGGGTTTATGTGTCAAAATGGGTTTCGAGTGATGAAATTATGAGTTTGGGTCTTGCTTGTGTTGGTTAAACGTTAGAACACTTGTGTTGACTTGGTTTTTGGGTGTAAACCCTAATTTAGGTCAAAACGGGTCAAATGGGTATTTCGGGACAAGTAAGCTTGATTCGGTGTCAAATTAAGTTTTAAGTCAAGTTTTGGTAAATCAAGTAGGTAAATACTTAATTTAAGTGTTAGTGGTTGTCTTGGAAATATAATCACTAGTCGTTAATGATTTTGGGGCGTTTTATGACTTTGGTCAAAATGAGCAATTTGAATTGGGTCAAAATTGAGGATGACACTAATTTGGATTAATTGGATGTTAAACTCATGTGTTAAGTGTTAAATGATGCTTTTGATGTAATTACTCGCGAGAAGTGATTTTAGGTTAAAATTTGGTGTTTTAGCAATAAAGTCAAACTTGGTCAACCATGGAATGGGTTTTGTTTAAAATACGAGCTAGTATGCGTTTAGAGGTTAAAGTTGACATATTTGGGTATTTCGAGAACGCGAGAACTAGTCTCGTTAGTTTTGGACCTTCGGGTAGCGTTAAAAGTGCAAAAGGGTATATTTTGCACTTGTTGGTCATTCGGGTGGGTCAAGAGTCCAAATGAGATTATATGTTGATTATGTGTATACCTATATGCGTATTATAGGTAAAATCTTGCTCGGTTGTGTGTGGTGGAGATTTCGCTCATGGTTTGTAATGCTCGAGTTCACAAGGTGAGTGGAATAATTATATATGTATATATATGATTTATTTACTTGTGGGGTATGGGTTTAAAGTTCGATGTTGACGATACCATATCCTCGTGCGAGTTGCTATTTAATGTATGGAGTTAAAGTTCGATGTTGACAATGCCATACCATTTATTGTTTGTTGGATGAGGGTTTAAAGTTCGGTGTTGACGATACCTCATGTATGGAGTTAAAGTTCGATGTTGACGATGCCATACCACTATTGTAGTGATTTTGATGAGGGGTTAAAGTTCGATGTTGACGATACCTCATATGTGGGTTTTAAGTTCGATGTTGACGATACCACATTAAATAGGGCGAATGGGGTTTAAGTTCGATGTTGACGATACCATTCGCGGGGCTAGTCTTGAATACTAATGGATGTTGAGAACATCAATGTTATTTGTGTTGTAATGTAGCATATTATATTGTTCAAGTTATATGCTATTGTTTGTGCTAGCTTGCGTATTGGAGATTTAGCGTTATACTTTACGATGGTATGCTAATTATATTGCTAGCGTGTATGCGGTAATTGTGTAAGTGATTGCAAGTAAGTAGGTTATATATGTATATGTATAATTATTGCATTCACTAAGCTTCAAGCTTACCCCTCTCGTTGTTTACCTTTTTCAGGTATTGTGTATGTGAAGTTAGCTAGTCGTTAGACTAGATGTGTAAGAGCGCTTGGGCTCGATGGGGTAGCTTTTGGAGTTTTGGACGCGGATTTGGGGATTTGGTAGTCCCCGGAATTATGCTCTTGGTATCGGGTTGGGTTATTGTGTATTAACCCGTATTTCTTGTGATCGGGTCATTATTACAAATGATTTTGTAAAGTGTAATTTGTGTACCAAGGGTCATGATAGGTTGTTAAACGTATCATTACGATGTTATGTTTTGATTAAAACAGAGTTGAAAATGTATTGTATTAATGGGACCTAACTAATAAAAAAAAAATGTACTCTGTTTTTGGTTAAACGGATCGGGGTTGTTACAAGTGGTATCAGAGCATAGTCTAAGGGAATTAGGTGACCTTGGAATAGGTGCCTAGTCTTAGACTTATTGGCGGATGTGCGTTATTTGCGGGACTTGTAGGAATACGGGTCAGATTGAGGTTTGTTAGTGCCTTAGAGTAGGTGACTAACTAGGACTTGTTTTTGTCCAAAGTGTGATTATGTGGGGGCCTTATTTCGTGTTTAAATTAGTGCCTTAGCTTGCTAGTGCCTAATGTAAGTAGGCGAACTTGGACGTTGTTTTAGTGATAGTCACCTAGGTTGTAGGTTGACTTGTGGTTGCGGTGTACTTGCGTATATTTATTATTATATTGTATATAGGTGTATATATACAGGTATCTATTGGTGCGGTGTCCTAGAGACGAATCTATTGGAGAGATTCGAATGTTTGGCGGTTTGAGTGATCAAGTTCGCGGTAAGGACTTTGGTCATTTGGGTACTAGGAGTTATCGCGTGTTATTTTGTGTGAATGTTGCGTCAGTCCGGGTAAAGTACTTTGCATGACCATGTGGAAATGGTAAGGTACGCATTTGTAATAGTGATTGATCACCATTATTACGAAAGTGTATCTTGACATCGAGCATGACATGACAAGTACCGAACGGAGGAAACGTGGCATGGTTGGGGTAGAACGGGACGAATTAGGAATCTTTTATTGGTTCCTAGGATATAGTGGTCTCGAGTGATGTGCTTGTTATCACATCGAGTTCTTTGCGAGTTGGGAAGTGTTACTGTAGATTTGTTTGGTTAAGTGAGTGAGCCAACTCACGAGGTTGGTGCATGCTTAGTCACACTAAGTAGTGGGTGCATTTTGAGATTTGTCATTCGTTGAAGTTACTCATCGTAACTACGATGACTGATTTACCTGTGCGTGTGTGCGACGAGGACTTGAATTCCGTAATGGAATGCGACAAGTCTAATGATTGTGGTTTGAGTTACACTCGGTAGAGTGTGTGGTTAGAGAATCGTGTTAGGATTCTTGTTGTGAGTTGCCTTGGAATTGGCGAATCGGGGAGTCTTTGGGTCATTAAGCTCATGGGAGTAGGACCCGTATGACGACGGTTGCGTTAGTGTGTTGTGGATTATACGGTAACATTCCTAATGGAATATCCCTTGTAGTAGCAGTTTTATCGAGGTATGGAAGGATGTAAGACTTGGTGTTTCCAAGCATCTCCTTAGTGTTGGATGAAAGGTTTCGTTAGGCTATATCGTTTTGGGCTTGTGGAAATTGTGGGTAGTGTGTGATCGCTAGGAACTTTCGAGAAGACAATAAACCGTAAGGTTTGTCAGTTAGGTATGACTTCGGGTTATTATTGTGGTGAGATGGGTGACATCGGGTGTATGGAACCTAAAGATCGGGTTTCTAAAAATTCGGTTGATTGTGGTGGGAGTCTGCATGACACGGCGTCAGGTGCCTTCTTATACCTGCTAGTGTAATATTCAACTCTGGTGATGGTGTGATCACTTTGTGGTTAGGTTGCCTGTAAGATACCCTTTGGAAGCATCGAAGATTTTAAATAGTGATCGACGGGTGATAGTAAATCGACGGTTGCGAAGGTTCAAGTTTAGGAGCAATGCAGTAAATACTTCTTATGAAGTGGCAGATGAGCTAATCTGGTTGTTCTTATGTGATGGACGAGTAAGGATGACCGGTGAGCCGGTGATGGGCTTAATGGTCGATTAGGTCGAAGGTTATGATGAAGCGTTGATATTGCGGTCGATGCAATTATTGTGTCGGATTGGTCACTCTTCCCCATGAGAGTGAGTAATTATTGATAATGGTTCGTTGCGTAGAAGGTCGGGTGATCTTGACTGAGATGCACGAATGATTTATCGGAGTGGCATATGCCTAGTCATAGAGGCGTGTGTGGGACTTTGGTGGAGTTCGCTTTGCGAACGATGAAGAGCTGTAAATTATGATTTGTGGTATGACGGTGCGATGTCGTCGCGTGTACGACGTCTCAAGTGATAGTACATGTCGGCTCTAAGAGCCTAAAGTGAATTTGCGGTGATTTGATGTTTATGACCAACGGTGAGAATGGTCAGGTATGACGTGAAATTACAATTCCGAGGGATGTTATCATCTTGGCGGTGAGAATGGAGAGATAAATCCTAAGTGGGGGAGTTTTTACTGCCGAGGAATCTCCGGTGGTGTTAGATCAAGTGAAGCGTAAGTCTTCTTGTATAAGGTGGTCGTGCAGTACCAAGTGCGGTATGGGACCAAGTGTGAAGTTAGAGATCACGGACGTGAGAGAATGTAACTGTCATTGCGGGTGCTCTCGTGATGTAAAATTGGGTTGGTGCGAAACCCGGATAGTGCTGTTGAGTAGGTACGAGTTCGATTTCGGTATGGATACTGTATTTTCCCTTTCGGGAAACGTGATTGTGGATATTATCGGTGGATTATTCCACTTTATGGATGATTGTGGGGCGGGGAGTTCTATTTTCGATTGTCTCACATAGAGACACGCGGGTTTTTTTTGTTTGCGAGGGTGCATTCCCTAGTGATGCGACCCGTTAGCCGCATCGAAATGTCGAAACCATCCTTAACGGACGGCCTAGGTTGGAGGATTCACCTGACATTGGTGAATACTTTTGGAGGTCGCGTGACGAATTGCGAATTGTTGGGATGATAATTCGCTATTGACAGGATTCTAGTACACAAATAGTTTCCATGCTAGTGATAGGAAGCCGTATTGTATGGATGTGTTGTTGGGTTTAGGGGAGAAACCCTGTGTCGAGTGTTGATGTTTTGTCTAACTTGTGGTGTATTATTGTCGTCCTGGATTAATTCAGAGACGGAAGGTCGTGTGCGGATCCATTCATGGGAAAGTTTGTATCCCTAGTGTGATTGGTTGGTGATACCGAAATTTCTTCGTTGAAGGAATGACCCGGTTGTGGAGACGAGGGGAGTTGGTTCTTGAATCGGAGAACATTCATGATTGAACGGTTGAGTGTAAATTTATGAACCGGTGAAGCACGGAGTTTTAACGCGGCATGAATCCTTCTCGATTTGGATTAATGCAAGACTTGGGTCACAGCGTAGTGGACCTAGTAGATCGCGTTGGGTGATATAGTTAAGGATGTAGCTTGTTGCGAGTTATAGCCGAGAGAACTTGAAGGGATGTTAAGTGGTAAGTGTTATTCGTAAGGATTTACTTTTACTCGGTCTTCGTCATTTTGGATGTTGACCTTATTGTGGTACGTGGTTACTATTGGCATTGTACTTGTTAAGGGTATACTAAAGGGGTGATATCTCGGTACGAGATTGGTTGAGTTCTTCCCGATGTGAGGGATTGAGCAAGTTTCTAGTGCTCGGATTCGTGGATTTGGTAAATCGCGGATGGAGATTTAAGTTGAAAGGGGGTGATTCATCGGAAGGGTCGCTTAAGTGAAGTGTGAGATCTTCGGGTTGCGGGAAATTTCGTAGACTTCGAGTTCGAAAGTACGTCGAAGGACCATAGGGTGTAGGTCCGGATGAGTTGAGTGAAGAAGATCACGAGGACGTGATCGAGTTTAAGTGGGGGAGAGTTGTAAGACCCAAATATTTATTGTACATAATGTATTTATGGTGTACGATGCGTGTATGAAGTGTACGAGACATGTACGTGTTTCTTGCTCGAACGTCGAAGAAAATTGGACGTTGTTTGGAGTCACAAGGTGTGTACGTACCTTTTCGACCCCAAATAAAGTTTGTGTTGATGTTTCAAAGCCTTACCATTGGAAAGAAAATCTTATTACGTTTCCAACGATATTTGATTCATCGAAAACGGAGTTACGGTCAAAAAGTTATGGCCAAAACAAGTTTGCTGAAGTTCAGATGAAACAGGCAAATGCCGCGGCGCGACCAGAATGGCCACGGCGCGACAAATGCCTATTTTGAGGGTCAGAAAGCTTAAAAAAAGTGATCTAAAACCACCCTTTGGGCCACGGCGCTACAAACCTGCTCCGCGGCGCGACAATAGGCACGTTCTGGTACTTTTCAGCCTTTTAATGAGTTAAATGAGGGGCAAAGTTGGTATTTCACATATGGACGGGTCTTTGGCCATAAAACTGATCCTAATCTTATCTAAACCTCATTTCCTTCTCATTTCTTCCCTCCCACTCACACCCCAAACCCTAGAGAGAGAGTAAAGGGTTTAGAGAGAGAAAGCTCGAATCGGGGATGAAGAAGAGTGATTCGGGTCGGGTCTCAAGAGTTAAAGTTGTTCTCCTCGTTCACGGCTACGTTGTGATAGTGATGGTAAGTTCTAACTCCGAAATTCATCTTTATAATTTGATATTCAAGTTAGGGTTTTTAGCTTTTTAGTTGTAAAACCCATTTAGATGATGAAGTGGGTTTATGGAAACTAGTTATTTTTTATACATGGCGGGTTTTGGGTTGATTGACATTTTGGCCATGACTAGGCTTTGGTTTTGGGTATAATCACTTAGTTTAGTGATTTTGGAAGCGTTGGAACCCTTTTGGGTGTATTTGAGTTGACTAATTTTGAAATGGGTCAAGATTAGGGTTTATGTGTCAAAATGGGTTTCGAGTGATGAAATTATGAGTTTGGGTCTTGCTTGTGTTGGTTAAACGTTAGAACACTTGTGTTGATTTGGTTTTTGGGTGTAAACCCTAATTTAGGTCAAAACGGGTCAAATGGGTATTTCGGGACAAGTAAGCTTGATTCGGTGTCAAATTAAGTTTTAAGTCAAGTTTTGGTAAATCAAGTAGGTAAATACTTAATTTAAGTGTTAGTGGTTGTCTTGGAAATATAATCACTAGTCGTTAGTGATTTTGGGGCGTTTTATGACTTTGGTCAAAATGAGCAATTTGAATTGGGTCAAAATTGAGGATGACACTAATTTGGATTAATTGGATGTTAAACGCATGTGTTAAGTGTTAAATGATGCTTTTGATGTAATTACTCGCGAGAAGTGATTTTAGGTTAAAATTTGGTGTTTTAGCAATAAAGTCAAACTTGGTCAACCATGGAATGGGTTTTGTTTAAAATACGAGCTAGTATGCGTTTAGAGGTTAAAGTTGACATATTTGGGTATTTCGAGAACGCGAGAACTAGTCTTGTTAGTTTTGGACCTTCGGGTAGCGTTAAAAGTGCAAAAGGGTATATTTTGCACTTGTTGGTCATTCGGGTGGGTCAAGAGTCCAAATGAGATTATATGTTGATTATGTGTATACCTATATGCGTATTATAGGTAAAATCTTGCTCGGTTGTGTGTGGTGGAGATTTCGCTCATGGTTTGTAATGCTCGAGTTCACAAGGTGAGTGGAATAATTATATATGTATATATATGATTTATTTACTTGTGGGGTATGGGTTTAAAGTTCGATGTTGACGATACCATATCCTCGTGCGAGTTGCTATTTAATGTATGGAGTTAAAGTTCGATGTTGACAATGCCATACCATTTATTGTTTGTTGGATGAGGGTTTAAAGTTCGGTGTTGACGATACCTCATGTATGGAGTTAAAGTTCGATGTTGACGATGCCATACCACTATTGTAGTGATTTTGATGAGGGGTTAAAGTTCGATGTTGACGATACCTCATATGTGGGTTTTAAGTTCGATGTTGACGATACCACATTAAATAGGGCGAATGGGGTTTAAGTTCGATGTTGACGATACCATTCGCGGGGCTAGTCTTGAATACTAATGGATGTTGAGAACATCAATGTTATTTGTGTTGTAATGTAGCATATTATATTGTTCAAGTTATATGCTATTGTTTGTGCTAGCTTGCGTATTGGAGATTTAGCGTTATACTTTACGATGGTATGCTAATTATATTGCTAGCGTGTATGCGGTAATTGTGTAAGTGATTGCAAGTAAGTAGGTTATATATGTATATGTATAATTATTGCATTCACTAAGCTTCAAGCTTACCCCTCTCGTTGTTTACCTTTTTCAGGTATTGTGTATGTGAAGTTAGCTAGTCGTTAGACTAGATGTGTAGGAGCGCTTGGGCTCGATGGGGTAGCTTTTGGAGTTTTGGACGCGGATTTGGGGATTTGGGGATTTGGTAGTCCCCGGAATTATGCTCTTGGTATCGGGTTGGGTTATTGTGTATTAACCCGTATTTCTTGTGATCGGGTCATTATTACAAATGATTTTGTAAAGTGTAATTTGTGTACCAAGGGTCATGATAGGTTGTTAAACGTATCATTACGATGTTATGTTTTGATTAAAACAGAGTTGAAAATGTATTGTATTAATGGGACCTAACTAATAAAAAAAAAATGTACTCTGTTTTTGGTTAAACGGATCGGGGTTGTTACACTAACGAGGACAGCTGACTTAATAAACTTAGAACATCAAAATATATTAAAAGTGTTGTAAATATATTTTGAACATACTTTGATATATATGTATATATTGTTATAGGTTCGTGAATCAACCAGTGGCCAAGTCTTACTTCCCGACGAAGTAAAAATCTGTGAAAGTGAGTTATAGTCCCACTTTTAAAATCTAATATTTTTGGGATGAGAATACATGCAGGTTTTATAAATGATTTACAAAATAGACACAAGTACGTGAAACTACATTCTATGGTTGAATTATCGAAATCGAATATGCCCCTTTTTATTAAGTCTGGTAATCTAAGAATTAGGGAACAGACACCCTAATTGACGCGAATCCTAAAGATAGATCTATTGGGCCTAACAAACCCCATCCAAAGAACCGGATGCTTTAGTACTTCGAAATTTATATCATATCCGAAGGGTGTCCCGGAATGATGGGGATATTCTTATATATGCATCTTGTTAATGTCGGTTACCAGGTGTTCACCATATGAATGATTTTTATCTCTATGTATGGGATGTTTATTGAAATATGAAATCTTGTGGTCTATTATTATGATTTGATATATATAGGTTAAACCTATAACTCACCAACATTTTTGTTGACGTTTTAAGCATGCTTATTCTCAGGTGATTATTAAGAGCTTCCGCTGTCGCATACTTAAATAAGGACGAGATTTGGAGTCCATGCTTGTATGATATTGTGTAAAAACTGCATTCAAGAAACTTATTTTGTTGTAACATATTTGTAATGTAAACCATTATGTAATGGTCGTGTGTAAACAGGATATTTTAGATTATCATTATTTGATAATCTACGTAAAGCTTTTTAAACCTTTATGGATGAAATAAAGGTTATGGTTTGTTTTAAAATGAATGCTGTCTTTGAAAAACGTCTCATATAGAGGTCAAAACCTCGCAACGAAATCAATTAATATGGAACGTTTTTAATCAATAAGAACGGGACATTTCAGTTGGTATCCGAGCGTTGGTCTTAGAGAACCAGAATTTTGCATTAGTGTGTCTTATCGAGTTTGTTAGGATGCATTAGTGAGTCTGGACTTCGACCGTGTTTACTTGAAAAATGATTGCTTAACAAATTTTGTTGGAAACTATATATTTTTAACATGTGAATATTATGTGATATATTAATCTCTTAACGCGTTTGATATTATGTGATAGATGTCTACCTCTAGAAAAAGTCCCATTGACTCACCTAATAATAATGAAGAGTCAAATGTAAATTGGAATGATTCGTGGACTGATTCACAAGTTCCCGAAGAGGAACCGGAAGAAGAGTCAGAACCGGAAGAAGAATCGGAACCGGAAGAAGAATCGGAACCGGATGAAGAAATAGAACCGGTGGGGGAAATAATAAAACGGTTAAGTAAAAGAAAATCCTCAACCAACCGACCAAGGTTAATTATGGTCAATGGTGTTTCCGCCAAGGAAGCAAAATATTGGGAGGATTACCAATTCTCCGATGAATCGGATTCCGACGAGAATTCCGATGATGTTATAGAAATTACCTCAACTGAATTTAAAAAGGCAAAAGAAAATAATAAGGGAAAGGGCATAAAAATAGAGAAATCTAATTCCAACCCCGATGAACTTTATATGTATCGTCAACCCCTGAAGTCCTTAAGTTGTAACAATGACCCGAGAACCTCTAAAACACCAGGTTTTTCTAAACCAATGTGGAAAACGACAGCTCGTATTAGGGGAACATCATATATCCCTAGAAACTTGGCAAAACGAACCAAAACCGAAGAAGAAGAAATAAGCGAGTCGGAATAAGATAGTTGTATTCGTGTGGTGTAATATATGTAATATAGTGTGCTTATGCTTTATGATATATGTAAAAATTGCTTGTATTAATAAGTTTTTTTTTTATGAATCTAACTCTTGTCTATTTTACAGTATAAAAACACAAAATGGATAGACAACCCAATATTTTAAGAGACCTACCTGGAGACATGATTGATGAAATCTTGTCTAGAGTCGGTCAGAATTCTTTGGCACAACTATTTAAGGCGAGATCAGTTTGTAAGACATTCGAAGAACGTTCCAAGAATGCCTTGGTTTATAAAAGGCTTTCGTTCGAAAGATGGGGGATATCATATTGGGAAATCCATAAGTTACGATGTGTTTACTTTGACGCATATATTGCGGGGAACCCAAATGCTATTTTACGCAATGGGTTAAGAAATTATTTTGACTCAATATATCCGAATATTGGACTTCGTGATTTAGAAAAAGCGGCTAACATGCAACATAAAGAAGCATGTTATGCTTACGGATTAGTAATGTTCGCTTCTCACCAAAGTGAGAACAAGAACATCGGGCTACAACTATTAAACAAAACGTTCCCACAAGTGACGGAGTCGGTAATTGGGGTAAGAAATGAGGTTTTTAGATTGTTACGGGACTGTTGGACATTACGTAACCCTCGTCCCTTTGACGACATTACAACACGCTGTCTTATCAACGGCCATAACGGTTATGTTCCACAAGACCAAGGATGGGAAGTAATTCTAGTAAAACCAGAATGCATAACTTGTTTCTGGACGTATGAATTACGTGTCTTTATTGCCTTTACTGAACGACTTGTGTACTAGCTAGAATTATCTTCACAACCATCTTGTATCAAATTTATTGTGTGCTATATTTCATGCTATATGTAAAATAAGCGGTATTGTAAGTTTGTAAAATATTGTGTAAAAGTTTGAACGCGAAATATTATTATAATCAGTTTTTCATATAGAATTGTAGTAGTTGAATTGTATATTAGCTACTAAGTATGAACTTAACGGGTAGGTACTACCCGAATTTAAACTTATAAAACGCTAATATGAAGAAAAAGCTTTTATAAATGAGTTCATATTATGCTACGAAATACTATTAACTACTCTTAATATTCTGTATGATTAACTTGTTCCATTTGACTATTTTGAAGGAAATGGCACCAACTACTCGACACACCGTGAATATGAATGAACAGGAATTCCGTACTTTTCTAGCTTCAAACGTAGCCGCAGTACAGGCTGCGCTACATACCAACAATAACCTTGGATCTAGCAGTACAGGAAATCGTGTAGGATGCACCTACAAAGAATTCACTGCCTGCAAACCTTTGGAATTTGATGGAACCGAAGGACCGATCGGATTGAAACGGTGGACCGAGAAGGTCGAATCGGTGTTTGCCATAAGTAAGTGTACTGAAGAGGACAATGTGAAGTACGCTACGCATACCTTCACAGGTTCTGCATTAACATGGTGGAATACCTATCTAGAGCAAGTGGGACAAGACGATGCGTACGCACTACCGTGGTCAGCATTCAAGCACTTGATGAACGAGAAGTACCGTCCCAGAACCGAGGTCAATAAGCTCAAGACAGAACTTAGAGGGTTACGAACCCAAGGATTTGATATTACCACGTACGAAAGACGATTCACAGAATTGTGCCTATTGTGTCCGGGAGCATTCGAAGATGAGGAAGAGAAGATCGACGCATTTGTGAAAGGATTACCGGAAAGAATCCAAGAAGATATAAGTTCACACGAGCCCGCCTCCATACAACAGGCATGTAGAATGGCTCACAAACTAGTGAACCAGATTGAAGAAAGAATTAAAGAACAGACTGCTGAAGAGGCCAATGTGAAGCAAGTCAAAAGAAAGTGGGAGGAAAACGGTGATAAGAATCACCAATACAACAACAACAGCAATTACAACAATAATCGCAATAATTATCCCAACAATCGAAACATCAATCGCAACTACAACAAACGGCCCAACAACAACAACAACAACAACAACAGCAACTACAACAATTATCCCAACAACAATAATAACCGCAACAATAACAACAATCAGAAGCAGCTATGCCAAAGGTGTGAAAAGTATCACTCGGGGTTCTGCACCAAATTTTGCAACAAGTGTAAAAGAAATGGTCATAGCGCGGTGAAGTGTGAGGTCTACGGACCAGGGGTTAATAGAACGAAAGGAACAAATGGTGTCGGAACGAGTAATGGCGGAGCAAGTAGTGTCGGAGCAAGTTATGCCAATGTAGTTTGTTATAAATGTGGAAAACCAGGCCACATTATTAGAAATTGCCCGAACCAGGAGAACACGAATGGACAAGGCCGCGGAAGAGTTTTCAATATTAATGCGGCAGAGGCACAGGAAGACCCGGAGCTTGTTACGGGTACGTTTCTTATTGACAATAAATCTGCTTACGTTTTATTTGATTCGGGTGCGGATAGAAGCTATATGAGTAGAGATTTTTGTGCTAAATTAAGTTGTCCATTGAAGCCTTTGGATAGTAAATTTTTACTCGAATTAGCAAATGGTAAATTAATTTCAGCAGATAATATATGTCGGAATCGAGAAATTAAACTGGTTAGCGAAACATTTAAGATTGATTTGATACCAGTAGAGTTAGGGAGTTTTGATGTGATAATCGGTATGGACTGGTTGAAAGAAGTGAAAGCAGAGATCGTTTGTTACAAAAATGCAATTCGCATTATACGAGAAAAAGGAAAACCCTTAATGGTGTACGGAGAAAAGGGCAACACGAAGCTACACCTTATTAGTAATTTGAAGGCACAAAAACTAATAAGAAAAGGTTGCTATGCAGTTCTAGCACACGTCGAGAAAGTACAAACTGAAGAAAAGAGCATCAATGATGTTCCCATTGCAAAAGAATTTTCTGATGTATTTCTGAAAGAATTACCGGGATTACCCCCACATCGATCCGTTGAATTTCAAATAGATCTTGTACCAGGAGCTGCACCAATAGCTCGTGCTCCTTACAGACTCACACCTAGCGAGATGAAAGAACTGCAAAGCCAATTACAAGAACTTTTAGAGCGTGGTTTCATTCGACCAAGCACATCATCGTGGGGAGCTCCTGTTTTGTTTGTCAAGAAGAAAGATGGTACATTCAGGTGGTGTATCGACTACCGAGAGTTGAACAAACTTACCATCAAGAACCGCTACCCACTACCGAGAATCGATGACTTATTTGATCAACTACAAGGCTCGTCTGTTTATTCAAAGATTGACTTACGTTCCGGGTATCATCAAATGCGGGTGAAAGAAGATGATATTCCAAAGACTGCTTTCAGAACACGTTACGGTCATTACGAGTTTATGGTTATGCCGTTTGGATTGACTAACGCACCAGCTTAGTGACCCGAACTTTTCCATGTTTATATATATTAATTGAGATTGATGTTTACATGATTAAATGTTTCCAACATGTTAAGCAATCAAACTTGTTAAGACTTGATTAATTGAAATAGGTTTCATATAGACAATTGACCACCCAAGTTGACCGGTGATTCACGAACGTTAAAACTTGTAAAAAAACTATATGATGACATATATATGGTTATATATATAGTTAACATGATATTATGATAAGTAAACATATCATTAATTATATTAACAATGAACTACATATGTAAAAACAAGACTACTAACTTAATGATTTTGAAACGAGACATATATGTAACGTTTATCGTTGTAACGACATTTAATGTATATATATCATATTAAGAGATATTCGTACATCATAATATCATGATAATATAATAATTTAAAATCTCTTTTGATATTATAAACATTGGGTTAACAACATTTAACAAGATCGTTAACCTAAAGGTTTCAAAACAACACTTACATGTAACGACTAACGATGACTTAACGACTCAGTTAAAATGTATATACATGTAGTGTTTTAATATGTATTTATACACTTTTGAAAGACTTCAATACACTTATCAAAATACTTCTACTTAACAAAAATGCTTACAATTACATTCTCGTTCAGTTTCATCAACAATTCTACTCGTATGCACCCGTATTCGTACTCGTACAATACACAGCTTTTAGATGTATGTACTATTGGTATATACACTCCAATGATCAGCTCTTAGCAGCCCATGTGAGTCACCTAACACATGTGGGAACCATCATTTGGCAACTAGCATGAAATATCTCATAAGATTACAAAAATATGAGTAATCATTCATGACTTATTTACATGAAAACAAAATTACATATCCTTTATATCTAATCCATACACCAACGACCAAAAACACCTACAAACACTTTCATTCTTCAATTTTCTTCATCTAATTGAACTCTCTCAAGTTCTATCTTCAAGTTCTAAGTGTTCTTCATAAATTCCAAAAGTTCTAGTTTCATAAAATCAAGAATACTTTCAAGTTTGCTAGCTCACTTCCAATCTTGTAAGGTGATCATCCAACCTCAAGAAATCTTTGTTTCTTACAGTAGGTTATCATTCTAATACAAGGTAATAATCATATTCAAACTTTGGTTCAATTTCTATAACTATAACAATCTTATTTCAAGTGATGATCTTACTTGAACTTGTTTTCGTGTCATGATTTTGCTTCAAGAACTTTGAGCCATCCAAGGATCCATTGAAGCTAGATCCATTTTTCTCTTTTCCAGTAGGTTCATCCAAGGAACTTAAGGTAGTAATGATGTTCATAAATTCATACATATAAAGCTATCTTATTCGAAGGTTTAAACTTGTAATCACTAGAACATAGTTTAGTTAATTCTAAACTTGTTCACAAACAAAAGTTAATCCTTCTAACTTGACTTTTAAAATCAACTAAACACATGTTCTATATCTATATGATATGCTAACTTAATGATTTAAAACCTGGAAACACGAAAAACACCGTAAAACCGGATTTACGCCGTCGTAGTAACACCGCGGGCTGTTTTGGGTTAGTTAATTAAAAACTATAATAAACTTTGATTTAAAAGTTGTTATTCTGAGAAAATGATTTTTATTATGAACATGAAACTATATCCAAAAATTATGGTTAAACTCAAAGTGGAAGTATGTTTTCTAAAATGGTCATCTAGACGTCGTTCTTTCGACTGAAATGACTACCTTTACAAAAACGACTTGTAACTTATTTTTCCGACTAGAAACCTATACTTTTTTTGTTTAGATTCATAAAATAGAGTTCAATATGAAACCATAGCAATTTGATTCACTCAAAACGGATTTAAAATGAAGAAGTTATGGGTAAAACAAGATTGGATAATTTTTCTCATTTTAGCTACGTGAAAATTGGTAACAAATTTATTCCAACCATAACTTAATCAACTTGTATTATATATTATGTAATCTTGAGATACCATAGACACGTATACAATGTTTCGACCTATCATGTCGACACATCTATATATATTTCGGAACAACCATAGACACTCTATATGTGAATGTTGGAGTTAGCTATACAGGGTTGAGGTTGATTCCAAAATATATATAGTTTGAGTTGTGATCAATACTGAGATACGTATACACTGGGTCGTGGATTGATTCAAGATAATATTTATCGATTTATTTCTGTACATCTAACTGTGGACAACTAGTTGTAGGTTACTAACGAGGACAGCTGACTTAATAAACTTAAAACATCAAAATATATTAAAAGTGTTGTAAATATATTTTGAACATACTTTGATATATATGTATATATTGTTATAGGTTCGTGAATCAACCAGTGGCCAAGTCTTACTTCCCGACGAAGTAAAAATCTGTGAAAGTGAGTTATAGTCCCACTTTTAAAATCTAATATTTTTGGGATGAGAATACATGCAGGTTTTATAAATGATTTACAAAATAGACACAAGTACGTGAAACTACATTCTATGGTTGAATTATCGAAATCGAATATGCCCCTTTTTATTAAGTCTGGTAATCTAAGAATTAGGGAACAGACACCCTAATTGACGCGAATCCTAAAGATAGATCTATTGGGCCTAACAAACCCCATCCAAAGTACCGGATGCTTTAGTACTTCGAAATTTATATCATATCCGAAGGGTGTCCCGGAATGATGGGGATATTCTTATATATGCATCTTGTTATTGTCGGTTACCAGGTGTTCACCATATGAATGATTTTTATCTCTATGTATGGGATGTGTATTGACATATGAAATCTTGTGGTCTATTGTTACGATTTGATATATATAGGTTAAACCTATAACTCACCAACATTTTTGTTGACGTTTTAAGCATGTTTATTCTCAGGTGATTATTAAGAGCTTCCGCTGTCGCATACTTAAATAAGGACAAGATTTGGAGTCCATGCTTGTATGATATTGTGTAAAAACTGCATTCAAGAAACTTATTTTGTTGTAACATATTTGTATTGTAAACCATTATGTAATGGTCGTGTGTAAACAGGATATTTTAGATTATCATTATTTGATAATCTACGTAAAGCTTTTTAAACCTTTATTGATGAAATAAAGGTTATGGTTTGTTTAAAAATGAATGCAGTCTTTGAAAAACGTCTCATATAGAGGTCAAAACCTCGCAACGAAATCAATTAATATGGAACGTTTTTAATCAATAAGAACGGGACATTTCAGTTGGTATCCGAGCGTTGGTCTTAGAGAACCAGAAAATTTGCATTAGTGTGTCTTATCGAGTTTGTTAGGATGCATTAGTGAGTCTGGACTTCGACCGTGTTTTCTTTAAAAATGATTGCTTAACATTTTTGTTGGAAACTATATATTTTTAACATATGAATATTATGTGATATATTAATCTCTTAACGTGTTTGATATTATGTGATAGATGTCTACCTCTAGAACAAGTCCCATTGACTCACCTAATAATAATGAAGAGTCAAATGTAAATTGGAATGATTTGTGGACTGATTCACAAGTTCCCGAAGAGGAACCGGAAGAAGAGTCGGAACCGGAAGAAGAATCGGAACCGGAAGAAGAATCGGAACCGGATGAAGAAATAGAACCGGTGGGGGAAATAATAAAACGGTTAAGTAAAAGAAAATCCTCAACCAACCGACCAAAGTTAATTATGGTCAATGGTGTTTCCGCCAAGGAAGCAAAATATTGGGAGGATTACCAATTCTCCGATGAATCGGATTCCGACGAGAATTCCGATGATGTTATAGAAATTACCCCAACTGAATTTAAAAAGGCAAAAGAAAATAATAAGGGAAAGGGCATAAAAATAGAGAAATCTAATTCCAACCCCGATGAACTTTATATGTATCGTCAACCCCCGAAGTCCTTAAGTTGTAACAATGACCCGGGAACCTCTAAACCACCAGGTTTTTCTAAACCAATGTGGATCACGACGGCTCGTATTAGGGGAACATCATATATCCCTAGAAACTTGGCAAAACGAACCAAAACCGAAGAAGAAGAAACGAGCGAGTCGGAATAAGATAGTTGTATTCGTGTGGTGTAATATATGTAATATAGTGTTCTTATGCTTTATGATATATGTAAAAATTGCCTGTATTAATAAGTATTTTTTTTTATGAATCTAACTCTTGTCTATTTTACAGTTTAAAAACACAAAATGGATAGACAACCCAATATTTTAAGAGACCTACCCGGAGACATGATTGATGAAATCTTGTCTAGAGTCGGCCAGAATTCTTCGGCACAACTATTTAAGGCGAGATCAGTTTGTAAGACATTCGAAGAACGTTCCAAGAATGTCTTGGTTTATAAGAGACTTTCGTTTGAAAGATGGGGGATATCACATTGGGAAACCCATAAGTTACGATGTGTTTACTTTGACGCATATATTGCGGGGAACCCAAATGCTATTTTACGCAACGGGTTAAGAAATTATTTTGACTCAATATATCCGAATATTGGACTTCGTGATTTAGAAAAAACGGCTAACATGCAACATAAAGAAGCATGTTATGCTTACGGATTAGTAATGTTCGCTTCTCACCAAAGTGAGAACAAGAACATCGGGCTACAACTATTAAACAAAACATTTCCACAAGTGACGGAGTCGGTAATTGGGGTAAGAAATGAGGTTTTTAGATTATTACGGGACTGTTGGACATTACGTAACCCTCGTCCCTTTGATGACGTTACAACACGCTGTCTTATCAACGGCCATAACGGTTATGTTGCACAAGACCAAGGATGGGAAGTAGTCCTAGTAAAACCAGAATGCATGACTTGTTTCTGGACGTATGAATTACGTGTCTTTATTGCCTTTGCTGAACGACTTGTGTACTAGCTAGAATTGTCTTCACAACTATCTTGTATCAAAGTTATTGTGTGCTATATTTCATGCTTTATGTAAAATAAGCGGTATTGTAAGTTTGTAAAATTTTGTATAAAAGTTTGAACGCGAAATATTATTATAATCAGTTTTTCATATAGAATTGTAGTAGTTGAATTGTATATTAGCTACTAAGTATGAACTTAACGGGTAGGTACTACCCGAATTTAAACTTATAAAACGCTAATATGAAGAAAAAGCTTTTATAAATGAGTTCATATTATGCTACGAAATACTATTAACTACTCTTAATATTCTGTATGATTAACTTGTTCCATTTAACTATTTTGAAGGAAATGGCACCGACTACTCGACACACCGTGAATATGAATGAAGAGGAATTCCGTACTTTTCTAGCTTCAAACATAGCCGCAGTACAGGCTGCGCTACATACCAACAATAACCTTGGATCTAGCAGTACAGGAAATCGTGTAGGATGCACCTACAAAGAATTCACTGCCTGCAAACCTTTGGAATTTGATGGAACCGAAGGACCGATCGGATTGAAACGGTGGACCGAGAAGGTTGAATCGGTGTTTGCCATAAGTAAGTGTACTGAAGAGGACAAAGTGAAGTACGCTACGCATACCTTCACAGGTTCTGCGTTAACATGGTGGAATACCTATCTAGAGCAAGTGGGACAAGACGATGCGTACGCACTACCGTGGTCAGCATTCAAGCACTTGATGAACGAGAAGTACCGTCCCAGAACCGAGGTCAATAAGCTCAAGACAGAACTTAGAGGGTTACGAACCCAAGGATTTGATATTACCACGTACGAAAGACGATTCACAGAATTGTGCCTATTGTGTCCGGGAGCATTCGAAGATGAGGAAGAGAAGATCGACGCGTTTGTGAAAGGATTACCGGAAAGAATTCAAGAAGATATAAGTTCACACGAGCCCGCCTCCATACAACAGGCATGTAGAATGGCTCACAAACTCGTGAACCAAATTGAAGAAAGAATTAAAGAACAGACTGCTGAAGAGGCCAATGTGAAGCAAGTCAAAAGAAAGTGGGAGGAAAACGGTGATAAGAATCACCAATACAACAACAACAGCAATTACAACAATAATCGCAACAATTATCCCAACAATCGCAACATCAATCGCAACTACAACAAACGGCCCAACAACAACAACAATAACAACAACAACAGCAACTACAACAATCATCCCAACAACAACAATAACCGCAACAACAACAACAATCAGAAGCAGCTATGCCAAAGGTGTGAAAAGAATCACTCGGGGTTCTGCACCAAATTTTGCAACAAGTGTAAAAGAAATGGTCATAGCGCGGCGAAGTGTGAGGTCTACGGACCAGGGGTTAATAGAACGAAAGGAACAAATGGTTTCGGAACGAGTAATGGCGGAGCAAGTAGTGTCGGAGCAAGTTATGCCAATGTAGTTTGTTATAAATGTGGAAAACCGGGCCACATTATTAGAAATTGCCCGAAGCAGGAGAACACGAATGGACAAGGCCGTGGAAGAGTTTTCAATATTAATGCGGCAGAGGCACAGGAAGACCCGGAGCTTGTTACTGGTACGTTTCTTATTGACAATAAATCTGCTTACGTTTTATTTGATTCGGGTGCGGATAGAAGCTATATGAGTAGAGATTTTTGTGCTAAATTAAGTTGTCCATTGACGCCTTTGGATAGTAAATTTTTACTCGAATTAGCAAATGGTAAATTAATTTCAGCAGATAATATATGTCGGAATCGAGAAATTAAACTGGTTAGCGAAACATTTAAGATTGATTTGATACCAGTAGAGTTAGGGAGTTTTGATGTGATAATCGGTATGGACTGGTTGAAAGAAGTGAAAGCGGAGATCGTTTGTTACAAAAATGCAATTCGCATTATACGAGAAAAAGGAAAACCCTTAATGGTGTACGGAGAAAAGGGCAACACGAAGCTACATCTTATTAGTAATTTGAAGGCACAAAAACTAATAAGAAAAGGTTGCTATGCTGTTCTAGCACACGTCGAGAAAGTACAAACTGAAGAAAAGAGCATCAATGATGTTCCCATTGCAAAAGAATTTCCCGATGTATTTCCGAAAGAATTACCGGGATTACCCCCACATCGATCCGTTGAATTTCAAATAGATCTTGTACCAGGAGCTGCACCAATAGCTCGTGCTCCTTACAGACTCGCACCCAGCGAGATGAAAGAACTGCAAAGCCAATTACAAGAACTTTTAGAGCGTGGTTTCATTCGACCAAGCACATCACCGTGGGGAGCTCCTGTTTTGTTTGTCAAGAAGAAAGATGGTACATTCAGGTTGTGTATCTACTACCGAGAGTTGAACAAACTTACCATCAAGAACCGCTACCCACTACCGAGAATCGACGACTTATTTGATCAACTACAAGGCTCGTCTGTTTATTCAAAGATTGACTTACGTTCCGGGTATCATCAAATGCGGGTGAAAGAAGATGATATTCCAAAGACTGCTTTCAGAACACGTTACGGTCATTACGAGTTTATGGTCATGCCGTTTGGTTTAACTAATGCACCAGCTGTGTTCATGGACCTTATGAACCGAGTGTGTGGACCATACCTTGACAAGTTTGTCATTGTTTTCATTGATGACATACTTATTTACTCAAAGAATGACCAAGAACACGGTGAACATTTGAGAAAGGTGTTAGAAGTATTGAGGAAGGAAGAATTGTACGCTAAGTTTTCAAAGTGTGCATTTTGGTTGGAAGAAGTTCAATTCCTCGGTCACATAGTGAACAAAGAAGGTATTAAGGTGGATCCGGCAAAGATAGAAACTGTTGAAAAGTGGGAAACCCCGAAAACTCCGAAACACATACGCCAGTTTTTAGGACTAGCTGGTTACTACAGAAGGTTCATCCAAGACTTTTCCAGAATAGCAAAACCCTTGACTGCATTAACGCATAAAGGGAAGAAATTTGAATGGAATGATGAACAAGAGAAAGCGTTTCAGTTATTAAAGAAAAAGCTAACTACGGCACCTATATTGTCATTGCCTGAAGGGAATGATGATTTTGTGATTTATTGTGATGCATCAAAGCAAGGTCTCGGTTGTGTATTAATGCAACGAACGAAGGTGATTGCTTATGCGTCTAGACAATTGAAGATTCACGAACAAAATTATACGACGCATGATTTGGAATTAGGCGCAGTTGTTTTTGCATTAAAGACTTGGAGGCACTACTTATATGGGGTCAAAAGTATTATATATACCGACCACAAAAGTCTTCAACACATATTTAATCAGAAACAACTGAATATGAGGCAGCGTAGGTGGATTGAATTATTGAATGATTACGACTTTGAGATTCGTTACCACCCGGGGAAGGCAAATGTGGTAGCCGATGCCTTGAGCAGAAAGGACAGAGAACCCATTCGAGTAAAATCTATGAATATAATGATTCATAATAACATTACTACTCAAATAAAGGAGGCGCAACAAGGAGTTTTAAAAGAGGGAAATTTAAAGGATGAAATACCCAAAGGATCGGAGAAGCATCTTAATATTCAGGAAGACGGAACCCGGTATAGGGCTGAAAGGATTTGGGTACCAAAATTTGGAGATATGAGAGAAATGGTACTTAGAGAAGCTCATAAAACCAGATACTCAATACATCCTGGAACGGGGAAGATGTACAAGGATCTCAAGAAACATTTTTGGTGGCCGGGTATGAAAGCCGATGTTGCTAAATACGTAGGAGAATGTTTGACGTGTTCTAAGGTCAAAGCTGAGCATCAGAAACCATCAGGTCTACTTCAACAACCCGAAATCCCGGAATGGAAATGGGAAAACATTACCATGGATTTCATCACTAAATTGCCAAGGACTGCAAGTGGTTTTGATACTATTTGGGTAATAGTTGATCGTCTCACCAAATCAGCACACTTCCTACCAATAAGAGAAGATGACAAGATGGAGAAGTTAGCACGACTGTATTTGAAGGAAGTCGTCTCCAGACATGGAATACCAATCTCTATTATCTCTGATAGGGATGGCAGATTTATTTCAAGATTCTGGCAGACATTACAGCAAGCATTAGGAACTCGTCTAGACATGAGTACTTCCTATCATCCACAAACTGATGGGCAGAGCGAAAGGACGATACAAACGCTTGAAGACATGCTACGAGCATGTGTTATTGATTTCGGAAACAGTTGGGATAGACATCTACCGTTAGTAGAATTTTCCTACAACAACAGCTACCATTCAAGCATTGAGATGGCGCCGTTTGAAGCACTTTATGGTAGAAAGTGCAGGTCTCCGATTTGTTGGAGTGAAGTGGGGGATAGACAGATTACGGGTCCGGAGATTATACAAGAAACTACCGAGAAGATCATCCAAATTCAACAACGGTTGAAAACCGCCCAAAGTCGACAAAAGAGCTACGCTGACATTAAAAGAAAAGATATAGAATTTGAAATTGGAGAGATGGTCATGCTTAAAGTTGCACCTTGGAAAGGCGTTGTTCGATTTGGTAAACGAGGGAAATTAAATCCAAGGTATATTGGACCATTCAAGATTATTGATCGTGTCGGACCAGTAGCTTACCGACTAGAGTTACCTCAACAACTCGCGGCTGTACATAACACTTTCCACGTCTCGAATTTAAAGAAATGTTTTGCTAAAGAAGATCTCACTATTCCGTTAGATGAAATCCAAATCAACGAAAAACTTCAATTCATCGAAGAACCCGTCGAAATAATGGATCGTGAGGTTAAAAGACTTAAGCAAAACAAGATACCAATTGTTAAGCTTCGATGGAATGCTCGTAGAGGACCCGAGTTCACCTGGGAGCGTGAAGATCAGATGAAGAAGAAATACCCACATCTATTTCCAGAAGATTCGTCAACACCTTCAACAGCTTAAAATTTCGGGACGAAATTTATTTAACGGGTAGGTACTGTAGTGACCCGAACTTTTCCATGTTTATATATATTAATTGAGATTGATGTTTACATGATTAAATGTTTCCAACATGTTAAGCAATCAAACTTGTTAAGACTTGATTAATTGAAATAGGTTTCATATAGACAATTGACCACCCAAGTTGACCGGTGATTCACGAACGTTAAAACTTGTAAAAAAACTATATGATGACATATATATGGTTATATATATAGTTAACATGATATTATGATAAGTAAACATATCATTAATTATATTAACAATGAACTACATATGTAAAAACAAGACTACTAACTTAATGATTTTGAAACGAGACATATATGTAACGTTTATCGTTGTAACGACATTTAATGTATATATCATATTAAGAGATATTCGTACATCATAATATCATGATAATATAATAATTTAAAATCTCTTTTGATATTATAAACATTGGGTTAACAACATTTAACAAGATCGTTAACCTAAAGGTTTCAAAACAACACTTACATGTAACGACTAACGATGACTTAACGACTCAGTTAAAATGTATATACATGTAGTGTTTTAATATGTATTTATACACTTTTGAAAGACTTCAATACACTTATCAAAATACTTCTACTTAACAAAAATGCTTACAATTACATTCTCGTTCAGTTTCATCAACAATTCTACTCGTATGCACCCGTATTCGTACTCGTACAATACACAGCTTTTAGATGTATGTACTATTGGTATATACACTCCAATGATCAGCTCTTAGCAGCCCATGTGAGTCACCTAACACATGTGGGAACCATCATTTGGCAACTAGCATGAAATATCTCATAAGATTACAAAAATATGAGTAATCATTCATGACTTATTTACATGAAAACAAAATTACATATCCTTTATATCTAATCCATACACCAACGACCAAAAACACCTACAAACACTTTCATTCTTCAATTTTCTTCATCTAATTGAACTCTCTCAAGTTCTATCTTCAAGTTCTAAGTGTTCTTCATAAATTCCAAAAGTTCTAGTTTCATAAAATCAAGAATACTTTCAAGTTTGCTAGCTCACTTCCAATCTTGTAAGGTGATCATCCAACCTCAAGAAATCTTTGTTTCTTACAGTAGGTTATCATTCTAATACAAGGTAATAATCATATTCAAACTTTGGTTCAATTTCTATAACTATAACAATCTTATTTCAAGTGATGATCTTACTTGAACTTGTTTTCGTGTCATGATTTTGCTTCAAGAACTTTGAGCCATCCAAGGATCCATTGAAGCTAGATCCATTTTTCTCTTTTCCAGTAGGTTCATCCAAGGAACTTAAGGTAGTAATGATGTTCATAAATTCATACATATAAAGCTATCTTATTCGAAGGTTTAAACTTGTAATCACTAGAACATAGTTTAGTTAATTCTAAACTTGTTCACAAACAAAAGTTAATCCTTCTAACTTGACTTTTAAAATCAACTAAACACATGTTCTATATCTATATGATATGCTAACTTAATGATTTAAAACCTGGAAACACGAAAAACACCGTAAAACCGGATTTACGCCGTCGTAGTAACACCGCGGGCTGTTTTGGGTTAGTTAATTAAAAACTATAATAAACTTTGATTTAAAAGTTGTTATTCTGAGAAAATGATTTTTATTATGAACATGAAACTATATCCAAAAATTATGGTTAAACTCAAAGTGGAAGTATGTTTTCTAAAATGGTCATCTAGACGTCGTTCTTTCGACTGAAATGACTACCTTTACAAAAACGACTTGTAACTTATTTTTCCGACTAGAAACCTATACTTTTTTTGTTTAGATTCATAAAATAGAGTTCAATATTAAACCATAGCAATTTGATTCACTCAAAACGGATTTAAAATGAAGAAGTTATGGGTAAAACAAGATTGGATAATTTTTCTCATTTTAGCTACGTGAAAATTGGTAACAAATTTATTCCAACCATAACTTAATCAACTTGTATTATATATTATGTAATCTTGAGATACCATAGACACGTATACAATGTTTCGACCTATCATGTCGACACATCTATATATATTTCGGAACAACCATAGACACTCTATATGTGAATGTTGGAGTTAGCTATACAGGGTTGAGGTTGATTCCAAAATATATATAGTTTGAGTTGTGATCAATACTGAGATACGTATACACTGGGTCGTGGATTGATTCAAGATAATATTTATCGATTTATTTCTGTACATCTAACTGTGGACAACTAGTTGTAGGTTACTAACGAGGACAGCTGACTTAATAAACTTAAAACATCAAAATATATTAAAAGTGTTGTAAATATATTTTGAACATACTTTGATATATATGTATATATTGTTATAGGTTCGTGAATCAACCAGTGGCCAAGTCTTACTTCCCGACGAAGTAAAAATCTGTGAAAGTGAGTTATAGTCCCACTTTTAAAATCTAATATTTTTGGGATGAGAATACATGCAGGTTTTATAAATGATTTACAAAATAGACACAAGTACGTGAAACTACATTCTATGGTTGAATTATCGAAATCGAATATGCCCCTTTTTATTAAGTCTGGTAATCTAAGAATTAGGGAACAGACACCCTAATTGACGCGAATCCTAAAGATAGATCTATTGGGCCTAACAAACCCCATCCAAAGTACCGGATGCTTTAGTACTTCGAAATTTATATCATATCCGAAGGGTGTCCCGGAATGATGGGGATATTCTTATATATGCATCTTGTTATTGTCGGTTACCAGGTGTTCACCATATGAATGATTTTTATCTCTATGTATGGGATGTGTATTGACATATGAAATCTTGTGGTCTATTGTTACGATTTGATATATATAGGTTAAACCTATAACTCACCAACATTTTTGTTGACGTTTTAAGCATGTTTATTCTCAGGTGATTATTAAGAGCTTCCGCTGTCGCATACTTAAATAAGGACAAGATTTGGAGTCCATGCTTGTATGATATTGTGTAAAAACTGCATTCAAGAAACTTATTTTGTTGTAACATATTTGTATTGTAAACCATTATGTAATGGTCGTGTGTAAACAGGATATTTTAGATTATCATTATTTGATAATCTACGTAAAGCTTTTTAAACCTTTATTGATGAAATAAAGGTTATGGTTTGTTTAAAAATGAATGCAGTCTTTGAAAAACGTCTCATATAGAGGTCAAAACCTCGCAACGAAATCAATTAATATGGAACGTTTTTAATCAATAAGAACGGGACATTTCACCAGCTGTGTTCATGGACCTTATGAACCGAGTGTGTGGGCCATATCTTGACAAGTTTGTCATTGTTTTCATCGATGACATACTTATTTACTCAAAGAATGATCAAGAGCACGAAGAACATTTGAGAAAAGTGCTAGAAGTATTGAGGAAAGAAAAACTGTACGCTAAGTTTTCAAAGTGTGCATTTTGGTTGGAAGAAGTTCAATTCCTCGGTCACATAGTGAACAAAGAAGGTATCCAGGTGGACCCGACAAAGATCAAAACCGTTGAAAAGTGGGAAACCCCAAAAACTCCGAAGCATATACGTCAATTTTTAGGATTGGCTGGTTACTACAGAAGATTCATCCAAGATTTCTCCAAAATAGCAAAACCCTTGACTGCATTAACGCATAAAGGGAAGAAATTTGAATGGAAGGATGAACAAGAGAAGGCGTTTCAATTATTGAAGAAAAAGCTAACTACGGCACCTATATTGTCATTGCCTGAAGGGAATGATGATTTTGTGATTTATTGTGACGCATCAAAGCAAGGTCTCGGTTGTGTATTAATGCAACGGACGAAGGTGATTGCTTATGCGTCTAGACAATTGAAGATTCACGAGCAAAATTATACGACACATGATTTGGAATTAGGCGCGGTTGTTTTTGCATTAAAGACTTGGAGGCACTACTTATATGGGGTCAAAAGTATTATATACACCGACACCAAAAGTCTTCAACACATATTTAATCAGAAACAACTGAATATGAGGCAGCGTAGGTGGATTGAATTATTGAATGATTACAACTTTGAGATTCGTTACCACCCGGGGAAGGCAAATGTGGTAGCCAATGCCTTGAGCAGGAAGGACAGAGAACCCATTCGAGTAAAATCTATGAATATAATGATTCATAATAACCTTACTACTCAAATAAAGGAGGCGCAACAAGGAGTTTTAAAAGAGGGAAATTTAAAGGATGAAATACCCAAAGGATCGGAGAAGCATCTTAATATTCGGGAAGACGGAACCCGGTATAGGGCTGAAAGGATTTGGGTACCAAAATTTGGAGATATGAGAGAAATGGTACTTAGAGAAGCTCATAAAACCAGATACTCAATACATCCTGGAACTGGGAAGATGTACAAGGATCTCAAGAAACATTTTTGGTGGCTGGGTATGAAAGCCGATGTTGCTAAATACGTAGGAGAATGTTTGACGTGTTCTAAGGTCAAAGCTGAGCATCAGAAACCATCAGGTCTACTTCAACAACCCGAAATCCCAGAATGGAAATGGGAAAACATTACCATGGATTTCATCACTAAATTGCCAAGGACTGCAAGTGTTTTGATACTATTTGGGTAATAGTTGATCGTCTCACCAAATCAGCACATTTCCTGCCAATAAGAGAAGATGACAAGATGGAGAAGTTAGCACGACTGTATTTGAAGGAAGTCGTCTCCAGACATGGAATACCAATCTCTATTATCTCTGATAGGGATGGCAGATTTATTTCAAGATTCTGGCAGACATTACAGCAAGCATTAGGAACTCGTCTTGACATGAGTACTGCCTATCATCCACAAACTGATGGGCAGAGCGAAAGGACGATACAAACGCTTGAAGACATGCTACGAGCATGTGTTATTGATTTCAGAAACAGTTGGGATCGACATCTACCGTTAGCAGAATTTTCCTACAACAACAGCTACCATTCAAGCATTTAGATGGCGCCGTTTGAAGCACTTTATGGTAGAAAGTGCAGGTCTCCTATTTGTTGGAAGTGAAGTGGGGGATAGACAGATTACGGGTCCGGAGATAATACAAGAAACTACCGAGAAGATCATCCAAATTCAACAACGGTTGAAAACCGCCCAAAGTCGACAAAAGAGCTACGCTGACATTAAAAGAAAAGATATAGAATTTGAAATTGGAGAGATTGTCATGCTTAAAGTTGCACCTTGGAAAGGCGTTGTTCGATTTGGTAAACGAGGGAAATTAAATCCAAGGTATATTGGACCATTCAAGATTATTGATCGTGTCGGACCAGTAGCTTACCGACTTGAGTTACCTCAACAACTCGCAGCTGTACATAACACTTTCCACGTCTCAAATTTGAAGAAATGTTTTGCTAAAGAAGATCTCACTATTCCGTTAGATGAAATCCAAATCAACGAAAAACTTCAATTCATCGAAGAACCCGTCGAAATAATGGATCGTGAGGTTAAAAGACTTAAGCAAAACAAGATACCAATTGTTAAGGTTCGATGGAATGCTCGTAGAGGACCCGAGTTCACCTGGGAGCGTGAAGATCAGATGAAGAAGAAATACCCGCATCTATTTCCAGAAGATTCGTCAACACCTTCAACAGCTTAAAATTTCGGGACGAAATTTATTTAACGCGTAGGTACTGTAGTGACCCGAACTTTTCCATGTTTATATATATTAATTGAGATTGATATTTACATGATTAAATGTTTCCAACATGTTAATCAATCAAACTTGTTAAGACTTGATTAATTGAAATATGTTTCATATAGACAATTGACCACCCAAGTTGACCGGTGATTCACGAACGTTAAAACTTGTAAAAACTATATGATGACATATATATGGATATATATATAGTTAACATGATACTATGATAAGTAAACATATCATTAAGTATATTAACAATGAACTACATATGTAAAAACAAGACTACTAACTTAATGATTTTTAAACGAGATATATATGTAACGATTATCGTTGTAAAGACATTTAATGTATATATATCATATTAAGAGATATTCATACATGATAATATCATGATAATATAATAATTTAAAATCTCATTTGATATTATAAACATTGGCTTAACAACATTTAACAAGATCGTTAACCTAAAGGTTTCAAAACAACACTTACATGTAACGACTAACGATGACTTAACGACTCAGTTAAAATGTATATACATGTAGTGTTTTAATATGTATTTATACACTTTTGAAAGACTTCAATACACTTATCAAAATACTTCTACTTAACAAAAATGCTTACAATTACATCCTCGTTCAGTTTCATCAACAATTCTACTCGTATGCACCCGTATTCGTACTCGTACAATACACAGCTTTTAGATGTATGTACTATTGGTATATACACTCCAATGATCAGCTGTTAGCAGCCCATGTGAGTCACCTAACACATGTGGGAACCATCATTTGGCAACTAGCATGAAATATCTCATAAAATTACAAAAATATGAGTAATCATTCATGACTTATTTACATGAAAACAAAATTACATATCCTTTATATCTAATCCATACAACAACGACCAAAAACACCTACAAACACTTTCATTCTTCAATTTTCTTCATCTAATTAATCTCTCTCAATTTCTATCTTCAAGTTCTAAGTGTTCTTCATATATTCTACAAGTTCTAGTTACATAAAATCAAGAATACTTTCAAGTTTGCTAGCTCACTTCCAATCTTGTAAGGTGATCATCCAACCTCAAGAAATCTTTGTTTCTTACAGTAGGTTATCATTCTAATACAAGGTAATAATTATATTCAAACTTTGGTTCAATTTCTATAACTATAACAATCTTATTTCAAGTGATGATCTTACTTGAACTTGTTTTCGTGTCATGATTCTGCTTCAAGAACTTCGAGCCATCCAAGGATCCGTTGAAGCTAGATCCATTTTTCTCTTTTCCAGTAGGTTTATCCAAGGAACTTAAGGTAGTAATGATGTTCATAACATCATTCGATTCATACATATAAAGCTATCTTATTCGAAGGTTTAAACTTGTAATCACTAGAACATAGTTTAGTTAACTCTAAACTTGTTCGCAAACAAAAGATAATCCTTCTAACTTGACTTTTAAAATCAACTAAACACATGTTCTATATCTATATGATATGCTAACTTAATGATTTAAAACCTTGAAACACGAAAAACACCGTAAAACCGGATTTACGCCGTCGTAGTAACACCGCGGGCTGTTTTGGGTTAGTTAATTAAAAACTATGATAAACTTTGATTTAAAAGTTGTTATTCTAAAAAAATGATTTTTATTATGAACATGAAACTATATCCAAAAATTATGGTTAAACTCAAAGTGGAAGTATGTTTTCTAAAATGGTCATCTAGACGTCGTTCTTTCGACTGAAATGACTACCTTTAAAAAAATGACTTGTAACTTATTTTTACGACTATAAACCTATAATTTTTTTGTTTAGATTCATAAAATAGAGTTCAATATGAAATCATAGCAATTTGATTCACTCAAAACGGATTTAAAATGAAGAAGTTATGGGTAAAACAAGATTGGATAATTTTTCTCATTTTAGCTACGTGAAAATTGGTAACAAATCTATTCCAACCATAACTTAATCAACTTGTATTGTATATTATGTAATCTTGAGATACCATAGACACGTATACAATGTTTCGACCTATCATGTCGACACATCTATATATATTTCGGAACAACCATAGACACTCTATATGTGAATGTTGGAGTTAGCTATACAGGGTTGAGGTTGATTCCAAAATATATATAGTTTGAGTTGTGATCAATACTGAGATACGTATACACTGGGCCGTGGATTGATTCAAGATAATATTTATCGATTTATTTATGTACATCTAACTGTGGACAACTAGTTGTAGGTTACTAACGAGGACAGCTGACTTAATAAACTTAAAACATCAAAATATATTAAAAGTGTTGTAAATATATTTTGAACATACTTTGATATATATGTATATATTGTTATAGGTTCGTGAATCAACCAGTGGCCAAGTCTTACTTCCCGACGAAGTAAAAATCTGTGAAAGTGAGTTATAGTCCCACTTTTAAAATCTAATATTTTTGGGATGAGAATACATGCAAGTTTTATAAATGATTTACAAAATACGTGAAACTACATTCTATGGTTGAATTATCGAAATCGAATATGCCCCTTTTTATTAAGTCTGGTAATCTAAGAATTAGGGAACAGACACCCTAATTGACGCGAATCCTAAAGATAGATCTATTGGGCCTAACAAACCCCATCCAAAGAACCGGATGCTTTAGTACTTCAAAATTTATATCATATCCGAAGGGTGTCCCGGAATGATGGGGATATTCTTATATATGCACCTTGTTAATGTCGGTTACCAGGTGTTCACCATATGAATGATTTTTATCTCTATGTATGGGATGTGTATTGAAATATGAAATCTTGTGGTCTATTATTATGATTTGATATATATAGGTTAAACCTATAACTCACCAACATTTTTGTTGACGTTTTAAGCATGTTTATTCTCAGGTGATTATTAAGAGCTTCCGCTGTCGCATACTTAAATAAGGACGAGATTTGGAGTCCATGCTTGTATGATATTGTGTAAAAAACTGCATTCAAGAAACTTATTTTGTTGTAACATATTTGTAATGTAAACCATTATGTAATGGTCGTGTGTAAACAGGATATTTTAGATTATCATTATTTGATAATCTACGTAAAGCTTTTTAAACCTTTATTGATGAAATAAAGGTTATGGTTTGTTTTAAAATGAATGCAGTCTTTGAAAAACGTCTCATATAGAGGTCAAAATCTCGCAACAAAATCAATTAATATGGAACGTTTTTAATCAATAAGAACGGGACATTTCAGAGTACCCCTCGGATTACGCTCCCACTAAAGTTGATCCTCGGAGGAGGAGATATGTAAGGACTTGTCGGAGTAACCACACCCCGAGCTCACTCTTATTAGCCACGTACAACATATGAACATTAGAAGTTTGTTCACTTCCCGCAAGGTGACCCGTATCCCATACGCTTTCATGACCGTCACTTATTTCTTTCGTTCTTCACCACTACTCGACGATCTAACGACACTTCTGGATTTAGGACCCTAACACTCTTATGCATTGGGGAAGTCGGGAGGACATCTCCTTTCACAAGGTCAGAGTGCCTTCTACTGATGCTCAGCCATACCCAAAGACTTGGGAGTTGCCTTAAGACATATCGTATTACTACTTGCTACATGTATAACTCGACGCGAGACCCAGATTGAATTTCTAGAAAGGAACCTAACGACGTTATCTGAACCCGAACATTTTGAAGAAATTTTGGGACATTTAGGCATTGGTGCATGACCTACGGAACGTACGCACCCACACCAAGAAACCGTGAGATTAATTATGTAGATTTTGTTTTGAGATAGCATAGATAAAGCACCGTTGGATGATGATGTTATGCGAGGTGTATATGAAATAGCTTATATTTTACTAGGAAAAACTATTAAATACGATACAATTTTACACAAGATATTTATTTATTTATAGAATGGATATACCTAAACCTTGCTACAACACTTATAGGCAGTGTACCTAATCGTACAGTAGTGTAGTTTTTAGTAAGTCCGGTTCGTTCCACAGGGAAATCTTTTAAACAAAGCTTAACGCTATATTAGTTTTAATTTATAAAAATACAAATATATATAAGTAATATTATTATTATAAAAATGGGGTTTTTACCGTTTAATGACCGGTTTGTCGATTTTTAAAACTTTAGTTGCAGTTAAAACCTAATGTAAAATATAAAATAAATAAAAGACTTAATTTAAAGTGTAAATTAAATAACGATAATGAAATTGCGATAAATAAAAGTGCGATAAAATAAAATTACGATAATTAAAGAGTACGAAAATTAAAAGTGCAATTAAATACAATGACAATAAATAAAAGTGCAATTAAATACAATAACAATAAATAAAAGTGTAATAATTAGAAGTGTAATTAAATATGAAAATAAAGGAATTATGCTTATTTAAACTTCCGTAATCATGATGTTTGACGTGTTGATTTTTAGTTTATTCCCATGGGTTAATTGTTCTTTGTCCTGGATTATTTAATATGTCCATATGGATTTGTCCATAATAGTCCATCAGTCATAAATATAAAGTGCGAAAGCCTTCGTCAAATTATTCTTATTCCCGAAGTCAAATATTCCAACTAATTGGGGATTCGAATTGTAACAAGGTTTTAATACTTTGTTTAATGAATACACCAGGTTATCGACTGCGTGTAAACCAAGGTTTTACTACTTTGTTAACAATTACACCAATTAACCTTGAATGTAATCCACCCCTGTTTTAACAAGTCTATTAACTATTAATCCAGTTCCGTGTCCGGTAAAATGAACAATTATTGGTATTTATAGATATCCCGCCCACCGTACCCAGTCAAGCGTATGTGGTTATATATAAATACATCAAATTATAAGTCTATATATTAAATTAACGAGGTATCATTTAGTTAATATAAAGCCCATTAATAGCCCATAGTCTAATTTCCACAAGTGTCGTTCTTTTGTCCAAACCCCAATTATGGTACAAAGCCCAATTACCCAATCTTAATATTTTTAGCCCAACATCATGATTACTTCGTTTTAAATAAGCATAATAATAACTTAGCTACGAGACATTAATTTAAAAATAACATTAACCATAACTTACAGTGATTAAAAATAGCGTAGCGTTACACGGACAGAGTTCCGATTTACAAGACTTTAAAACATTCGACTAACCCAACCTTATTATTATCACTAACTTAAAATTAAAATTACAAATTGAGATTACTAATTGGAGTGATACTTGGTACATTAGATAAGAGAAAGAAATTAGAAAAAGGTGTGTTTTTTTTACGTCCAAAACATGTGAGATTTATAGGTGAGGCCTGGATTTCAGGGCCATGAGATCGCATGGTTTTTGTTCTTCCAGGCCATGCGATCGCATGGCCAGCTGGGAGAGCTCAAAAGTCTTTAAAAACGTGGGCTGCTTATTTATTTATTATATAATATAATATATATAATTAAATATAATTATATATATATTATATTATATTCTTGTACTCCGTTGACTTGTAATTTTAGCTCCGTTGCGTCGAGCGTTGAGAGTTGACTCTGGTCCCGGTTCCGAATTTTCGAACGTCCTTGCGTACAATTTAATATCTTGTATTTTGCGTTTTGCGTCTTGTACTCTTGTAATTTTGAGACGTTTCTCAACAATAACTGGAACCTCTTTGATTGTACTTTGTACTTTTGAGCTTTTTAGTCATCTGCGTCTTCAATTCGTTGAATCTGTCTTTTGTCTTCACCTTTTATTATTTAAACGAATATCACTTGTAAATAGAACTGTTGCAACTAAAAGCTTGTCTTTCTTGAGGGATAATGCTATGAAATATATGTTCGTTTTTAGCATTATCAAATATTCCCACACTTGAGCGTTGCTTGTCCTCAAGCAATATAGTCTTAAAATACACTAGAATCACTTCTTTATTCTTCACACTTTGTACATCAGTGATTTCTTTACGGCGGTATAAACAATGGTAGTAACGATGTGGTTTACAGTCTCACATGACTATGAAAATTTAGATCCATTAAGGAAATTGGATCTTTATGAAAACATTTGATCATTTGAAAATTAAATCTAGCTTTTACCCTAGATAAGTTTTTCAGAATAACCCTTCACCGGTGTTTGCAAATTGTTTTTGTGGGTTTGGTGGGTTTCAGATTTGAAAATTTTAGTTCAAAACTTGCGGTTTTGTGTCACCCACTTGCTAACCTTGTATTGGGAAAGAAACACGTCCAGTATACTTGCTCCGTATATTACCTTTCGATAAACTACCGTCCGGTTGTAAAGGAAAGCGTTGAACAAGCAACTGTTAAGGCAATGTCCCCTGACATGCTTTTAATTATGGTCTATAACGTATCGGATGCAATTACTATCCTTGGTAGGAGCAATAGTAAAGCTCACCCTTATGGTTTTTCGGTCTAGCACAAGGTCCTGTCTTTGACCATGCTATGCAACCACCGTTCTTACGGTTGACACCCGATTTGGTTCAGGTGACCTAATGAATTCCAGGTGAATTCCTAGGATTTTACGTTCAATGGTAATGAACGCATTGAAAATGGGTTTTCAGAAAACAAATCGGTTTGCAATTTTGATCAAAATATTTTCTCGTTCAAGCTCGAGTTTAGATATCATCGAATTCCATGAGTTTGTAATTCTCAATCTTTAAGGTCAATCTCAAGGATTGAGTAATATCAGTCTTAAAAGCTGATTTTTGATCTTTAAGGAGATTATCCTTTCTAGGGATCTGATTCATTAGTCTTATCCAGCTAATTTGCACGGTGTCCTCCCCATTTTACAAGACAGAACCTCTCATGGTTAGGATAAGTCTGACCACTTGGCGACCCTGTTTGATGCTGAGGTCCGTGGATTTCCTGCTGATTTTAGAGATGACTTTTCTAGATTTTTCGTCAACCTACAGCTGGTCTGGATGACAACTTCATGAGCTAAATCAAGAAGCGCGTTTCTTTTTCGAAAGACTTTACTCCCTTTTAGTGATGGAATTGATTCATCGTGTAGATCCATCTTTCTTTCAAATATATTACAGTAAATCGGGTAAAACTGATTAAAATCGTCCAAAACAAAAGTATCTTCAGTTATTTGTTACAAAAATATGTGTGATATATGTTTTAAATAACTTGGTAAATTTTCCCACACTTGGCTTTTATTTTCCTTTTTATTGTCCTCCATTACATTTTAAATGAATTCTAACATTTTGGGTTGTTTCTCAATTTATGTCCTTTCCGAGGTAACAATAATTTCGGTGTTAACACCTAGTTTTATCGTTCATAAATATGTATAAACATGATTTTGAATTCATTTAATTGAAAATTTTGAAAAATTTTACTAGAATTGGGTAGTCAGTATATAAGACTAGGGCTGTTCTTTATTATCAGAGAGCAATAGATTCTAATACAACTACTGCGTTACTAGTATTTTTAATGGTAACCAAGTGTATAAGTTAAAAATTTTAAAAATCCGAAAGAATTTAACCCCTTCCCATACTTAAGATCTTGCAATGCCCTCATTTGCAATAAAAATCAGTAACAATTTAAATTATTGAGGGTGATTAGCGTAGAAAAATAATTAAATTTTACCAAAGTTTCCAAACATATTGGCGTTTGTTTGCTGAATGATAAATGGTGCACATCATTTGTTCATTCCGTCTTGTTGTTTCATCACATTTGTTTTTCGTTTTGTCGTCAAAAGTACTAGCTTTTGCTGAACTTAATGCCAGTCTTTGAAAATGCGCTGTTTTACCCTGTTTTGTACAATTGACAATATACATACAATACAAATATAAACATGGATGACAATTTGAAATGGGACTTAATATCCCACTTTCAAATCCTAAATGTGAAATATTAGTACACAATAATAATAAAAATGATAAAAATTACATAACTATATCCAATAACATAAGTTTAAACATGAAAAAGTTAAAACATAAAAACATAAAAATCATAAAAATAACCAATGGAACCAAATCAGTCTGGATAGGGGTTCCAGTTCATCTCGTCAGGTGGGTTCCATTGTTGGTTATAGGTGTTCTGATAGGCTTGGTTATAGTCATACCGGTTAAAGGGTGGTCGGATGTTGGGGCTGTGTGGCGGAAAATGAGCAGGTCGAGTAGGCATGTAATTATTTGGTACCTGATATGATAGCTAGCTCATGATTTGGTGCTGATGAACTAACCAGCTATCGTGTTGGCGTCGCCTATAATCCTCGTATACTCGCTCGGAGTTCCACTGCTCATACATACTATGTCTGGCCGCGTTCGTCATTGCTTCCTCATCTATACGAACGTGGACGTCAAGAATAGCATCTCGAAAGACATCCCTAATGTCTTCTGCTTCCTCCATTTCCTCATCTGAGCCTCTCTCTACCTGAGGATGATTACCTTCATAGGGAACTGCCTGGTTGCGTCTACTCTTCAATACCTTAGCACCCGCATAAACCCGTAATCTTATGGTCTCATCCTGTTCTCTACAAACCTGTAATGGACCCCCTTGGTTCCTATCAACACCTAAATACTCTCCAATGAGAGTAACAAAAATACCTCCTCCTATTATACTCCCGTCCTGCATTCCTTCTACCATTTTAGATAAATAAAAACCAACACAGTAAGGGATATTAACAAAGCTTCTCAGGTCTCGAATACACTTTAGGTAAAATAAATCATGTAAGGTTATTTTCTCCTTATTGTGACCTCTCTGTGTAATCGAGTTAGCCAAAAGTCTATGAATTACACGAAGCTCGGCTTTGTTAATATGTAAGTAGGAGTGTTTTCCTCCCAGTGTAAAAACATTATAGTTTGACATACGCCTCCAAACGGCGTTCGCGTCAAAGTTCCTATCTACCCTTTCACCACGATAAATCAAACTCATACAATCGGGTAGTAGCAATTCACTAGGAGTGTAAATCTGTAATTCCCTAGCCATGTCCATCATGGACATCCTGTACATCCTACCGCCAAGGATAAATCTAAGAAAACTTTTATCATCTAACCTATCTACATCTACATTTAATGCTATAGTACTCATCAACTCAACACACCATTCCTTATATACAGGTCTACGAATGGTGAAAAGACGTTCCCAATCTGTAAAAGAAGAACTGCCATACCTTTGAATCAAATGCTGTCTAACACGGTCAGCTAGATGGATCGTTTCCAAAGGATTCCAATCAATTACCCTCGGCACCTCAACCTCTTTTGTTACCAATTTAAATTTATTACTTTGATATGCCTGGTAATCTCTCCATCGTCTATCGAATCTCAAATTAGGATGCAATGTGTGTTCAGGAATCGTTGGGTATTCTACAAGCGGATGCATCGGAAATACTATGAATTCATTAGGTAACTGTAGTGGATCATAATAAGGTACATGTTGATCAGGCTGATGTTGTTGTTCCTGTTGTGGTACTTGTTCGGGTTCTGGCTCGTATTGCATTTCTGGTTCTGGTTCTGGAGCTGGAGCAGGTCGTCTAGATGATGATGATCCAGAACCTCCAGTATCGGCTTTCTTTTTGCTGAAGAATGCGAATCTAGGCATGATTAGAGCAAGAAATTTGACGAATTACGGTGAAAATTTGGTGAAATTTGGTGAAGTATTGAGAGAGTTTCGTGTATGTGTGTGTGTTTGTGGATGAAGAACAGCTCGCTGAGAGTTTTTGATCCTGGCCAGTTTTTTAGCTCCATGCAATCGCATGGAGTTGAAGTGTAAACCCCATGCGATCGCATGGGGGTCCGGGTACAGTGAAAATTGCTTTTTTTTTAAATGTTTTTGTCATACTTTAATTCAATAAGATTAAAAATAATGATAATAAAAGTTCTCATCCCTCCCTCGGGTAAAGCAATTTCGGTTCAACGACCTAGTCTTCAACTCACGACGAATTTTAAAAATCATATTTTTAACTTAGCAAAATAAAGTAAATTTTTGTTTTTAAATTCACACCAAATTTAAATTTAAAATGCATAAAATTAAAAATTCATATTTTAAAAATTAAAAATTCACACCAAACTTATATTATATTTTTGTTTTTATACATACAAACTTATATTAAAAATATTAATTTTTCAGATATTTACAATTTTAAATATATTGATTTAAAAATTTTACAATATTATTTTAATATTAATTTTAAAAACATGGTAAAAATAAAATAAAAATCTTTTTGGTCTTTTATTCCACTTTAATCAATCAAATATTATCAAAAATATACGCCCCTCTTTTCGGTAAAGTAATTTCGATTCAACGACCTAATTTAACTCATGATGAATTTTTGAAATATTTTGGTTGAATGATTAAAGATATTTATACCTTAAGAATAAACGGTAAATTTCGCAGTGATGTAATAAATTTTTGTATGATATCAATAATTTCGGTCGCAAGACCTAATTTTATCGAATACCAATTTAATACTTTATAGCGAACAATTTAGCGTTTATTATCAAAAGGTTAAAAATAAAAATAAAAATAAAAACTGTACAAACTTACCTGTGAAATATATTTCTTAGGGATATGCTCTAGCCCACTCATAAGATAGTCGGACTAATTGATTTTCCATGGCTACATAGGCGTAACCTCGAGCATTTAACGTTTTTTCTTCTAAACATATGAACGGTCCGTCTCTGCATAAAGTAACAAATTCGGTGTTTGAATAGGTTTGATTATTTGAACATTTACCTTCGTGTGACCATTTTCCGCATTTGTGACATCTTTCAAGGTGTCGTGCTCTTCTTTTCGCTGCGGATTTTGATTTTTCTTTACCAAATTGTAACTTATTATTTTCGTTCCTGGATTCTTTTCTTACTCCGTCCAATTTACCTCTGATTAATGATACCAATTCACTTGGAAGGGTGTCATTATTACGTTTAGTGATCAAAGCATGTAGCATTAGACCATGGTTTAGTTCACAGGAAGTCTTCATCTCGAAAAACCTAAAAAAAATAAAAATTCAGAATGGGGGGAGAAGACTAGTTCTTTAGGGTCTGCTAGGGAAAGACCATTCGGGTTCCATTTTCGAGAACTACACGAAAACAGAAAATCTAACTCTAACAGAAATACATAAACCTCCCTATACTTAGTTGAAATTGTGATTAACATTATTTTCAATTGGATCTTCAACAACTTGTATATCTTTGACTTTTACTTCAATCCATTTGTTGATTTCCTCCGTAACTTTCACAAATTCAACTAACATCGCCTTTTCTTTTGGCGATAAATTGGATACTAATCGGTTACATAACTTAAAGTTTCCCTTAATCTTAGCATCGTGAATCCGTTTATAAAGTTTCTTCGTTGAACTGTTAAAAATGGGTTCATCTAATTTCTTATCATCAACGGCATTCTTTGTGATTGGATCATCATTAAGTGTTTCTTCATCTTTCCCACACTTATGCATTTTTATTGGTTTAACAGTTTTGGTTGGTGGATATCTAAACTTTCGGTTCACAAAGGTGATCGATGTATCATCATCCCTAAGTGTCATTCTACCTTCTCTTACATCAATGAATGCCTCGGTGGTTGCTAAAAATGGGCGACCTAGAATTAGAGGAATATCAAGGTTTTCCTCCATATTAATCACTATGAAGTTTGCAACAAAGGTCAAACTTCTCACGTTAACAAGTAAATTATTTGCTATTCAAACCGGGTATTTAATGGTTTGGTCAAATGATTGAACACCTATTTTGGTTGGTTTTAATTTTCCCATGCCTAATCTTTTGTATAAGGAAAGAGGCATAATATTTGCACTTGCTCCTAAATCTGTGAGTCCATTATATACAGCACCATCATTAAGCAAGCAAGAAATGATAAATTCACCCGGGTCTCCTGCTTTAGTAAGTCGAGTTGGTTTGTAAACCTTTTTCGGGTGTTCTTTTCTTACTTCTTTCACTTCTATTTGAACTTCTTGTTCACATTTTTCTTCGTTTCTTGGAATGGAAGGTTTGTATAAGAATTCTTCTTCATCACTCAAATTTGAATCCTCCCTATTTTCCAATTTTGATTTTTCATATGTTATTGATAACATATTTATGTTCTCATTTTGAGGGTTTTCTTGGGTGGTAAAATTATGATTGACTTCATTGTCAACTTCCATCGGACCATGTATGTAATGTTTAACTCTTTGACCATTAACTTTAAATTCAATCCCATTTGAATTTATTAACTCTACTGTTCCGTATGGGAAAACCCTTTTGACTATAAATGGTCCAGACCATCTTGATTTCAATTTTCCAGGAAATAGCTTGAATCGTGAATTGAAAAGAAGAACTCTGTCTCCTTCTTTAAATTCTTTTGAACTTCTGATTCTTTTATCATGCCATTTCTTCGTTCTTTCCTTATAGATTAAGGAATTTTCATATGCTTCATGTCTTAATTCTTCTAATTCATTTAATTGACTTAACCGTAGACGTCCGGCTTCATGTAAATCAAGATTACATGTCTTCAAAGCCCAAAATGCTTTGTGTTCAATTTCTACTGGAAGATGACATGCTTTTCCGTAAACGAGTTTAAAAAGGTGTGGTTCCAATTGAAGTTTTTAGGCTGTTCTAAAAGCCCAGAGTGCATCCTCCAATTTTATGGACCATTCCTTCGGATTTGATCCTATGGTTTTCTCTAGAATACGTTTTAAAGCTCGGTTGGTATTTTCAACTTATCCACTTATTTGTGGATGATATGCGGTGGAGATTTTATGAGTTACTCCATATCTTTTGAGAACTTTCTCAAGTTGATTATTACAAAAATGAGTACCCCGATCACTTATTAAAGCTTTCGGTGTTCCAAACCTAGCAAAAAGACGTTTTAAATAGTTGACTACAACTCGTGCATCATTAGTTGGGAGAGCTTGTGCTTCCGCCCATTTAGATACATAATCAATGGCAACGAGAATGTAGAGATTATTATGAGATTTTGGAAATGGACCCATAAAGTCAATACCCCAAATGTCAAATACTTCACATACTTGAATGACATTTTGTGGCATTTCATCACGTTGACTTATTTTTCCGGCCCTTTGACAAGCATCACAGGATTTGCAAAGAAGGTGTGCATCTTTGAAAATTGTAGGCCAATAGAATCCAGCATCATAAACTTTTCTTGCTGTGAGTTGAGGCCCATAATGCCCTCCTGTTGGTCCTGTGTGACAATGGTTTAAAATTTTACTAGCTTCATCTCCGAATACACATCGGCGTATTATTCCATTGGGACAACTTTTAAACAGATGTGGATCTTCCCAAAAATAGTGTTTTATATCACTAAAGAATTTCTTTCGTTTTTGGTACGACAATCCTTTTTCAAGGAATCCACATACTAAATAGTTTGCATAGTCTGCAAACCATAGAATTTCACTATAATCTATCTTCAATAGATATTCTTCAGGAAAGTTGTCTTGTATGGCCGATTCATTTAGAACTTCTAATTTAGGATTTTCAAGACGAGAAAGATGATCGGCGGCGAGATTTTATGCTCCCTTTTTATCTCGGATTTCAATATCGAACTCTTGTAAGAGTAAGATCCAACGGATTAATCGTGGTTTGGCATCTTGTTTCGAAAATAGGTATCTAAGAGCAGAATGATCGGTATAGACCACCGTTTTTGCTAGAACGAGATATGAACGAAATTTGTCAAAAGCAAAGACAATAGCAAGGAGTTCTTTTTCAGTAGTTGTATAATTCGTGTGTGCTCCTTGTAACGTCTTACTAGCATAATAAATAGGTTGAAATCGTTTTTCAATCCTTTGTCCTAAAACGGCTCCCATTGCAAAATCACTTGCATCGCACATAAGTTCAAATGGTAGATTCCAATTTGGAGTTATCATAATCGGCGCATTAGTGAGCTTTTCTTTAAGAATATTAAAAGATTTGATACATTCATCTGAAAAGATAAATGGAGCATCCTTTTCTAGGAGTTTATTTATAGGAGTGGCAATTTTAGAAAAATCTTTTATGAAATGTCGGTAAAAACCGGCATGCCCTAGAAAACTCCTAACTCCTCTAACATTGGTGTGATATGGAAGTTTAGCAATTACATCTACTTTAGCTCTATCCACTTCAATTTCTTCCTTTGAAATTTTATGACCAAGAACGATGCCTTCTGTAACCATGAAATGGCATTTCTCCCAATTAAGAACTAGATTTGATTGTTCGCATCTAATAAGCATTCGTTCAAGATTAACTAGACATGTTTCAAATGTATCACCAAAGACTGAAAAGTCATCCATGAAAACTTCCATGCATTCTTCTATCATGTCGTGAAAAATCGCCATCATGCACCTTTGAAAGGTTGCAGGGGCGTTGCAAAGTCCAAATGGCATGCGTTTGTAAGCAAAAGTACCATAAGGGCACGTGAATGTGGTTTTCTCTTGGTCCTCGGGTGCTATTGGAATTTGAAAATATCCGGAAAAACCATCAAGGAAACAATAGTAACTATTTCCGGCTAATCTTTCTAACATTTGATCAATAAAAGGTAAGGGAAAGTGATCTTTTCTTGTGGCGTCATTTAATTTTCTATAATCAATACAAACACGCCATCCTGTTACAGTCCTAGTAGGAATAAGCTCATTTTTTTCATTTGTAATGACAGTCATGCCACCCTTTTTAGGCACGCATTGAACTGGGCTTACCCATGGACTATCAGAGATTGAATAAATTAAACCTGCATCTAGCAGTTTAATAATTTCTTTTTTAACAACATCTTGCATATTAGGATTTAGTCTTCATTGGCGTTGCACATACGTTTTATGACCTTCTTCCATAAGGATTTTATGTGTGCAATACGAAGGACTTATTCCTTTAATATCATGAATCTTCCATGCAATGGCTGGTTTATGAGCTTTTAGCACAGAAATGAGTTGAGATTTTTCATTTTTAGAAAGAGAAGACGATATTATTACAGGTAATTCAGATTCACCATGTAAATAAGCATATTCCAAATGGTTTGGAAGTGGCTTTAACTCTAATGTCGGTGGTTCTTCTATCGATGATTTATATCGATATATGTCTTCTTCTTTTAGCATTTGAATTTCTTCTGTTGTTGGTTCATATCCATTAGCCATAAGTGTAGCTAACATTTCAATTTCATTAATTGGTTCAGTACCTTCTCCTAAAGAACATTCTCCTGTTCCTTGTAATTCTGGAAATTTTTCTAACAATTCTGCATGTGATTCTATAGTTTGAATATAATAACAAGTATCATCTGCAGATTGCGGTTGTTGCATGGCTCTATCAACAGAAAAGGTAACACTCTCATCCTCTATACGTAGGGTCAGTTTCTTAACAAACACGTCTATTATTGCTTTAGCCGTGTTTAAGAATGGTCTTCCTAATATGAGAGGTACTCGAGAATCTTCTTCCATGTCCAGGATAACAAAATCTACTGGAAATACTAAAGTATCAACTTTAACTAGCATGTTCTCCATTATCCCTCTAGGATATTTTACTGATGTATCGGCTAGTTGTATGCTTATTCGTGTTGGTTTCAATTCTCCAAGGTCTAGTTTAGCGTATAGTGAATACGGCATTAAATTTATACTAGCACCTAAGTCTGCCAATGCTTCTATTGAACTAAGACTACCCAGAAAACATGGAATTGTGAAACTTCCTGGATCAGATAGTTTTTCTGGTATCTTATTCAACAGCACTGCTGAACAATTAGCATTCATAGTAACAGCTGAGAGTTCTTCCATTTTCTTTCTATTCGAGATTAGATCTTTCAGAAATTTAGCATATCTAGGCATTCCTGAAATCACATCAATGAAAGGAAGATTGACATTTATTTGTTTAAACATATCCAAGAATTTGGATTGCTCGACTTCAAGTCTCTCTTTTCTCATTTTACTCGGGTAAGGAAGTGGTGGTTGGTATGGTTTAACATAAGGTTTAGCCTTAACTATGTTATCTTCATTAACCTTTTCAACTACCGGTTTTTTTTTCTTATCTTGATCAGATTGTGGTTCTTGTGGAGTAGGAATAGTTTCTTCAGAAATTACAGGTATTTCAGGTGGTTTAAGTGTAATACCACTTCTTGTGGTAATGGCTTTAGCTGTTTCATTCTGGGGGTTATGATATTACTCCAATTAGTCATATCTTTAGTCGTAATATCACGTCCTATTGTTGTTTATTTCATATGTAAACATCGTAAATCCGTTTGTAACTCATAGTATTGTAATATAGTCTAGAATCATTGTAAACTTGAAGAAATATGAAGATAATGTATGACAACAGCTCAGAGATCGAAAACGAGACCAGAAAGCCAATACCAGAAGAGTGCGCTCAGCGCACCACAAATAGTTCGCTCAGCGCACATTGCAATATTTTGATCAGAGGATTTTCTTGACAAAAACCAAAGTGCGTTCAGCGCACAATTTGATGGTGCGCGCCGCGCACCCAGCCACGCACTTTTGATAGAAAAGCAGATTTGAACGTGCGTAGTCGAGCTGTAAAGTATAAAGTGAAGTAGGTGAGAGTGCGCTTGGCGCACCCTTACTGTGCGCGCCGCGCACAGTACTTTTCACCAACATTTCAGCTTATTTAATTCCATTTCCAGTTTCATTTGAAGAGTACCAGTTTCCTTTCTGCTCAAGGACGAAAACATACGATTCAAAGCAGTTCTAGGGCATATCAAAGTGCATTTAAACACTAAAATCATTGAAGAATCAAAGATCATTCAAGAGCTTCATCCAAGATTACTCCTAAAAGGTTAATCTTGCATTTACAATGAATTATATCTTTGTTACTGTTGTGTTTAAGTTTTCAAGCATGATTGTTGGCTAAACTCTATAATGTTTGTCTAGATAAATAACCGAGATGTTGAATGTTTACTTTTGATTGATTGTTATTATGCACGATAGTTTAATGTTTGAATACAAGAACCATTCTTGTTAAAGTTTAATCCTTTCGATTCAACTAATTGATATGTTCATTTGATTAAGAAACATCATCTTGTTAAATTAATGTATTGATTTACACCTAGTGACATGTGTTTATCCATCTTTTACCAAAAGGGATAAGTTGAGTTCAAATGGTTAGCTTACATAGGAATGTAAGAACGACTCTTGTAGACACTTTCGGATAGCCTAATTGATATGTGTAGTTATATAGGTGAACGATCAATTCCCTAGATCATGTTATACATATTTTCATTACTCGATTCCATATAACTAATAGGTGTTAGTAATTTGCCTTATCTAGTGACGTTTATAGGGATCTTATTACCACCCTAAATTGATTACTTGGGTTGGGTGAATTGAGCATTTAACCGGACCAAGGGAATGAACTAGGCTAAATCATAAGTTGACATAGGAGTGGATCATGATCAACACACCATTGACTTGATCGTTCTTCAAGTCTTTAGACTAGTTGAATTATTTGAATACAAATAGGAGGTCTTAGATGACAAGAACATCACTTGCGTCTTGTAATCCCGTTTGAGTGTTTACTCAAGACTACTCTTGGTAAACCGATCAATTAGTTCTCGTGCATAACCAATCAATCCGGTCTTAATCCTAAATAACATTCAACATCGAGGGTAAAAAGTCTAGATGAGCATTTTTTCTTAAATTGATATCAAAACTATCTTACTTGCTTTCTTTGCACTTATTTTCGTCTTATAAACTTAAAAGACCAAAAATATTATTTTTTACATTTAACCTTCTCTGATTTAGCTAAATCGTTAAATAGCCACCAAAACATAAAACTTGTACCTTTAAGCTTCATTTACTTAGTTAATCATAATATAGTTTATAATTCTAGTTTGACTAATACAACTGTCCTTGGAATGATACACGGAACTAAACCAGTTACTATACTACTACACAATCGGGTACACTGCCCGTTAGTGTGTGTCATCTTTAAAACCGGTATTTTCCATACAACAATTCATATACCACGTTTCATACATCAAGTTTTTGGCGCTGCTGCCGGGGACAGTTTTGTGTCAAAATAGAATTATTGACTATTTTGTGATTAAGTAGTTTCTTAATTATTTTAAATTATTAATAGTTTTTAAATTTTAGACTTATAGAATCGATGCATTTAATAGTTTTGTTAGTTGTGTGATTGACAGATTTTAGGTTGCATATGCCACATACCCGAAGTTCAGATTCTCCATTACTTACACTGCTTACGGAACCTGATAGAAAGCTTGGTAGGATCCCGAAAGAAGTATTTGAACTTTTTGAATCTTCATCAAAACAGGAAACTTTTGATACAGAATCAAGTACAACCAAGCTAAGATATTCTGAATTTGGTGATCTCGTTCCTCCTCCAAAATTTGAAATGGAAGGAGAAGCAAGACCGGTGGTACCAAGACAATCAATGGCGGCCAAGATGAAGGCAACTCGAACCGGACAAGGTAGTGCCATTACTCCACCTACTGGTGAGGTAATTCTTGAAATAAAAGGACCTATTCTCCAAATTATTAATAACATGTGTCAATTTGGTGGTGGTCCGAATGAAGATGCAAACGAACATATTCGTCTCTTTCAAGAGATATGTCTTCTTTTCAAACTTAAACCAGACACTGACCAGGCCATATTTTTAAGACTTTTCCCATGGACACTCCACGGGGAAGCACGAAGTTGGTTAGATTCTTTGGCCAAGGCTACGATAGAAACTTGTGATGGTATGTTGGAAAAATTTCTTAAGAAATATTTTCCAGCTTCTAAGTCCGCGAGACTCCAACACGAAATTACCCAATTCTGTCAAAAGCCGATGGAAACCTTGTACGAAGCATGGAATTGATTTTTCAAAATGCTAAGAGGATGTCCGAACCATGGTTTGGATACCTTCCAAAAAGTCCAAATCTTTTACAAGGGTTGTGATGTTGCAACCCGAATTTCCATTGATCAAGCGTCCGGAGGTTCACTCATGGACAAAACCGAGCAAGAGGCTTATGAGATAATCGAGAAGCTAGCTGATTATTCTCATGAGTGGCATCAAGAACGACCAATTACTCGTAATGCTCAAGTCCAGAGTGCCGGTGCTTATGATGACCTTAGTTCCCTAAGTGTGAAAATAGACGGTGTTGCTCGAAACATGGACAAAATCACCAAGAAAATTCATAGTATGAAAGTAGGTTGTGAATACTGTGGTGGACTCCATTTAGGAAAAGATTGTGATGCCAGTTTAACTATGGCTCAAAAAGAAGAAGTGGCTTTCATAAGCTAAAGAAATAATAATCAATTTCAAGGAAGAGCCCAGTTTAACCGGAACTTCAACAACCCCTACAACCCTCAAGGTCAAAATTCCAATTACCAACAAGGGTCAAGTAGTGGGTACCAACAACAAACTCCGGGTTTTTATCAAAAACCCCAACAGGAAGAGAAAAAGTCAAATTTGGAGAGTATGTTGGAAAAGTTGATTGCATCACAAACCCAGCTTGTTACAAACATAAACCAAACAAACGAGAAAAACGAACACCAGTTCAGGAACTAACAAGCCTCAATACAGAACTTGGAGAAGCAAATGAGTGGGTTAGCTAGTTTACTTAGTGAGAGAAAACCAGAAAGTTTACCAGGCGATACCAATAAGAACCCCCGAAATGAGCACGCCAATGTTATTACCACACGGAGTGGTTTAGCATACGATGCTCCAAGAATGTCTGAAAATTCTGATTTCAGTGTTCCGTTGAACAAAGATGATGAACCGATTAAGGAGCAGGAACAAGTGGTTGAAAAGGAAGAACGGGAGAAACCCGTAGTGAAACCATATCAACCACCGCTCCCATACTCAAGAAAGCAACAACAAAAAAGGCTAGAGGCCGAAAGGTCAAAATTCCTAGATATGTTTAAACAAATTAACATAAATATGTCTTTCATTGATGTAATCTCAGGTATGCCCAAGTATGCTAAGTTCTTAAAAGACTTACTTACTAATCGGAAGAAAATGGAGGAACTTTCATCAGTCACCATGAATGCTAATTGTTCAGTAATCTTGATGAACAAAATACCAAAAAAGTTAGCAGATCCTGGAAGTTTTACCATACCATGTCTCCTGGGAGATTTGGAATGCATTAAAGCATTAGCGGATTTAGGGACTAGCATAAATTTAATGCCTTATTCATTATATGTTAAGCTAGATCTCGGGGTACTAAAACCAACCCGAATGGCAATTCAACTAGCGGACCGCTCTGTTAAATTCCCTAGTGGAATTTTAGAGAATATGTTAGTAAAAGTGGGCACCCTAGTATTTCCGGCCGATTTTGTAATTTTGGACATGGAGGAGGACACACGTGTGCCTCTTATATTGGGTCGACCTTTCCTCAATACCGCTAGAGCTATGATAGATGTTCATGGGCAGAAATTGACCCTTAGCATTAAGGATATTAAGGTCACATTTTCCATTGACCATGCCTTGCAATACCCCGAGTCTACTGATGATCAATGTTATTATTTGCAAACCGTAGACACATATTCAGAGTTGTTGCAGGAATTTCCAGAATTGCAAGGTTCGGGAGAATGCATTTTTGCAGAAGGTGATGAAGAGAACATGGTGGAAGAAGTGGAGATGTTGACCGCTTTGATGGCTAACGGTTATGAGCCAAATGATGAAGAATACAGAAAGTTGGATTTAAAAAATGAGTACCGATGTAAAACATCGATTGAAGAACCTCCCGTTTTGGAACTGAAGCCACTTCCAAGTCACTTTGAATATGCTTACCTTCAAGAGGATTCTACTCTCCCGGTTATCATTTCATCCGAACTCTCTGTAAGTGAGAAGTCTAAACTAGTTTCCATGTTAAAAGCCCATAAACCGGCTCTAGCGTGGAAAATTCATGACATCAAGGGTATAAGTCCCTCTTATTGTACGCATAAGATATTAATGGAAGATAACTATAAACCATGTATACAAAGACAAAGGCGACTGAACCCTAATATGCAAGAAGTTGTTAAAAAGGAGATTGTCAAACTCCTAGATGCGGGTCTTATTTATCCAATTTCGGATAGTCCTTGGGTGAGTCCGGTCCAATGTGTACCCAAAAAGGGTGGCATGACCGTTATCACCAATGAAGACGACCAATTAATTTCAACCAGGACTATCACGGGTTGGAGGGTATGCATTGATTACAGAAAATTAAATGATGCTACCCGAAAAGACCATTTTCCTCTTCCTTACATTGATCAAATGTTGGAAAGGTTGGCAGGAAAGAACTTTTATTGTTTTCTTGACGGTTTCTTGGGATATTTCCAAATCCCTATAGCACCCGAGGACCAAGAGAAAACCACCTTTACATGCCCTTATGGTACTTTCTTCTATCGACGTATGCCCTTTGGCTTATGCAATGCTCCTGCCACCTTCCAAAGGTGTATGGTAGCTATTTTTCATGATATGATTGAAGACTTTATGGAAGTATTCATGGATGACTTTTCAGTCTTCGGTGATTCTTTTGACTCATGTCTTCATAATCTTGAGCGTATGTTGATTCGGTGTGAAGAATCTAATCTTGTTCTTAACTGGGAAAAATGCCATTTTATGGTAAGAGAGGGCATTGTTTTAGGTCATAAAATTTCCTCTGCGGGACTAGAGGTGGACAAAGCTAAAGTGGAAGTCATAGCCAAATTACCACCACCGTCAAATGTAAAAGGTGTAAGAAGTTTTCTGGGGCACGCCGGTTTCTACCGTCGGTTCATTAAAGATTTTTCTAAAATTGCAACCCCAATGAACAAACTTCTTGAAAAAGACGCTCCATTTGTCTTTACGGATGAATGTCTTAACGCCTTTAACCTCCTTAAAGAAAAACTCACACAATCACCCATTCTTATATCGCCGAATTGGTCAATTCCATTCGAACTTATGTGTGACGCTAGTGACTTTGCTATTGGTGCCGTCTTGGGGCAGAGAATTGAAAAACATTTTCAGCCCATTTATTATGCTAGTAAGACCTTGCAAGGAGCCCAACTTAATTACACTACCACCGAGAAGGAACTCCTGGCAATTGTCTTTTTGTTTGATAAATTCCGATCTTATTTGGTACTAGCAAAGACGGTTGTCTATACAGACCATTCAGCATTAAAGTACTTGCTCACTAAGCAAGATGCTAAACCCCAGTTAATACGTTGGGTCTTGCTTCTGCAAGAATTCGACATTGATATTAAAGATAAAAAGGGGGCTGAAAACCTAGCTGCCGATCATCTTTCTCGCCTTGAGAACCCGAATCTTGAGGTTCTCCATGAGACTGTTATCCAAGATAACTTTCCAGACGAAAATCTCATGAAAATTGAGAAAATTGATGATCCTTGGTTTGTTGACATAGCCAACTATCTTGCGGGTGGATTCCTAGAAACTGGTATGTCACATCAAAAACGAAAGAAATTTTTCAGTGACTTAAAGTACTATTTTTGGGAAAACCCGTATCTCTTCAAACGGTGTCCCGATGGGATAATCCGTCGATGTGTCTCCGGGGAAGAATGCAATCAAATTCTTCTCCAATGTCATCTTGGTCCCACTGGTGGACATTTCGGACCCCAAATCACGGGGTACGAGGCCGGTTTTTATTGGCCTACCATCTTTAAAGATGCCCACCGTATATGTAAATCATGCGATTCTTGCCGAAGGGCGGGAAAGATCAGTCAAAGAGATGAAATGCCTCAAAACATAATCCAAGTTTGTGAGGTTTTCGATATTTGGGGCATTGATTTCATGGGACCATTCCCAAAATCTCATTCCAGTCAATACATACTCGTTGCAGTTGACTACGTCTCAAAATGGGCAGAGGCAAGGGCCTTCCCCACAAACGATGCATGAGTAGTTGTAACTTTTCTTAAAGAGCTTTTTGCCCGGTTCGGTACCCCGAAGGCTTTAATTAGTGATCGTGGTACCCATTTTTGCAACACTCAATTGGAAAAGGTGTTAAAACGATATGGGATAACCCATAAAATTTCTACATCTTATCACCCACAAACAAGTGGGCAAGTTGAAAATACGAATTGGGCACTAAAAAGGATCCTTGAGAAAACGGTTGGATCCAATCCCAAGGTGTGGTCAACAAAGCTTGACGATGCTTTGTGGGCATTAAGAACCGCCTACAAAACTCCTATTGGAACCACACCTTACCATCCACTCTATGGGAAAGCATGTCATCTCCCTTTGGAGATCGAGCATAAATCACATTGGGCTCTTAAGACATGTAACCTTGATCTTGAAGAAGCAGGAAACCTTCATTTGAACCAACTTAATGAGTTGGATGAGTTGAGACATAACGCCTATGAAAACTAGCTCATATACAAGGAAAAGACCAAAGTTTGGCACGATACCCGTCTTAAGAATCCGAAAGATTTTAAAGAAGGTGATCGTGTTTTGTTATTTAACTCACGATTTAAACTTTTCCCTAGAAAACTCAAGTCCCGATGGATGGGACCATTTGTTGTTAACAAGGTTTTTCCGTATGGAAAGGTAGAATTATGAAATGCGAAGGGTGACACATTTAAGGTAAACGGACACAGGGTCAAACTATATGTTGACGGACCCATGAACATTGAAGATGAGGTAAAACTCATTTTCAACCCCAAAGCTACCTAAGTTTGGGGGAAGATTCGGGTGAAGCGACTCGTTTTTGAAACCTTCACAAATGTTAAAAATAGGTTTTTGTGTGAATTACGTGATTTTGAGTGATTTTTAATTTTTGTTGAAAGCCATTACGTTCACCAATATGTTACCAACCTCACTGTACCGACCAAACGTGAAAACAGCTGAAAAACAATAGTGCGCGCTGCGCACCCTTAAGATGTGCGCTCAGCGCACTTTGCAAAAAATGGGTCAGAAGGCTTTTTTAAACTCAGATCACAAGTGCGCGCCGCGCACCCAAAATGTGCGCTTGGCGCACTCATAAAAAATGGGCGGATCAGCTTCAAATTTTTGTGGGGCCCACGATTTTATCTCCTCATTACAACCACACACTCATTTTTTTCCCACTCCTCACCAAAAATTGCAGATTCATTCCCTCTTTCACTCTAAAACACTTCAAACCCTAATTTCAATCCTTCCAATTTGAACCATTTCTTCTCAAATCAAAGCCTAAATCAAGATGCCTAGGGTATGTTCATGTGATTCCACTTAATTTTCTTTTCAACACTTCGATTTCATGCTTAATTTTTGGGATTGTTTAAGAAATTTATGTGGGTTTTCTTGAATTGCTAATTGTTATGAACATTAACATGCTTTAGGTTGTTATAATTGCTTTGTATGACTTGAAATCATATTACATTGTGTTTTTAGGGTATATTCATGATTCTAGGGTTTATGTAAAAATTAAATCCGAATTTTGGCTTTAAGTTTGGTTGGATTTGGTTCCTAGCAAAGTGTTTGTGAATGTTTGAGATAATTTGTGTACTTCATAAATATGTATCACATTTTGAGCATAACATGTTTTGGAAATCTAACATATTTTAGTTCTTAATTATTATAAATACTTGAAAATTGTTAAGTTTCCATTACTTTGTGTCTAATGTGATAGGTTGAGGGATGAGAATGATATGAGGTTCATGTTCAAATTTGGTTTCTAAAACGCTAGACTAGTTATGTTAATCTTTTGAGAAAATGTTCATATGAATGATTAACATAATTATGTGCTATATGTATTTTTGAACATATACTTGATTTATAATGAACTCACACTAATGCATACTATTGTCTATGCGCCTCTTTTGTTTTGATGTATGTTTTACGTGTGCAGTACAACTTTAGATCAAGGACAGGTCAACAACAAGAAGAACCTTCCCACCGGTACCGAGAAGAACAAGATTCTTCGGATGAACAAAATTCTCCACCAAATGAACGACAATCTTCCCCCGAAGGATCACCAGATCACAATGATCCAAGGGTTTGGTTAGCTTATGTTCGGGATCATCCGGATTACGCAAGTGTATATAATTGGGTAGCAAACAAAACATGTGATGCCACTTGGTATTTTGACCCGGCTCCATTAGCTGAAGCAAGGGAATATGATAGAGTGTCGAGAATGTTGGAGGTTAAATACCGGCTTTTAACTGGCAGGTTAATAACAGTCAGGGCATGGGAAAGGATTATGGGATTCAATGATGTCATTTATCCGGAATTGCGCAAAGAATTCATAGCATCCTTACGTTTTGATCTCGTTATGGACCCGACAACTCGAAACTTCATGAGGTTTCGTTTGGGTGGGATGGACCGGGCACTTAGTCAAATTGAGTTTGCCCGATTATTTGATCTGTATATCGAACTAGATGATGCCCAACTCAATGCCTACTTACGGTCAGCCGAGTATTATGACGATTCCTATGATCCACCCCCATTTTGGGATGATATGAGTGACACTCAATTCTCTTCTAGCCGAAGCAAGTTCACCGATATAAATGATAAAGACAAAAGAATGCTTCATCGGCTTGTTGCATGTACATTTAATGCAAGAAAACATGGCACAAATAAGGTGACACGTCAAGATGTTTTTCTTGTAGACAAAATCTACAACCAAAGTAGTGTCGACATTCCATCCACTTTGGCAGATTACATCACACAGATTGCCAGGCATTACATCACACAGATTGCCAGGCATTTTGGTGTCGATTTCTCTCGGTTGATTCCAAATAGTACAACAATGAAGCCTTTAAACAAGACTTATTATCTGAATGCTCAATTTTTGAGCTATAATAATCATCAAAGGCTTATTCCTTTTGTCCCGAGAGTAGACGAACCACCACGTGCTCATGATCATGAAGCGGGTGGTAGCGGTGTTGGCAGAGATGAAGCGGAAGGAGAGGTTCGCATGGAAGAACCTGAAACTGAAGAAGAGTTACCACAAGTTCAAAGGCAAAGGCGTAGGCGAACACAAAGGTCGAGGGAAGAAGAATTGGAGGAAGTGATTTCCAGTTTTCATGATATGAGGGTAGGTTATCAACACAGGGATAACCAATATGAGGAACAAAGGCAATAATTTAACCAATTTCATGAAGAGCAGCGCGAGCATAACAGGGCAGAAACGTATGACCGAAGGTGGGGGAATTACAGGGGCGATTGGCTTCGCCATAATGTCGGTATGTATATGCAAAACCCCCAAGAATATTATGCCACTTCCTACCAACATCCGACCTATTATCACATGCCGAACCGAATTCCGAGTCCTCCGACATATGATGAACAAGCGACTATGCAGGATGCACAAAGACGATTTGAGGAGCAATACCCGCACGGAAGACCTAGGAATAATGGTTCAGGCACCTACTCCGGATGGCCTTTTGGTAATTTCTTTGGTGATAATTAGAGGGCAAATGCGCCCTATTTGGTAATATTTGGTAACATTTGGTATTTTTTTTTCTTCAGATTTGTTTCTTTTAAGACAATTGGTTTGCAATAATTAGGATATTTATGTTGTACGTTTGACATTTGTGGTGGTTGTGTTAAAAACACCACTTTTATCTATTCTATTTTGTGTGTTTTGTGTTTATTTCTTATTGTAAAGGTTTAGTGATGCTGGAATTAAGTTTAGCGAAGTACTATCAATTGGGAATTTGTGATAAGGATCAAGGAATGAACGATGTTCTTATGCTGGCATTAAGTTCAGCGCAATCGCTCACCTACATTTCACGATCTCCTGCTTTATGCCTAGGTTTTTCGAACTCTTCTTCACAATAATGCCCTTGTGAATTTTTAATTTGTTTATGATTTTAAGTAATGAGGGCCTTACTTAATCTTAAGTGTGGGGGAGTGGGTAATTCTCTCGGTTATGCAATACAACTTTGCTTATTGTCGCATTTTATGAAAAATTTTAAATTTTAGAACTAAAAGTATTAGCGAAAAAGCCAAGTGTGGGGGATGTTACTAATCTTTTCGAATTATTATCACAAATTTTTGCAAAGATAAAACGATGAAAGTATTTTTTTTTTTGCTTGGAAATAAAAGAAATAATAATCACTGAACGAAAAGGATGAATCATGACACACTTGCTAACTTTTGTTAAAAGATGTAGTCCAGAACAGCTGTAGGTTGACGAAAAAACTAGAAAAGTCATCTCTATCATCGGCTGGAAATTCACCTCACCTCAGCATCAAACAGGGTTTTTGGTGGTCAGACTTATCCTAACCATGAGATGGATCTGTCTCGTACAATGGGGGGCACATTGCAAATTAGTTTTTAAGACTAATGAATCTAATCCCCAGATGCATGATCTCCGTAAAGATCAACCGCCTCTATGTTTGACCACGGTCAACATACATATGCCATAACAAATTGAGGTGTGCAAACTCATGGTTCACCGATGATATTTGGACACGATATAAGTTTCTTCTAAAAACTATTGCTATTTTATGAACTATATTGTGTAAAACCATTTTTTTGGACATTCAATTAAGAGTTCCATGATACTACAATCATGGGGGCGGATAGCTTTCTAATCGACGACTGAGACTTCGGTTTTCAGTTACCCTCGACCGGAATTTGAGGTTAAAACCGGAAAACGTGTTTAGTTTAAAAACTAACATTGACATTTTCAAAATATTAAAACGTTTTTCTCAAAGATCCAATTTTCCCTAAGGATCCAAATTTTTTCTCTCCCAAATAATCTAAATGTGTGCATGTGTTTCATAAATTGTGTGTGTACCTAAACGAGTGTGTATTCCAATAGTGTAAACTTGTGTACTATATCGTGTGAGTGTGTTTTCCATTTATGTTTTATGGGTTTCATATAGCGTGAGTCTGTGTGTGTTTGGCGTGAGTCTGTGTGTGTTTGGCGTGAGTCGTGTGATTCGTGTAAATTGTATTTTAAATAAATGCGTGAGATTCATTTATGTTTGTGTTTCGTATATGAATGTTTAGAACAAGACTTGCTTGAGGACAAGCAAGGGTTAAGTATGGGGGATTTTGATTGTAGTGACCCGAACTTTTCCATGTTTATATATATTAATTGAGATTGATATTTACATGATTAAATGTTTCCAACATGTTAAGCAATCAAACTTGTTAAGACTTGATTAATTGAAATATGTTTCATATAGACAATTGACCACCCAAGTTGACCGGCGATTCACGAACGTTAAAACTTGTAAAAACGACATGACGATATATATATGGATATACATATGGTTAACATGAGATTATGATAAGTAAGTATCTCCATAAGTATATTAACAATGAGTTATATACATATAAACAAGACTACTAACTTAAGGATTTCGAAACGAGACATATATGTAACGATTATCGTTGTAACGACATTTAAATGTATATATATCATATTAAGATATATTAATATATCATAATATCATGATAATATAATAATTTAACATCTCATTAGATATAATAAACAATGGGTTAACAACATTAATTGAGATCGTTAACTTAAAGGTTTCAAAACAACACTTACATGTAACGACTAACGATGACTTAACAACTCAATTAAAATGTATATACATGTAGTGTATTGATGTTATGCGAGGTGTATACGAAATAGTTTATATTTTACTAGGAAAAACTATTAAATACGATACAATTTTACACAAGATATTTATTTATTTATAGAATGGATATACTTAAACCTTGCTACAACACTTATAGGCAGTGTACCTAATCGTACAGTTTTACTACTTTGTTAACAATTACACCAATTACCCTTTAATGTAATTTCACCCCTGTTTTAATTATTCTAGTGGCTATTAATCCATTCCCGTGTCCGGTTAAATGAACGATTATTCGTACATATAAATACCCCGCCCATCGTGTCCGATCGAGTGTATATGGTAATTTATAGGGACGCCCAATTGTAAATCTTTATATTAACATTAACAAACTTTCATTTAGTTAAACAAATATAAAGCCCATTAATAGCCCATAGTCTAATTTCCACAAGTGTCGTTCTTTTGTCCAAACCCCAATTATGGTACAAAGCCCAATTACCCAATTTTAGTAATTAGCCCAACATCATGATTACTTCGTTTTAAATAAGCATAATAATAACTTAGCTACGAGACATTAATATAAAAAGGTTGAACATAACTTACAATGATTAAAAATAGCGTAGCGTTACACGGACAGAATTTCGACTTACACCCTTACAACATTCGCTAACATACCCTTATTATTAGAATTAAAATTAAAATTAAAATTAAAATATAAATTATATATATATATATTTTACGTATATATGAGAGAAGAGAGAAAATAGAATATGAATTGTGATCAGAATTCGGTTGGCTTTATAGGGAATTTCGATTTTTGGGGCTCCGCGACTCGCGGCAAAATCCTCTTCAAACTCCGCGAGTCGCGGAGGATGAATTTACAGCTCACACTCTTGGAGTCTTTCTCTGCCGACGGTTTTTAATATATATATATAATATATATAATTAATATAATTAATTATATATTATATTATATTTATATACATAGTTAACTTGTAATTTTTAGTCCGTTGCGTCGAGCGTTAAGAGTTGACTCTGGTCCCGGTTCCGGATTTTCGAACGTCCTTGCGTACAATTTTATATTTTGTATTTTGCGTTTTGAATCTTGTACTCTTGTAATTTCGAGACGTTTCTTATCAATAATTGGAACCTCTTTGATTGACTTTTGTACTTTTGAGCTTTTTGGTCGTTTGCGTCTTCAATTCGTCGAATCTGTCTTTTGCCTTCACCTTTTATTATTTAAACGAATATCACTTGTAAATAGAACAATTGCAACTAAAAGCTTGTCTTTCTTGAGGAATAATGCTATAAAATATATGTTCGTTTTTAGCATTATCAAATATTCCCACACTTGAGCGTTGCTTGTCCTCAAGCAATATTGTCTTGAAATACTAGAATCACTTCTTTATTCTTCACACTTTGTACATCAGTGATTTCTATACGGCGGTATAAACAATGGTAGTAACGATATGGTTTACAGTCCCACATGACTATAAAAATTTAGATCCATTAAGGAAATTGGATCTTTATGAAAACATTTGATCTTTTGAAATCTAGTTTTTACCCTAGATAAGTTTTCCGGAATAACCCTTTACCGGTGTTTGCAAAATATTTTTGTGGGTTTGGTGGGTTTCAGATTTGAAAATTTTAGCTCAAAACTTGCGGTTTTGTGTCACCCACTTGCTAACCTTGTATTTGGAAAGCAACACGTCCAGTTTACTTGTCCCGTATATTACCTTTCGGTAAACTACCGTCCGGTTGTAAAGGAAAGCGTTGAACAAGCAACTGTTAAGGCAATGTCCCGTGACATGCTTTTGATTATGGTCTATAACGTGTCGGACGCAATTACTATCCTTGATAGGAGCAATAGTAAAGCTCACCCTTATAATTTTTCAGTATGGCACAAGGTCCTGTCTTTGACCATGCTATGCAACCACCGTTCTTACGGTTGACACCCGATTTAGTTCAGGTGACCTAATGAATTCCAGGTGAATTCCTAGGATTTTACGTTCAATGGTAATGAACGCATTGAAAATAGGGTTTTCAGAAAACAAATCGGTTTATAATTTTGATCAAAATATTTTCTCGTTCAAGCTCGAGTTTAGATATCATTGAATTCCATGAGTTTGAATTCTCAATCTTTAAGGTCAATCTCTAGGATTGAGTAATATCAGTCTTAAAAGCTGATTTTTAATCTTTAAGGAGATTATCCTTTCTGGGGATCTGATTCATTAGTCTTATCAAGCTAATTTGCACGGTGCCCCCCCATTGTACGAGATAAATCCTTCTCATGGTTAGGATAAATCTGACCACTTGGCGACCCTGTTTAATGCTGAGGTCCGTGGATTTCCTGCTGATTTTAGTGTTGACTTTTCTAGATTTTTCGTCAACCTACAGCTGGTCTGAACGACAACTTCATGACCTAAATCAAGAAGCGCGTTTCTTTTTCGGAAGACTTTACTTCCTTTTAATGATGGAATTAATTCATCGTGTAGATCCATCTTTTCTTTTCTTTCATTGGGTAAAACAGTTTAGTTTAGTCCAAAGCAAAAGTATTTTCAGTTATTTGTTACAGATATATGTGACATATGTTTAAGATAACTTGGTAAATTTTCCCACACTTGGCTTTTATTTTCCTTTTTATCGTCCTCTATTCCATTTTAAATGAATTTTAACATTTTAGTTTGTTTCTTAATTTATGTCCTTTCCGAGGTAACAATAATTTCGGTGTTAAAACCTAGTTTTATCGTTCATAAATATGTATAAACATGATTTGAATTCATTTAATTGAAAATTTTGAAAAATTTTACTAGAATTGGGTAGTCAGTATATAAGACTAGGGCTGTTCTTTTTTATCAGAGAGCACTAGATTCTAATACAACTACTGCTTTACTAGTATTTTTAATGGTAACCAAGTGTATAAAGTAAAAATTTTTAAAATCCGAAAGAATTTAACCCCTTCCCACACTTAAGATCTTGCAATGCCCTCATTTGCAAGAAATCAGTAACAATTTAAATTATTGAGGGTGATTAGTGTGAAAATGATTAAATTTTACCAAAGTTTCCAAATATATTGGCGTTTGTTTGCTGAATGATAAATGGTGCACATCATTTGTTCATTCCGTCTTGTTGTTATTTCACATATATTTTGCATCTTGTCGTCAAAATTAGTTGCTTTTGCTGAACTTAATGCCAGTCTTTGAAAATGCGTTGTTTTACCCTGTTGTGTACATAAGATAAACTGCAAACATATATACATATTTTTGAAGTTTGGTTTATTACCCCACATTCAAAAATTATTAAAATCTAAGAATAAAAGTTAGATAATTATAAAAATGATTACAATATTAACAAAAGTATTAAACGTATCAATAATTACAAATTACAAAATAAAAAATAAAAATAATAAGTAAACTAAGGATGATATTGGTACCAATAGGGGTTCCAGGCATAACCATAAGTGCTATAGAATGCTTCGGCAGGGTCATACGTAGGATATGGTGGCTGCATCTCTATCGACCAAGGAGGGAAGATGGGTTTCGGTGTAGCAATATAGTTTCTACCTATATGTTGGCAATGAGCTATGATTTGGTTCTGATGAACTTGCCAATCTTCAAATGCTCTCTGTCTAGCATTTTCGTATTCCTGAGAAGCTATAAACCTATGCATTTCTTGCATCTCATTCCCCCCTCCTACATTACCTTGCTGCTGGTTTCTCTCCACCTGTGGATGTCTACCATGGTATCGTACTGCGGCGTTATTTCGCCTCTTCAAAACTTTCGCACCATGGTATACATTTAAACCTATAGTATCGCGGGGTTCTGGTTCTTATACTAATAATCCCCCCCGACTTATATCCACACCGAGATATTCACCAATCAAAGTAATAAAAATACCACCTCCTATTATGCTATGTGGTCGCATCCCCCGAACCATAGCTGATAAATAATAACCCACACAATATGGTATACTTACAGCGCTTTGTGGGTCTCGAATACACATATGGTAAAACAAATCCTGTTCATTTACTTTTTCTTTGTTCTTACCCCTTTGTGTAATCGAATTAGCTAAAAACCTATGTATCACTCTTAATTCGGCTCTATCTATATCCAAATAAGAGTAATTTCCCCCTTTGAAACGGTGATGGCTTATCATTTGACTCCACACACCGTGTGTATCAAAATTCTCATCTATCTTTCTACCGTTTAGTATCAATCCTCTACAATCGGCAGACGCTAACTCCTCAGGCGTATATATACGTAAAGTCTGAGCCATGTCCAGTAAAGACATGTGGCGCATCGAACCGCCTAACAAAAATCTAATAAAAGAACGATCGGTTAAACTAGCTACCCGATCATTCAACTCTATACTACATAACAATTCTTCACACCATACTTTATATACAGGTCTACGTATGGTGAATAAATATATCCAGTCATTAAAAGAAGAATTACCATACCTCTGTACAAGTAATTCCCTAATTGGCCCGGCCAATTCTACAGCTTCTAAGGGTCCCCATTCTATGACCCTCGGTACCTCAACAACCTTGGAATGAAGAGTATGCAAACCCCGTTGATATTTTGGATAATCTATCCAAAGTCTGTCAAATCTCAGGTTCGGGTGCAACTCTTCCAAGTGCATATCAGAAAAGGTCATGACTGGATGAGGTATATCCTGCTTGTAGTAGTTATCCACCTCCTGTTGTTCCAAATTCTCAGCAGGAGCATTGCGGGCTTGGGATGAAGATTCACCCCTTTCATTCTGCAAAACACATCAAACACAATTTTTGTGCATCCAAATATGCATTAGTGTCAGCAAAATCATCAATCAAAATAATTACAATGACATTATCAATTTATATCAAACTTAAGCTCATTTTCACATTTTTATCAAATCTACACTTTTTCAAATAAGCATATACGAAAATGTTCGCCAAGTTCATAAGCATTCAACTCAAATAACATGTCAAAATAATCATTACTAGCAATTAAACAAGTCTCAAATGGCATTATCTTTCAAAAATCAAGTTCATGAATTTTAGACTTGAAAAACTCCACTTTAATTCTCAAAATCATGTTTAGGCTCAAAGTTTGGATCATTTAACTACCTAAACATGTTACACTACTTAATTTAGCAATAATTCATGACAAAAATCGGTCATAACCTGTTTATATCAAAAAGCCCCAAATTGCTCAAGAACACAAACCCTAGATTATTCAAAATTTGAAGTTTAAGGCTTCTAATCATGTTAAACAGCATCAATCTAGGTTATACAAGCATAATACATAAACAATTTAAGCCTAATTACACTAAAAAGCATCAAAATCAAATTGGGGAAAAAATAGCTCAAGAACACCAAATTTCGGATTAAATGGTGTTTAGGTGTAGAAATTTACCGTTTTTCTTGAATAATTCTTAGATAGCATCCTTCTCAACATGATTTTAGCAAAAAATTTGGTGATTAACGGTTAAAAATTGTGATTTTGGGGGATTTTTTTCGTGTTTTTCGGGTGCAGTTTTCGCAGGTTGTTTGAGTTGAGGAGTATGAAACTGAGCTGTTGCAGCTCTTTATTTTTTTCTGTAATCCGACCTCTCCGCGACTCGCGGAGGTTTTGCACTTCAAACTCAGCGACTCGCGGAGTTTTTTTTTTTTTTTTTTTTTTTTTTTTTTTATAATCATTATCTTTTGAAACAATTAAGTACTTAATTTTAAAATTTTGTTTCCCTTGTTATTTAGGACGAGGTCGTTTCGGATCGATGTCCTAGTCCGTCCTTCGACAAAATTTTAAAATTTGTCTTTTTGTAGCGATTGTTTTAAAAGCTAAGATTTTTGGGTTTTTTTTTAATGTTTTTGGCATACTTTAAATCAATAAGATTAGAAATAATGATAATAAAAGTTCTCGTCCCTCCCTCGGGTAAAGCAATTTCGGTTCAAAGACCTAGTCTTCAACTTACGACGAATTTTAAAAATCATATTCTTAACTTAATGAGATAAAGTAAATTTTTGTTTTTAAATTCACACAACTTAAATATAAAATTCAAAATTAAAAATTAAAAATTAAAAATTCACACCAAACTTAAAATTTGAAATGCATAAAATTAAAATTTCATATTTTAAAAATTAAAAATTCACACCAAACTTAATTTAAAAATTCATATTATAAATTCATACCAAACTTATATTAATTTTTCAAATATTTATAATTTTAAATATATTGTTTTTACAAAGTTTATAATATTAATTTAAGATTTAAATATTAATTTTAAAAACATGGTAAAAATAAAATTAAAAATCTTTTTGTCTTTTTATCCCACTTTAATCAATCAAATATTATCAAAAATATGTGCCCCTCTTTTCGGTAAAGTAATTTCGGTTACAAGACCTAATTTAACTCATGACGAATTTTTGAAATATTTTGGGTTGATTGATTAAAGATATTTATACCTTAAGAATAAACGTTAAATTTCACAGTGATGTAATAAATTTTTGAATGATATCAATAATTTCGGTCGCCAAACCTAATTTTATTTAATACCAATTTAATACTTTTTAGCGAACAAATTAGCGTTTATTATCAAAAGGTTAAAAATAAAAAAAATAAAAACTGTACAGACATACCTGTGAAATAGATTTCTTAGTTATATGATCTATCCCATTCATAAGATAGTCGGTTTAATTGGTTTTCCATGGCTACATAGGCGTAACCTCGAGCATTCAGTGTCTTTTCTTCTAAACATATGAACGGTCCGTCTCTGCATAAAGTAACAAATTCGGTATTTGAATTGGTTTGATTATTTGAACATTTACCTCCATGTGACCATTTTCCGCATTTGTGACATCTTTCTAGGTGTCGTGCTCTTCTTTTCGCTGCGGATTTTGATTTTCCTTTACCAAATTGTAACTTATTATCTTCGCATCTGGATTCTTTTCTAACTCCGTCCATTCTTTCTCTGATTACTGATACTATTTCACTCGGTAGTATGTCATTATTACGTTTAGTGATCAAAGGGTGTAGCATTAGACCATGGTTTAGTTCACAGGCAGTCTTCATTTCGTAAAAACCTAAAAAAATAAAAATTCAGAATGGGGGGAGAAGACTAGTTCTTTAGGGTCTGCTAGGGAAAGACCATTCGGGTTCCATTTTCGAGAACTACACGAAAACAGACAATCTAACTCTAACAGAAATACATATTATCCTTTAAAGACTTGATTCTCCCCACACTTAGTTAGCTGTGGTGTCGAAATTGTGATTAACTTCGTTGTCGACTTCCATCGGACCATGTATGTAATGATTAACTCTGTGACCATTAACTTTAAATTCAATCCCATTTGAATTTATTAATTCTATCGTTCCGTATGGGAAAACTCTTTTGACTATGAATGGTCCAGACCATCTTGATTTCAATTTTCCAGGAAATAGCTTGAATCGTGAATTGAAAAGAAGAACTCTGTCTCCTTCTTTAAATTCTTTTGAACTTCTGATTCTTTTATCATGCCATTTCTTCGTTCTTTCTTTATAGATTAACGAATTTTCGTATGCTTCATGTCTTAATTCTTCTAATTCATTTAGTTGACTTAATCGTAGACGTCCGGCTTCATGTAAATCAAGATTACATGTCTTCAAAGCACAAAATGCTTTGTGTTCAATTTCTACTGGAAGATGACATGCTTTTCCATAAACAAGTCTAAAAGGTGTGGTTCCAATTGGAGTTTTGTAGGCTGTTCTAAAAGCCCAGAGTGCATCCTCCAATTTAATGGACCATTCCTTCGGATTTGATCCTACGGTTTTCTCTAGAATACGTTTTAAAGCTCGGTTGTTATTTTCAACTTGTCCACTTGTTTGTGGATGATATACGGTGGAGATTTTATGAGTTACTCCATATCTTTTAAGAACTTTCTCAAGTTGATTATTACATAAATGAGTACCCCGATCACTTATTAAAGCTTTCGGTGTTCTAAACCTTGCAAAAAGACGTTTTAAAAAATTGACTACAACTCGTGCATCGTTAGTTGGAAGAGCTTGTGCTTCCGCCCATTTAGATACATAATCAATGGCTACGAGTATATATAGATTATTATGAGATTTTGGAAATGGACCCATAAAGTCAATACCCCAAATGTCAAATACTTCACATACTTGGATGACATTTTGTGGCATTTCATCACGTTGACTTATTTTTCCGGCCCTTTGACATGCATCACAGGATTTGCAAAGAAGGTGTGCGTCTTTGTAAATTGTAGGCCAATAGAATCCAGCTTCATAAATTTTTCTTGCTGTTAGTTGAGGCCCATAATGCCCTCCTGTTGGTCCTGTGTGACAATGGTTTAAAATTTTACTAGCTTCATCTCCAAATACACATCGGCATATTATTCCATCGGGACAACTTTTAAACAGATGTGGATCTTCCCAGAAATAGTGTTTTATATCACTGAAGAATTTCTTTCATCTTTGGTACGATAATCCTTTTTCAAGGAATCCACAAACTAAGTAGTTTGCATAGTCTGCAAACCATGGGATTTCTTTATAATCTATCTTCAATAGATATTCATCAGGAAAGTTGTCTTGTATGGCTGATTCATTTAGAACTTCTAATTCGGGATTTTCAAGACGAGAAAGATGATCAGCGGCGAGATTTTCTGCTCCTCTTTTATCTCGGATTTCAATATCAAACTCTTGTAAGAGTAAGATCCAACGAATTAATCTTGGTTTAGCATCTTGTTTTGAAAATAGGTATCTAAGAGCAGAATGGTCGGTATAGACCACCGTTTTTGCTAGAACGAGATATGATCGAAATTTGTCAAAAGCAAAGACAATAGCAAGGAGTTCTTTTTCAGTAGTTGTATAGTTCGTTTGTGCTCCTTGTAACGTCTTACTAGCATAATATATAGGTTGAAATCGTTTTTCAATCCTTTGTCCTAAAACGGCTCCCATTGCAAAATCACTTGCATCGCACATTAGTTCAAATGGTAGATTCCAATTTGGTGTTATCATGATCGGTGCATTAGTGAGTTTTTCTTTAAGAATATTAAAAGATTTGATACATTCATCTGAAAAGATGAATGGCGCATCCTTTTCTAGGAGTTTATTCATAGGAGTGGCAATTTTAGAAAAATCTTTTATGAAACGTCGGTAAAAACCGGCATGCCCTAGAAAACTCCTAACTCCTCTATCATTGGTGGGATGTGGAAGTTTAGCAATTACATCTACTTTAGCTCTATCCACTTCAATTCCTTCTTTTGAAATTTTATGTCCAAGAACGATGCCTTCTTTAACCATGAAATGGCATTTCTCCCAATTAAGTACTAGATTTGATTGTTCGCATCTAATTAGCATTCGTTCCAGATTAACTAGACATGATTTAAATGTATCACCGAAGACTGAAAAGTCATCCATGAATACTTCCATGCATTCTTCTATCATGTCGTGAAAAATCGCCATCATACACCTTTGAAAGGTTGCAGGGGCGTTACAAAGTCCAAATGGCATGCGTTTGTAAGAAAAAGTACCATAAGGGCATGTGAATGTGGTTTTCTCTTGGTCCTCGGGTGCTATTGGAATTTGAAAATATCCGGAAAATCCATCTAGAAAACAATAGTAACTATTTCCGGCTAATCTTTCCAACATTTGATCTATGAAAGGTAAGGGAAAGTGATCTTTTCTGGTGGCGTCATTTAATTTTCTATAATCAATACATACACGCCATCCTGTTACAGTCCTAGTAGGAATAAGCTCATTTTTCTCATTTGTGATGACAGTCATGCCACCCTTCTTCGGTACGCATTGAACTGGGCTTACCCATGGACTATCAGAGATTGGATAAATTAAACCTGCATCTAGCAGTTTAATAATCTCTTTTTTAACTACATCTTGCATATTAGGATTTAGTCTTCGTTGGCGTTGCACATACGTTTTATGACCTTCTTCCATAAGGATTTTATGTGTGCAATACGAAGGACTTATTCCTTTAATATCATGAATCTTCCATGCAATGGCTGGTTTATGAGCTTTCAACACAGAAATGAGTTGTGATTTCTCATTTTCAGTAAGAGAAGATGATATTATTACAGGTAATTCAGATTCACCATGTAAATAAGCGTATTCCAAATGGTTTGGAAGTGGCTTTAACTCTAATTTCGGAGGTTCTTCTATCGATGATTTATATCGATATCTGTCTTCTTTTTTTATCATTTGAATTTCTTCTGTTGTTGGTTCATATCCATTAGCTATTAGTGTAGCTAACATTTCAGCTTCATCAATTGGTTCATTACCTTCTCCTAAAGAACATTCTCCTGTTCCTTGTAATTCTGGAAATTCTTCTAATAATTCTGCATGTGCATCTATAGTTTGAATATAATAACATGTATCATCTGCAGATTGTGGTTGTTGCATTGCTCTATCAACTGAAAAGGTAACACTCTCATCCTCTATACTTAGGGTCAGTTTCTTACCGAACACGTCTATCATTGCTTTAGCCGTGTTTAAGAATGGTCTTCCTAATATGAGAGGAACTTGAGAATCTTCTTCCATGTCTAAAACAACAAAATCTACTGGAAATACTAAAGTACCAACTTTAACTAGCATGTTCTCCATTATCCCTCTAGGATATTTTATTGATCTATCGGCTAGTTGTATGCTTATTCTGGTTGGTTTCAATTCTCCAAGGTCTAGTTTAGCGTATAGTGAATACGGCATTAGATTTATACTAGCACCTAAGTCTGCCAATGCTTCTATTGAACTAAGACTACCCAAAAAACATGGAATTGTGAAACTTCCTGGATCAGATAGTTTTTCTGGTATCTTATTCAACAGCACTGCTGAACAATTAGCATTCATAGTAACAGCCGAGAGTTCTTCCATTTTCTTTCTATTTGAGATTAGATCTTTCAAGAATTTAGCATATCTAGGCATTCCTGAAATCACATCAATGAAAGGAAGATTTACATTTATCTGTTTAAACATATCCAAGAATTTGGATTGCTCGGCTTCAAGTTTCTCTTTCTTCATTTTACTCGGGTAAGGAAGTGGTGGTTGATATGGTTTAACATAAGGTTTATCCTTAACTGTGTTATCTTCATTAACCTTCTCAACTACCGGTTCTTTTTCCTTATCTTGATCAGGTTGTGGTTCTTGTGGAGTAGGAATAGTTTCATCAGAAGTTACAGGTATTTCAAGTGGTTTAAGTGTTGTACCACTTCTTGTGGTAATAGCTTTAGCTGTTTCATTCCGGGGGTTAGCGTTTGTATCACTAGGTAGACTTCCCGGTTTTCTTTCACCTATTAACCTTGCTAGGTTACTTACTTCTTGTTCCAGATTTTGAATAGAAGCTTGTTGATTTCTAAATGCTTGAGCATTTTGTTCATTAGTTTGTTTTTGAGATGTGAAAAACTGTGTTTGAGTTTCAACTAGCTTTGTCATCATATCTTCTAAATTCGGCTTTTTATCATCGGTTTGTTGTGGTGGTTTGTTTTGAAAATTCGGTCTTTGCTGATTATAAGTATTATTGGATACTTATTGATTGCTAAGACCTTGTTGGTTGTTGTATGGAATATTTCGGTTATAATTCTGGTTTTGATTGTAAATCGGTCTTGGCGGTTGATAATTATTCTGATAATTATTTCCAGGCCTTTGGTTTATGTATGAAATATTCTCTCTTTGTTCCATTGTTAATTCAATACTGAGACAATCTTTTGTCAAATGTGGTCCTCCACACTGCTCACAACTAATTCGTATTGAGTGAATATCCTTAGTCATCTTTTCCATTCGTCGTTCCACAGCATCTATCTTTGCGGAAATGGAATCTAAGTCATGGCTAGAATCGGCTCTAGCTGCTTTAGATGATCTAATGATATCTTTTTCTTGGTGCCACTCATGTGAGTGGGAAGCAGTGTTATCAATAATTTTGTAAGCATCAGTTTCGGTTTTCTTCATAATAGAACCACCAGCTGCTATATCTATGTCTTTCCTTGTAGTGATGTCGCATCCTTGGTAGAATATTTGTACTATTTGACAGGTGTCTAAACCATGTTGCGGACATCCTCTTAACAACTTTCCATATCTTGTCCATGCCTCATATAGAGTTTCATTTGGTTTCTGTGTAAACGTAACAATTTCTGCTTGAAGTCTTACGGCTTTAGATGCAGGAAAGAATTGTTTAAGAAATTTGTCAACTAAAACATCCCATGTATCGATCGCCCCTTCAGGTAACGATTCCAACCAACTTTGGCTTCTCCCTTTAAAGTCCAGGGAAATAACATGAGATATATCTGTTCATCCTCAACTTCTCGGATTTTAAATAGTGTGCAGATTCTATTAAAGGTACGTAGATGTTCATTTGGATCTTCCTTCGGCGCACCACTAAATTGGCATTGATTAGTCACCATGTGTAGAATTTGTCCTTTGATTTCATAATCTGGCGCATTAATGTCTGGATGAGTAATTACGTGACCTTGGCCAGTGCGTTTAGCTCTCATTCGGTCTTCCATACTTAAAGGTTCCAGATTCTCCATAATTGAATTTGTTGAATCGGTATCACTAGATGATTCTGATTTAATGGTTCGTTCCTCAACAATCTCTGTTTGAATGATTGGTGGTTCCGGAGGAAAGTTTAATGGTTCAGGATCTACGAACCGTTCCTGAATATTCTCTGGATTCTCAATTGTGAGGTTGGGTTCAAAAAATGGATTATCGGAAATTTGAATTGGAGTACTTGGTCGACTGGATGACGATTCTAAAGAAAAATCAACGGCGACAATATTTGCTAAATGTCTTGATCTAGTTACAGGTGGTGAACGTACAAAAGGTGATGAACGTCTTGCTCGGTGCATTCACTGAATATCCTATTAGTTTTTAAAAAGGAAAGAAAAATTATAATAAGTTATCCAATCAATAGACTTTTCTGATTTTGCCCACGTTTCGAATAGCCAAAAGATGCAGCAGAGGGGCAGGATTCGTTTGGTCTCAATATAATTGAGGACTGTTTGGCTCCAATAACCCGGTCCACGTACAAATCCAACTATTACTACGAACCAGAAAATTTTGATGTCTATCAATTTAACCACTCAAAATAAATTTTCGTAATTTTAAGAAATTTAGATAAGAAGTAGAATAAAAATCTATGTCCTAAAACTAGAATAGCGAGAAATAAGAAAGACAAAGAGTTCGTCGAAAAAGGTCGAAAAAGAAAAAATGGTTGAAAAATAAAAGGTGACGGAAAAATAAAAGAAACTTATAAAAACTTTAAAATACTTAACTAACCTAATCTTATTACTACAATTAACTTAAAATTATAATCGCAAATTGAAATTACTAATTGGAATGATAATTGGTACATAGTAAAAGGTCTAAAAATATTAAAGCTTACAGGAAAAACTAAATCCCAAATGGAAATAACTTAAAAAGAAACTAAAACTTAAAAAGGCGTCGCAAAATTCTAAAGCACCTAAATCTTAGTCTAAAGAAAAAGCACTTAAGGAATTCTACGGCAAAGCCTAAAAATCTAGGAGTAAAAATAACTATAGCAAAAACTAAGTTTAAAATTAAATATGAGCGAAAAATACAAATATTACGCTACAACGATTAAAAAGGGACAAAATATAAAAATATATAAAAAGTTGTAAAAAGTACAATTTTTATAAAAATATTATTTTTATATTATTTATTTAATAAAACTACTAATTTTACAATTTAATTAAAACTAATTAATACTAAATACATAAATAAAAAGTAAAAGTAAAATTAAAACTAATAATAATAATAATAATAATTAGGGTTAAATAATAATTATAATTAATTAAAACCCGTAATTAATGCTGAATTAGGGTTCTGTCTCGTGTCAGAGCATCTCCGCGAGTCGCGGTATTTAATGCTTCAAACCCCGCGAGTCGCGGGGTTCAGAAATTCAGTTGACAGATTTAAATATTCGACGCGTTTTTTTTCTTTATTTTTATTTTTTATTTTCTGTTTTCTGTTTTTAAATAAATAAAAGATATTAAAATAAAACTTATATTTTTATAAACTAAACTAAAAATAAAGAAACTTATAAAACTTAAATATTTAACAAAATCTTAAAAATACTTATATTTTTGTTTTTCTTTTTATATTTTTGAATAATTAAAACGTATTTTTACAAAAACGAATTTTAATAAAAGTAAACTAAAAAATTTTTTTTTTTTTTTTTTTATATTAGCGTTCCTCTTCCGGCGTTTAAGAGTGTTCCCCGGCAGCGGCGCCAAAAAATACTTGATGTTATGCGAGGTGTATACGAAATAGTTTATATTTTACTAGGAAAAACTATTAAATACGATACAATTTTACACAAGATATTTATTTATTTATAGAATTGATATACTTAAACCTTGCTACAACACTTATAGGCAGTGTACCTAATCGTACAGTAGTGTAGTTTTTAGTAAGTCCGGTTCGTTCCACAGGGAAATCTTTAAACAAAGCTCAACGCTATATTAATTTACTTTTATAAAAATACAAACATATATATAAGTAATATTATTATTATAAAGGGGGGTTTTTACCGTTTAATGACTGGTTTGTCGATTTTAAGATTTTATTCGCAGTTAAAACCTAATGTAAAATATAAAATAAATACAAGACTTAAATTAAAGCGTAAAGTAAATAACGATAATGAAATTGCGAATAATAAAAATGCGATAAAATAAAATTGCGATAATTAAAAAGTACGATAATTAAAAGTGCGATTAAATAACAATAAATAAAAGTGCGATAATTAGAAGTGCAATTAAATATAAAATAAAGGAAATTAAATATGAAATAAAAGAATTATGCTTATTTAAACTTCCGTAATCATGATGTTTGACGTGTTGATTTTAGTTTTATGCCCATGGGTTAATTGTCCTTTGTCCTGGATTATTTAATATGTCCGTCTAGTTTTTGTCCATAACAGTCCATCAGTCATAAATATAAAGTGCAAGTGTCCTTGTCAAATTATTATTATACCCGAAGTTAAATATTCCAACTAATTGGGGATTCGAATTGTAACAAGGTTTTAATACTTTGTTTAATGAATACACCAGGTTATCAACTGCGTGTAAACCAAGGTTTTACTACTTTGTTAACAATTACACCAATTACCCTTGAATGTAATTTCACCCCTGTTTTAATTATTCTAGTGGCTATTAATCCATTCCCGTGTCCGGTTAAATGAACGATTATTCGTACATATAAATACCCCGCCCATCGTGTCCGATCGAGTGTATATGGTAATTTATAGGGACGCCCAATTGTAAATCTTTATATTAACATTAACAAACTTTCATTTAGTTAAACAAATATAAAGCCCATTAATAGCCCATAGTCTAATTTCCACAAGTGTCGTTCTTTTGTCCAAACCCCAATTATGGTACAAAGCCCAATTACCCAATTTTAGTAATTAGCCCAACATCATGATTACTTCGTTTTAAATAAGCATAATAATAACTTAGCTACGAGACATTAATATAAAAAGGTTGAACATAACTTACAATGATTAAAAATAGCATAACACGGACAGAATTTCGACTTACACCCTTACAACATTCGCTAACATACCCTTATTATTAGAATTAAAATTAAAATTAAAATTAAAATATAAATTATATATATATATTTTACGTATATATGAGAGAAGAGAGAAAATAGAATATGAATTGTGATCAGAATTCGGTTGGCTTTATAGGGAATTTCGATTTTTGGGGCTCCGCGACTCGCGGCAAAATCCTCTTCAAACTCCGCGAGTCGCGGAGGATGAATTTACAGCTCACACTCTTGGAGTCTTTCTCTGCTGACGGTTTTTAATATATATATAATATATATATAATTAATATAATTAATTATATATTATATTATATTTATATACATAGTTAACTTGTAATTTTTAGTCCGTTGCGTCGAGCGTTAAGAGTTGACTCTGGTCCCGGTTCCGGATTTTCGAACGTCCTTGCGTACAATTTTATATTTTGTATTTTGCGTTTTGAATCTTGTACTCTTGTAATTTCGAGACGTTTCTTATCAATAATTGGAACCTCTTTGATTGTCTTTTGTACTTTTGAGCTTTTTGGTCGTTTGCGTCTTCAATTCGTCGAATCTGTCTTTTGTCTTCACCTTTTATTATTTAAACGAATATCACTTGTAAATAGAACAATTGCAACTAAAAGCTTGTCTTTCTTGAGGAATAATGCTATGAAATATATGTTCGTTTTTAGCATTATCATGTATTTAGATGTATTAAAATACTTTTGGAAGACTTCAAGACATATATCAAAACACTCATACTTAACGAAAATGGTTACAGTTACTTTCCCATTCTTTTCTTTCATCAAGAATTCTAGTCGTATTCTTACCCGTATTATACACAGCTTCAAAACGTACTTACTATGGGTATATACCAATAGGAACTAGCATGGGATTCCACTCTTGATTATGTCATGTATGACTAATCAATTTTAACTTCTACCATGAGCTAGTCAACTAACTAGAACTCCTTTTAACCCCACTCACCACTCACCAATTACCACTCATCATTCACTCCATTTCACTTCCAATTCTCTTTCTAATTCTCTCTCAACACACACACACTATTATGAACGTATTTTTCCAGTAGTTAATCATCATCTTCATCAAAAATCACTTCAAGAATCAAGCTATAATCATCATAGGAAGAACACTTCAAGAACACTTCAAAAATCCCTTCAAGTTTACTAATTTACTTCCAAGCTTTCTAATCCATTCCAAGTAATCATCTAAGATCAAGAAACCTTTGTTATATACAGTAGGTTATCTTTCTTATTCAAGGTAATATTCATATTCAAACTTTGATTCAATTTCTATAACTATAAACTATCTTAATTCGAGTAAAAATCTTACTTGAACTTGTTTTTGTGTCATGATCCTACTTCAAGAACTTTCAAGCCATCTAAGATCCTTTGAAGCTAGATCATTTCTTGTCACTTCCAGTAGGTTTACCTACTAAACTTGAGGTAGTAATGATGTTCATAACATCATTCGATTCATATATATAAAACTATCTTATTCGAAGGTTTAAACTCGTAATCACTAGAACATAGTTTAGTTAATTCTAAACTTGTTCGCAAACAAAAGTTAATCCTTCTAACTTGACTTTTAAAATTAACTAAACACATGTTCTATATCTATATGATATGCTAACTTAATGATTTAAAACCTGGAAACACGAAAAACACCGTAAAATCGGATTTACGCCGTTGTAGTAACACCGCGGGCTGTTTTGGGTTAGTTAATTAAAAACTATGATAAACTTTGATTTAAAAGTTGTTATTTTGAGAAAATGATTTTTATTATGAACATGAAACTATATCCAAAAATTATGGTTAAACTCAAAGTGGAAGTATGTTTTCTAAAATGGTCATCTAAACGTCGTTCTTTCGACTGAAATGACTACCTTTACAAAAACGACTTGTAACTTATTTTTCTGACTATAAACCTATACTTTTTCTGTTTAGATTCATAAAATAGAGTTCAATATGAAACCATAGCAATTTGATTCACTCAAAACGAATTTAAAATGAAGAAGTTATGGGTAAAACAAGATTGGATAATTTTTCTCATTTTAGCTACGTGAAAATTGGTAACAAATCTATTCCAACCATAACTTAATCAACTTGTATTGTATATTATGTAATCTTGAGATACCATAGACACGTATACAATGTTTCGACCTATCATGTCGACACATCTATATATATTTCGGAACAACCATAGACACTCTATATGTGAATGTTGGAGTTAGCTATATAGGGTTGAGGTTGATTCCAAAATATATATAGTTTGAGTTGTGATCAATACTGAGATACGTATACACTAGGTCGTGGATTGATTCAAGATAATATTTATCGATTTATTTCTGTACATCTAACTGTGGACAACTAGTTGTAGGTTACTAACGAGGACAGCTGACTTAATAAACTTAAAACATCAAAATATATTAAAAGTGTTGTAAATATATTTTGAACATACTTTAATATATATGTATATATTGTTATAGGTTCGTGAATCAACAGTGGCCAAGTCTTACTTCTCGACGAAGTAAAAAAATCTACTATTAACTACTCTTATATTAAAAGTGTTGTAAATATATTTTGAACATACTATTAACTACTCTTCATATTATGCTACGAAATACTATTAACTACTCTTAATATTCTATACGAAATACTATTAACTACTCTTAATATTCTATTTTGAAGGATACAGCTACAAAGAATTCACTGCCTGCTAACCTTTGGAATTTGATGGAACCGAAGGACCGATCGGATTGAAACGGTGGACCGAGAAGGTCGAATCGGAGTTTGCCATAAGTAAGTGTACTGAAGAGGACAAAGTAAAGTACGCTACGCATACCTTCACAGGTTCTGCGTTAACATGGTGGAATACCTATCTAGAGCAAGTGGGACAAGACGATGCGTACGCACTACCGTGGTCAGCATTCAAGCACTTGATGAACGAGAAGTACCATCCCAGAACCGAGGTCAATAAGCTCAAGACAGAACTTAGAGGGTTACGAACCCAAGGATTTGATATTACCACGTACGAAAGACGATTCACAGAATTGTGCCTATTGTGTCCGGGAGCATTCGAAGATGAGGAAGAGAAGATCGACGCATTTGTGAAAGGATTACCGGAAAGAATCCAAGAAGATATAAGTTCACACGAGCCCGCCTCCATACAACACGCATGTAGAATGGCTCACAAACTAATGAACCAGATTGAAGAAAGAATTAAAGAACAGACTGCTGAAGAGGCCAATGTGAAGCAAGTCAAAAGAAAGTGAGAGGAAAATGGTGATAAGAATCACCAATACAACAACAACAGCAATTACAACAATAATCGCAACAATTATCCCAACAATCGCAACATCAATCGCAACTACAACAAACGGCCCAACAACAACAACAACAACAACAACAACAACAACAACAACAACAACAACAACAGCAGCAACTACAACAATCATCCCAACAACAATAATAACTGCAACAAAAACAACAATCAGAAGCAGCTATGCCAAAGGTGTGAAAAGTATCACTCGGGGTTCTGTACCAAATTTTGCAACAAGTGTAAAAGAAATGGTCATAGCGCGGCGAAGTGTGAGGTCTACGGACCAGGGGTTAATAGAACGAAAGGAACAAATGGTGTCGGAACGAGTAATGGCGGAGGAAGTAGTGTCGGAGCAAGTTATGCCAATGTATTTTGTTATAAATGTGGAAAACCGGGCCACATCATTAGAAATTGCCCGAACCAGGAGAACACGAATGGACAAGGCCGCGGAAGAGTTTTCAATATTAATGCGGCAGAGGCACAGGAAGACCCGGAGCTTGTTACGGGTACGTTTCTTATTGACAATAAATCTGCTTACGTTTTATTTGATTCGGGTGCGGATAGAAGCTATATGAGTAGAGATTTTTGTGCTAAATTAAGTTGTCCATTGACGCCTTTGGATAGTAAATTTTTACTCGAATTAGTAAATGGTAAATTAATTTCAGCAGATAATATATGTCGGAATCGAGAAATTAAACTGGTTAGCGAAACATTTAAGATTGACTTGATACCAGTAGAGTTAGGGAGTTTTGATGTGATAATCGGTATGGACTGGTTGAAAGAAGTGAAAGCGGAGATCGTTTGTTACAAAAATGCAATTCGCATTATACGAGAAAAAGGAAAACCCTTAATGGTGTACGGAGAAAAGGGCAACACGAAGCTACATCTTATTAGTAATTTGAAGGCACAAAAACTAATAAGAAAAGGTTGCTATACTATTCTAGCACACGTCAAGAAAGTACAAACTGAAGAAAAGAGCATCAATAATGTTCCCGTCGCAAAAGAATTTCCCGATGTATTTTCGAAAGAATTACCGGGATTACCCCCACATCGATCCGTTGAATTTCAAATAGATCTTGTACCAGGAGCTGCACCAATAGCTCGTGCTCCTTACAGACTCGCACCCAGCGAGATGAAAGAACTACAAAGCCAATTACAAGAACTTTTAGAGCGTGGTTTCATTCGACCAAGCGCATCACCGTGGGGAGCTCCTGTTTTGTTTGTCAAGAAGAAAGATGGTACATTCAGGTTGTGTATCGACTACCGAGAGTTGAGCAAACTTACCATCAAGAACCGCTACCCACTACCGAGAATCGACGACTTATTTGATCAACTACAAGGCTCGTCTGTTTATTCAAAGATTGACTTACGTTCCGGGTATCATCAAATGCGGGTGAAAGAAGATGATATTCCAAAGACTGCTTTCAGAACACGTTACGGTCATTACGAGTTTATGGTCATGCCATTTGGTTTAACTAATGCACCAGCTGTGTTCATGGACCTTATGAACCGAGTGTGTGGACCATACCTTGACAAGTTTGTCATTGTTTTCATTGATGACATACTTATTTACTCAAAGAATGACCAAGAACACGGTGAACATTTGAGAAAGGTGTTAGAAGTATTGAGGAAGGAAGAATTGTACGCTAAGTTTTCAAAGTGTGCATTTTGGTTGGAAGAAGTTCAATTCCTCGGTCACATAGTGAACAAAGAAGGTATTAAGGTGGATCCGGCAAAGATAGAAACTGTTGAAAAGTGGGAAACCCCGAAAACTCCGAAACACATACGCCAGTTTTTAGGACTAGCTGGTTACTACAGAAGGTTCATCCAAGACTTTTCCAGAATAGCAAAACCCTTGACTGCATTAACGCATAAAGGGAAGAAATTTGAATGGAATGATGAACAAGAGAAAGCGTTTCAGTTATTGAAGAAAAAGCTAACTACGGCACCTATATTGTCATTGCCTGAAGGGAATGATGATTTTGTGATTTATTATGACGCATCAAAGCAAGGTCTCAGTTGTGTATTAATGCAACGAACGAAGGTGATTGCTTATGCGTCTAGACAATTGAGGATTCACGAACAAAATTATACGACACATGATTTGGAATTAGGCGCGGTTGTTTTTGCATTAAAGACTTGGAGGCACTACTTATATGGGGTCAAAAGTATTATATATACCGACCACAAAAGTCTTCAACACATATTTAATCAGAAACAACTGAATATGAGGCAGCGTAGGTGGATTGAATTGTTGAATGATTACGACTTTGAGATTCGTTACCACCCGGGAAAGGCAAATGTGGTAGCCGATGCCTTGAGCAGGAAGGACAGAGAACCCATTCGAGTAAAATCTATGAATATAATGATTCATAATAACCTTACTACTCAAATAAAGGAGGCGCAACAATGAGTTTTAAAAGAGGGAAATTTAAAGGATGAAATACCCAAGGGATCGGAGAAGCATCTTAATATTCGGGAAGACGAAACCCGGTATAGGGCTGAAAGGATTTGGTACCAAAATTTGGAGATATGAGAGAAATGGTACTTAGAGAAGCTCATAAAACCAGATACTCAATACATCCTGGAATGGGGAAGATGTACAAGGATCTCAAGAAACATTTTTGGTGGCCGGGTATGAAAGCCGATGTTGCTAAATATGTAGGAGAATGTTTGACGTGTTCTAAGGTCAAAGCTGAGCATCAGAAACCATCAGGTCTACTTCAACAATCCGAAATCCCGGAATGGAAAAGGGAAAACATTACCATGGATTTCATCACTAAATTGCCAAGGACTGCAAGTGGTTTTGATACTATTTGGGTAATAGTTGATCGTCTCACCAAATCAGCACACTTTCTACCAATAAGAGAAGATGACAAGATGGAGAAGTTAGCACGACTGTATTTGAAGGAAGTCATCTCCAGACATGGAATGCCAATCTCTATTATCTCTGATAGGGATGGCAGATTTATTTCAAGATTCTGGCAGACATTACAGCAAGCATTAGGAACTCGTCTAGACATGAGTACTGCCTATCATCCACAAACTGATGGGCAGAGCGAAAGGACGATACAAACGCTTGAAGACATGCTACGAGCATGTGTTATTGATTTCGGAAACAGTTAGGATCGACATCTACCGTTAGCAGAATTTTCCTACAACAACAGCTACCATTCAAGCATTGAGATGGCGCCGTTTAAAGCACTTTATGGTAGAAAGTGCAGGTCTCCGATTTGTTGGAGTGAAGTGGGGGATAGACAGATTACGGGTCCGGAGATTATACAAGAAACTACCTAGAAGATCATCCAAATTCAACAACGGTTGAAAACTGCCCAAAGTCGACAAAAGAGCTACGCTGACATTAAAAGAAAAGATATAGAATTTGAAATTGGAGAGATGGTCATGCTTAAAGTTGCACCTTGGAAAGGCGTTGTTCGATTTGGTAAACGAGGGAAATTAAATCCAAGGTATATTGGACCATTCAAGATTATTGATCGTGTCGGACCAGTAGCTTACCGACTTGAGTTACCTCAACAACTCGCGGCTGTACATAACACTTTCCACGTCTCAAATTTGAAGAAATGTTTTGCTAAAGAAGATCTCACTATTCCGTTAGATGAAATCCAAATCAACGAAAAACTCCAATTCATCGAAGAACCCGTCGAAATAATGGATCGTGAGGTTAAAAGACTTAAGCAAAACAAGATACCAATTGTTAAGGTTCAATGGAATGCTCGTAGAGGACCCGAGTTCACCTGGGAGCATGAAGATCAGATGAAGAAGAAATACCCGCATCTATTTCCAGAAGATTCGTCAACACCTTCAACAACTTAAAATTTCGGGACGAACTTTATTTAACGGGTAGGTACTGTAGTGACCGAACTTTTCCATGTTTATATATATTAATTGAGATTGATATTTACATGATTAAATGTTTCCAACATGTTAAGCAATCAAACTTGTTAAGACTTGATTAATTAAAATATGTTTCATATAGACAATTGACCACCCAAGTTGACCGGCGATTCACGAACGTTAAAACTTGTAAAAATGACATGACGATATATATATGGATATACATATGGTTAACATGAGATTATGATAAGTAAGTATCTCCATAAGTATATTAACAATGAGTTATATACATATAAACAAGACTACTAACTTAAGGATTTCGAAACGAGGCATATATGTAACGATTATCGTTGTAACGACATTTAAATGTATATATATCATATTAAGATATATTAATATATCATAATATCATGATAATATAATAATTTAACATCTCATTAGATATAACAAACAATGGGTTAACAACATTAATTGAGATCGTTAACTTAAAGGTTTCAAAACAACACTTACATGTAACGACTAACGATGACTTAACGACTCAGTTAAAATGTATATACATGTAGTGTATTTAGATGTATTAAAATACTTTTGGAAGACTTCAAGACATATATCAAAACACTCATACTTAACGAAAATGGTTACAGTTACTTTCCCATTCTTTTCTTTCATCAAGAATTCTAGTCGTATTCTTACCCGTATTATACACAGCTTCAAAACGTACTTACTATGGGTATATACCAATAGGAACTAGCATGGGATTCCACTCTTGATTATGTCATGTATGACTAATCAATTTTAACTTCTACCATGAGCTAGTCAACTAACTAGAACTCCTTTTAACCTCACTCACCACTCACCAATTACCACTCATCATTCACTCCATTTCACTTCCAATTCTCTTTCTAATTCTCTCTCAACACACACACACTATTATGAACGTATTTTTCCAGTAGTTAATCATCATCTTCATCAAAAATCACTTCAAGAATCAAGCTATAATCATCACTTTAAGAACACTTCAAAAATCCCTTCAAGTTTACTAATTTACTTCCAAGCTTTCTAATCCATTCCAAGTAATCATCTAAGATCAAGAAACCTTTGTTATATACAGTAGGTTATTTTTCTTATTCAAGGTAATATTCATATTCAAACTTTGATTCAATTTCTATAACTATAAACTATCTTAATTCGAGTAAAAATCTTACTTGAACTTGTTTTTGTGTCATGATCCTACTTCAAGAACTTTCAAGCCATCCAAGATCCTTTGAAGCTAGATCATTTCTTGTCACTTCCAGTAGGTTTACCTACTAAACTTGAGGTAGTAATAATGTTCATAACATCATTCGATTCATATATATAAAACTATCTTATTCGAAGGTTTAAACTCGTAATCACTAGAACATAGTTTAGTTAATTCTAAACTTGTTCGCAAACAAAAGTTAATCCTTCTAACTTGACTTTTAAAATTAACTAAACACATGTTCTATATCTATATGATATGCTAACTTAATGATTTAAAACCTGGAAAAACGAAAAACACCGTAAAACCGGATTTACACCGTCGTAGTAACACTGCGGGCTGTTTTGGGTTAGTTAATTAAAAACTATGATAAACTTTGATTTAAAAGTTGTTATTCTGAGAAAATGATTTTTATTATGAACATGAAACTATATCCAAAAATTATGGTTAAACTCAAAGTGGAAGTATGTTTTCTAAAATGGTCATCTAGACGTCGTTCTTTCGACTGAAATGACTACCTTTACAAAAATGACTTGTAACTTACTTTCCGACTATAAACCTATACTTTTTCTGTTTAGATTCATAAAATAGAGTTCAATATGAAACCATAGCAATTTGATTCACTCAAAACGGATTTAAAATGAAGAAGTTATGGGTAAAACAAGATTGGATAATTTTTCTCATTTTAGCTACGTGAAAATTGGTAACAAATCTATTCCAACCATAACTTAATCAACTTGTATTGTATATTATGTAATCTTGAGATACCATAGACACGTATACAATGTTTCGACCTATCATGTCGACACATCTATATATATTTCAGAACAACCATAGATACTCTATATGTGAATGTTGGAGTTAGCTATACAGGGTTGAGGTTGATTCCAAAATATATATAGTTTGAGTTGTGATCAATACTGAGATACGTATACACTGGGTCATGGATTGATTCAAGATAATATTTATCGATTTATTTATGTACATCTAACTGTGGACAACTAGTTGTAGGTTACTAACGAGGACAGCTGACTTAATAAACTTAAAACATCAAAATATATTAAAAGTGTTGTAAATATATTTTGAACATACTTTAATATATATGTATATATTGTTATAGTTTCGTGAATCAACAGTGGCCAAGTCTTACTTCTCGACGAAGTAAAAAAATCTGTGAAGGTGAGTTATAGTCCCACTTTTAAAATCTAATATTTTTGGGATGAGAATACATGCAGGTTTTATAAATGATTTACAAAATAGACACAAGTACGTGAAACTACATTCTATGGTTGAATTATCGAAATCGAATATGCCCCTTTTTATTAAGTCTGGTCATCTAAGAATTAGGGAACAGACACCCTAATTGACGCGAATCCTAAAGATAGATCTATTAGGCCTAACAAACCCCATCCAAAGTACCGGATGCTTTAGTACTTTGAAATTTATATCATATCCGAAGGGTGTCCCGGAATGATGGGGATATTCTTATATATGCATCTTATTAATTTCGGTTACCAGGTGTTCACCATATGAATGATTTTTATCTCTATGTATGGGATGTGTATTGAAATATGAAATCTTGTGGTCTATTATTATGATTTGATATATATAGGTTAAACCTATAACTCACCAACATTTTTGTTGACGTTTTAAGCATGTTTATTCTCAAGTGATTATTAAGAGCTTCCGCTGTCGCATACTTAAATAAGGACGAGATTTGGAGTCCATGCTTGTATGATATTGTGTAAAAACTGCATTCAAGAAACTTATTTTGTTGTAACATATTTGTATTGTAAACCATTATGTAATGGTCGTGTGTAAACAGGATATTTTAGATTATCATTATTTGATAATCTACGTAAAGCTTTTAAACCTTTATTGATGAAATAAAGGTTATGGTTTGTTTTAAAATGAATGCAGTCTTTGAAAAACGTCTCATATAGAGGTCAAAACCTCGCAACGAAATCAATTAATATGGAAGTTTTTTAATCAATAAGAACGGGACATTTCATTGATATTACTCCAATTAGTCATATCTTTAGTCGTAATATCACGTCCTATTGTTGTTTATTTCATATGTAAACATCGTAAATCCGTTTGTAACTCATAGTATTGTAATATAGTCTAGAATCATTGTAAACTTGAAGAAATATGAAGATAATGTATGACAACATCTCAGAGATCGAAAACGAGACCAGAAAGCCAATACCAGAAGAGTGCGCTCAGCGCACCACAAATAGTGCGCTCAGCGCACATTGCAATATTTTGATCAGAGGATTTTCTTGGCAAAAACCAAAGTGCGCTCAGCACACAATTTGATGGTGCGCGCCACGCACAGTAGTGCGCTCAGCGCACCCAGCCGTGCACTTTTGACAGAAAAGCAGATTTGAACGTGCGTAGTCGAGCTGTAAAGTATAAAGTGAAGTAGGTGAGAGTGCGCTTGCCGCACCCTTACTGTGCGCGCCGCGCACAGTACTTTTCACCAACATTTCAGCTTATTTAATTCCATTTCCAGTTTCATTTGAAGAGTACCAGTTTCCTTTCTGCTTAAGGACGAAAACATAAGATTCAAAGCAGTTCTAGGGCATATCAAAGTGCATTTAAACACTAAAATCATTGAAGAATCGAAGATCATTCAAGAGCTTCATCCAAGATTACTCCTAAAAGGTTAATCTTGCATTTACAATGAATTATATCTTTGTTACTGTTGTGTTTAAGTTTTCAAGCATGATTGTTGGCTAAACTCTATAATGTTTGTCTAGATAAATAACCGAGATGTTGAATGTTTACTTTTGATTGATTGTTATTATGCACGATAGTTTAATGTTTGAATACAAGAACCATTCTTGTTAAAGTTTAATCCTTTCGATTCAACTAATTGATATGTTCATTTGATTAAGAAACATCATCTTGTTAAATTAATGTATTGATTTACACCTAGTGACATGTGTTTATCCATCTTTTACCAAAAGGGATAAGTTGAGTTCAAATGGTTAGCTTACATAGGAATGTAAGAACGACTCTTGTAGACACTTTCGGATAGCCTAATTGATATGTGTAGTTATATAGGTGAACGATCAATTCCCTAGATCATGTTATACATATTTTCATTACTCGATTCCATATAACTAATAGGTGTTAGTAATTTGCCTTATCTAGTGACGTTTATAGGGATCTTATTACCACCCTAAATTGATTACTTGGGTTGGGTGAATTGAGCATTTAACCGGACTAAGGGAATGAACTAGGCTAAATCATAAGTTGACATAGGAGTGGATCATGATCAACACACCATTGACTTGATCATTCTTCAAGTCTTTAGACTAGTTGAATTAGTTGAATACAAATAGGAGGTCTTAGATGACAAGAACATCGCTTGCGTCTTGTAATCCCGTTTTAGTGTTTACTCAAGACTACTCTTGGTAAACCGATCAATTAGTTCTCGTGCATAACCAATCAATCCGGTCTTAATCCTAAATAACATTCAACATCGAGGGTAAAAAGTCTAGATGAGCATTTTTTCTTAAATTGATATCAAAACTATCTTACTTGCTTTCTTTGCACTTATATTCGTCTTATAAACTTAAAAGACCAAAAATATTATTTTTTACATTTAACCTTCTCTGATTTGGCTAAATCGTTAAATAGCCACCAAAACATAAAACTTGTACCTTTAAGCTTCATTTACTTAGTTAATCATAATATAGTTTATAATTCTAGTTTGACTAATACAACTGTCCTTGGAACGATACACGGAACTAAACCAGTTACTATACTACTACACGATCGGGTACACTGCCCGTTAGTGTGTGTAATCTTTAAAACTGGTATTTTCCATACAACAATTCATATACCACGTTTCATACATCAGGTTAGCATTTGTATCACTAGGTAGACTTCCCGGTTTTCTTTCACCTATCAACCTTGCTAGGTTGCTCACTTCTTGTTCCAAATTTTGAATAGAAGCTTGTTGATTTCTAAATGCTTGAGCATTTTGTTCATTAGTTTGTTTTTGAGATGTGAAAAACTGTGTTTGAGATTCAACTAGCTTCGTCATCATATCTTCTAAATTTGGCTTTTTATCATCGGTTTGTAGTGGTTTGTTTTGAAAATTAGGTCTTTGCTGGTTGTATGTATTATTGGATACTTGTAGATTACTAGGACCTTGTTGGTTGTTGTATGGAACATTTCGATTATAATTTTGGTTTTGATTGTAGATCGGTCTTGGCGGTTGATAATTATTCTGATAATTATTTCCAGGCCTTTGGTTTATGTATGAAACATTCTCCCTTTGTTCCATTGTTAGTTCAATACTGAGACAATCTTTTGTCAAATGTGGTCCTCCACACTGCTCACAACTAATTCGTATTGAGTGAATATCTTTAGTCATCTTTTCCATTCGTCTTTCGACAGCATCTATCTTTGCAGAAATGGAATCTAAGTCATGGCTAGAATCGGCTCTAGCTGCTTTAGATGATCTAACGATATCTTTTTCTTGGTGCCACTCTTGTGAGTGGGAAGCAGTGTTATCAATAATTTTATAAGCATCAGTTGCTGTTTTCTTCATAATAGAACCACCAGCTGCTATATCTATGTCTTTCCTTGTAGTGATGTCGCATCCTTGGTAGAATATTTGTACTATTTGATAGGTGTCTAAACCATGTTGCGGACATCCTCTTAATAACTTTCCAAATCTTGTCCAAGCCTCATATAGAGTTTCATTTGGCTTTTGTGTGAACGTAACAATTTCTCCTTGAAGTCTCACGGCTTTAGATGCCGGAAAGAATTGTTTAAGAAATTTTTCAACTAAAACATCCCATGTATCAATCGCCCCTTCAGGTAATGATTCCAACCAATCTTTGGCTTCTCCCTTTAAAGTCCAGGGAAATAACATGAGATATATCTATTCATCCTCCACTTCTCTTATTTTAAATAGAGTGCAGATCCTATTAAAGGTACGAAGATGTTCATTTGGATCTTCCTTCGGCGCACCACTAAATTGGCATTGATTAGTTGCCATGTGTAGAATTTGTCCTTTGATTTCATAATCTGGCGCATTAATGTCAGGTTGAGTAATTGCGTGACCTTGGCCAGTGCGTTTAACTCGCATTCGGTCTTCCATACTTAGAGGTTCCAGATTCTCCATAATTGAATTTGTTGAATCTGAATCACTATAGGATTCTGATTTAATGGTTGGTTCCTCAACAATCTCTGTTTGAACGATTGGTGGTTCCGGAGGAAAGATTAGTGGTTCAGGATCTACGAATTGTCCCTGAATATTCTCCGAATTCTCAATTGTGAGGTCGGGTTCAAAATATGGATTCTTGGAAATTTGAATTGGAGTAATTGGTCGACTGGATGACGATTCTAAAGAAAAATCAACGGCGACAATATTTGCTAGATGTCTTGATCTGGTTACAGGTGGTGAACGTACAAAAGGTGGTGAACGTTTTGCTCGGTGCATTCACTGAATATCCTATTAGTTATAAAAAAGAAAGAAAAATTATATAAGTTATCCAATTAATAGACTTTTCTGATTTTGCCCACGTTTCGAATAGCCAAAAGATGCAGCAGAGGGGCAGGATTCGTTTGGTCTCAATATAATTGAGTACTGTTTGGCTCCAATAACCCGGTCCACGTACAAATCCAACTATTACTACGAACCAGAAAATTTTGATGTCTATCAATTTAACCGCTTAAAATAATTTTTCGTTTGAAATTTAAAGAAATATTAGATAAGAAATAGAGAAAATTCTAAGTCCTAAAAACTAGAATGGCGAGAAATAAGAAAGAAAAAGAGCGCGTCGAAAAATGTCGAAAAATAAAAGATTGAAAAATAATAGGCGTTGAAAAATAAAAATAAGAAAGTAGCGCGTCTAAACTTAAAAAGGCACTGAAAACTAAAAATTAAAAGTTGCGTCTAAAAATATTAAAGCTTAAAAGAAATACTATATCCCAAATGGCAATAACTTAAAAAGGTATTAAAACTTAAAAAGGCGTCGCACAATTCTAAAGTACCTAAATCTTAGTCTAAAGAAAAAGCACTTAAGGGATTTTACGGCAAATCTTAAAAATCTAGAAGTAAAAATAACTATGGCAAAAACTATATCTTAAAACTAAATACGAGCGAAAAATACAAAAATTACGCTAAAACAAATAAAAAGATACAAAAATATAAAAATAATCTTAAAGTTGTAAAAAGTTCAATTTTTTAAAATATTATTTTTATATTATTTATTTTATAAAACTATTAATTTTATAATTTAATTAAACTAAATAATACAAATTAAATCTAAAAACTAAACTAAATAATATTATAATTAACCCTAATTAGGGTTTAGAATTAATAATAATTATAATTATTACGTAATTATTGCTGTTGGGAAGTCAACTGTGGCGTGTCTGTCAGGGCCATGCGATCGCATGGTCCTCACCTTAAAAATCCATGCGATCGCATGGTGTATGGTTTTGGGCCAGGTTACGGGTTGTAACAGTACTAGGCCTCGAGTGTTTATATATATATATATATATATTTTTTTCTGTTTTTCTGTTTTAAAATATATAGAATATTTATATAAAACTTATATTTTTACAAAATAAAAATAAAGAAACTTTATAAAACTTATATTTTTAACAAACCCTTAAAAATATATAAATTTTGTTTTTCTTTTTATATTTTTGATTATTTAAAACGTATTTTTACAAAAGCGTATTTTTATAAAAGTAAACTAAAAAATCTTTTTTTTTATATAGCGTTGCGCTTCCGGCGTTTAAGCAGAATTGTCCCCGGCAGCGGCGCCAAAAATACTTGATGTTATGCGAGGTGTATATGAAATAGCTTATATTTTACTAGGAAAAACTATTAAATACGATACAATTTTACACAAGATATTTATTTATTTATAGAATGGATATACCTAAACCTTGCTACAACACTTATAGGCAGTGTACCTAATCATACAGTAGTGTAGTTTTTAGTAAGTCCGGTTCGTTCCACAGGGAAATCTTTTAAACAAAGCTTAACGCTATATTAGTTTTAATTTATAAAAATACAAATATATATAAGTAATATTATTATTATAAAAAGGGGGTTTTTACCGTTTAATGACCGATTTGTCGATTTTTAAAACTTTAGTCGCAGTTAAAACCTAATGTAAAATATTAAATAAATAAAAGACTTAATTTAAAGTGTAAAGTAAATAACGATAATGAAATTGCGATAAATAAAAGTGCGATAAAATAAAATTACGATAATTAAAGAGTACGAAAATTAAAAGTGCAATTAAATACAATGACAATAAATAAAAGTGCAATTAAATACAATAACAATAAATAAAAGTGTAATAATTAGAAGTGCAATTAAATATGAAAATAAAGGAATTATGCTTATTTAAACTTCCGTAATCATGATGTTTGACGTGTTGATTTTTAGTTTATTCCCATGGGTTAATTGTTCTTTGTCCTGGATTATTTAATATGTCCATACGGATTTGTCCATAATAGTCCATCGGTCATAAATATAAAGTGTGAAAGCCTTCGTCAAATTATTCTTATTCCCGAAGTCAAATATTCCAACTAATTGGGGATTCGAATTGTAACAAGGTTTTAATACTTTGTTTAATGAATACACCAGGTTATCGACTGTGTGTAAACCAAGGTTTTACTACTTTGTTAACAATTACACCAATTACTCTTGAATGTAATCCACCCCTGTTTCAACAAGTCTATTAACTATTAATCCAGTTCCGTGTCCGGTAAAATGAACAATTATTGGTATTTATAGATATCCCGCCCACCGTACCCAGTCAAGTGTATGTGGTTATATATAAATACGTCAAATTATAAGTCTATATATTAAATTAACGAGGTATCATTTAGTTAATATAAAGCCCATTAATAGCCCATAGTCTAATTTCCACAAGTGTCGTTCTTTTGTCCAAACCCCAATTATGGTACAAAGCCCAATTACCCAATCTTAATATTTTTAGCCCAACATCATGATTACTTCGTTTTAAATAAGCATAATAATAACTTAGCTACGAGACATTAATTTAAAAATAACATTAACCATAACTTACAGTGATTAAAAATAGCGTAGCGTTACACGGACAGAGTTCTGATTTACAATACTTTAAAACATTTGACTAACCCAACCTTATTATTATCACTAACTTAAAATTAAAATTACAAATTGAGATTACTAATTGGAGTGATACTTGGTACATTAGATAAGAGAAAGAAATTAGAAAAAGGTGTGTTTTTTTTACGTCCAAAACATGTGAGATTTATAGGTGAGGCCTGGATTTCAGGGTCATGCGATCGCATGGTTTTTGTTCTTCCAGGCCATGCGATCGCATGGCCAGCTGGGAGAGCTCAAAAGTCTTTAAAAACGTGGGTTGCTTATTTATTTGTTATATAATATAATATATATAATTAAATATAATTATATATATATTATATTATATTCTTGTACTCCGTTGACTTGTAATTTTAGCTCCGTTGCGTCGAGCATTGAGAGTTGACTCTGGCCCCGGTTCCGGATTTTTGAACGTCCTTGCGTACAATTTAATATCTTGTATTTTGCGTTTTGCGTCTGGTACTCTTGTAATTTTGAGACGTTTCTCATCAATAATTGGAACCTCTTTGATTGTACTTTGTACTTTTGAGCTTTTTGGTCGTTTGCATCTTCAATTCATCGAATCTGTCTTTTGTCTTCACCTTTTATTATTTAAATGAATATCACTTGTAAATAGAACTGTTGCAACTAAAAGCTTGTCTTTCTTGAGGGATAATGCTATGAAATATATGTTCGTTTTTAGCATTATCAGATGAAATTGAGTAGAACTGGAAGTGATCACGTTACATTAATCATATGGAGTGATATTGGAATGAACGTATGATTTAGTACAATATTATGACGCCAAGCCAGCGTAATTATATTGAAGTGAATCATGCAGAAGTCCCAAGTTACTATATAAGGAATATGAAGTGATTCAGATAAAATCTTGGTAGGAACCACTTGAGTATACGCATTATGGTCTATTAGAGGTAGGAAAAGAATAACCACGTAGCCCAGATACTGTACAAGAAGGGCCTTGATTGCAGAAATGATAACCCAAAAATTTGTTATGGATATAGACACTCTGGACACTTAAGGACAAAATTCTTAAATAGGAAAAACTTTGGACTTACTTACTGTAGAGCAATCGTTATCTCAACTATGGAGACTCTCATGGATCCTGATTTTTAGTTAGGGTACGTTTCGTTAAGATGTTTTATTGTCTCGGAGTTGTTTAATACTAGAGCGATAGAAACCTTATATCTAAGAACCTTAGTGTTATGACTAATAAGCCATTAACAACCATGAGAGTTAAGTATTCTATAGGACAAGCTAATGGTAAGCAGGCAGAGATAGAGGAATGATTTAAGGTAGTACCTTAAAATTAACAGGTGGGTCATTTGGAGATGACCTCATGTCAACAAAACTTGGAAGTTTAAAGAAGTAGTGGAAAGGATTAGTTACCTACGCACAAGCGGATGTTATTTGAGGAGAATGATAGAATTTTTCACGGTAGTATAATAAGATTTGGTTGGAATGAACCTTAAGATTAACCTAATACTCATCAAGTTAGGAAGCTTTGATGAAATAGCTTGAATGGACTGGCTTTCAAGGATGAAAGCGAAAGTTATTTATAGTGAGAAGGTCATTCGTGTACCTCGCAAGAATGGTGAGCCGTTAATAGTTTACGAGGAGAGAAGTAGCCCGAAGCCGAACCTTATTAGTTGCATGACAACAACCTGAAATCCCACAATGGAAATGGGAAGGAATAACAATGGATTTTATCATGAAGCTACCGAAAACGGTAGGCGGTTAGGACACTATCTGGGTTATCATTGACCATCTCACCAAATCTGCTCACTTTCTAGCCATGAAAGAAACCGATACAATGGATAAACTTACACGGTGATACATAAAGGAAATTGTATCCCGTCACTTGCGATTCAAATTCTATCTTAAGGACTAGCCAGGAATCTTATTTGATACTCATTCTTACGCGACTCTGAATCCTAACTTATTCCGAGAAATTTCTTATTTGATGATAATCACACCATCATCCTTCTTACTTCGATATTAGTCATACCAGTTCAAAATTTTCCAAAATCAATGAGTAGTTAATTCCCATCCTCACACTCTCCCATTCATATCTCACTTATAAGCAACAACATCACACTTAAGCATTTTTGGTCAAAAGACTTATGCCCTACTAATAGTCATCAACCACATTTAAATTCAATAGTTTTATTACCTCAAATATCACCCGAAATTTTCAAAATCTTTTACTCAATCCTCATCAAGCTTTTTCCAACTTGTAATCTCCGAAACATGAAAATTTTGTTTGCCAAAATTTCTCACACACTATTTTACTGTGCGATCCTCTCAAAGTTTTATATTATTTTATTTACCATTCGTGCAAATTTTTGAAATCATATATGTTATATAAAATAAAGTAAATGATTACTTATTTTTGACAAATACATATGAAATTTTACTATTACTTTTACAAATCAAATCTTTTATTCAAAGGATAGTTTACTTTGAATAGTGCATGTTGTACATAACCCTAGTCAGGGGCAGATTTTTAGGAGGGCAGGGAGGGGTGTTGGCCCTCCCAAATTGTTGAGTAAGTAGTGTATAATATTGATTTGATTTATAAGGAAAAAGAAAGAAAATCAGTTTAAGTTTAATGGAGTTGGAAATTTGGTGATGGAAGAGAAGAGAAGAGGGTAACAGTAACAGGGAAGAAATGGGTGACCCCACCCGTGACCATATCTACTTCTATCTTTTTCAAAATTAGAAAAAAATTTGACCGCGCGTTGCTGCGGTTGTATTCAATGCCCGGTCGAATTTGGATATACGTTATTTGGTACATAATATATCTAGTAGGTTGGGTTGGTTGTTGGACATGTATGTATATGTATGAAATACAGCCCGAAATATATAGTTTTTTTTTAACGATATCCATTTCGCGTATAGTTAGTCTCGTTGTGTTCGTAAAATTATTTCGAGTTGAACGATGATCTCGGAAAAAATTAACTCTCACCGAACGAGAATATAGGGCCCGTTATTTAGTGTTTTTTAACGATGTCCGTTTCGCGTATAGTTAGTCGCGTTGTGTTTATCAGATTTTTTCGAGTTGAACGGTGGTCTCGAAAAAATTTAACTCGCACCGAGCGAGAAGATCGGGCCCATTAAAAATTCGGGTGGAATTAGTTTATTTTATTTTAATAAATTATATAATTACATTTTCTACCCCCGAAAAATTGAAAACTCGAGGGGTCGTTGTGTAAAGTAAGCGGAAGTTGATGGATCAGTTGTAGTGTGAACGCAAACTCAAAACGACAGTTTGATATAACTGAAACGACGAAGATGGCCACCGATTTTAGTACATAGGGATAATAAAATAATAATAATAATAATAATAATAATAATAATAATAATAATAATAATTATTATAATAATAATAATAATTATAATAATAATAATAATAATAATAATAATAATAATAATAATAATAATAATAATAATAAGTCTCTAGTTTTATACTGTATGCTTTAACTCAAATCCTACAAGTATAAGATATTGCTATTTGGATATCTACTCTAAATTTAAATATATTAAATATAAATAATAAATAAATAATTAATAAAACAAATTATAATAATCAACGTTAACAAACAAATGTTTAATAAATGATTTTAACTTCATAGACCAATTACTTTGACAACTTATTAATTTAATTAAAGTGTATAAATGTATTTAATCATGTTATGCTCAGTAGACTACTAATTTTCTGAGCACAAAATCGTTAAAATATATCGAGCAACGATTTGTCAAACTATATTTTAGTTAATAATTTTTTTGGCCCTCCCATAAAATCGGTTCAAGATCCGCCACCGACCCTAGTTTACTAAGAACTTCGTTTCTTTTCTTACATTGTCACCTTAAACAGTTTCTATAAAATAAAAAAAATTTGTTGCTTATTATATAAAATTTTTCGTTGCTTATTCGTATCCAAGTCATCCTAAAGACTTTACAACCGTCGAAATTGAAGGATTCATGTGTGTGTGTGTGTATGTGATGAAGGGACTTACTACCACGTCATGCAGAGCCTTCGGACATCCAATAACACTTAAACCATTCAAAATTACTGCGTTGCCCAGGAATCTCATTTGTCACACCGGTCGGAGCAATGCTCTTTCTTACGTAACCCTAAGTCCTGACTTATTCCAAGGGATTCTCATTTAGTGATATTAACACCATCAGTACTCCGACTTTAATATTGTCCATAACCTTTTTGGCATTTTGCAAAGTCAAGAAGCGATTAACTTCTCATCCTCATGCTCTATCCTTCATACCTCACTTTTTAGCAACGGCTTCCCACGTGAACATCTTTGGGCCAAAGACTTAAGTCCCTGATAATCATCAAAACTACATTTAATTCATTAGTTTTCATTACCTAGTAACATGTCAACCGATGATTCAAAGATTTTTCACCCAATCTTTTTCAAATCGTAACCTCTGAAATACGAAAAACTATGTTTATCAAAAATTTTACACGTTGATTTTACACGTTGCTTATTTGTGCGGTCCTCACGAGATTTATGGACAAATGAAAGTACTAAAAACTTTTCTATCACTTATGCGATTTATAAAATCATATATGAATAAATTTACCCTTACTTATTTTGGGTTAGTACATACTAAGTTATACTTTCAATATATTTAAAAGTCGCTCCTTTATTGAGTTGTTTAACTTAAGTCAAATAGTTTGTGCAAAATGGTAGACGTTGTACATACTTCTGAATTTACTAAGAACTTCATTCCGTTTATGTTATCACATCAAACGTTTAAAGGTTTTTTAAAACTCCCTTGGTTGATTTTATTGAAGGTTTTCGTATTAGACTACACCATGTATGGATCAAGCTTCTTCTCGCCCTTCGTTGGGGATAAAGCTTACTATTAAAATCTTTGTTAAAAACTCTTGAGCCACTTTGGGTGGCAGTTTTATAAAAATTTTTAAGAAGTCTTTGCGCTCATGAAATGATCCTTTTAAGGTTAGACATGGCAAAAACCCTGGCCGATAAATCAAGTTTTCTGGGAAACACTCAGTGGTCACCCTATCGTAGGAAAGGCACTAGGAGGATTTCTACTCTCAATGTTTCACGGCTTAATCGCAACACCCTCGTAAACGTCATCTCTATGAATCAGTAGGTTGAGGTACAAGGAATCGTTTTTGAGATTATTTTCACTTAGATTAAACCGTTCTTTATGACCAAGGGTTCACATATCCTCTCATCCGCGCATCCCCATAAGTATAAGGATAAATTTGGATCAATCCACTCGAAGAGTTCACTCTGGTTCAAGGACCACACCTTTCGTGCGATTTTATTTCGGAATTGTAGTGTAAGATACTTTAGGAATCTATGAATCTCGTTATCCTCTTGGAAGGGGACCGCTTAAAACATTTACGGCACTGATGTGGATACTCTACATATTTCTTCCTTCGTTGATTGCAACTTTATGTTGTTCTAGTTAATAATAACCATAACTTCAACATGTAACTGAATGGATAAAGTTACAATATGGAACTGTGCTTTCATTCCATCCAAGGATAAGTTCACACGTAGTATGTTGTGATCATCATGTTTTCTATTCTATCTGTCAGCTTTGTATTGCAACACAAGCGGTCAATGTTTTAGGTAAGTTTAGAAACATTCATGATGTATTTCATGCATCCGGCTTACTGAAGATGCCTGTAGGGCTAAAAACATCATATTTCCTTTTGTGGGTATATGTATTCGGATGACATATTCATGTTAGCAAGAAACGAAATCAACTTCTTGATCTCTTAGGACAAGAGACTTAATTAATGGCATATACCTATTCTTACTTTTATATGCCGAAGTACCCTTCAAGGTAAATAACTCACTTCTGAGCCCACGAGTCTCACGGAACTTTAATACGCTACTTCTTAATTAAATACGGTACCACTCTTAGTCACTCCTCAAATTTTGGGACGAAATTTCCATTAACAGGCGGGTAATGTAACGACCCAACTTTTTCGACTTGCTTTTATGCCTTGTATTTTTGTGAAACTGCGTATTTGTGCGTACTGTGCTATCTTATACTCTGAAATCTTAATACACGTGGTTTACTTTCATTTGTAGGTTAAAACGTGCCTTTTAGTACGTAGGATACTTAACTTGACCACCGGATGCCTTTATGACCGTTAGTGTCACTTGACGTTTCGAACAAACTGCGTACTGCGTACACGTTTAACTTTTGTCGTAATCGGAATATTATGACTATGAAATATTAATTGTTATTTTATAATAACAATTACTTGGATTTTTGGATGCTTAATTACGCTTAGTAATTTACTTATGCTTACTAGTTAGTCTTGTTGGACTTTAGCCCACCCTACACTAGTTAGTGGACCATTTAATTAGCCCAATTATAAGTAACTAGTGACCCATTAATTTGTAAGACAAATGCCCATTTATTATAGGGAACATGCTAGCATTTTTGTCAAGTATTATCCTTAATGTTGCATGAGATCCTAACATAAGCACCAACTTTAGACAACCATTAACCAAAAAACAAAAGTTTGTCCCCCTTGTCCCCCATATGTTCCTACGATTTTGATACCCCATGTATCACCTCATTCACCTATAAATACAAGCTTTATTCCATCCATTTTACACTTGCTCTCATTTGTATTTCACACACACTTACTCTTTTATTTCCTCTCTAGTCTTTCTCACTCTAAAACTTGTAAGTTTTTGATTTTCTTCTTCTTCTTCCCTTCATCATTCACGAATCATCATCATCATTTAAAGGATCAAGTTTTTTAGCTTTGATCTTGATTACATCTTGTAGATTCAAACTTGGATTTGAATCCTTCAAGAACATGGAAGATTCAAGCTTTCTAGCTTTGAATCTTTACCTACTTTGTAGATCTATATCTTTTAACTTTAATCTTGTTATTTTGTTATAAAGATTCAAACTTGTATTTGTAATCTTCATGTAACTTAAAGATCCAAGCTTTATGCTTCAAGATCTTCAAGAACAACCAAGATGCAAGCTTTCTAGCTTGAATCTTCATATCTTTTGTTGGATCTAAGTTTCCTAACTTATGATTTCATTATTTTGTTATAAAGATCAAAACTTGTGTTTATGGTCTTCATATAACTTAAAGATCTAAGCTTTATGCTTCAAGGTCTTCAAGAACACTAAAGGTTCAAGCTTTCTAGCTTTGTGACCTTATAACTTGTGTGAAAAGGATCCAAGCTCTCTAGCTTAGGGTTCCATCACTTTATTTGACTTATATTATGTTCATACTTGCTTGATTGAAGTAAAGTTTGTAGCTTTAGTTGTAAATGTAACTTGTAAATGTGTTATGACTAAGGATATGATGTAACCTTGGTTCATCATCCATCTAAGACTCTTAAATGAATTGTGTTCTTACTTGGTCTTAACATATTGTGTGTTGATGGTAGAATCTTGGTCAAGGTGATGCTAACCCATCAACGAGTTGTACACTTGAAGCTACAAGCATCAAGGATGAGAACCGTGATGAGCATCAAGCACTAAGAACCCCACCAGAGCACCTTGCTTACTATTTTCGGGATCTGATCAGACCACCTGGGCTACTGGAAAGTTAATTTTCAGTTATTTTGGTTCGAGTACATGATTTTCCGTTTAGACCTCGTCTTAATCCGAGTTACGGTTTAGGATTTATGGCCTTCCGAAAGTCACTACACCCTATTAACGTTGTGCTGAAATTTCTGACCTACTCGCACTTAAACTGTGACCACGGTCAAAGGAAGACGAGTTTGATTCTGGAAATTGGTCAGCAACTAGAGGACTCCCATACGGAGTCATTTCCACTGATTACGCGTCTTTTTGATTTACGTAGAGACCGTAGCAGCTAATCAAAGTCAGCCTATTGTTTCGACCTCTATACTTGTTAAACTTACTTAACTTTTACAATGATGAATGATGATGATGATGACACTTAAACTTATTTTATGCACTATTAGAACTTATGAGGATAAAATACTGACCTAGTAACCTTTGACTTAGGTTGACGACCTTTCGGACCGACTTACTACTTGCATACTTTCATTATCGACTTTACCCCTCTTATCACTGTGAGTTATAGCTCCCTTTTTACTTTAGCAATTTTTGGGACTGAGAATACATGTGCTTTTTATATTTTAACATACTAGACATGAGTACTTTAACTTAATATATGTGTGGGTGACATAACGGCACAAATTTTTCCTTTAGCTCGGTAACGTTTAGTCATTGGTTTATGAACCGGTGAACGCGAATCTTAGATATGGATCCATAGAGTTTGACATCCCCACTCGGGCTAGTCGCGCTAGCATTTAACGGGTGTTTAATACTTCGTAAACTTACGCACTCGCCAAGTGTACTTTTAGGGGGTAATACTACATTAAGTTAGTTACCGGGTGCCCACGGATAAGCATATACTTTATCATACTGATTTGAAATAATGATTTGAAACGCTGGTTGAAGCACTGAAATCTCGTGGCCTACATTACATTACTGATTACAGACAAACTATAGCTCACCAACATTCGTGTTGACTTTTTAAGCATGTATTTCTTAGGTGCTTAGAAGTTGTTGCTTCCGCTATTAGACTTGCTGCCTTGGTGTTATAGACTTGCTGTTACGGACCTGTTGTGCTAGATTTCCGTTGCATTACTTAGAGATGTCTCAATCATGGAACTTATATTTTTGCATTCGTAACTTATGTTATTTTGGATTACTGGTTTTGTAATGACTTTTGTGTCACGTTATCTTTTGTAAAATATTTGAAGTTATCTTTTTCATGAATGCAAAACTCGTTTTTAAACAGCATATAGTGTTTGTCCTTGTAAAGATCCTGTTGTTGATGATCCGTACACGTTGATTTTGTACGAGGCGTCACAACATTTTGCAACACCGGTGAAGGGTTATTCCGGAAAACTTATCTAGGGTAAAAGCTAGAATGAATTTTCAAAAGATCAAATGTTTTCATAAAGATCCAATTTACTTAAAGGATCTAAATTTTCATAGTCATGTGGGACTGTAAACCATATCGTTACTATCATTGTTTATACCGCCGTATCAAAATCACTGATGTATAAAGTGTGAGAATAAAAAAGTGATTTGAGTGAAGTATGATTTAATTTCAAGTTCTGTATTGCTTGAGGACAAGCAAGTTCAAGTGTGGAGATATTTGATAGTGCTCCAAATGAACATATATTTAGTCGCAATATTATCCCAATATGTAAAGTTTTTAGTTGCAATTGTTCTAATTCCAAGTAATATTCGTTTAAATAAATAAGTGCGAAGACTGAAGACGCAAATGAAGATTTGAAAACGCAAATGACCAAAAAGCTTAAATGTACAAGTTACAATCCAAGTGGTTCAATTTATTGATAAGAAACATCTAAAAATGACAAGTGTACAAGTCGCGGAACGCAATACAGAAATTCTAAGATATCATCGTATCTTTCATTATAAATATCCTCCATATTTCTGAAGATATTTCCATAACTATTCTTATCTGGAATCATTTATCTCTTTGCGCTATCTATATTACATCAAAAAGGAAACTGTTTAGTTCCTATACTCTGTAAACCTTTGAGTTTAAAATATGAATGTTTTTGAAGTAGTGTTGGAAACTGAAGCATGAGTTAGTATAATATAATGACACTTGATCAACGTGATTATATTACAGTAATTCATGCTGAGTTTCTAAATGGAACGTGATGATTCACATATCATAACATCATCATGTGCCTTGTTATACGACTCTTGTATTCTATTTAACCTCTAAAATATCAAGAAAATATTTCTTGATGATTCGGCCTTTTCCAAGGTATTCTAGTAATTTGACAAGTCAAGATCGTGCCATCACAATTTTCTTCCTAGAACATTAACAATGTTCATTCCGAAAATCATATTTGTGAATTCTGGACCATTACAAGCGGTGCTTAATCGCAAGAAGAAGAAACGAAAGGACAAAACTCCGAAATAGAAATTGGGGTATAAATTGCAGCAAATAAAAGAGAGCATTAACTGTGGATGACAATGATTATAGAAGATAGAAACAGAGACTTTGAAATATAAGGAAAGATATAAAGCCCAACGACAAACCAAAAATTATAAACCATATATATCGATGCACATAGCAATATAAAGACACGGGAGAACTAGAAACACTATAAACTCAAGAGTATAGTAGAAGTAAATAGATTCTTCCGGCGGTAGATGAAAAAGAAGAATGACCGATATGAAAGTTATAAGTATATCGAGAATCAGAACTGGATGGAGCATATTGATGAATACTTTAAAATATGAGTTGAGGGGGAAAGAATAGAAGGTGATGAAACATGACTAGGAACTTAGAAATCAACAGATTTAACTCATACAATGACGGAATAAGTGAATCAAACCCTCTAGTGAATAGGTTAAGCTTTTTGTGATTAATTTAGTCATACCACAACTAAATCAAGTGTGATTAGATCAACACCTAGAGCTATTATTCACCACCTGGGTGATTTGGGTTGAGAGAGAATCGGAGGAGCTCACCAGATCTGAGTGTGTGTAACAAATGAGAGGCTTAACCTAAAAATGAAGAACATAAGACTTTATATACCCCTGCTGTTGACTCACCCGTACGATTCATCCATCGCACATACGAGTTGGCTTCATCAGCCGTACGGGTGATCACTCACTCGTGTCTTCTCATTTAGGTTGTAATTGTGACTTAGCTCAGCATCAACCGTGCGTATGAGCCTGTCAGCCGTACGAGTGAGGCTTCACTCGGACGTCTGACTAAGTCTAACATAGTCAAACATCCACATCTCGTTCCTGCAGTTGCTGTAACCACATACAAACACGGATAGGATAATAACGAACGATCATGGTGGCCTGTAAACTGTTGTACCTGCAATGGACGTGGGTAGATGTCTAGGGACTTGCATAAAATGCATCAACAGAAGGTGTGAGTTGTAAGAAAAGGAAGGAGGTGAATTTATAAGAAAATCTTCGACAGAACAATTAAAATGGATGATCGCATTTAAAGCGGATCCTAATTCCTTTTGTTACCGGAGAATCAAATCTTATTACAAAGATTTTCTTCAAATCCCTTGAAATCTGGAAATCAATCATATCTACGTCAAATGATAAGATGAATCTACACTTACTCATTTCACTCTTCTATGTTAGCTTCATTCGTACTCTTCATATAAATGGATTGTTTATTCAAATTATTCGCTGATGATAAAACTCTAATTTTCAGCCTGTATGCATCATGAAAACATACTTATTATCATTCACGACCTTTCCACTCAAATTTCGGGACGAAATTTCTTTAACGGGTAGGTACTGTGACAACCCGGAAATTTCCAATCAAATTTAAACTTTATCTTTATATTATTCCGACACGATAAGCAAAGTTTGTTAAGTTAAATCTCAAGAATTTTAAATTGTGTTCATACATTCATTATAACCTCGACCAAATTCAGACGATTCACGAACCGTTATATATAAATAAATATGTATATATATGTATATATATATATATATTATAACTTGAGAATATTAATAAAGTATTAAACGTATAATACTTTACATGATCGTATTTGTTTCAATATATTTGTCGATGGAATTAGAAGATAATATCAAATTGTTGATTTATCAGATACATTATGATATGATTACGGGTCTATGTTATGAGGTCCACTGTGATTTAAGAAATCTATTCTTTTTGACAACATTCGGAAAATGGTAAAGTGATTTATAAGTAAGAACGTGAAGTGTAAATAACTTAGATGTTGGATATCGACAAGTTAAGTAACTCGACATTTTTCATTAAGATGATTTCATACGTTTATTTAACCTTTGAACTTTATCCCATGCTTCACCAACAAACTGTAATTTAAAAACTTGAAACCTATTATGAATATATATGATTCTACTTTTTTAAAACATTTTATGATATAACGATTTCCATTATTTTAACCTTTAAACAAAATGATTCTTAAAAATATATTTGGTTTTGGAAAACAAAATTATTATATTTATTTGATTTAGTTTCAAACGTACAAAAACGTTTTCAGTTTAAAAAGAACTTTATTATTAAAACGTATATAACTTTTATAAATATCTAGAACCACTTTTGACAACTCATTACTTAACCAGTATGATAAAGATAACGATATTTATATTTTATTTTATTAAATATATATAACGATTTAAATTAATATTATATATATTTATACGCGTATTATACGTACATAGTTTTATACTTTTACTATACATAAACTTTACCTTTACTTTATTTTTACTTTACTTTAACTTTAATAATTCACTTTAATAATTCATAGTTTAATAATTCACTTTAATAATTCATACTTTAATAATTCACTTTAATAATTCATATTTTAATAATTCACTTTAATAATTCATACTTTAATAATTCACTTTAATAATTCATACTTTAATAATTCACTTTAATAATTCAAAAATCTATTATAAATAGAATTCAATAGGTTTCATTATTTCATAGAAACTTGAAAATATTTTTCTCTAAACTCTCTCAATCGTTTTACATATATATATTTACTCCGTATTATTTCAAGATATTATTAGTATACATAAAATATTACGTCAGAGTGCTGTCCGAGTGATTTCGAAATTGTTTTTCGAGTGGGATTGGATTAAGGAAATTATGGGTTATAGCTATGGAGGTGATTGGTATGGTTCATGGGTATGCTCGTGAGGTCAATATAGTGTTTATCATCTCCGTTACGTCTACGTACCTTTCCTGCAATATTGAATCACAATATTGATACGTGAGTACTCATAATTTAACTTTTACATACTAATAGTGCATCCCTGACTAGTGCTCGAGTATATAGGATTATGCATGTTTGTACTTTTGATATTGCCTTTAGTTAGGTTATGTTGAATCCTGAATTAGTTATATATGCGACTGAGATAAGGTATAAGATATGCATGCCGTTGGAAAGCTAGCGAAAAATTAAGAACTTTTCATTTAGATATCGAATGATTTCGATGAACGGATTTGAAGTTATAGTCCATCGAATTTTTGTATTATTATTAAAAATGATTATTATTATCGTCGTTATTATCGTCGTTCTAGTTTTATCTTATTATTATTATTATTATCTTTATCAATAAAAGGATTTATCATTAAAAATTGTTATTTTTTTATTATTACTATCGTTATTATCGTTAAAGTTATAATTAGTATTATTATTATTATCCAATTATTATTATTATTATTATTATTATTATTATTATTGGTATTATTATTATTATCATTATTAATATATATATCATTATTTAAAAATGGTTATTGTTATTGTTATTATTATTATTACTATATTATCATTAAGATAATTATTAGTATTATCGTTAATAATGTTATAGTAACTATCATTATTAATATTAGTGTAATTAAAACAAATATTTGTAACACCTAATTATTTTGATTACTATTATTATCATTATTACGAACACGATATAAAAGACGATTAAAAGCTATTAAACGAAACGATTAGGAAATAATGGGTAAGAGTATCATGATGAAATTAAAATATTATAAGATATTGATTTAGATAAAATTATCGTTCTTATTATTTTTATCATTACTATTATTATTAAAATTATCGTTAGTATTAAAACTATCATTTTAACAAAAATTATCATTTTAATAGAAATGTCATTATTACTATAAATATCATTATTATTATTATTTTAAATAGAATTATTATTTTAAAGATAATATTAAAAATTATCGTAAATATTAAAGTTATCATAATTAGAATTATCGTTTTATCATAATGTCATCTTAGTAATTATAAATATTGATATTTTTATAATAATAATTATTATTATAAAATAATACAACTTTTACTTACTATCATTATAGATATTATTTTATCAAATAAATATTTGATACAAACATATTTTACTACGTGTAATAACTTACTTTAATAATACATATCATATTATCTTTATAATATTAAATGAACCCTATAAATTTTATTACTTAATATATATAAAAGTATATTTTATTATATAAATATAATATAAAATTTTATTTATTAATAAATAAATAAATTATATTATTTACTCTAATAAATCTTTTAAAAATATTTAAAAATATAAAATGACGATATTTAAACTATATATTAATCATGTATAAATTTTTGGAAATTATTTTGAGTCAAATTTACTTTTGTTGACTTTTGCATATTAGTCTCGAGCATTAGGATTGTGGTACACTATGACTTGACCTAATTTGTTAGACAAATATTGACCAACACATAAATATATATAATTAATTTAGGTTCGTGAATCCGAGGCCAACCTTGCACTTGTTCAATGACGTTATATGTATTTTTACTACGAAATACAGTATGGTGAGTTTCATTTGCCTTTTTACCCTTTATATTTTTGGGACTGAGAATACATGCGCTTTTATAAATGTTTGACGAAATAGACACAAGTAATTGAAACTACATTCTATGGTTGAATTATCGAAATCGAATATGCCCCTTTTTATTAAATTCTGGTAATCTAAGAATTAGGGAACAGACTCCCTAATTGACGCGAATCCTAAAGATAGATCTATTGGGCCTAACAAACCCCATCCAAAGTACCGGATGCTTTAGTACTTTGAAATTATATCATGTCCGAAGGAGGATCCCGAAATGATAGGGGATATTCTTATATGTATCTAGTTAATGTCGGTTACCAGGTGTTCACCATATGAATGATTATTTTTTGTCTCTATGCATGGGACGTATATTTATGAGAACTGGAAATGAAATTCTTGTGGTCTATTAAAATGATGGAAATAAATGATTATGATAAACTAATGAACTCACCAACCTTTTGGTTGACACTTTAAAGCATGTTTATTCTCAGGTGTTAAAGAAATCTTCCGCTGTGCATTTGCTCATTTTAAAGATATTACTTGGAGTCTTTCATAGCATATTTCGAAGAACGTTGCATTCGAGTCATTGAGTTCATCAAAGATTATTATTAAATCAATTTATAGTTGGATAGTGGATATTATGAAATGGTATGCATGCCTGTCAATTTTTGATGTAACGAAAGATTGTCTTTTAAAAACGAATGCAATGTTTGTAAAATGTATCATATATAGGTCAAATACCTCGCAATGTAATCAACTATTGTGAATCGTTTATAATGTATATGAACGGGTCCTTTCAGTTGGTATCAGAGCGGTGGTCTTAGCGAACCAGGTCTGCATTAGTGTGTCTAACTGATAAGTCGTTAGGATGCATTAGTGAGTCTGGACTTCGACCGTGTCTGCATGTCAAAAGTTTTGCTTATCATTTCTAGTCGGAAATCATCTGCTTATCATCCATAGGAAATTACCTGCTTATCATTATTAGTCTAGACACGTCTTGCTACATTAATTGCATGAGTAGTGTATAGACAAACTTCATATCTTAGCGTATCTGCTAAATCATATCTTATCGTATCTGTTACTTTAAACTTTACCTGACATACCCCGCAAATTCCTCCGTAATCTATGAAATCTTTTGATCTCTATATATAGATATCCTATGTAAATAAAATACCACCCGATAGCCGAAAAATCATTTTTATATCAAAAATCCTTTATCCAATCGTACGAAATGGAATTTGTCATCAGTTCAAGTCACTCGGATTCCGAAATGGAATCTCACTCAAGCTCCGAAAGCAGTGTGACCGGAATGGATTAACCAATCAGTCATCACCTATTCTGGATGAATTGGGGATGGGTTCGTAGCCTCCTCAATCATTGGAAACAAGAAGAAGGCGATCCTTTCCATCCACCACATTGCCCTCTTGGCGAAGAACCTGAAGCACTTACCGGCGAATCTGTTCGAGACACCATTTTCTCTCTCATTTCCAGGGTATCTCGTCACGATTATATACTACATCAAATTCTAGATTTTATTTATCCGCTCGTTCCGACCGACAATCATCCTGGAATAATAGAAGAAGTCAACGAACTTCGCGCTCGGGTAGTGGCTTTGGAGAATATGGTGCAGAGATTACAAACACCAGCAGCAGCACCAGCAGCATAATCAGTACCACCATCATCAACGCCAACAGTACCATTACCACCTCCAACCACAACCGCGTTGTAAACCTCAACTTCACAATCTGTCCCACGAGCATCAACGTCATACGCACCATAGATACCAAGGAGTACCAATAACAATGACTGACGAAGTATTAATTCATAACTTCATTGGAGAAACATTCCGAGGCGATTATATAATCTCTAAAGTCTTAGAGATTATCTAATCTAGCCCTAACCATAAATCAGTTAAGCGAATCAAAATGATAGAAAGAAGAGTAGAAACCCTGACAAAAATGGTGTGTGATTAACAAGTTAAACTTGTTTTACCAACAGCATCAACAGTACCATCAACGTCACCAGCATCGTCAGTACAGTCAACATCAGAATCAACAACACCTATAACATCACAAACTCCGTCAGTTCAAGAATCACTGTGGACATCATTACGAATCAATAACGTGTATATTGTATCAACAAGTTATGAAGAATTAACTCATTCCCTCTGAAGAAATTATATATATATTTTATATATATATTTTTTTTGAAATAAAAAATAAATCTTTCCGTGCTAAGCTATTGTGTGTGAATCTTAACTACTCAGTTAATTCATATTACAAATATGCAATAATGTACGTCCCTCACCCGCGACTTAACCATCGTTAACTACAATCTCTGTCTCAATTCAACAAATTCCAATTCCTAATAAATCAAGTATATATTTGATTTTACACTTCATCATTGATGTAACCGAAACTTTTCAGATAACATCATTCGTACTTTGCGAAGTTCACAAGAATTTAACGAAAACCAACATCACATCTCAAAAAATAACGAAGTATTGATTCATAATTTCAATATTATTGAAGAAATACTTATGTAACCTCTAAACCTTCAAGGAATTATTCGATTCTAGTTCCAACCGTAAATCGAACGAGTTTAATTTAGTATTAACTTATTAAAATCTATGTTACATCTGAGGAGAATATATACATATATATTTTCATAAAGACTGTAATAAAATTCTTATGTACAAAATATTAATTGTGAAAAATTTTTAACGGGTAGGTAATACCCGAGAGATATATATAAATTCACAATTAATATGTTACATTCTTCGAATCAGATTAAGCAAATTATCAATTATACTTCCTACTTTCACAATAATATACATTCTTTCATAGAAATCAAAACAACCATACTCATTCAAACCCAATTACGTATTCTAATTTTAAAATCTCAGAATTCAATTCGAGATATAACCGGTACCATTACTTTTAGATTCTTACATCTTTCAAAGCTATACTTTGACTTCAAAAGTGTGTTAGAACATCAAATGTATACAAACGATTACAATCTATGTTCAAACCCTTCGAAAATCTCTGAAGACACTTCAAATAATGAGCAATCGAGATGATGATCCAACCACATATTACCCACAGTTATGTACTTAAAAAGCTCTCGAAACCAAAGTCATAATTCAACACATATCTGTGTCAGATCTTTTGGCATTTATTAGCAAAAATAACCTTGCAATTCCTTTGCAAAGTAGCAAATTATATCACAGCTCCAGCAAGACAACTTCGATTTTTTCATTTGGAGTAGCCTTATCATAATTTTGATATATGTGATTACCCTTTTGTTACCGGAGAACCTTTCATATTCCACCACATTAGCAATAAACTTACCAACAACTTCACTGATCTTGGGCATTCCGAAGAATCTTTATATTTATCGAAACCTCATCATTTACTCATCTGCCTCTTGTAACGAGAATTGTCATACGAATCATTGGGAGTTAGCAATCAGTATTTTGAAATCTCACAGCATGTTGATGCCAACAGTTATATATAACGTCTATTTCCAAGGCTTACATACTTCGAATGTGAAGTTTCTGAAAAACACTCTGAACCGCGAACTAGTTCTCGAAATGCTGATGAAGCAACAAAAATTGTAAACGACCTTAGCAGTAAAAAGTTTGATGATAAAGATTAGTGTATTAACAAAGCTCAGAAATAGAGAAGTTTTGGAACTGGAAAATGGATTGAGCAAAGTATGAAGGAGGCTGTGGACAAATCACAAAGACTGAACCTGCCTTCAAAGAATCCAAATGATTCAGTGTCTGCTGAAGTCATTAACGAATACCTTGCTCCTGACACTAAACCCTTACAGACAATATTCTTCATCATCCTCTGATATTAGAAATTCTAAGATATCATCGTATCTTTCATTATAAATATCCTCCATATTTCTGAAGATATTTCCATAACTATTCTTATCTGGAATCATTTATCTCTTTGCGCTATCTGTATTACATCAAAAAGGAAACTGTTTAGTTCCTATACTCTGTAAACCTTTGAGTTTAAAATATGAATGTTTTTGAAGTAGTGTTGGAAACTGAAGCATGAGTTAGTATAATATAATGACACTTGATCAACGTGATTATATTACAGTAATTCATGCTGAGTTTCTAAATGGAACGTGATGATTCACATATCATAACATCATCATGTGCCTTGTTATACGACTCTTGTACTCTATTTAACCTCTAAAATATCAAGAAAATATTTCTTGATGATTCGGCCTTTTCCAAGGTATTCTAGTAATTTGACAAGTCAAGATCGTGCCATCACAATTTTCTTCCTAGAACATTAACAATGTTCATTCCGAAAATCATATTTGTGAATTCTGGACCATTACAAGCGGTGCTTATTCGCAAGAAGAAGAAACGAAAGGACAAAACTCCGAAATAGAAATTGGGGTATAAATTGCAGCAAATAAAAGAGAGCATTAACTGTGGATGACAATGATTATAGAAGATAGAAACAGAGACTTTGAAATATAAGGAAAGATATAAAGCCCAACGACAAACCAAAAATTATAAACCATATATATCGATGCATATAGCAATATAAAGACACGGGAGAACTAGAAACACTATAAACCCAAGAGTATAGTAGAAGTAAATAGATTCTTCCGGCGGTAGATGAAAAAGAAGAATGACCGATATGAAAGTTATAAGTATATCGAGAATCAGAACTGGATGGAGCATATTGATGAATACTTTAAAATATGAGTTGAGGGGGAAAGAATAGAAGGTGATGAAACATGACTAGGAACTTAGAAATCAACAGATTTAACTCACACAATGACGGAATAAGTGAATCAAACCCTCTAGTGAATAGGCTAAGCTTTTTGTGATTAATTTAGTCATACCACAACTAAATCAAGTGTGATTAGATCAACACCTAGAGCTATTATTCACCACCTGGGTGATTTGGGTTGAGAGAGAATCGGAGGAGCTCACCAGATCTGAGTGTGTGTAACAAATGAGAGGCTTAACCTAAAAATGAAGAACATAAGACTTTATATACCCCTGCTGTTGACTCACCCGTACGATTCATCCATCACACATACGAGTTGGCTTCATCAGCCGTACGGGTGATCACTCACTCGTGTCTTCTCATTTAGGTTGTAATTGTGACTTAGCTCAGCATCAACCGTGCGTATGAGCCTGTCAGCCGTACGAGTGAGGCTTCACTCGGACGTCTGACTAAGTCTAACATAGTCAAACATCCACATCTCGTTCCTGCAGTTGCTGTAACCACATACAAACACGGATAGGATAATAACGAACGATCATGGTGGCCTGTAAACTGTTGTACCTGCAATGGACGTGGGTAGATGTCTAGGGACTTGCATAAAATGCATCAACAGAAGGTGTGAGTTGTAAGAAAAGGAAGGAGGTGAATTTATAAGAAAATCTCCGACAGAACAATTAAAATGGACGATCGCATTTAAAGCGGATCCTAATTCCTTTTGTTACCGGAGAATCAAATCTTATTACAAAGATTTTCTTCAAATCCCTTGAAATCTGGAAATCAATCATATCTACGTCAAATGATAAGATGAATCTACACTTACTCATTTCACTCTTCTATGTTAGCTTCATTCGTACTCTTCATATAAATGGATTGTTTATTCAAATTATTCACTGATGATAAAACTCTAATTTTCAGCCTGTATGCATCATGAAAACATACTTATTATCATTCACGACCTTTCCACTCAAATTTCGGGACGAAATTTCTTTAACGGGTAGGTACTGTGACAACCCGAAAATTTCCAATCAAATTTAAACTTTATCTTTATATTATTCCGACACGATAAGCAAAGTTTGTTAAGTTAAATCTCAAGAATTTTAAATTGTGTTCATGCATTCATTATAACCTCGACCAAATTCAGACGATTCATGAACCGTTATATATAAATAAATATGTATATATATGTATATATATATATATATATATATATATTATAACTTGAGAATATTAATAAAGTATTAAACGTATAATACTTTACATGATCGTATTTGTTTCAATATGTTTATCGATGGAATTAGAAGATAATATCAAATTGTTGATTTATCAGATACATTATGATATGATTACGGGTCTATGTTATGAGGTCCACTGTGATTTAAGAAATCTATTCTTTTTGACAACATTCGGAAAATGGTAAAGTGATTTATAAGTAAGAACGTGAAGTGTAAATAACTTAGATGTTGGATATCGACAAGTTAAGTAACTCGACATTTTTTATTAAGATGATTTCATACGTTTATTTAACCTTTGAACTTTATCCCATGCTTCACCAACAAACTGTAATTTAAAAACTTGAAACCTATTATGAATATATATGATTCTACTTTTTTAAAACATTTTATGATATAACGATTTCCATTATTTTAACCTTTAAACAAAATGATTCTTAAAAATATATTTGGTTTTGGAAAACAAAATTATTATATTTATTTGATTTAGTTTCAAACGTACAAAAACGTTTTCAGTTTAAAAAGAACTTTATTATTAAAACGTATATAACTTTTATAAATATCTAGAACCACTTTTGACAACTCATTACTTAACCAGTATGATAAAGATAACGATATTTATATTTTATTTTATTAAATATATATAACGATTTAAATTAATATTATATATATTTATACGCGTATTATACGTACATAGTTTTATACTTTTACTATACTTAAACTTTACCTTTACTTTATTTTTACTTTACTTTAACTTTAATAATTCACTTTAATAATTCATACTTTAATAATTCATACTTTAATAATTCACTTTAATAATTCATACTTTAATAATTCACTTTAATAATTCATACTTTAATAATTCACTTTAATAATTCATACTTTAATAATTCACTTTAATAATTCAAAAATCTATTATAAATAGAATTCAATAGGTTTCATTATTTCATAGAAATTTGAAAATATTTTTCTCTAAACTCTCTCAATCGATTTACATATATATATATTTACTCCGTATTATTTCAAGATATTATTAGTATACATAAAATATTACGTCAGAGTGCTGTCCGAGTGATTTCGAAATTATTTTTCAAGTGGGATTGGATTAAGGAAATTATGGGTTATAGCTATGGAGGTGATTGGTATGGTTCATGGGTATGCTCGTGAGGTCAATATAGTGTTTATCATCTCCGTTGCGTCTACGTACCTTTCCTGCAATATTGAATCTCAATATTGATACGTGAGTACTCATAATTTAACTTTTACATACTAATAGTGTATCCCTGACTAGTGCTCGAGTATATAGGATTATGCATGTTTGTACTTTTGATATTGCCTTTAGTTAGGTTATGTTGAATCCTGAATTAGTTATATATGCGACTGAGATAAGGTATAAGATATGCATGTCGTTGGAAAGCTAGCAAAAAATTAAGAACTTTTTATTTAGATATCGAATGATTTCGATGAACGGATTTGAAGTTATAGTCCATCGAATTTTTGTATTATTATTAAAAATGATTATTATTATCGTCGTTATTATCGTCGTTCTAGTTTTATCTTATTATTATTATTATTATCATTAACAATAAAAGGATTTATCATTAAAAATTGTTATTTTTTTATTATTACTATCGTTATTATCGTTAAAGTTATAATTAGTATTATTATTATTATCCAATTATTATTATTATTATTATTATTATTATTATTATTATTATTATTATTATTATTATTATTGGTATTATTATTATTATCATTATTAATATATATATCATTATTTAAAAATGGTTATTGTTATTGTTATTATTATTATTACTATATTATCATTAAGATAATTATTAGTATTATCGTTAATAATGTTATAGTAACTATCATTATTAATATTAGTGTAATTAAAACAAATATTTGTAACACCTAATTATTTTGATTACTATTATTATCATTATTACGAACACGATATAAAAGACGATTAAAAGCTATTAAACGAAACGATTAGGAAATAATGGGTAAGAGTATCATGATGAAATTAAAATATTATAAGATATTGATTTAGATAAAATTATCGTTCTTATTATTTTTATCATTACTATTATTATTAAAATTATCGTTAGTATTAAAACTATCATTTTAACAAAAATTATCATTTTAATAGAAATGTCATTGTTACTATAAATATCATTATTATTATTATTTTAAATAGAATTATTATTTTAAAGATAATATTAAAAATTATCGTAAATATTAAAGTTATCATAATTAGAATTATCGTTTTATCATAATGTCATCTTAGTAATTATAAATATTGATATTTTTATAATAATAATTATTATTATAAAATAATACAACTTTTACTTACTATCATTATAGATATTATTTTATCAAATAAATATTTGATACAAACATATTTTACTACGTGTAATAACTTACTTTAATAATACATATCATATTATCTTTATAATATTAAATGAACCCTATAAATTTTATTACTTAATATATATAAAAGTATATTTTATTATATAAATATAATATAAATTTTATTTATTAATAAATAAATTATATTATTTACTCTAATAAATCTTTTAAAAATATTTAAAAATATAAAACGACGATATTTAAACTATATATTAATCATGTATAAATTTTTGAAAATTATTTTGAGTCAAATTTACTTTTGTTGACTTTTGCATATTAGTCTCGAGCATTAGGATTGTGGTACACTATGACTTGACCTAATTTGTTAGACAAATATTGACCAACACATAAATATATATAATTAATTTAGGTTCGTGAATCCGAGGCCAACCTTGCACTTGTTCAATGACGTTATATGTATTTTTACTACGAAATACAGTATGGTGAGTTTCATTTGCCTTTTTACCCTTTATATTTTTGGGACTGAGAATACATGCGCTTTTATAAATGTTTGACGAAATAGACACAAGTAAGTGAAACTACATTCTATGGTTGAATTATCGAAATCGGATATGCCCCTTTTTATTAAAGTCTGGTAATTTAAGAATTAGGGAACAGACACCCTAATTGACGCGAATCCTAAAGATAGATCTATTGGGCCTAACAAACCCCATCCAAAGTACCGGATGCTTTAGTACTTCGAAATTATATCATGTCCGAAGGAGGATCCCGGAATGATAGGGGATATTCTTATATGTATCTAGTTAATGTCGGTTACCAGGTGTTCACCATATGAATGATTATTTTTTGTCTCTATGCATGGGACGTATATTTATGAGAACTGGAAATGAAATTCTTGTGGTCTATTAAAATGATGGAAATAAATGATTATGATAAACTAATGAACTCACCAACCTTTTGGTTGACACTTTAAAGCATGTTTATTCTCAGGTGTTAAAGAAATCTTCCGCTGTGCATTTGCTCATTTTAAAGATATTACTTGGAGTCTTTCATAGCATATTTCGAAGAACGTTGCATTCGAGTCATTGAGTTCATCAAAGATTATTATTAAATCAATTTATAGTTGGATAGTGGATATTATGAAATGGTATGCATGCCTGTCAATTTTTGATGTAACGAAAGATTGTCTTTTAAAAACGAATGCAATGTTTGTAAAATGTATCATATATAGGTCAAATACCTCGCAATGTAATCAACTATTGTGAATCGTTTATAATGTATATGAACGGGTCCTTTCACTGTCGAACCTATCTTCAAATTAGTTAATCTAATAATTATTAAATTGATTACGAATGTCCTATTTAGTGACGTTTATACGACATCGTTTACAATCATTTAATTAATCAATTGGAATGGGTAATTGATTATTCATTATGGTCAAGTGAATAAATTAATGTATCATGGACTAATTAAAACAGGGGTGGATTACATACAAGGGTAATTGGTGTAATTGTTAACAAAGTATTAAAACTTTGGATTACACGCAGTCGATAATCTGGTGTAATTATTAACAAAGTATTAAAACCTTGTTACAGTTTAAATCCCTAATTAGTTGGAATATTTGACTTCGGGAATAAGGTTAATTTGACGAGCATTTTATAATTATGACCGATGGACTATTATGGGCAAAACCCAGATAGGTATCAAATAAGCCAGGACAAAGGACAATTAACACGGGTAACAATTAATTATAATCAAAACGTCAAACATCATGATTACGGAAGTTTAAATAAGCATAATACTTTTATTTCATATTTCATCGTATCTTTATTTACTGTCATTTTAATTACTGCAATTTACTTTATCGCAATTTAAATTCTGTCATTTATATTATCGTCATTTATCTTTACGCTTTATTTAAAATCGACAAACCGGTCATTAAACGGTAAAACCTCCATATATATATATATATATATATATATATATATATATATATATATATATATATATATATATATATATATATATATATATATATATATATATATATATATATAATTGTTTAAAAATATAGTGTACGCAATAAGCCGTCTCTCTGTGGAACGAACTGGACTTACTAAAAACTACACTACTCTACGATTAGGTACACTGCCTATAAGTGTTGTAGCAAGGTTTAGGTATATCCATTCTATAAATAATTAAAACTTGTGTAATTTGTATCGTATTTCGTATTAAAAATAATAGTATTTCGTACTACACGCTGCACACATCAGGTTTTTTCTAACAATTTACGGGTGAAGGATTGTCTATGGTACCCGGGAAACCTAATTGGGAGCTCCTCTTCCAACATTGTTGCGTATAATTTCAAGTCTCGGGGTGGTAAATGAGTTCACATCGATACAATTAATGAGTTCACAAATCAGCCGGATGAGAGAAATGGTAAAAGCCGTTCTTAATTTTGATTGTATATACGTTTAGTTGCTTAGATGTTGCCTTTTATAGGATTGTTTCTTGTATGTATTCGTTTGTATTATTGTGATTCAGATGTAGGTTGTTTGGGGTTCTTGGCTTGGCTCGGTTGGAGTTAACCTCGAGTTGTGACGTTTACTAGTTTCGAGCCCGATCGGTTACCTATCTCTGTTTCACTCGTTATAGATCTTCATTTTTTAATGAAGGTCTCATTTAAAAAAGTTTTCGGTATTTTTGTCCCAAAAAAAATATAAAAAAAAAAAAAAAAAAAAAAAAAAAGTAAACAAAAGCAAGATATACTATTCTAATCAAATATTTGAACTGTTGCCTCACAAAATTGAGTTGTTGGTGATCAAACGGGTCTCTCAAGTTCATGGACTATTTATACTCAACATTTTGCAACTAGAAGACAAACTTCTTGAACGCTTAAACTTACATATGATAAAAGTGATCATCAAGCTTCAACTCATACATTTAACTTGGTCATCTTGGCAAAAGAGATTCTAGTTAGCGGTTTTGATGTCTTCTTTGTGTAGTAGTTTGTTATGTTCTTTAATATATGTTTGTATGTTGTTTTTGCTTGAGATAGGACCTAGCGGTTTTGTGGTTGTTTCTTTTCTATGATAGGTTGTTTTCTTCCGTTTGCTTGATTTTGACGGGTGAGACTCGGTTATAGATACTTTATCTCGATTGTTTCTTTGTAGCTTTTTAGGTGCGAGCCATGTCCAGTTCATCGTTGTTGTATCTTCCGTCGATGTTTTCTTTTTGAAAATGTTTTTTGCTATATGAGTTATCGTATTTAAATTTAAAAATATATATATAATAAAAACAAATGAGCTACAGTGGATAAAATAACTACCTGTGATAAATGTTTTGTTAGAAATTAAAGAGTAATCATGAAGTTTTGATTCGATAAGGAAATATAAGTTTTTTGGAGCAAGTGTGTGAATATTACTCAAATTCGTTATTCACATAAATAGTTAATATTGTTACTGTAATAGTTATAGTTAAGTTATGTCTATTTTTACAATTATTTACAGCTGCAAGTTTGTAAGGATTGATATTAACGTTACTTCAATTTCTTCTTTATTCCCATAAAAAATGAAACGTCATTGTAAAGCTATGGACTAGCATCTTTGAAAAATAAGAAATAAGCATGTGAAACGGTTTAATGATATTTTTCCATTAACATAATCATATTTGACTAAATTTGATTAATGGTAGATTAATAAAAGTCAATTTTAGTAGTTAGTATCAAAGTAAGTTTGATTAAATTTATTTGGTCTCGGTCAGAAATAGAACTTCACGAGACGCGGCAAAGTGTATGGGTAATTGGTTATGGGCAAGACCTCCTACCGGGCGTGCCAATGGCGAGTTACAAAGGTTAAATAACAAGGGGAGTGATATTTCCCCCATTCTTTTTACTTCTTCTAGCATATTTTCAAACTCTTTCCAAAAATACCCCTATTAAAATAAATGTTTAATAATGAAATTGTAATTTAATTATTCATCTTCTCATTCATTTCTCATTTACGCCATTCATCTCTCTCACATTTTTCTCCATCAACAAACATGATAACAACTCATCAACCTCCCATTGATCATGGTTACATTTCTATTTTCTCCTTTATCCACCTTCTTCTTCTTTTTTTCCGTTCCCCTCCTCATCAACCTCGGATTAACTTTTTATTTACTCCGTATTATTTTTATTTATTACTTCTGTTAAGTTTTTTTTTTTTAATTTGAAAAGCAGACAATTACTTATGTTAAGTAAATTTTGAATTAGTTGGAGATCTATTGGTTTTTCAAACACTTTGTGAGATCAATAATTTGTAATCAGTCAAACCATCGAGCAATAATTTTATAACATTGTACTGTATTTGTAGATGGAAAAATGGGGGGAGAGAGAAAAAAATGTGTAAATGAAAAATGGAGAGAAGATGGGTGGGTAATGTAGAATTTTGTTACTATTAGATACAGTATTCATTTCACATGGGTATTTTAGGAAAAAGCATTAAATTATGGTGGAAGGAGTAAAAAGGAGGTTGGAAATATCAACTCCCAAATAACAAGTGCGGATCTTAACCCTCAAAAACAAGATTCATGGTCATGGAAAGCGTGTAGTAACGGGAGAATTTCAACAAAGTCTTTAACGGATTTAATCAACTCAAAGATACTTGTTCGAAGTAATGCAAATTGTGAAACTATTCGTAATGCTTTGGATCCAAAAAAGATCGAAGTATTTATGTGGAGAGCAAGAAGAAAACGACTTCCGGTCATGGTGGAATTGGACAAAAGAGGGATTGACTTACACTCGATTCGCTGTCCACTTTGTGATGACGGTATCGAGTCGGTCGATCACTCCCTAATTTTGTGCAAACGTGTTTTTGATGTTTGGAATAAAGTGTTTGATTGGTGGGGTCGTGGTGGTTACAACTTTAGTAACGTGGGTGATATTTTCCTTGACACGGGGCATTTGAGTTCGTTGGTGAGCAAAACTATTTGGCAAGCAGTACTATGGTCATGTTGCTATCTAATTTGAAAAAACCGTAATCAAAAGTTTTTTTCAAACAAATGTTGAAATGTACCGGTTGCATTAAACGAAATCCAAGTAAAAAGCTTTAAATGGATCGCGAAGAAATGCAAAGACAAGACTATCAATTAGCATAATTGAATCCACAACCCGAAAAGTTTTATTTACAGTGTATAATGTTATATACTAATATAATTGTGTTGTGAGGCCACCTTGTCATCCCCCATTCTGCATATACACAGGGGCGGATTTTCAGGGGGCAGGGAGGGGTGTTGGCCCTCCCAAATTGTTGAGTAAGTAGTGTATAATATTGATTTGATTTATAAGGAAAAAGAAAGAGAATCAGTTTAAGTTTAATGGAGTTGGAAATTTGGTGATGGAAGAGAAGAGAAGAGGGTAACAGTAACAGGGAAGAAATGGGTGACCCCACCCGTGACCATATGTACTTCTATCTTTTTCAAAATTAGAAAAAAATTCGACCGCGCGTTGCTGCGGTTGTATTCAACGCCCGGTCGAATTTGGATATACGTTATTTGGTACATAATATATCTAGTAGGTTGGGTTGGTTGTTGGACATGTATGTATATGTATGAAATACAGCCCGAAATATATAGTTTTTTTTAACGATGTCCATTTCGCGTATAGTTATTCTCGTTGTGTTCGTAAAATTATTTCGAGTTGAACGATGATCTCGGAAAAAATTAACTCGCACCGAACGAGAATATAGGGCCCGTTATTTAGTGTTTTTTTAACGATGTCCGTTTCGCGTATAGTTAGTCGCGTTGTGTTTATCAGATTTTTTCGAGTTGAACGGTGGTCTCGGAAAAATTTAACTCGCACCGAGCGAGAAGATCGGGCCCATTAAAAATTCGGGTGGAATTAGTTTATTTTATTTTAATAAAATTATATAATTACGTTTTCTACCCCCGAAAAAGTGAAAACTCGAGGGGTCGTTGTGTAAAGTAAGCGGAAGTTGATGGATCAGTTGTAGTGTGAACGCAAACTCAAAACGACAGT